>NC_137242.1:22445530-23119703 GCF_051294905.1 Botryllus schlosseri | reverse complement strand
TTAAGGAATTTTCACTTCATCATGATCCGTAAGTACTAATTCATGGTACATCCTCTTTTCAGCCTTGATGATTGTAGATTATCCTGAAATTATTTACTTTTATAACTCTATATTCTATGATGTAAAAGTAGTATCATAAACGCTATCGGATGATATTCAACGTCGAGCAATTCTTCTCGAATATAAGTACAAGTAGCGATTTCAAGGTGCGTAAGTAAATGTTTGTAGACTATCTCCCCCTCTAGCGTTCAGAGACGATGAGTAGAGAAGTACTGAGTACTCAAGTAGGTTTTCCCTACATACAGAAAATACTGGAATGTTGGTGATATAGGATCGTTTCTACTTCAAGACTGTTTCAGTATTAAACAAAAAATAGACCCCTGAATACTAACTTTTTACTTATGCAATAGCGATTACAAAGTAAGTAACTAACTGAATATGTTTGTAGACTATATCTCCACTTCTACCATTCAGAGATGTTGAGCAGAGAAGTATATGTACTTCTTTAAAGTACTCAAGTAGGTTTTTGTCTACACGTACCAACTGCTCAAGTGTTTATGGCGCAGGAATGATTCATTAAGTATAGCGCAAGCAGGCCAAACCTGAAATTGAGTACTCCAAAATGTACAAGTATTTCGCTATGTACTCCTTCCACGTAAAAAGTGGCTAGGTTTTAGGCTACTTTATCGTTACTTGACAGTTTCAGTTTTAGATAAAATTTGGTAAGACTTTAAATTTTAAAGTAGTTTGAGCTTACGTTTGTATCACCTTGACAAGTAACATTATCAGACATTCAAATTATATTATCACCTAATACAGAAGTTAACACGTCAATGTGCTTCGGAATTCACGAGAAATTGCATACTAAGAGAAGTATATTCTTGTATACACAATAGTGGAGAGAATCTTTAAAATGTAGTAAGCAGGCCGATGGGTATTCGTTGAGTTGTATAAGCATAAAAACATTCCCGCGCGTCTTAGTATTAGGTGTTAGGTTTAGGAAAAGTTTAGGTTTAGGAGCGCGCGGGAATGTTTTTATGCTTATACAACTCAACGAATACCCATCGGCCTGCTTACTACATTTTAAAGATTCTCTCCACTATTGTGTATACAAGAATATACTTCTCTTAGTATGCAATTTCTCGTGAATTCCGAAGCACATTGACGTGTTAACTTCTGTATTAGGTGATAATATAATTTGAATGTCTGATAATGTTACTTGTCAAGGTGATACAAACGTAAGCTCAAACTACTTTAAAATTTAAAGTCTTACCAAATTTTATCTAAAACTGAAACTGTCAAGTAACGATAAAGTAGCCTAAAACCTAGCCACTTTTTACGTGGAAGGAGTACATAGCGAAATACTTGTACATTTTGGAGTACTCAATTTCAGGTTTGGCCTGCTTGCGCTATACTTAATGAATCATTCCTGCGCCATAAACACTTGAGCAGTTGGTACGTGTAGACAAAAACCTACTTGAGTACTTTAAAGAAGTACATATACTTCTCTGCTCAACATCTCTGAATGGTAGAAGTGGAGATATAGTCTACAAACATATTCAGTTAGTTACTTACTTTGTAATCGCTATTGCATAAGTAAAAAGTTAGTATTCAGGGGTCTATTTTTTGTTTAATACTGAAACAGTCTTGAAGTAGAAACGATCCTATATCACCAACATTCCAGTATTTTCTGTATGTAGGGAAAACCTACTTGAGTACTCAGTACTTCTCTACTCATCGTCTCTGAACGCTAGAGGGGGAGATAGTCTACAAACATTTACTTACGCACCTTGAAATCGCTACTTGTACTTATATTCGAGAAGAATTGCTCGACGTTGAATATCATCCGATAGCGTTTATGATACTACTTTTACATCATAGAATATAGAGTTATAAAAGTAAATAATTTCAGGATAATCTACATCATCAAGCTGAAAAGAGGATGTACCATGAATTAGTACTTACGGATCATGATGAAGTGAAAATTCCTTATGGGCTCTATCACCAAACTATGACTGAATTGGACATAAATAATATCGCGAATTCTCTTATTCGCCAATCTCACGTGTATGAGTTAGAATTTCGTCAATGTCATCTCAATGAAAACCTCGTCAAGATTCTATTGGATAAAATTCGCGGATTTGAATCTGAGGTATACGCCTTCGCACATTCCGCTCGTAGTCATTGATCATTATAAATTCACGTTCTATTTCAGTATATGTTATCCGTAAAATATTGAGATACAGCTTTATCGTTATCGCATTGTTCTGTATTACTAATGTGTTAAGGCGCGAATTGGTGGTATCGCAGCGAATAATGCTCATTTGCTACTGGTATAGGCATTAGTCTCGATAGCCTTACTAGATAGACTATAGTCGGAGTTGATCAGTGTTAGGCTGTTCATAGATCATTTAGCGTTTTATGCGTTAAGTTTTGCGCTCGTTCAGGTCGAAATAAGAAAACTCAGCGTTACAGCACACAACGACATTGAAAAACTCATCCCATTAATCTGCGAACTGATGAAGCAGTGTGCTTCGACAGAGCTCAATCTGCAAGAAAGTGGTGGATCCGAAGATTTTCTGATTATTTTGAGTAAATTTATCCAGCACCATCAGGTATTGGTGATGGAAAAAGCTAGGCGCTAATCTAGTATAGAGCCTCTCGAAGTGATATTTCCTAATACCTCATTTCCGTAGGTGAAATTGAAAAACCTCGATCTCAGCTACAGGGAGAACATTAACTTTACGCAACTCGGGACTATTATTTCGAGCGATCTAACATATTTGTCAGTTGTGAACTCGCGCTTGCAGTCAACAGATTTCATTGCTATGCAGCTCAAAAACATTAAGGTCTGCGCGATTATTGCTGGGTACAGTTGTTAATGATCACATTCTGTATGAGCGGCTGTGTAGAGATGAATGAGGAAAATTCTAGTTTAATCTTAGCACATTTAGCCTATAATATGACGTGAGTGAATAAACAACATTTTTTTTTTCTGTTATAAGTTTGAATTTTTTATGGCTGATCATTGCTGATCGTAAATTTACAGTTTCCGATATTTTTTAGCTCCAATATCTTGACATTAGTTACAATCAGCTGGATGAAGAGTGTATGATCGCGCTGCCTGCCTTACTTTGTAAAGACAAGGCGGTTACTCTTATCATGAAAGGGTGTGACCTTACACCCGAGGAAATTCGCGCTTTTGAAAGTTTTGCTGATATCGGGGTACTCGCTCGTTTCTATAGTTTTGTGGATCATTTTGATATAAATTGATGGATTTATAGGTTGAAAGCCTTGATCTGAGTTACAATACCGAATTGGAACCGGCGGGCTTGAAAGAAATTGGATGCTTCGTAAGAAAGCATTACACGAAAACAGTTCGACTTTCAGCTTGCGAATTAGATGAAGACTCACTAATCTCGTTAAATAATGGTCTCGGAATTTATGAGGTGATCATTTGAACTAGATCTGTTTTGTTTTCTAACTGAAATATTCAATCACAGTGTAATGCTTATGTGAGTTTTAGTCATATTGAAGCATGACATTTCATTGTTCGATAGAATTTTCATCATCAATAAAGTGTTTCTGATCACGAGCTTCATTACCTTCTTCGGTGTTGAATAAGTTTTTGCTATTAGGAGTAGAAATCGCAAAAAATTGCTCAACCGTCGGTAAATAATATTATGACTAATCTATTACGGCCTTCGAGTCGTTTGTAGTCTCGTAAACTATCTGAACATCACACCATGTTTTAGCTGCATTCGCTGGATTTAAGTAGAAATCCTGGCATTTCATCCTGCTACAAAACAGTAACTAAAGTCCTGTGCAATTCCCGTGTGGAAGAATTTAATCTGTGTAATTGCAAGATGCTTTCCATGCAAATCAGGAATCTGAGCGAAGAGATGGGAAAACGATGCGATACGGTAAGATCTTTCTGCTCAATCATAGATCTCGATATAGCGATGTAGTTCGTTTCTGCATTTTTAAATTGATATAAATCTCCTATTATTCAATTAACAGCTAAAGGCAATCGACCTCAGTGATAGCGATAGAACGAGAATCGATGAGAAATACGTGAATTCCATTCAGAGCTTCGTGAGATATAATCCTGAATGCCGCCAAGTCAAACTAGTCTTACCGCGCTTGAGTGGGGAAGATATGAAGACCTTGAGAAAACAACTGTTCTCACCCTGTAAGGAGATATTTTCCGAATAAATATGTATCTAGATGAGAATTAGGAGATTTTCCTTTACTTGATAATGCTTTGCGTGAGCGCTACGGCCTGATAAGATTATAGGTAGGTAGGCCTACATATTGGTAGAAGTTAAGACATGCCAAAGTAACTTTCCGCATTTCTGTCTATATCGATTCGGAATCCACCAGAAATTGGTTACTACGTGAGCGAAGTATTCTTGCAAAGCAACAGCACAGGCAAATTTATATTTGTTCGGTATGGACAATATTATAGAACATGATATTTCCACTTGGAGAGAAGACGAAATTTGATGTCATAAGGTAGGTCATTTTACACTATCGTAAATCTCTGTCGCTGTAATGCCCGTAATCGAATCAAATTTGACCTGCAATGTATTCTGGGTAACCCTAACAATTTCCTTACGTAGCTGTAGAAATTTGAAAAATACGTTTGGAGACTGCGTTTAGGACTGTTCGATATCGCTCGAACATTTCATCCCCAACTTGACGTAAGGTTCTCTCTGCTTTCGTATTTACCTTAACGCATGAGCCGTCGAGTTCGTACATGATAAAATTCCTGGTCAAGGAATATGCTTCGGATATAATTTCATCCTTTTCTTCAGTGATCGAAGGTGCTGATACTCGTGATAATTCCATGGTTTGAGGAGAATAGCGAGTCAAAGCTTATTTCGAGATCTAAGCTACTTTGAAAATGAGGATCCTAGGATTTGCTTAATTTTCATCTATATCGTACAATGCGTTTTCGCGTTCCAGAATGACTTATGTCAATGAAAAATAGCAAAAATGATCTCTCGAGCATTGATCATGGTTTTGTTTTTAAAAGATGCCGCGATGTCGGTATAATATTTTCTAAAACTCAAACTAAGACGAAATCATGAATGTGTAGGACTTATGATTAACATATATTGTGGGCAGACAACTTTGTTACAAGAACTATGATGTTCCTGTACTTGCACGAATTACAAATGCGGTATTGTAAATTAGTATATAGCCTACTACACAAAATCCGGAGTCTAAAAGTTTTTATTACAGTTGAGAAAAAGTACTCGATACGCTATATTTGAATCTAAAAATGTTAATCCCCGTAAAACGTACTGGGTGTGGGCTTCGAACCCACGTGAACACCTGTTCATTGAAACTTAAGTCCAACGCCTTAACCGCTCGCTCAACCCAGTTCCATTGTAACGATATCTGAGAAACCTTTCAAATTAGGGTAGAAGTAACTATTTGCAAGTAAGTTTCATGAAGTCTCGATACCATGTACTTGACTCTGAAAATATTAATCCTCATAAAACGTACTGGGTGTGGGGTTCGAAGCCTAGACAAATAAGAGGATCGTGATTGAAAATAGATGGAGAATCACTTGAATAAACTTTACTGAATACTCCGCAATGTAAAATTAGTATACACCATACAAAATCCGGATTGTCAAAGTCTTTAGTGTAGCGGAATAGTGTAGTTTTCTAACTACTTTACAAATTCATACGGTTTTTCTTGGTGCGTTCCAGGATAAATGAATTTTTTCGCGCTTTTTTATTTTTATTTTTTCATTAAAATTGGAGCTACTGTATATTATTTATCGCCTATATTTAAATTCGGTGTGCTAATGCGCTGAGGTTGAAGCTAAAACATCCTATTTCATGCGGCCAAGAAGACTAGCACCGCGTAGCCGAATTTAGCATACCGAAAAATATCTACTTAACAAAATTTTCATTTCGTTATGTCCATTAGAGTCGTGTTCATGCGATGAATTTGTCCGACTTACTTGCATGAATTACAAGCTACATAATACAACTAGTTAACACGCGTTGATGTAACGTTCCTCATTTGTATGCATAGCCTACGCGAAATTGGTTACCGAATTTTTCGATTAGTTTATATTCCGAATTTTATTTAAAACTGAAACTGTTAAGTACTACTAAAAGTGTTATAAAATGTGAGAAAGTGTACAAGTATAATTAATATTATGTCATGAATACAAATTCATACGATTTTTCTTGTTGCGTTCCGGGATAAAATGTAATTTTTCACTCTTTTTTCCTATTTTTTATTAAAATTAGTATTCATTTTACTAAAAACGTCGTGTTTTGACTTTTGAAAATGGAAAATGCGTGAGCTGGACTAACTTTTTACGTAGTTCGAAATCGCTACTTCTATACATTAATTCAAAGTATTTGTCAGTCATCGCAGGACCGCTCATATTGCGTGCCATCTATTTATTTCACGGATAACGAATTACTCCTGCTTTCCTACGGTTTGCCTACTAATAGTGCTTAGTTTAGATTAATAAAAGTATAGTGTTTGAAAATAGATCACTGGATTATAGTTTACAGAAAACTCCACAATTCTATGTGACGTCCATGCATGCCAACAACCTTCGAACTATTCGCCACCTCATAAACACTTGAGTAGGCCTACATTTGATGCGTGTGGGGAAAACCTAGTTAAATTTTCATATGCATTTAGTTTCCAGCTCTGAAAGCAAGCTTGGTCTATGATCAATAGCAACTTGTGCGTAAACTCCGTTTTATTTCACTTCATACCTATACAATGTAGATAGTCTATTCGAATAATTCAATGTATAATTGAACTTTCCTCTGCATGATCATTAGGGCTTCTATTTTTTGTTGCAGGGCAACTTTGTTGTAGCCGAAAGCGGTATTATCTAGCAACAAGGTTTAAATGACTCGCCTCCGGCGTTTATTGACCGTATTACCCGTATTCTCGTCATGCAAAAATTATGCATGTATTAGTATGAAGCTCAGATGCAGCAAAGTGTGTGAGACTGGCTGTAAAATGGCGCGAAGCAGCGACTCTAATTTCCCGGCTTATAGCAAACAACGACCCTGAAATTCTACTTCAGACGCAGCAAAGTGTGCGAGACTGCCTATAAAAAGTGCGCGAAAGTACATTTCTCGGCTTATAACAAATAACGACGCTGAAATTCTACTTCAGATGCAGAAAATTTAATGCGTTTGGCTGTATAAATTGCGCGAAGGTGCATTTCTCGGCTTATAGCGAATAACGACGCTGAAATTCTACTTCAGATACAGCAAATGCACCAAAGTCTGCGCGAATAGCTGCATAAATTGCGAAAAGGTGCGACTCTAATTTTTAGGCTTTATTGCAAATACCGATGCTGGAATTGTACTTATGCCACATAGAACTCGAACACTATCGATGAAATTCACATAAAATCATGCGTAGTTGATGCGCGAAATGTACGTATAATTTTAATATATAACAATAAAACCGCGAGTGTAAAATAAAAGTTTGGAAGTAGGAATAGGCGAAATCCCATTTTATATTAATTAATTACAGTCTTCGCGAACATACATAGTCCGAAATATACAAAAATTATTTCTCGAAAGTTAACGCACTAATATTATCGCGGGGATTGGGAGTGTCGGCCTCTTATATCCAGCAAGTGTAATGTGCCATATTAGGCCGTAAGTATCGTAGGCCCCGCGTGAAGTGTACAAATTTCGATGTTGCGCAAATACCACAAACTTTGCTTGCTTTCAGAGCCGGCAACTAAATGCAAGACAGACTTTATAGAATATCTTGCGAATATAGTCTTGCGTAGACATCATAGTTTTCGAAATTTGTTCATAAATACAAACGGCCATAGTCTAGCGGCGAGCGACAAAACATAGTGATCAAAATTATCGCTGAGCAATACCGGTTTTGCGTAAATGCCGTTATGCGTCTGACTACGTAACTAGGGATATTGTAGCTAGTTACGAAATTGAATGTGCTATCTTCCCGATCGGTATGGAACAACATCTAAATCATCACAAAGTAATATCGACTTTTGCGTGAATTCTATTATGCGTTTTACTACGTTACTATGCTCACTAATCCAAATACAAAGTCCTAAATACACATAATAATATTAAATATCCAGGAAAAATAAACATAATAGAATATCTGGCGAATATAGTCTTGCATAGACATCATACTTTTCGAAATTTGCTCCTAAATACACACGGTTATAGTCTAACGGGCACGATGAACGTAAATAGCCTCGGGGGCGGACTCGACACGCATGATTGGTGCGTACCAAACGATACCAACTATACTACTCTGGCCATTATTGAGATTTGAGCAAAGGGTGCAGCGCCAATATGGAATCGGTGTCTCGCTAAACGTACCGGGATTCCAACTCGGGTGGAGCGAAGCTTGTTGTGCTTGAAGAAAGTGGATCGTTGAGATTCCTAGGAATGCTGAATGGGATACGCATCGTAAAAGGTACAGTACTACATAGTATTTGTTACCGTGAATATCTACAACTGTGCACACCACCGGTATGACTTTGATTTCATTATTGAAATATTTCATTCGCCGCATTTGGGATATTAGTCGACTTACATAGTGACCTGTGACACCACATACTCCGCCACAGAGGAGTTGAAACTGTTGGCTTGTTCATGTAATTTTCGGGCCATAGCATAGAGATGTTTCCATCCACTGCTGGATTTGTTTGGCACACATGCCACCTCAAATGAGGAACCTTTTGCTTCAATACATTAGATCAGTGGTTCTCAACCTGGGGGGCGCGAGAAATTGACCAAGTCTGTCTGAATTCTGACTAAACATGTGTTTCACAACCATTTTCAGAAGACGATTGTTGAAGAAGAAACTTATTTCGTATTCAAGAAAGAACTCCAAATTCAAACGCCAGCAGTCGCACTCAACTTCATTTGAGCAAGTTTTTGATATTATTTGAAGATTTAGAGCAATTTCCACGTGTAAGTCATTCATTACTTCATCGATTTAGCAGTAGCCTAAAGATCAGTGCGCTGGGTAACTGTTGGTAATAGCTGGCGAACTGCACTGCTTAAGACAGACTTAGATGCAGTATAGGTGTCTATGCGGCGGCTATGCCCCAGAATGCAGCCTTAGAGCACCTAAGTAATTGAAATGTGACCGCGATTAGCAAAAATGTTGCCTATCTCTGTATTAGATAATGTGCTCTTTTTGACGTGACGATAAGTGCAGGGGGGCGCAAACTTTTTGGCCATCGCCGAGGGTGGCGCATGTCCAAAAAGGTTGAGAACCGCTGCATTAGATGAAGTAAGTCATGAATCTCTGCTGTATCATGTAAAAGGCGGAGCTGTCATCACACAATGTGCCAGTGCCGGTACTTCAAAAATTGTTATATTTATGTTAGCCTATTTGTCTTAGTAGTTATTGTAATGTCATGTCTAGGTTAGGAACTTTGCTTAATATAGCGACTTACGCATGAGTTCTTTTTAGTGGAACTGCAAGATACTAGTCACACAGAAGGAATGAAGACGAGAAAATGGAACAATTGGAAGTTTATCCGGCGGTGGAATTAATTCACCTTTTCTTGGGACCACTTGTGCTATCTTTGCATTCCTCCTAAAGAAGAATTAGACCTCCAGCAGCAATACTTTTTCATCGTGAATCATGAATGAATATACAGTTGTCCCAATGTCGTTTTTAGAGCGGTATTTTGGCATCGCGTTGCTTTGGGATAGGTATGGATAGTAGTATATACGATCGCTCACGAACTAGCGTGGGGTTCTTATGGGCGGGGTGGTGAGGTGCCTGAAAACCGGGGGTGGTGATGGCACCCTTTTAGTCCCCCTCTCGGCGTTGAGGTGCCATGTGTTCTTATGGATGCGGTGATGATGGTACCCTTTCGGGTATAGGCTGCGGCGGTGAGGTGCCTGAAAACTCGTGGTGGTGATGGCACCCTTTTAGACCCCCTCTCGGCGGTGAGGTGTCATGTGTTCTTATGGATGCGGTGATGATGGTACCCTTTCTGGTATAGGCTGCGGCGGTGAGGTGCCTGAAAACCCGGGGTGGTGACTCGCCTTTTGTGCTATAGGCGGTGGCGGTGATTCGCCTGTCGTGTATTCTTACGGGATCTGTGGTGATTCGCCATGTGTTCTTATGGGTGCGGTCGTGATTCGCACTTTCAGGCATCTCTCGCGCGGTGTTGAATATGTACGAGTCACCAACAATAACCGCACAAACGGAAACGTGGCTTGTTGTGAGGATTAAGCAGTGCGACCTATATTTCGAATGACCTGCGTGCGGAATTGTTTCACGGCCAACCGCGTGCTACTATCGATTATTACACTATTCCATTCAGTGCGAAATAGTTTGCTAAATCTAGGAGTCACTTCCAAGGTAATATTTTGGTAATTAGTTTACCACAGAGCCGGCGTAGACGGCGATTCGAATATCAACAATAACCGCGTTCACAAACTAACACTTCAAAAATGTGTGAAATAGTTTGCAAAACCCCGCGATCGCTGACAAGATAATGTCTCGGACATAACCATCTTTCGAGACTTGGTGTTACAGGCATATCGATCGCTCACGCGGTGAAATATTCGTAAGCATCACTCGCAGAATTATATTTTGGTAATTATTTTGTCACAGAGCCGACGTAGACGGCGATTCCAACACCAACAATAACCGTGCACACAAACTAACACTTCAAAAAAAGGTGTGAAATATTTGTAAAATGCTACGATCACTCACAAGATAATGTCCCAGACATAACCATCATTCGTGACTTGATCTTACATACCTACCAATCGCTCACAAGGTAATATTTTGATAGTTTGGTACGGAACTTGATTTCACTCGTAAGATTTATTAAGTAACGAATAACAGACCGCCAGTGTCGGTAACTTGAATAGCGACAAATTGTCACTTATTTTCGCTCTAACCCTAATCCTTTGTGAAGTGAACGCTTATTCAAAAGGGTGTGATATAATTTTAAAATCCAACGACCACTCACCCGATAATGCTTCAGACATAGCAATCCCTCATACCCGCTCACAAGGTAATATTTCGGTAATTAGTTTGTCACAGAACCGTCGCAGGCGGTGATTCGAAAACCAACAATTTGTCACTCGCCCGCGATCGCTATATGTTTCACGCCTCCAGAATAGTGGCTGACTTTAGTTGCGTGATACGATCCATGAAAATATTCAATCAATGTGTTAGTTTATCAACTTGAAATGAAACTCACTACACAAATCAAGTCGATTCGTATCTTAATGTTTTAAATCGGTACAACTCTAATCCTTTGACAATTCCCTTGACGCGTTTTTGTTGAATCGAACGTAACCCGAATATTACTGACGCCGACTTTCAGCCGCATCGAATTATTCGCACATTCCGCCCCACTGTTTTCACACTTATAGATTCAATACCAACTATAACTCTACAAGAATCAAGAATCACAAGTATGTGCATTACACAGTTATTGTCTTTATTAACTTGAAATCAAACACTTAACAAAAACACGCAACTTATCATTTGGCAACTCTAGCATTACCAAAAAATTCCAGTATTGTTGATTGAAAATCCTTGAGTCATTATTATCAAAAATGTTATAGTACCGCATCGGAATCCATTCGCGGGATGTACTAAAGGTAAATCCAGATAATCCAAAATGAAATATTTGGACTTTGACAAACATGACTACCAACTTTGATCCAGTCACATTTCAAGATCATACTTTGAAACAATCCTTGAAACTTACAACTCTATTCACGACTGAGTTTCACGTTTATCAGTTAGAGTTTCAGTAAATACTATCGCGATATTTTAATGTGTTACTACACACAATAGAATCAATCAATGAAATAGCACCTGTTGTAAATATTTCTAACTTGACAACCACTTGTGCATACCGCGATCGACTTGTGACGCGATGAGTTAAATCGTAAATCGGAATATTTCAATCTATTTGTCGAAACCTTGGACAAACTATCAGGTTATTTTTTTTGTTGTAATCGAGTGAACGGAAATAGTATTACGTTTCAACATTTTAACATCTTCCCATACACAAAAGAGTAAAAATACAAAAAAGCCTTGTCAAGTCAATCCGTTTGTAACTTACCCAACCAAAGCAAAAAGTATCCTTATGAAAAGTAGACAAGACTACGCGAGTAATCACCACAATCCAAAATCCATAGCAAGTTCGGTTGTAGTCATATACCGCCAAATCGTCTTTTTATTTGTTCAACTGTAAAAGTCGTTACTATTCTGTAAGATAAAGTAATTACTACTCGGTATATTTTATAAACCAAAGTAAATACTACTCGGTGTGTGGTTTGAGATTAACATATTACATTTGAGTATACCGGATTTGAATGTCTGACCAACGTAGTTGAGAATTCATTTCTTACAATCAAACGCCGGTGTTACATTGAAAGGTATCATACTGTAAACATAAGGATTGACACATTGATTTGATATATGAGATTTTGTAATGTTCGACCACGACTTGATTATTAAATTATTCACGATAATTAGACCCGGTGTTGTGGTAAAGGTAATTAGAAAATATCACTTTTGGCGTCGAGTACCAGTCGAAGTGGGTGAACAATACTTAATCCTTTCAGTGACTCGCTGTTGTACGTGCTAAATGTAAAACATTACGAGGTTAAACTCTAAGACTTTGATCAGCACAAGAGCAATTTGGAATATCTTTACTGACTGCAACCTATTCTACTAGACAAAACTCGCAGCATTAATAAAATCAAAATATGTGCTACACTGAAATCTACAAAATGTGTTGGTATTGTTGCTAGTAGCGATCATGCATTATCATTTGAATCTTCTAAAGTAATTGTAATGATAAAACCAAACTACTCAAAGTCATTACCAACACAAAAAACGATTTCTATGATATTCGTCAAACGCATCATACCTCAGTATGCAGAAATTATTTGTAGAGTGCATACCAACAAAGAAATCAGGAACACAACCAACACCGAAAATGATAAATGCGTTTCGTGCTACTATTGATACAAGTTCATTTCTATCAGGTGAAATAAACGCCATCACAAAACTCAGAGCATGCGAAGGTCTTGATTGATATGAATTTCGATTTGTGTCTTATGATACCAGCAAGCATTTTAGAAATATTATGATTCGTTAAACCAAAGTCGTATGTCCGATTATTAATTGATTGGAAACTTGATCACGTACCTCGGTCATTACAGAAGATTATAACACCATTATCCAACAATCTTTTACAAAAGGATCGAAACCAAGTAACCCAAAGTCGTTGCCTTCGCATAAACAATTTGTACGACGTTTGATAAATGTACCGTATACTTTGGTGTACTAGAAATATTTGTAAAACACACTCTGGTAAAGAAATCGAAAAGATATCCTACACCTAAATCTGATGAAACCATTTTGCACTTTTTGTTCGTCAGTAGTATCCATTTGAATTTTTCCATTTCCTCTCGTCAAAGTAGATGTAATCATAGTCGCTAAAGAACTTACTTGGATGTGTTTGAATTCTAGACATAGTTATGATTTACTCGACGCAAGACCCAAGAACAACCGTAGTTTACAACCGTGCACACATATCCAAAATATCGCACACTCCGCTATTCCTAAAGTACAAACACCCGATACAAAATATTACTTGTTGTGTTGTTGCGGCATCATCTTCACAATATCACCATTTTGTTTGTGTCAATTAGTTACTTTGTATGTTACCCCACAACTCTTACAAAAGTACGAAGGCTATTAACATCGCACTAAGTAATCAACTTTACTCGATATTCTCACATTACGAAACTAAAGAATGGTTGGTTTGACTCTACAAACTGTTTCGTTACCTCAAGACCTTTATTGTCTGAATGGTTGTTCATGTGTCTTAAGAACCAAATAGTTCAACACAGCACTAGTACCAACAGCAACATCAGAGAGTTGTTTACACAAAAGTTTGTATGTGTACAGTATGCGAACACCACGTGTAAGTCCAGCACAATTGTGGTATCCATCCGAGTTTAGTTAACACAAATTTATTACAACGGAGCCACGTAATCTCGAATCTTACACACAGATCAATCTACTTTGCTAACGAAAAGTGCTGAGTCATCACATGATCGCTCTCACAACAAAACAGCTCTGAGTAGATATTATCATTCAAAATATTCCTAACCCTTTACACACCAGTAACAAATCATACAACGAATATGTTTTGTGGGTCGAATTGTTGTTCAGTGTCAAGTCTACCTGTTGAAACGTACATTAAACAGTCACAATTCAATTAAAACCACGAATCTATTTTCATTTCCTCGCAAACTGTCACATACAGAAAAATAAATTTATTTTCCCCAAACATACTTGTAACCAATCGCTTTCATTAAACACACAAAACCATAATAGTATTTACTTTCTACAACATAGACATTCCGGTGTAGTCAAGAAATATTTTTAATAGTCAAAATCATCGACTTCTGTTTACGGTGTTAGTGTGTGCATGTCATACATGTGGGCCCGTATTAAAATGGACACGACACGACTGACTGTAAGGAGATAGAAGTCTATCGCATAGATTTACATGTGGTCTTCGCTACGGTTTCAAAAAACGAATCATCTCTTTTGCATTGATCTAGACCGAGCAAGTTAGTTAATGACCATGATTGTGTTTGTCATATGCGAATGATACGGTTACTGTCAAATCTACATACAACAACCTTCTGACGATCATAATAGCAATTTCATTTTCCGCCGCTTCGTAATTGTACAACTCGGTAACTACGTTTAACAAGACCAATCACACTACCAGCGTTGAACACAAGATACCTACCCAAGTAAAAATATCATTCTGGTTTGGACAACTGACGTTTACCTGTGTCAAATTATCATTTTCACTTGGATTTCCACCGTTACCTAACTAAAATACCATTATCCTTTGGAGATTCATCGTTTACCCAATGTAACAATCCCCTTTTCACTTGGAAATATATTTTTTCCCTGGATAACAAACCCCTTTTCACTTGGAAATATATTTTTTCTCTGGGTAACAAACCTTTTTCACTTGGAAATATATTTTTTTCTCTGGGTAACAAATCGTTTTCACTTGGAAATATATTTTTTCCCTGAGCAACAAACCATTTTCACTGAGCAACAAACCATTTTCACTTGGCGGGTCGTCGTTTACCTGAGTAAAAATATCATTTTACTTTGGAGATCCGACGTTTACCCAGAGTAACAATACATTTTCTCTTGGTCATCTAGCTTTTCCTAGAGTAACAAAACCATTTTCATTTTGAAATCTTGCAAACACACCTGACAATTTGGTATTTGTTGTATTGACGATAGTTTGAAATAGATTACAACGAACAGTGACGGAAATATACACGGACTACCGGTTTCAGAGTATACCCCCTTCAGTCGTATCACATCAATATCATCAGTTACCCACATACAATATCCTCTTGTACACCGAAATGCATGTTTTGGAAAATTGGACAATAGACTTCGATAGTTCTGTGATGTCCGGGTTCGTGCTTTGGATTTTCCAGAGTCAAAATGTCTGAATAAAACACCTTCTCGACGATGGTTGGTATGTGGATAACGGGGTTCGGAAAACGATTGGATTTATGTCACCCATCGCGATAACAAATTCCAGGTCGAGTTTTCCCCCGCGTGTTTACTATATTGTGTCTTTATTGGTCATGTATGTCTCGACATTCAGTTTGAAATCGGAAACCCTGATAAAGTATGTAACCGGATCCGGATATCAACTCTGAATCGATAAACCAATGAACAATATTCAAATAAACATGTTACATTCCACGAAAAAATACCATCCAGACATACGTCGCGCTTGTTTGCCCACAACAGTATACGCGTAAATGGAGGTGTGTGACATTGCATGCAATGTGTTGGTAAACAAACATCGATCCACAGACATTATCATAGCCGGTAGTTTTGATGTAGATCGAATGTCATCACACCCGATAACAATACCAATAAGCCACATTGCAATGACTCTGAGTCAATCTGAAGCATGACATACAGACACACAAACATGGAACCGTAACATGGGTTATTCGCACGACGGTGAAAGTTAACTATACTGCATATACCAATAGAGCGTTCACAGTCGAATATGCGAACCACGCACAATCACATACCCTGGTTTTAGTTGGATATGTACGAAACCAATAAATCGATACATTTCTTTTCCTTCAACGTCAATAATACAAAGGTCATTCCAATTCGTCGCTCGAATGTAAGGTTCGTCGGGTGTAAAATCCATGTCAAATAGCACCAAAGTGTGCTTTCCGTGTTTTATTATTTCCACCGACGCTTCTTGTCTGTGTCGTAACACTATGGTGCAGGGACTTGAAAAACGGTGGATTGTGAAACGGATTGACATGACCAACAGAATCGACGTCAATAGCCTTGTGACGATGCCGTTTCAAAATGCTCCGATATGACGAGACCAACCCCGATCTCTTGTGGTGACGACCGTTTCGAAATGTCACCGGACGAGCTAGACCCTTAGGAAAGTGTGTTTTATGATTGCGTGTGAAATCACGAGGTAGTGTTCTATTGTGGTGTACGATCGCAGTCTTCATTCCACAGAAACATACCTTATTGGATCACAATATCAGTCCGACATTTGCACGATATTTATCCGGAGTCGTTATGTGGGAGTAGCGACATCCATTGATCGTGACTGAAAGACTGATCGCAATCATTTTGAGCACTGTACTTCGATAGTTCACCTAGATCAAACGCAGTAGTCTCAGCAGAAAACTTCGGTGTCGACAACACGATGGATATTGACCGATGTATCCAATTGGTCTGGGTGGTCTGTCCGGAGATAGGGCCATGACTATCTTGTAATGTTACAACACGATAACACCATCGAGTAAATCAGTGAACGGTTCCGAAATATCGATGTAATAGCGCGGACTCAGAGTCATTGCAATGTGGCTTATTGGTATTGGTATCGGGTGTGATGACATTCGATCTACATCAAAACTACCGGCTATGATAATGTCTGTGGATCGATGTTTGTATACCAACACATTGCATGCAATGTCACACACCTCCATTTACGCGTATACTGTTGTGGGCAAACAAGCGCGACGTATGTCTGGATGGTATTTTTTCGTGGAATGTAACATGTTTACTTTGAATATTGTTCATTGGTTTATCGATTCAGAGTTGATATCCGGATCCGGTTACATACTTTATCAGGGTTTCTGATTTCAAACTGAATGTCGAGACATACATGACCAATAAAGACACAATATAGTAAACACGCGGGGGAAAACTCGACCTGGAATTTGTTATCGCGATGGGTGACATAAATCCAATCGTTTTCCGAACCCCGTTATCCACATACCAACCATCGTCGAGGAGGTGTTTTAGTCAGACATTTTGACTCTGGAAAATCCAAAGCACGAACCAGGACATCACAGAACTATCGAAGTCTATTGTCCAATTTTCCGAAACATACATTTCGGTGGACAAGAGGATATTGTATGTAGGTAACCGATGATATTGATGTGATACGACTGAAGGGGGTATACTCTGAAACCGGTAGTCCGTGTATATTTCCGTCACTGTTCGTTGTAATCTATTTCAAACTATCGTCAATACAACAAATACCAAATTGTCAGGTGTGTTTGTCAGATTTCAAAATGAAAATGGTTTTGTTACTCTAGGAAAAGCTAGATGACCAAGAGAAAATGTAATGTTACACTGGGTAAACGTCGGATCTCCAAAGTAAAATGATATTTTTACTCAGGTAAACGACGACCCGCCAAGTGAAAATGGTTTGTTGCTCAGTGAAAATGGTTTGTTGCTCAGGGAAAAAATATATTTCCAAGTGAAAACTGTTTGTTACCCAGAGAAAAAAATATATTTCCAAGTGAAAAAGGTTTGTTACCCAGAGAAAAAATATATTTCCAAGTGAAAAGGGGTTTGTTATCTAGGGAAAAAATATATTTCCAAGTGAAAAGGGGATTGTTACATTGGGTAAACGATAAATCTCCAAAGGATAATGGTATTTTAGTTAGGTAACGGTGGACCTCCAAGTGAAAATGATAATTTGACACAGGTAAACGTCAGTTGTCCAAACCAGAATGATATTTTTACTTGGGTAGGTATCTTGTGTTCAGCGCTGGTAGTGTGATTGGTCTTGTTAAACGTAGTTACCGAGTTGTACAATTACGAAGCGGCGGAAAATGAAATTGCTATTATGATCGTCAGAAGGTTGTTGTATGTAGATTTGACAGTAACCCTATCATTCGCATATGACAAACACAATCATGGTCATTAACTAACTTGCTCGGTCTAGATCAATGCAAAAGAGATGATTCGTTTTTTGAAACCGTAGCGAAGACCACATGTAAATCTATGCGATAGACTTCTATCTCCTTACAGTCAGTCGTGTCGTGTCCATTTTAATACGGGCCCACATGTATGACATGCACACACTAACACCGTAAACAGAAGTCGATGATTTTGACTATTAAAAATATTTCTTGACTACACCGGAATGTCTATGTTGTAGAAAGTAAATACTATTATGGTGCTGTGTGTTTATTGAAAGCGATTGGTTACAAGTATGTTTGGGGAAATTAAATTTATTTTTCTGTATGTGACAGTTTGCGAGGAAATGAAAATAGATTCGTGGTTTTAATTGAATTGTCACTGTTTAATGTACGTTTCAACAGGTAGACTTGACACTGAACAACAATTCGACCCACAAAACATATTCGTTGTATGATTTGTTACTGGTGTGTAAAGGGTTAGGAATATTTTGAATGATAATATCTACTCAGAGCTGTTTTGTTGTGAGAGCGATCATGTGATGACTCAGCACTTTTCGTTAGCAAAGTAGATTGATCTGTGTGTAAGATTCGAGAGTCGTTACTAGAGGTACTAGAGTAGCTGGTTTATTGCTATGACATTGACAGAATCTCGAGAAGTGAGTATGCTTTTCTTTCACGAAAGTTTACGTGGCTCCGTTGTAATAAATTTGTGTTAACTAAACTCGGATGGATACCACAATTGTGCTGGACTTACACGTGGTGTTCGCATAATGTACACATACAAACTTTTGCGTAAACAACTCTCTGATGTTGCTGTTGGTACTAGTGCTGTGTTGAACTATTTGGTTCTTAAGACACATGAACAACCATTCAGACAATAAAGGTCTTGAGGTAACGAAACAGTTTGTAGAGTCAAACCAACCATTCTTTAGTTTCGTAATGTGAGAATATCGAGTAAAGTTGATTACTTAGTGCGATGTTAATAGCCTTCGTACTTTTGTAAGAGTTGTGGGGTAACATACAAAGTAACTAATTGACACAAACAAAATGGTGATATTGTGAAGATGATGCCGCAACAACAACACAACAAGTAATATTTTGTATCGGGTGTTTGTACTTTAGGAATAGCGGAGTGTGCGATATTTTGGATATGTGTGCACGGTTGTAAACTACGGTTGTTCTTGGGTCTTGCGTCGAGTAAATCATAACTATGTCTAGAATTCAAACACATCCAAGTAAGTTCTTTAGCGACTATGATTACATCTACTTTGACGAGAGGAAATGGAAAAATTCAAATGGATACTACTGACGAACAAAAAGTGCAAAATGGTTTCATCAGATTTAGGTGTAGGATATCTTTTCGATTTCTTTACCAGAGTGTGTTTTACAAATATTTCTAGTACACCAAAGTATACGGTACATTTATCAAACGTCGTACAAATTGTTTACGCGAAGGCAACGACTTTGGGTTACTTGGTTTCGATCCTTTTGTAAAAGATTGTTGGATAATGGTGTTATAATCTTCTGTAATGACCGAGGTACGTGATCAAGTTTCCAATCAATGAATAATCGGACATACGACTTTGGTTTAACGAATCATAATATTTCTAAAATGCTTGCTGGTATCATAAGACACAAATCGAAATTCATATCAATCAAGACCTTCGCATGCTCTGAGTTTTGTGATGGCGTTTATTTCACCTGATAGAAATGAACTTGTATCAATAGTAGCACGAAACGCATTTATCATTTCCGGTGTTGGTTGTGTTCCTGATCAATAAAGGTCTTAAGGTATCGAAACAGTTTTGAAAGCGTCACCAATCATTTTACCGGTTCGTAGCATGGGAATATCGATTATTTTCGTGTACCATGAATATATTTAATATACCTTTGGTAAGAAATGAGTTGTGTGGGGTAATCATACACAACCTACAAAAGTTAAACTTGTAGCGTTTGATTGCCTACTTTTTATCAGTGTCTTTGTGATGTTAAAAGACGGCTGAGTTTACATTTACATTAGGCGGAGAAACTCAAGTAATAAAGTTTACTCGTTTGAAAATATCGATCAATGGAGTAACAGTATCAATATGAGTGGTATATCATTTTTCGCGATATGCAACCAATCTTCTAAGCATAACTTGTCAAAAATTTATCATGTCGTAGTCGGTTGTTACGAATTCGAAAGAAATGTACTTCGATTATCACGATGATGGATATTAAGATCAACGCAGTATTTCGAAGTGGTATGTTCAACAATCACTAAATGACAAAAATATCAAACTGTGCATACAACTCGGTTAGGTAAACAATACAGTTACAAGAATGATGTAACCTTGATTTACAGATGACCGCCTGATGATGTAAAGCTCAACCAATCCAGTGTGGTTATTGCAAAGTATTTGACACAAACAAAATATTGAATGAAGACTTCGGTTTCATTACCAAGCTAGTGAAAATTGTTTTCTATTGGATGAATATTATGATTTACCTTTAGAAAAACGAGCCACACCGATTACGCGACGCTTATCCATATCCGTTGAGTGAGCAAAATTTCTTTGGAATCTGGTTTAGTGAGATAATTGTTAGGGATTCAATCACATACAAGTAACGTCTTTTAGTGACAGAGTATTGTGATGACATTTACTTTAGCGAATGACAACGGAAAAATTTTCGATTGCATTGTCGGTGTATGTGTTAGACAAATAATTCTAGTACACCTAACTATAGGATACATTTGGCAAACATCGTACAAATTTTTTCGTTGTGATGGTAACGACTTTCAGCGGTTTGGTTTCATGTCAACAACAATGCAAAACACGTTTAGTGAATTACAGTGTAGCAAGTACTTCCTTGATATTACGATTGTTGTGTACCAGACATTTCTAACTGAATTGAATGCATCTAGCAAACATATTCCAATTTACTTTTGTAATGATCAAAGTATCTGAAATGGTGCGAACGGATTAGGTATTAATCAAGCGGCGGTATGTCAATTCACCTAGTGTGATATCTTGACACCGGATAATGTGCGAAAGTGTTTCAAATCTCACTGCTGATTACGATGATAAAGTATTGTACCGGTTATTGTTCAACAAAGGAAATTGTTGTTTCATCTTTAGTCTTGGTTAGTGGAGACAATTACATTTGTAAAATATTTCCTGATATCCACAATACGCTGCGTGGTTTTTACGAACACGGCTTAATCTTCCCAATCAAAACATTTCAGACATGTTACTCTAGTTTCACAAATCGATATGCTAATAACAATGTTTCTGAAAAGTTTGTTGGTATCGTAATAACCTTCAACACAACCCTGGTCTAATAATGTCATAATTTAATAATCAAGTCGTGATCAACTATTACATATGTCAAAATCAATGTGTCAATTCATATGTTTACATCGTGAAAATGTTCAATATAACGCGTGCGTTCGATTGCAAGAAATGAATTCTCAACTACGTTGGTCAGACATTCAAATCTCGTATACTCAAATGTAATATGTTAATGTCAAACCACACACCGAGTAGTATTAATTTGGTTTATAAAATATACCGAGTAGTAATTAATTTATCTTACAGAATAGTAACGACTTTTACAGTTGAACAAAAAAGACGATTTGGCGGTATATGACTACAACCGAACTTGCTATGGATTTTAGATTGTAGCGATTGTATGTACTCGCGTAATCTTGTCTTCTTTCTGTACGGGCACTGTCTAGTTGGTCTGGTAAGTTACAAACGGATTTACTTGACAAGGTTTTTTGTATTTTACTCTTTTGTTGATGGTAAGATGTTGAAATGTTGAGATGTCATAGTGATAGTATTTCTGAAACTATCTTTGCCAAACGGAAAGTCTGATCGCGAATATAGTTGTAATATTTCATGACTTGTTTCAAATCAATATGCGTATAATTTCGAAATGTGACTGGGTGAAAGTCGGAAGTTATGTTTGTCAATCTATTTCAATTCAGACTATGTCGAAGTCGAGATATTTCATTTTGGATTACCCAAATTTACCTTTAGTACATCCCGCGAATGGATTCCGACGCCGCACTATAACATTTTTGATAATAAGGAGTCAAGGATTTTCAATCAACAATACCTGAATTTTTTGGTAATGCTAGAGTTGACAAATGATTAATTGCGTGTTTTTGTTAAGAGTTTGATTTCATGTTGATAAAGACAATAACTGTATAATGCACATACTTGTGATTCTTGATTCTTGTAGAGTTATAGTTGTGAAAACAGCGGCGCAGGGTGTGCGAATAATTCAATGTGGCTGAAAGTCGGCGTCGTTAATATTCAGGTTACAGTCGAATCAAAAGATCACGAAAAGATTTCTCGAAATAATTAGAATTGTACCGAATTAACACATTCAGATACGAATCAACTTGAGCTGTGTAGTAAGTTTCATTTCAAGTTGACAAATTGACACATTACTTGTATTTTCGCATGATTCTTATCATACAACTAAAGTCAACCGCGTTCCGAAGTGTCAAACATATAGCGACCACCAAAATCGACGGCAATAACGAAGAGATATCTTTCACGTGTTTCAATCGTGAATTGTTCGGGGTCATTGAGAAAGCATTCTCCAAACGAAAAAAACTCATGGTCAAATCCGGTTGGGTCCAAATTGACAAGTTTACTGGAAAACCTGCTGTATTACTGGGACGGGCTTCGTCAGTAACTCTGAATGGAAAATCGAGACATACGACTGAAGAATACCCATTATTGACCTGTGAATCGGTATACGGAAATAAAGATGAATACGTATCGATCGCAGCTACTTGTGTTTCTCGAGAGGAGAAGATGGTCAATTCTGGAGCCGGAAAGGAGTTGAAATTATACAGTTTTACATTAAAAGACGATACCGGAGAGGTGGTGTTGGATCAATGGAACAAAGCCTCGCTCGTACCAGGGAAGAAATATCAACTCACTCGTGTTAAAAACTGTGTCGGCAGCTTGAAAATCGATTCGTTAACTAGACTTGTTGAATTGAAAGAATATGTCACGGTGGTTTTACGCCTGTATCTATGATACCGTCACACATGACTGCTGCGCAGCACGAGGTCAAGTCTCCTAGCACATGCTCAGTCTCTCCGTAGTTTTCGCAGTGTAAACAGGGCTGTGTAACGCTGTTAGTTTGAACTGGTATTAACGTATTTTCGCATTTAGAGTATTTGCCAACGTATTTTTTAACGATATGCTATTGGACTAGACTGATTGACCTTGATCCGCAATACATCACAACGGGAGATATTATTGTGTCTGAAGTCTGGACTTATAGCAGTCAGTTGGAGATACCAGAAGTCCGTCATTACTCGCAACTATACTCCAGTCCGGCTCAAGCTGAGCTGTTTCAGTACTGTGAACAATTACTTTCGCAATCACACGGGACAAAGAGTTAAAAAATACGAGAGCTGACAGACCTCGATATGGATCATACACCGAGAGTAGCGGATAAACAGGCGATGAGCGGGCACTATATCGACGAAGCCCTTCATAAATACAGCGCCGCTTACGAGAGAGCTGAGCGCGACTTCTTTTTCGCTATAAAGAATGCATCACCTATGGAGACGGTTGTAAAGTTCAAGAATGAATTAGATGAAGTGCGCGATCAACTTAATATCGACTTGTACCGATTAAGTGAAGAAATAAAGAAGACAGAAGCTCTTCATGACCGGATCTCGCCCTTGCAGGAGTTGTGGTGCAAGATCACAAGTGGAAAGTGTAGAGCCGACGGCGCTTATAAAGAATACCAAGAAGATGAGATGAACTCTCTTACCGACGTTACTATCGATTGCATTAATCGAGCCTCAGGCCGCAAATCGCCATCCTTTCATTCCGTCGCACCTTCAACCACTTCGAGCAGTTCCGCAAAAGTCCGCAAGGCTGCTCTGGCATTACAAAAAATCGAACTCGAGGAAGAGGCTGCAGCTGCTGCTTCAAAACGCAAAGAAGATGCCGCCAAAACAGTTTTGGAATTCAAGCTTAGAAAATTGGACGCTGCTGCAAATTTGGAAGATGCCAAAGAGGGGGAGTCTGGTGGCTCTGTCGGATCGCGAGGATCTATCATTTCAGATGCAGAAAACATTGCCGTGAGTACTGAACACTTAGATTTGCCCGCTACTCAAGCAATGACTTTCACTACCTTGAGCACGCCTGCATCAGTCAGCAGTATTGCACAGAGGCCTGCTTCCGAGCCGGCGATGACTCAATCCCTACCAACCATTCGTCAGTCAACCGCAACAGCGGGCACTGAAAATGTTGAAGGAATTCTAAGATCACCCCCTTATCGTAGTGATGATAAGTCCGTCAGTTTTTTAGCGGAAAATCGTAGTGGCCAGGCTTGGGAACGGGAGTTACATTCCCAGTCTGCGCGTTCGCGCAATTTAGATGCCGGTTCGGGTCCGGCCATTCTCTCATATTCTCAAAGCACCCCGCAGTGGCAGAGTGGCCTTAGCTATGGCGACCTCATTCCTCGTTCTCGCGGTCACGCAGCCGCCGATATTCGTAACGTGCCAAACGCGCACAATGATCTCATTCCTCGTTCTCGCGGTCAATCCGCCGATATTCGTAATGTGCCAAATGCGCACAATGATCTCATTCCTCGTTCTCGCGGTCAATCCGCCGATATTCGTAATGTGCCAAATGCGCACAATGATCTCATTCCTCGTTCTCGCGGTCAATCCGCCGATATTCGTAACGTGCCAAATGCGCACAATGATCTCATTCCTCGTTCTCGCGGTAACGCAGCCTCCGATAGCCGTTATATTCCAAATGAGCACACCGATCTCATTCCTCGTTCTCGCAATCGAGTACCAGTAGTCGATGATTACGACCGTCCGGGCGATTTAGCGTCTTTCGAACACGATTCTATTCCTCAGCCTGGACAAAGTCAATTCGCACCCTTAGCACATAATACTCGATATTCATTGCGAAATTACAGACCATCTGCTCCAACGACACCGGATAGCCCGGTGAACTCGAATAATGATTCCTATCTTGCCATGTTAGGTTCCATGAAGCGTAGTATGGACCTCAATACTGTTACAATTGCTGAGTTCGATGGCAACCCGCTAGATTATTACCGCTTCATGAACGAATTCGACAGTGCTTTTGAACCCGTAAATGCCAATCCGTGCGAACGGCACGACGCCCGAACCAAGCTTAACAAGTTGATATCGTGCTGTACTGGCGACGCTAAATCCTCTCTTGCTGGCTGCCGTGCTAATCGTTATGACGAGGATGCATACTTGTATGCCCGTGACGTCCTCTATGATAGTTTTGGCCGAGACTCGTATGTTATTGACGCTTTCATTTATGAATTGACTCATGGCGATAAAGTTAACACTAATGATAATCGGGAACTGGCTGCAGCATACGATCAGCTTCGGTCGGCAAATCACGTCTTTTCGCAACTTGGCGCTATGGCCCAAGTAAATGCACCAGCAGTCTCTGATGCAATAATGAATCGCTTTCCCCGCCACTTCATACAAAGATTCTCGAGCAAGTACGAAGAAATGATGGAGAGAGGGTTCGAACCGCAGTTCGAAGAATTTGTCGCCTTCGTGGGTAGACAGGCTGGTACCTCTAGAACTCGACTCGGAAAATTCGTGTCGCGCATGCCGTTCGACAGAGGTACGAAGTTTCCAACGCAAAAGACGCAAGTGAACGCAACGTCCGTAGATCGTCCCACAGCCGTCTCCAACGAACCAAGACGAACGAGACCGCCGCCTCGCTGCCACCTCTGTGACGACTCGCACGTGCTCTACCAGTGTGGCCTTTTCCACCAGAAGACTCCAGCCGAACGCAAGAAACTCGTAGAAGAAAAGTCAGTCTGTGTCAACTGCCTGGGCTACGGGCACGTGGCCAGCGCGTGCAGGTCAGATCGCAAGTGTCGCATCAGCGGCTGCGGAGCGTCGCATCATACCCTCCTGCATGGGGGCTTTCAAAATAAAATAACCGCAGATGTCCACACTATGTCGTCTTGGCTAAACGGTAAAGTCAATCCCGTGCGGTTATCCGTTGTACCGGTTATAATCACCTCTCCCAATTCGAATGTTAGAGTGATAACCAATGCATTCCTAGATCCAGGTTGTGGACATGTTCTGTGCACACCGCGCTTGCGTAACAAATTAAATATCCACGGTGATCGTATGATTTGCGAAACGTCGACTGCAGGTGGCGTTTTTGAAAGCGAAGTAGAGGTAGATTCTCTTACAGTGCAATCCCTTGATCAAAGCACAAGTATCGATATAAAATATGTGCTTGCGTCTTCTCACTTTCCCGATGTGCAAAATCATGCGCCAAATGTTGATACGATATCTATTTGTGATCACCTGAGACACATAAACATACCGGTCGCCGATACGAATGATGTAGACCTGGTCCTAGGAAAAGATTTCCTAATGCAATACCCAAATACGGACGTCATTAAGCCTCAGAATGGATTGCCCGGTGCTGAGCATTCGGTTTTCGGTTGGTCTCTTGCTGGCGCTGACCGCACCCTTGTCAAATCTGGCTTTAAGCCCAATAGTGTGAATTTTATCGATATCAATTTTGTGCATGCCGAAAAACCCTTGTTTGACCGATTTGATTCGCCAAAATTGCCAATGTGTTCTAGTTGTAACGCTGATTTTTCGGACGTTTGGGTTGACCCCTACGAGTCGCAAAACTCGATCGAAGACGAACAAGCGCTGTCCATTATGAAAGAATCCGCGCACATATTGAACGGCCGGTTCCGAGTTGCTCTGCCATGGAGAACAAAAGAGGTGAAACTTCCGTATAATCGCGGAGCTGCCGAGAAATCGCTCGAAAATCAACGCTCGAGATTCAAGAAAGATCCAGAGTTCTTTCGAAAGTATAAAGAAAAAATTGACGAATACCTGTCTCGAGGCTACGCGCAAGTGGTCCCGCCCGACTTACTTCCTTCATCTGAAAGGACTTTCTATCTCATCCATTTCCATACCCGACAGCAGAAGATGCGAATTGTCTTTGATGCTAGCCGCAAATTCTCGGGCATCAGCCTGAATAGCCAACTGCTCAGTGGGCCCGACGTCAATTCCTCTCTAATTGGAGTCCTATGCCGTTTTCGTATGGGCAGGTACGCTTGGGTCGCCGACCTGGCTCAGATGTTCTCAAGAATTCAGACCTATCCAGGAGACTCGGATAGCTTACGTTTCCTCTGGTTCGAAGACAGCAGACTGGATGGAAAAGCGATCGATTATCAGATGACGTCTCACGTTTTTGGAAGCACGTCTTCACCTTGCATTGCTCAATTCTGTCTTCGTCAAATTGCTATGTTAAACGGCACCAGCGCCGACAAGCCTACGCTCGACTGTATCTTACGTAACACATATGTAGATGACATACTTCATTCATCAGATGACCTCGGAGCTTCGATCGCGATCATCGAGCAGCTACGAACGCTTTTCGCTCATTACGGTTTCAACCTCACAAAATTCGCCAGCGGCAGGAGCGAGATCATGTCGCGGATCCCCCAAGATGCCCGCGCTGCCAACCTGGTTGATCTCGACTTCACGAATTCCAGTGACGAACGTACATTGGGAGTTATCTGGGACATGACAGAAGACTCGCTTCGCGCCCGGACTAACATCAAACCCAAGCCTTTTACACGAAGAGGAATCGCAAGCCAGATCGCTCAGATCTACACTCCGTTTGGATATCTGAGCCCGTTCCTGTTACCGGCACGGCTGCTCCTGCAAGAAATATCTCGTGATGACCTGGAGTGGGACGCAACGATCGATGATGCTTTCACAGAAAAGTGGAATAAATGGGTCGATGCACTTCCAGAACTCGAAAAGCTATCGTTTCCCAGGTGTTACAAGCCGCCTGGGTTTTCGCCAGTAAATATTCAGCTCCATGCGTTTGCTGATGCTAGCACATATGGTTATTCTTCCTGTTGTTACCTCCGCTTTGAGGACGCTGGCGGAAAGGTTCATGTCTCCTTTGTCAGAGGAATATCCAGGGTCGTGCCAAAGAACGCACCCAGCATTCCAAGACTAGAACTCACGGCTGCCGTAGCCTGCATAAAACTTGCCAGAGACATTATCAAAGACATTGACTACAAGATCGACTCCGTTCACTACTGGACCGACAGTACCGCGGTACTCCAAAGCATTCGGAGTACTTCTGCTCGTTTCAACACCTTCGTACATCAAAGACTGCTCAAGATTCGAGCTCTGTCTCGTACCGACCAATGGTGTCACGTCGACTCGGCTAATAATCCGGCTGATATTGGCTCACGCGGGCTGATGCCCCACCAGTGGCAACGCGCAAAAATGTGGTTCGAAGGTCCTGACTTTCTACGTCAGTCTTTCGACTCAAGGTCTGGTCTCACAGATGCACACCGACCCGTCAAGCTAATGGAGCCAGTGTTCTCGATTGACGTGTCGCCGACAAAAGGGCCGCTCAGCGACTACTTGCGTAGTTTCTCATCATTCACCAGTCTCGTTCGCTCGACCGCTTGGATACTTCGGCTACGTTCTATGCTGCGCTGGAAGATGAAAGGCTCGACAACGGACCCGCTCCTTGAACCGCGCTCTGGCTTCCTCACGGTTGAGGAGCTGGAGGAAGCGACGAAGGAAGTCATCAGACTAGTGCAAGCCGAGTCATTTCCCGGTGCTATCGAATCGCTTCGTGACAACGCTCGCGCTGAGCATGTTAGTGTTAACAAAAAATATGTTCCCAATTCGTTGTCGAAATTGATACCTTATGTAGATGATGGTGTCATGCGTGTCAAGGGTCGTCTGAATCGCTCACAACTGCCCGATGACGCAAAAAATCCCATGATCCTACCGGCTGGCCACCATGTCACTCACTTGATTATTCGTCAATATCATGTGGCTAATGGCCATTGTGGCACGCTACAAGTTCTGTCCCTAATTCGTGAGAAATTCTGGGTCATGAAAGGTCAAACTTCCATTCGCAAAGTACTAAATAAATGTGTATTTGTCAATGCCGCCGTGCTAACCTGGGCTCCCAATACATGGCCGACCTCCCGCACTATCGTCTAACCCCACACAAGGCTGTTTTCAATCATACAATGGTCGACTATTTTGGTCCTTTGATCTGCAAGCGCAAACGTACCGAGCTCAAGCGCTATGGCTGTGTATTTACCTGTTTATGTACTCGAGCTGTACATTTGGAAGTCGTTGATTCACTTGAGACTTCTTCCTTTCTGATGGCATTTTTCAAATTCTGTGATATTCGAAATAGGCCCACCCACATGTTCAGTGATAATGGCACGACTTTTGTAGGCGCTCAAAAAGAGCTTGCAAAAGCACTCAAAAATTTGAACTCCAAGCATGTTGCCTCCTCACTAGCTGACAGAGGTATCCAGTGGCATTTTTCACCCAGTCTCGCACCGCATTTCAATGGATGTGCTGAACGTGTAGTCGCTTTGTGTAAACGCACTCTATATGCCCTCAATAACAATGCTGCTTTTCAGGATAATACTTTACCTGCGTTGTTTTATGGAGTCGCTCGCATTTTGAACGATCGGCCCCTAACGCCCATTTCAGATGACACAAATGACTTGCCGTGTCTGACTCCAAACTCCCTCATTCTAGGGAGACTTGACCCTTCTATCCCGACTCACAAGTTCTGTAAAGCTGATGATTATGCTAAAAACTGGCGTTACGTCCAACGTAAACTCGATCTCTTTTGGGAAAGGTGGTTGAAAGAGTACCTACCCTTGCTGCAATCTCGTTCGAAGTGGCTTGAAAAAACGCCCAATTTCAAAGTAGGGGATATCGTTCTCATGTCTGATTCCTCTGCACCACGCGGTAAATGGCCGAAAGCCATAGTTGAGCAGACATTTCCAGATTGTCAAGGTTTGGTCCGAAAAGTCACTGTACGTACTCCCACTGGTACTTATAGTCGCGACATACGCAAGTTGTGTCGCCTCGAACTCGAATAATTTTTTACTTTCTCGTTTTGCATGCCTTTCTGTATCTTGCCAATTTGTACCCTATTTGGCAATATTGCACGTTTTCTGCACATTATTTTCACTTACTGCGGCTGTATCCGCTTCTGTACATTGCAACCACTTTGCATATATTTCTTCACTCCCTGATTGTCTTCATGATCTGAAAAAACCACCATTCCTCAATTTCTGTGGCTCACCGATAACTGCATTTTTACAATTATGTTTCGCCACGGGGGCGGCCTATGTCACGGTGGTTTTACGCCTGTATCTATGATACCGTCACACATGACTGCTGCGCAGCACGAGGTCAAGTCTCCTAGCACATGCTCAGTCTCTCCGTAGTTTTCGCAGTGTAAACAGGGCTGTGTAACGCTGTTAGTTTGAACTGGTATTAACGTATTTTCGCATTTAGAGTATTTGCCAACGTATTTTTTAACGATATGCTATTGGACTAGACTGATTGACCTTGATCCGCAATACATCACAACGGGAGATATTATTGTGTCTGAAGTCTGGACTTATAGCAGTCAGTTGAAGATACCAGAAGTCCGTCATTACTCGCAACTATACTCCAGTCCGGCTCAAGCTGAGCTGTTTCAGTACTGTGAACAATTACTTTCGCAATCACACGGGACAGAATAGTTTGCATATTTGTATACCACAATACAATATTTCATTTCGCGTAAAATGTATGACCTATGTGATTCGACAACTGGGTTAGCGCGGTGTTGTTCTACTGATCGAGGTGTGAAAATTGTACTATCGCGATGAAGTTGCGACTGTGAACAGCAGATTATTTTGTAGGCGCGAAACAGCGGTGTGAATAAGCCGAAAGTATTATTTAGCTAGCAATCAATAGCGAGGAAAGAGAACACGATCGGTCATTTGACACGACTAAACTACGACATCGTATATCATAATTTACGATCAAACTATTTCGCGCTGAATGGAATAGTGTAATATTAGATAGTAGCACGCGGTTGGCCGTGAAACAATTCAGCGTGCAGGTCATTCGAAATATAGGTCGCACTGCTTAATCCTCACAACAAGCCACGTTTCTGTTTGTGCGGTTATTGTTGGTGACTCGTACATATTCAACACCGCGCGAGAGATGCCTGAAAGTGCGAATCACGACCGCACGCATAAGAGCACATGGCGAATCACCACAGATCCCGTAAGACTACACGACAGGTGAATCGCCGCCACCGCCTATAGCAAAAAAGGCGAGTCACGACCACGAGTTTTCACGGCGAATCACGACCGCGGCCTATACCCGAAAAGGCGAGTCACGACCGCACCCATAAGAACACATGGCGAATCGCCACAGAACCCGTAAGAATACACGACAGGCGAATCACCGCCGCAGTCTATACCTGTAACGTTATCATGTCTATATCAGCTACGTTAACATACCGCCGCGGTCTATAACCGAAAGTACGAATCACCGCCGCGTCCATAAGAATAACGATATATCATTGTCGCACTCACCGTAAACGTTGAAATTCCCTCGAATACCAGATGGCAGGTCATCGCCGCAGCATATACCGAAAGGGTGGGGTCACCAACACGAGTTTTCAAGGTATATCATCGCCGCAGCCTATACCTGAAAGGGTGGTATCATCACCGCACCCATAAGAAACAATGGCAGGTCACCACCACAAGGGGGGTCTAAAAGGGTGGGGTCATCACCCCGGGTTTTCAGGCAGGTCACCACCCCGCCCATAAGAACCAACGCTAGTTCGCGAGCGATCGTATATACTACTATGGATGTACGTGAATTTAGAAGCTGGCATGTAATCTGATTTACAAAGGACAGCATGTAGGGTTGTAGGTACTAGGTAGGCGGTAAAATTACAGTCTCGCTCATAAATGTACAGGAGAGAATGTAGATTGAATATACCAGAGGTGACTGTAACATTACAGTCTGGCGTGTAAAGCTAGATTACAGGACGGGTGTAAGTTGAATTTACATTGAGTGACGGTAATGCTATATTACTGTCAAGTGGCTGGCCACCCTGCTTCTAGACATTTCGCGGTAAATCGAGGTAAATTTTTTTTGTGTGTGGACTCATGAAAAATTCCAGTAGTTACAATACGTATCATGGTGGAAATATTTAGAAAATTTTGTAGTACAACGAAAGATACTTTCCTACATTCTAGGGTAGAGAGTATCTGTTCTTTCAAAGTAGCTTGCCAAGAATGGAGAAAGAATGTTCAACAGCAGCAGTTGTTGGCTGGCAACACCGAAGTTCTGCGTACACTGCTTGTGACGCACCGCGTTTCTTCATACTGGCAATGTTGTCTACATTGCAAATTTTCATCATTCGCTTCTTGATATAAGAACTGATGCCCACGCAGTCATGCTTCAATTAGGAAATTGCGTTACATTGAGCATAACACCATGTCAACCTATTTGCTTCATTTGGCCGTTTATGATTCCCAATGAGAAGACAATGGGCTGTCCGCAACGGTAGGCCTATTGAGCAGGCCACAAGCTGTAAAATGCCAAATGATAAGTTCGCCGACTTTGAAAACATCTACGATACAAACGAAATGCAGGTGGTAAATTTATTTTTACTCTGTAAACAATTTTGACAAATTTTTGACCGAATTTCGACAAAATATTGACCTTTTTAACATGTCAAAAATTGCCTAAGTTATAATATATCCGGGCAACGTCCGGCTAGCGGACTGAGAGGCGATTCTGACTGGCCCGCGAAAGGTAGCCTATAATTTAGAACAGTGGTTCCTAATCTTTTTTCCTCCAGCTCTCCCTTTCAAAAATTGCCTGGGTCTGGCGCCCCCTATTTTAAGGACTGTGGTAAAACAATGGGTGAGTGGTCAAAGTCTGGTTTCGGATCGGAACTTTCATATTAGAAATAATTCAGGCTTGAATTGCACCACAGGACCACTCGACTAATTAACGATAAAATGATTGTATGCCCTATATTCGGGATCAAATCAAGGTTATTATAATAACCATCGGGTAGGGCCTACGGGCTCACATCATTTGGTTCGATCTCGATGTACACATCCAGAATCCACCTCTGCGATTAGCAATACGGTGAAGTTATTTGCTTTAGGTTTTGTTTTATTGCTTTGTGTGATTACTAAGTCAACTGAGAGATCTTTACCCACAATAAATTTAGTACCGAATCAAGCTGTTAACTTGAACATGAATGTGGGTCAAAACTCTAAGCAGTATCATCCTTTGTGATACGACGAAGAAATATTTTGACGATTAATTTTGTAGCTCTCAAGTACATTTAGTTATTCATTTTGGCCAAAAAGCTTCAAGGCAACTTTAATGGACATTATGGCTGTTCAAAAATAACATTTTTCATTCTGGATTCCAGCCATTCACTGATTAAATTGTGAGGTTACCCTTAAAAACGCTGCACACCAGATTTGGCTCAATTCTATCCAGTATATGAAAAATATAAATAAAAAAATAAAAATATTGTCTATCAACAGAGGTGGTCAAAGTAGTCAATAAAGCTACTCAAGTAGAAGTAGAAGTAGCCCGGAAAAATTCCACTTCAGCTTAAGGCGAACATATGAATGAGATTTAAATGTGCATGACGCCTTTCTCTGACGAGTGTCAGGCGAAAATATTCGCGCTCATGTCAATAGTATTGCATTATTCAGTTGTATATTGAAGTAGGATGGTAGAATCACGGAAATAACCGAACCCTAAGATTCTCATCACCACTGCCGTATGGCCGTTCCGACAGATGATCATTAGGGTTGTTCAGAATTGATCGACTTTCAAAACGTCGTGGTTTTCAGTCCGATTCCCATGCCTTATACCATAAAAACATATTCTAGGTACTTTTTTTCGTAATTCATCCCTTGCATCCGTGTGCACATTGAGCTGGAAGAATATCGGCTAAAAATAGGGGATTCCCCTAAAATTTGAGTGTCGCTATTCGGACTAGGCTAGTAAAACGTCATATATAAGCTGGTTTTATGTAGCTATTGCGGTTGGAGCGCTACATAACCTCACTATAGAAAGTATTGTCAGTTCAGGACACCATTTTCATGTCCCACACTGCCTTAGAACTCCTCAAAACTGCCTAAGACTGATAGTCATTTTGTTGGATCATATATCCTACACTCCTCAACCCTACCCGAGATTGTTCATCAATTGCCGGGATCACCACGTGCAAGAATACAACTGTAAATGTATCATTCACTCACAGCCACATTATAAACATCACATTGTTCAAAGGAAACGAAACAAAAAGGCAAAGAAACAGATCAACTTGGCACATTGCATTGCACTGGGATGCAAAGCTCACTAGAAGTCGTTTCGGAGGGAAATTTGAGGCCTTGGCAGTGCTGGCATAGTCTGCGTATTCCAACGCATTTGAGAAAGGCAAACTTCTTGGAAATCGAACTCTGGAGAGTGCTACAGGAAAAGCACAGTCTGATCTGTCATTTGAACTGCTGGAACTTTATAATTTAACAAATAATGTCAGAGCTCTTGTGTTTGACACAACACCCTCAAACAATGGAAAAAATAAAGGTGCGGTTCTGTTACTTGAAGAATTGATAAACAGGAAAGTTTTCTACTTTCTACTTCTGCTTGTCGCCATCATATTTATGAACTAGTCATCCGGGGAGGTCTGGAAGTGAAGTGTGTTTGGATCTGCGACCACAGGCCCTGAAAACACAGATTTAATACCTTCCAAGAAGTGGGAAGATATTGATCAATTAAGAAGCTCTAAAACACTTCAGTTTGATGAATGCAGCTGGTTGGTGATCAAAGCTGATCAAGCTAAGCAAGAAATAATTCCACTGATGAAGCCATATAATGGAAAGCAGAAAGAAGTCTTGATAATAAATGGCTACAGAGAATGTGCAACAGGCACCTCGGCGATTGTAGCTGCCCAATATATTGATAATCGTTTTCGCAAGCCTGGTGCTACTAATAGCACTGGATGGATGAGTTAAGTGCTGCACTGTCAAAAATGTTCATGTGGAGAGAGCAAATGGGCTATTCTGAAGAGTTCATTAGAAAGTTGTACTGTTTTATGTCCCAGCTTGGTTGAAAACTGGTAATGCATGTGACGCACAGTATATTGATCTCAAATTCCTTCATGGCATGACATACTTTTCATTGTGCGATTTCACAGTTGCTGATGTGGCATATAAAAAGATGCGAGAACATCATTGGCATCTCACCGAGGAAACGGTGGTATCAACAATGTTCTCGGCTAAACCAAAGATTCCTGACAAAGTGAAGGAAGCGATGGCTGCTAAATTGCTGCAAATGCCAATCCTTGAACAATTTCGCAGAGGTAGTCTATACCTCTGAGTCTAATCTCTGACTCTGTCTCTGAGTCAATGAGTATGGTTGCTTTAATTGAACCGGAATCATGGTTTCTATTCAATGCTATACATGTCGAACATGATTGGTTTAGTCTTCCGGTTTCGAAATGGCATACTGATTCGCATTTCGTGACTGCTCAAGAATTTGTGAGTAGCGTTGAAATAGTTAACGGCACAGCAGAGCGTTTGGTAAAATTGAATACCGACTTTGATGCTTTCAAAACAGATGACAAAGAACAGCGAGCGAGCCTCTTACAAGCCGTGGAAGATAACGGGAACAGATATGCCGATTTCTCTAAAGCAACCATTTCATCCGGACCTGATTTAAGTAGTATTTGCCAAGTTGATCTGTTTCTTTGCCTTTTTGTTTCGTTTCCTTTGAACAATGTGATGTTTATAAGGTGGCTGTGAGTGAATGATACATTTACTTACAGTTGTATTCTTGCACGTGGTGATCCCGGCAATTGATGAACAATCTCGGGTAGGGTTGAGGAGTGTAGGATAGGTGATCCAACAAAATGACTACCAGTCTCAGGCAGTTTTGAGGAGTTCTAAGGCAGTGTTGGACATGAAAATGGTGTCCTGAACTGACAATACTTTCTATAGTGAGGTTATGTAGCACTCCAACCGCAATAGCTACACAAAACCAGCTTATATATGACGTTTTACTAGCCTAGTCCGAATGGCGACACTCAAATTTTAGGCGAATCCCCTATTTTTAGCCGATATTCTTCCAGCTCAATGTGCACACGGATGCAAGGGATGAATTACGAAAAAAAGTACCTAGAATATGTTTTTATGGTATAAGGCATGGGAATCGGACTGAAAACCACGACATTTTGAAAGTCGATCGATTCTGAACAACCCTAATGATCATGTTAGAATTGGTATGGCGTGGTATTATTCAGAGATGGTCAAAGTAGTCAAGAAAGCTACTCACGTAGAAGTAGAAGTAGCGACAAAAAAATCTACTCAAGTACGAGTAGAAGTACTTCTTCCATAAGCAACCTAAAACTACTTGAAGTAGAAGAAGAATTGACTGACTTTGAATCTACTCAAGTAAGTAAGTAGTTGTGAAAACGATCGTAATTCGTTCGCATGGATTGTCAAAAGCTGCAAATTGAGCTACGCGAAAGGTGCAGAGCTTGATTCATATAGATGCATACCTTGAGGTATCCAATTTTCGACAGCATAAGCTTTCGTCCGCATCATGGGATAAAAATGATAGTATTTATATGGTAATGGGACACTACTCCTCTGTTTACTCGAATAGCGCGTTTTAGAAAATATCATGGTAATGCGCCCGACCCCATATTATAAGGCCCGTAGTTTAGTCGAGGAGCAATACGGTAGGATACGGTGTAAACACTTTGCGCGATTAGAAAACGTTAATAAAAAAATTGGTGGATCGTAAAAATGCCATATTGTGTAGCTTTATTTCCGGAAATTGAAGGCATTACTACACTTGCTTTTATACTTCAACATGTATGTTATCCAGACAAAAGAACTGATACTAATGTAACGGCCCGGTCTTCGGATTGGCAATGCTTTATTACGGAGCTTCACAAGCGAACTGCAACATCCATTGACGCCACAACATAATACGTTATTAAGCCGGCGGTCACAGGACCGGCCAGCACATCGTCCAAACCAGAAAGAGGGAATATCATGATTACAAGAAACCACGTGCACAGTTCATGACCACAGATACAATAACAACAAGGTTAACAGCAGCACTTGGGCTGCTACACTAATTATAACTCAAAGTATGATACTGGGAATTGAAATTGAAATATAAATACTACTTCTAAAAGCGGATAACTTTAGTCCAGAAAGTTTCAAAGGTGGTATGCTATAACAGGTATAAAACTACAAAAAAGCCGGAGTCCACTTTTCCAGATTAGGACACGCCATGGACTGCTAGATTACGATATGATAAGTAAATGCTACATCAGCAGTTTCAAACGTTATGATGTGCCATATATACTGTGATGAAATATTTCATATGGGCGACAATGCGGTGTGAACGGAACCACGTAACCCGCTACATAAATTATATTCACCGATACTTTCGTGAAATCATACTGGCTACCCCATATCCACCGTGTGCGAAGCGCGAGAAAAATTATGGGCTTTTCACAACTTTTATGAAAATTAAATGTTGATACTCCATGAAAACAGTCTCGAAATTCCTCAGGCTATATTCCTGATTGGAGGATAAAACTACTTCCACTTGACAAACTGAAAATAGCGAAAAGTAAGTAAGTAGATCACAAAATATTACGAAGTAGAAGTGGAGAAAATAAGATCTACTTGAGTAAGTACCAGAAGTAGACGAAAACTACTTGGGTACTTCTAAAAAGTAGAAATATTTCGTTACTGACCACCTCTGTCTATCGGGTGGCGAGATAGCTCTACCGGTTTATCACCCTGTGGGAGCTCAAGACCTAAGTGTTTTAGGCGCCTGACGAACTGCTGTTTCGTTCCTGCCAACGGGTATACGCCCGAAGATGTTTAATTATTATTGAGTGGTCTTACGTTTTCAAACACAACTCACTCGGCTCAACCGGTCAATCTGATTACGTGAGCAGAGAGAGGATAAAAATTGATACCAATATATATGCAATTTCCGATTATATTGACCAATTCAATCATGAATTGTACACATTTTTGGCGCTTCGCGCGATTAGTCGAGAGAAGCTGCCTAAAACGGACACCCGATTTAGATGATAAATAGCGGTTAATAGCCATCTAGCCTGAAGGGGGCTGGGGGGCTTCGAAGTTCCGTTTATCACCTTATGGGGGGGGGGGCAAGAGCAACGTTTTGGGCGGGTAGGGGCTGACGAAGTGCTGTTACGGCCCTGGATATTGATCACTAATTTACGGATAAATGTGCAACAAGTGACTCACGATTGAATACGCCGAGATGCGTACTGCTTAGCCGGCAAAAAGTGGCATAATTGGTAGTCCTATAGCTCGCGATCCAAGCGTCCGAATAATTTGATATGTCAGTGTTTATCGAAAGCAAGTGTCGCACTGATTCTAAAAATACGAATTGAAATCTCACCACGGCAATAAACCTACTCCGAAATAGCCAGCAAAGGTTGATTGTTCTGAACAACGGGAGCGCGGCAACACAATGGCCAATGGCGACAAGCGAATGATCGGAACAATGTCAATTTTCCTATTGTGGTGACTATTTTGGGTTCCCTTCATTGCCCTGGTATTCGTGCGGCCCCGGCCGTACTCTGAAATTCTAAATTTGGCCCTGCCACCGAAAAAGGTTGGAAACCACTGCTCTAGAGTCCAGACCCCAGTACCTTGTAGCAGGATAATCATCACCACTATGCATAGTTTCAAATAGTAATTTATGTATTGATGTCTGGTTATGCTTAGATTAACGCAGCTTGACCGCTGAAGCTTGGCGGACTGAAGGCCTATATGCAAACGAGGTACACCGGATAAAGATTGGAAACAGTTCGATTTCCACAATGAAGCATTAAAACCCAACAGCTGCTGATATATATAACCGAGTCGCTGTTTGCAGTATCTGTATTAAGTGAAAGGCAGAATTTTATGTTCACTTGACATTCTTCTCATATGACTCTACCTACCTGAAACGGGCGTCAATCGTTATTTCGCAATTCTGTACTCATAATTTGGACCTGTCGCCATAGCCATCCGCTTATACACCATGTTAGCTTGGCTTGTAGTTAGAATACTGAAGTAGTTATGTAGATCGGTCGCATGCGGCTATGGGCTCTTATGGGCCCGCTGGTGACCTGCCGCGAAACTCGTGTTGGTGACCCCACCCTTTTGACCCCCCCTTCCGCTGGTGACCTGCCATGTGTTCTTATGGGATCTCTGGTGACCCCACCCTTTCAGGTATAGGGCTCGCTCATGACCTGCCGTGAAAACTCGTGTTGGTGACTCCACCCTTTTCGAGTCCCTATCGCTGATGACCTGCCGTATCGTTGGTGATACCACTCTTTCAGGTATACGTTGTGTCGATGACCTGTCTGATAACGTTACGGGTATAGGGATCTCTGGTGAAGTGTCATTGTTTCTTATGGGATCTCTGGTGATACCACCCTTTCAGGTATACGTTGTGTCGATGACCTGCCATGGCTTGTTTGGTAGTGAACTAACGTTGTGGGTATAGGCTGCGGCGATGACCTGCCATGGGTTGTTTGGTAGTGAACTAACGTTGTGGATATAGGCGGTGGCGGTGATTCGCCTGTCGTGTATTCTTACGCGGTCTCTGGTGACTCGCCATGTGTTCTTATGGGTGCGGCCGTGATTCGCCCTTTCGGGTATAGTCAACTCTCGCGCTGTGTTGAAGAAGTATCAGGAATAGTAAATAGTCACGTGATTGATTCTTAGTTAATGTGTATATTACAAATTATTAAATATGACCGATTCGAGTCAATCCCAACGTTTACGGTGAGTACGACAATGATATATCGTTATTCTTATGGCGGAGGTGGCATGCGGCTATTGTGTCTTATGGGGGGCGGCCGTGAATCGCCCTTTCGGGTATAGGCATCTCTCGCCCGGTGTTGTATCAAGTAAATAGTCATGTGATTGGTCCTTAGTTAATGTGTATATTCCAAATTACGGCGAGTACGACAATGATATATCGTTATTCTTATGGACGCGGCGATGATTCGTACTTTCGGGTATAGACTGCGGGCGGAATGTCGTACTTTCAACAAAAAGGCGTGAAAATAGTTTGCAAAATCTAGGAATTACTCTCATGGTAATGTTTGAGTAATTAGATTACCCCAGAGCCGGCGCAGACGGCGATTCGAATACCAACAATAACCACGCTCACAAACTAACACTTCAAATAGGTGTGAAATATATAACAAACCCCGCAATCACTGACAAGATAATGTCTCGGACATAACCATCTTTCGCGACTTGGTTTTACAGGCATATCGATCACTCACGCGGTGAAATTTTAGTAAGCAGTTTGGCACAGAACTTGATTTCACTCGTAAGATTTAATAAGTAACGACTAACAGAACCACCAATGTCGGTAACTTGAATGGCGACAAATTGTCACTTATTGCTGCTCTAACCCTAATCCTTTGTGAAGTGAACGCTTATTCAAAAGGGTGTGATATCATTTTAAAATCCAACGACCACTCACCGGATAATACTTCAGACATAGCAATCCCTCATACCCGCTCACAAGGTAATATTTCGGTAATTAGTTTGTCACAGAACCGGCGTAGACGGTGATTCGAAAACCAACAATTTGACGCTTTCTGGTGGTCGCTATATGTTTTGACACTTCGAACAGTGGCTGACTTTAGTTGCACGCTAAGAATTATGAGAATATTCAATCAATGTGTCAATTTGTCAACTTGAAATGAAACTTACTACACAACTCAAGTTGATTCGTATCTGAATGTGTTAATTCGGTACAATTCTAATTATTTTGAGAAATCTTTTGATTCGACTGTAACCTGAATATTACTGACGCCGACTTTCAGCCACATTGAATTATTCGCACATTCCGCGCCGCTGCCTATAGAATCAATACCAACTATAACTCTACAAGAATCAAGAATCACAAGTATGTGCATTATACAGTTATTATCTTTATCAACATGAATTTAAACTCTTAACAAAAACACGCAACTAATCATTTGCCAACTCTAGCATTACCAAAAAATTCAGGTATTGTTGATTGAAAATCCTTGAACCCGTATTATTAAGAGTGTTATAGTACGGCGTCGGAATCCACTCGCGAGATGTACTAAAGGTAAATCCAGATAATCCAAAATGAAATATTTGGACTTTGACATAGTCTGAATTGAAATAGATTGGCAAACATGACTACCAACTTTCAACCCATACCTATTTAGAGATTATGCGCATGTTGATTCGAAACAAGCAATGAAACATTACAACTCTATTCGCGATCTGTCTTTACGTTTGTCAAAGAGAGTTTCAGAAATATTATCACTATGACATCTCAACATCTTAACATCTTGCCATCAACAAAAGAGTAAAATACAAAAAACCTTGTCAAGTCAATCCGTTTGTAACTCACCGAACCAAAGCAAAAAGTGTCCATACGAAAAGTAGACAAGACTACGCAAGTAATCACTACAACCCACAAACATATCAAGTTCGGTTTTAGGCATATACCACCAACTCGTCTTTTTTGTTCAACTGTAAAAGTCGTTACTATGCCGCAAGACAAAGAAATTACTATGCGGTATATTTTGTAAGACAAAAGTAATTACTTCTCGGTGTCGGCGACTTGAGGTTAACATAATATATTTGAGTATACGACATTTGAAAGTATGACCATCGTAGTTTCTTACAATCGAACGCAGGTGTTATATCGAAAATTATCGTGATGTAAACATAAGGATTGTCACATCGATTTAACATATGAGATTTTGTAACGGTCTATCATGACTTGATTATTAAATTATTCGCGTTAATTAGACCCGGCGTTGTGGTAAAGGTTATTATGACAGCAACAAACTTTTCAGTACCGTTGTTATTAACATATTGAGTTGTAAAACTATGCGTGTCTGAAATGTTCTTGAATGGAAAATTATTCCACCTTGGTACATATCACCCTGCGTATCGCGGATATCAGAAAATATTTTACAAATGTAATTGTCTCCACTAACCAAGACTAAAGATGAAACAACAATTTCCTTTGTTAAACAATAACCGGTACAATACTTTATCATCGTAATCAGCAGTGAGAATTGAAACACTTTCGCACATTATCCGGTGTCAAGATATCACACTGGGTGAATTGACATACAGCCGCTTGATTAATACCTAATCCATTCGCACCATTTCACATACTTTGATCATTACAAAAGTAAATTGGAATATGTTTGCTAGATGCATTCAATTCAGTTAGAAATGTCTGGTACACAACAATCGTAATATCAAGGAAGTACTTGCCACGCTGTAATTCACTTAACGTGTTTTGTATTGTTGTTCATTTGTAGTATTGATTGTTTTTGAACCCCCAAATAATAATTCCCGACATGAAAGCAAACCGCTGAAAGTGGTCACCATCAAAACGAAACAATTTGTACGATGTTTGCCAAATGTATCCTATAGTTAGGTGTACTAGAATTATTTGTCTAACACACACACCGACAATGCAACCGAAATTTTTTCCGTTATCATTCGCTAAAGTAAATGTCATCACAATACTCTGTCACTAAAAGACGGTACTTACATGTGATTGAATCCCTAGCAACTCACTAAACCGAACTCCAAATAAATTTTACTCACTCGACGGATATGAAACAGCGTCGCTTAATGTATGCTCTTCTGAATGTAAATCATATAAGTCCAGCAGAAAACAATTTTCACTCGCTTGGTAATGAAACCGAGGTCTCCATTTGATATTTTGTTTGTGTCAACTACTTTGCAATGAACACATTTGCGTGGTTGAGCTTTACATCATCAAGCTGTCATTTGTAAATCAAGATTTCGGTAATCTTGTAAATGTATCGTTTAACTTACCGAAATTTAGTGATTGGTGAACATACCAAACGATACACATCCACCCCCGAAATACTGCGTTGATCTTAATTTCCATCATCGTGATAATCGAAGTACATTTCTTTCGAATTCGTAACAACCGGTGTTTCTATGACATGATAAATTTTTGACAAGTTATGCTTAGAAGATTGGTTGCATATCGCAAAAAATAATATAGCACTCATATTGACACTCATATTACTTGAGTTTCTCCGCTTACTATATGTAAATGTAACCTCGTCCATCTTTCAAAACCACAACGAACAACGATGAAAAGTATGCAATCAAACACAACATGATTTACTTTTATAGGACACTAATTATTATCTCATTTCATACTACGTGTATAAGAAAAATATTCATGACACACGAAAATATTCGATATTCCCATGCTACGAACCTGTACAATCATTGGTGACGCTTTCAAACTGTTTCGATGTCACAAGAACTTTATTGTCTGAGTGGTTGTTCATGTATCTTAATAATTAAATAGTTCAACACAGAACTAGTACTAACAGAAACATCAGAGTTGTTTACACAAAAGTTTGTATATGTGCACAATGTGCGAATACCATGTGTAAGTCCAACATAATTGCGGTATCCATCCGAGTTTAGTTAAAACAAATTTATTACAACGGAGCCACGTAAACTTTCGTGAAAGAAAAGCATACTCACTCCCAGAGGGTTATGTCAATGCCATAGCAGTACTCCAACAACAGAGTACATATGTTTTCTAGTCACGGTCCTTACATCTTTCACATAGATCAATCTACTTTGCTACCGAAAAGGGTTGAGTCATCACATGATTGGCCTCACAACAAAACAACCAGTAGATGTAGCTGTATTAAAATTTTCCTAACCCTTTGCACACCAGTGACAAATTGTTTAGTGTGTCGAATTGTTGTTCAATGTCAAGTCTACCTGTTGAAACGTACATTAAAACAACACGGTCACAATCCAATTAAAACCATGAATCTATTTTCGTTTCCTCACAAACTGTCACATACAGAAAAATAAATTTTATTCCGCCAAAAACATACTTGTAACCAATCACTTTCATTAAACACGCAACACCATAAAAGTACTTACTTTCTACAACATAGATATTCCGATGTAGTCAAGATATATTTTTTATTAATCAAAATCATCGACTTCTGTTTACGGTGTTGGTGTGTGCATGGCATACATGTGGGGCCCGTATTAAAATGGACACGACACGACCGAATGTAAGGAAATAGAAGTCTATCGCATAGATTTACATGTGGTCATCACTACGTTTTCAAAAAACGAATCATTTCTTTTGGGTGTGATGACATTCGATCTGCATCAAAATTACCGGCTATGATAATGTCTGTGGATTGATGTTTGTATACCAACACATTGCATGCAATGTCTTACAACCCCCCTCTATTTACGCGTATACTTGTGTGGGCAAACAAGCGCGAAGTATGTCTGGATGGTATTTTTTCGTGGAAACACAGGGTGTAACATGTTTACTTGAATATTGTTCGTTGGTTTATCGATTCAGGTTGATATCCGGATCCGGTTACGTACTTTATCAGGGTTTCCGATTTCAAACTGAATGTCGAGACATACATTGACCAATAAAGACACAATATAGTAAACATGTGGGAGAAAACTCGACCCGGAATTGTTATCGCGATGGGTGACATAAATCCAACCGTTTTCCGAACACCGTTATCCACATACCAACCATCGTCGAGGAGGTGTTTTATTCAGACATTTTGACTCTGGAAAATCCAAAGCACGAACACAGACATCACAGACATGTCGAAATCTATTGTCCAATTTCCAAAACATACACGTCGATGTACAACAGCACATTGCATGTGGGTAACCGATGATTTTGATGGGCTGCATCAGAGCAAGTGAATATTTGATTAGACAAATGTATCGGAGTCGTTGTTGGTGTATATTTTGTCACTGCTCGTTGCAACAATATACAAAAATATCAAATTGTCCGGTGTGTTTGTCAGATTTCAAAATGAATATGGTTTTGTTACTCTAGGAAAAGCTAGATGACCAAGAGAAAATGTATTGTTACACTGGGTAAACGCCAGATCCCCAAAGGAAAATGATATTTTTACTCAGGCAAACGACGGACCACCAAGTGAAAAAGGTTTGTAACCCAGGGAAAAATATATTTCCAAGCGAAAAAGGTTTGTAACCCGGGGAAAAAATATATTTCCAAGTGAAAAAGGTTTGTTACCTTGGGAAAAAATAGATTTCCAAGTGAAAAAGGTTTCTTACTATTGGCAAACATCAGATCTCTAGAGGAAAATGATATGTTTAGCCAGGTAAACGACGGACTGCCAAGTGAAAGTGGTAATTTTACATAGGTAAACGTCGTGGGTTCAGTGTCGTTGGTCTTGTTAAACGCCGCTGTCGATGAACAAAAAAAGCCGAGTTGGTGGTATATGACTACGAAGGGAGAGAATGAAATTGCTATTATGAGTGCCAGAAGGTTGTTGTATGTAGATTTGACAGTAACCCTATCATTCGCATATGACAAACACAATCATGGCCATTAACTAACTTGCTCGGTCTAGATCAATGCAAAAGAAATGATTCGTTTTTTGAAAACGTAGTGAAGACCACATGTAAATCTATGCGATAGACTTCTATTTCCTTACATTCGGTTGTGTCGTGTCCATTTTAATACGGGCCCCACATGTATGCCATGCACACACCAACACCGTAAACAGAAGTCGATGATTTTGATTAATAAAAAATATATCTTGACTACATCGGAATATCTATGTTGTAGAAAGTAAGTACTTTTATGGTGTTGCGTGTTTAATGAAAGTGATTGGTTACAAGTATGTTTTTGGCGGAATAAAATTTATTTTTCTGTATGTGACAGTTTGTGAGGAAACGAAAATAGATTCATGGTTTTAATTGGATTGTGACCGTGTTGTTTTAATGTACGTTTCAACAGGTAGACTTGACACTGAACAACAATTCGACACACTAAACAATTTGTCACTGGTGTGCAAAGGGTTAGGAAAATTTTAATACAGCTACATCTACTGGTTGTTTTGTTGTGAGGCCAATCATGTGATGACTCAACCCTTTTCGGTAGCAAAGTAGATTGATCTATGTGAAAGATGTAAGGACCGTGACTAGAAAACATATGTACTCTGTTGTTGGAGTACTGCTATGGCATTGACATAACCCTCTGGGAGTGAGTATGCTTTTCTTTCACGAAAGTTTACGTGGCTCCGTTGTAATAAATTTGTGTTAACTAAACTCGGATGGATACCGCAATTGTGTTGGACTTACACATGGTATTCGCACATTGTGCACATATACAAACTTTTGTGTAAACAACTCTGATGTTTCTGTTAGTACTAGTTCTGTGTTGAACTATTTAATTATTAAGATACATGAACAACCACTCAGACAATAAAGTTCTTGTGACATCGAAACAGTTTGAAAGCGTCACCAATGATTGTACAGGTTCGTAGCATGGGAATATCGAATATTTTCGTGTGTCATGAATATTTTTCTTATACACGTAGTATGAAATGAGATAATAATTAGTGTCCTATAAAAGTAAATCATGTTGTGTTTGATTGCATACTTTTCATCGTTGTTCGTTGTGGTTTTGAAAGATGGACGAGGTTACATTTACATATAGTAAGCGGAGAAACTCAAGTAATATGAGTGTCAATATGAGTGCTATATTATTTTTTGCGATATGCAACCAATCTTCTAAGCATAACTTGTCAAAAATTTATCATGTCATAGAAACACCGGTTGTTACGAATTCGAAAGAAATGTACTTCGATTATCACGATGATGGAAATTAAGATCAACGCAGTATTTCGGGGGTGGATGTGTATCGTTTGGTATGTTCACCAATCACTAAATTTCGGTTAGTTAAACGATACATTTACAAGATTACCGAACTCTTGATTTACAAATGACAGCTTGATGATGTAAAGCTCAACCACGCAAATGTGTTCATTGCAAAGTAGTTGACACAAACAAAATATCAAATGGAGACCTCGGTTTCATTACCAAGCGAGTGAAAATTGTTTTCTGCTGGACTTATATGATTTACATTCAGAAGAGCATACATTAAGCGACGCTGTTTCATATCCGTCGAGTGAGTAAAATTTATTTGGAGTTCGGTTTAGTGAGTTGCTAGGGATTCAATCACATGTAAGTACCGTCTTTTAGTGACAGAGTATTGTGATGACATTTACTTTAGCGAATGATAACGGAAAAAATTTCGGTTGCATTGTCGGTGTGTGTGTTAGACAAATAATTCTAGTACACCTAACTATAGGATACATTTGGCAAACATCGTACAAATTGTTTCGTTTTGATGGTGACCACTTTCAGCGGTTTGCTTTCATGTCGGGAATTATTATTTGGGGGTTCAAAAACAATCAATACTACAAATGAACAACAATACAAAACACGTTAAGTGAATTACAGCGTGGCAAGTACTTCCTTGATATTACGATTGTTGTGTACCAGACATTTCTAACTGAATTGAATGCATCTAGCAAACATATTCCAATTTACTTTTGTAATGATCAAAGTATGTGAAATGGTGCGAATGGATTAGGTATTAATCAAGCGGCTGTATGTCAATTCACCCAGTGTGATATCTTGACACCGGATAATGTGCGAAAGTGTTTCAATTCTCACTGCTGATTACGATGATAAAGTATTGTACCGGTTATTGTTTAACAAAGGAAATTGTTGTTTCATCTTTAGTCTTGGTTAGTGGAGACAATTACATTTGTAAAATATTTTCTGATATCCGCGATACGCAGGGTGATATGTACCAAGGTGGAATAATTTTCCATTCAAGAACATTTCAGACACGCATAGTTTTACAACTCAATATGTTAATAACAACGGTACTGAAAAGTTTGTTGCTGTCATAATAACCTTTACCACAACGCCGGGTCTAATTAACGCGAATAATTTAATAATCAAGTCATGATAGACCGTTACAAAATCTCATATGTTAAATCGATGTGACAATCCTTATGTTTACATCACGATAATTTTCGATATAACACCTGCGTTCGATTGTAAGAAACTACGATGGTCATACTTTCAAATGTCGTATACTCAAATATATTATGTTAACCTCAAGTCGCCGACACCGAGAAGTAATTACTTTTGTCTTACAAAATATACCGCATAGTAATTTCTTTGTCTTGCGGCATAGTAACGACTTTTACAGTTGAACAAAAAAGACGAGTTGGTGGTATATGCCTAAAACCGAACTTGATATGTTTGTGGGTTGTAGTGATTACTTGCGTAGTCTTGTCTACTTTTCGTATGGACACTTTTTGCTTTGGTTCGGTGAGTTACAAACGGATTGACTTGACAAGGTTTTTTGTATTTTACTCTTTTGTTGATGGCAAGATGTTAAGATGTTGAGATGTCATAGTGATAATATTTCTGAAACTCTCTTTGACAAACGTAAAGACAGATCGCGAATAGAGTTGTAATGTTTCATTGCTTGTTTCGAATCAACATGCGCATAATCTCTAAATAGGTATGGGTTGAAAGTTGGTAGTCATGTTTGCCAATCTATTTCAATTCAGACTATGTCAAAGTCCAAATATTTCATTTTGGATTATCTGGATTTACCTTTAGTACATCTCGCGAGTGGATTCCGACGCCGTACTATAACACTCTTAATAATACGGGTTCAAGGATTTTCAATCAACAATACCTGAATTTTTTGGTAATGCTAGAGTTGGCAAATGATTAGTTGCGTGTTTTTGTTAAGAGTTTAAATTCATGTTGATAAAGATAATAACTGTATAATGCACATACTTGTGATTCTTGATTCTTGTAGAGTTATAGTTGGTATTGATTCTATAGGCAGCGGCGCGGAATGTGCGAATAATTCAATGTGGCTGAAAGTCGGCGTCAGTAATATTCAGGTTACAGTCGAATCAAAAGATTTCTCAAAATAATTAGAATTGTACCGAATTAACACATTCAGATACGAATCAACTTGAGTTGTGTAGTAAGTTTCATTTCAAGTTGACAAATTGACACATTGATTGAATATTCTCATAATTCTTAGCGTGCAACTAAAGTCAGCCACTGTTCGAAGTGTCAAAACATATAGCGACCACCAGAAAGCGTCAAATTGTTGGTTTTCGAATCACCGTCTACGCCGGTTCTGTGACAAACTAATTACCGAAATATTACCTTGTGAGCGGGTATGAGGGATTGCTATGTCTGAAGTATTATCCGGTGAGTGGTCGTTGGATTTTAAAATGATATCACACCCTTTTGAATAAGCGTTCACTTCACAAAGGATTAGGGTTAGAGCAGCAATAAGTGACAATTTGTCGCCATTCAAGTTACCGACATTGGTGGTTCTGTTAGTCGTTACTTATTAAATCTTACGAGTGAAATCAAGTTCTGTGCCAAACTGCTTACTAAAATTTCACCGCGTGAGTGATCGATATGCCTGTAAAACCAAGTCGCGAAAGATGGTTATGTCCGAGACATTATCTTGTCAGTGATTGCGGGGTTTGTTATATATTTCACACCTATTTGAAGTGTTAGTTTGTGAGCGTGGTTATTGTTGGTATTCGAATCGCCGTCTGCGCCGGCTCTGGGGTAATCTAATTACTCAAACATTACCATGAGAGTAATTCCTAGATTTTGCAAACTATTTTCACGCCTTTTTGTTGAAAGTACGACATTCCGCCCGCAGTCTATACCCGAAAGTACGAATCATCGCCGCGTCCATAAGAATAACGATATATCATTGTCGTACTCGCCGTAATTTGGAATATACACATTAACTAAGGACCAATCACATGACTATTTACTTGATACATATTCAACACCGGGCGAGAGATGCCTATACCCGAAAGGGCGATTCACGGCCGCCCCCCATAAGACACAATAGCCGCATGCCACCTCCGCCATAAGAATAACGATATATCATTGTCGTACTCACCGTAAACGTTGGGATTGACTCGAATCGGTCATATTTAATAATTTGTAATATACACATTAACTAAGAATCAATCACGTGACTATTTACTATTCATGATACTTCTTCAACACAGCGCGAGAGTTGACTATACCCGAAAGGGCGAATCACGGCCGCACCCATAAGAACACATGGCGAGTCACCAGAGACCGCGTAAGAATACACGACAGGCGAATCACCGCCACCGCCTATATCCACAACGTTAGTTCACTACCAAACAACCCATGGCAGGTCATCGCCGCAGCCTATACCCACAACGTTAGTTCACTACCAAACAAGCCATGGCAGGTCATCGACACAACGTATACCTGAAAGGGTGGTATCACCAGAGATCCCATAAGAAACAATGACACTTCACCAGAGATCCCTATACCCGTAACGTTATCAGACAGGTCATCGACACAACGTATACCTGAAAGAGTGGTATCACCAACGATACGGCAGGTCATCAGCGATAGGGACTCGAAAAGGGTGGAGTCACCAACACGAGTTTTCACGGCAGGTCATGAGCGAGCCCTATACCTGAAAGGGTGGGGTCACCAGAGATCCCATAAGAACACATGGCATGTCACCAGCGGAAGGGGGGTCAAAAGGGTGGGGTCACCAACACGAGTTTCGCGGCAGGTCACCAGCGGGCCCATAAGAGCCCATAGCCGCATGCGACCGATCTACATAACTACTTACTGACCAAAACGGCAATTAGTTCCACCACTCTAAACGTGGGTCTAGGGCCCCATAGGGTGGCCAATTTCCAGGTTGACGACTGCATTTTGTCAGAATATTGGTAATTTCATTATGTTACTATTCATTTGTAATCCTCTATCAACCTCCGATGGTTAGATATACCAGGAGAGCTGGGGGCACGTAATTCTTTATAATTATAACTTCTGATATGTTGTTATAATGGCTTTATTGTAATTTGTTAATTCGTGACCTCCCGCTTAATCAAAACATCTTGTAGTCACCCAAACATAGCAGACTAAAACTTTTGTGAGACGCACACGCAAATTGTCATATCTTCATTCCTCTGTGGCTGCCCCCTGTGGCATTTGTATTGTGGCGCTTAGATTAAAAGAACAGGACTATTCGCCACGACCATCCAGCGCGGCTATTGACAATGGACAAATACCCAAAGTTTCGGGCTAGTTCTTTCTTTGGTAGCACACTTCTTGGAGTCTCATGTTGGCCGAAACTGCGTATGTGTTTTGGTGTGTCGTGGTGCTGTAATGACCGGTAATGAACTGCCTGTACCTATCAATGAGGCATGTTTTTTTCCTGGGATAGAGACGTATGCATTTCAAAGTCAAGTTATCTAGAGACATTAAATCGCAAAACGCAAACAAAATTTCCAAGTTAATTAAATCTCTCGAAAATACCCAATTTAATTAGGGTTGCATTTAAAACAAAAATCAATTTAAAAAAATGTTTGAAACAAGGCCTTGCTTAAAACATTTTTTTTTTAAATTCATGACGTCACGAACATTCAATTGTGACGTCATAGTATGTTGACATTGACCATTGAAAATATTGGGTAAATATAGCTTTCGACCATCCCATATCGATATACGTAGGCTATATCGGGTGGTAATTGTCCGAAGGCTCATACAACACGTTTTTAGAAAAGCATTTTATCAATTATGCATAATATAACAACTAAAAAAACACAATTTTGATTTTTTTAAAAGTCATTTGTTTAAAACACTGTTTAAAACATGATTAAAACAAAATGTTTTAAAATACCGTTTGTTTCAAATACAACCCTACCTATAATGTATGTTGATTCACGAAATACCTTTTAGTCCCCTTCGAGCTCGTAATTGTAATCGACTACTACCTGATTTTGCTGTAATCGTAATCGCAATCGAAATCGCGTGATTCAGAAGTAATGGTTATAGCAATCGATTACATTCATGAAGGAATCATCCCATGTCTGAGCCTCATTTTATCACATTCACTTAGCAGCTTACGTTAACAATGTTATCACTATTGTGCTTTTAAAATTAAACTACGCCACCGAATATTGTTGAAAACTTTTAGCTCGGCCTGTCAACCTATGTTTTGCTTCTCCTTCGGCCCGCCTGGAGAAATAATCGCCCACCTCTGGTTTTTAATGATGCTAAAGTAACATTACTTGAACATTTCGATCCAACTTCTACGTCATATGTTTTCCTTGCCATTGTAGTACTATAATGTAAATATTACACAATGATCAATACCTCACAGTTAGACGTAGGGTGCACAGTCCGTAGGCAAGAAATTAAGCGCCCCATTCCATCTTGAACGGGATTGAATGATTTAATGCGTGATTTACAGCGAAAAAGGAGACAAAATCCCAATTAAACAAGTCGAGGTTGTAGGTTGACAGTTGAAAAACATAGCGTACAAGAAGAGGCACTCGGACTTATATTTTTACTGTGATGACCTTCGCTACCGCAAATACGTGAATTGTTAGTTTAAGGGTGATTCCACTGGGTCCTAGCTTTACATACGAGACTGGTATCTAGCGGTGAGTGCACCAAAATTTAGATCGTCAAAATTGAACCATGGATCGCGAAGCTATCCATTTTAAAAAATGGATATTTTGTGCTCACCCAGCAATGAAATCGATTACATTCACGTTGTATGCGACATTAACAGCAATAACACGGCGCAGCTATGTGGTTAATATCAACGTATAGTGCGTATAATCACACATTAGAAGAAGCTCTTGACGCTCAATTGAAGATCTTTCTACCATTCAAATAGGCTCATGAGTCAAAATCAGGTATAGCGCCCATTACGTCCCCAATTTAGTAACATTATTTAAAGCGGTGCTTTTCAACCTTATTAAGCACAATCCGCATTTTCTGCAAAATAAATTGCATTCGCACAAACCAACCGAAAATTGTTATATAAAAAGAAGCTGAAGATACTTCACAATATTTCGTTCATGTATGCAACAAATAGGCTACTGTAGCCTATAGTAGCCATCAATTGTCTCATTAAGGAGGCAACACTTTTCCCTCGCTTTGATTTCAACGAAAGTGCACTAAAACCCTTCTCGGCCAAATAAGATGCTGGATTTTGTTGAAGAACGTCTACTAGTGTTTGGATGGCCAGGTCTTTACAAGAAATATCCAGCACTTTTATTCAAAATACAGCGTATGTTCACCGAGGGAAAAATGCTCCCTGGCAGAAATCGTTTTTATGAGGCTCCAGTTCGTCGAAAGGGTGTAAATCTACTTGTTTGTGTTGACTTTTCAGCCTGACGGCTCGTAACATAAGCTCTAAAACTATCACTGAGAGTAGGCACACTACCTTATAATATACGTTGTTACAATGCTGACGCCTGCCTATAATCTGAATAATGTCATCTGCAAGTCGGCGATAGATACCGACAGAAAAGCTATAATCACCAGTAAACAAATCAACATTTTCGATAAAAGACCTCGGGCAGTGTTATTTTTGGCATATGCGAAAAATACCAAAATTAGCTTATTTTTAGAATTTATATTTGGTAGTTTTCGCATCGGCAGCAATTCATGTTCGTACACTCGAAATCTCTGCGTACTGTGCAGATAACGTTAAACATTTTTGCTGCGATATTATCGCAAGCTCAAGCAACTGCATCACGTGATTATATTGGGACTCGACTAACATGATTCAGTTCAGAGACAAATACAATGATACGTATTTGCCTTAGCTCTGACGATTGATTGGGTCTTGCTCGGTGTCACATCTATTTTCTGCTATCTCACGGTAGATGTTCGATTGTATGTTTATTCTACCGACAGCAAGAAATAACACGAATTAATTTCTTTCGTCTTCTGACGTTTGTCTTTCGCCGATGACGAGATATGCGATTACAGTTACCAATGCAAGAAAGTAGTGTGCTAGTTATGCATGGGAAACGAAACTATGTTTGCATTTGTTACAAGTATAGCATTGTAAAAGTGCAACAGAAGTAACGGGTCGATGACCTGTCTTCTCCATCATTTCTCAATGCGCGATCGGCACGGCACCAAGAAGGTCATAATAAGTGAAGAAATACACCATCAATATCTATTTCGCATTGCAAAGCAGCGAACAAGAGTAATTAAATATCGTAATGCACAGCTCACTGAGGCTAAAATTACCAAGGCTGGCATCGGTGATCGGGCCAGTTGAAGTAGTAACGGTTTGCGCAGTCCGAGTCTTGCTGACAGCCATCTATAATGGAACAACGAATATTGAAATAAATAGCGGAATTTTTCACTGTCGTGAAATACTGCTACACGTGGCTTACGTCCTTCCGCGATTGCCAACGCCATCATTGCCAATACAATGAAGGTTTCTTCCATCTTGTTATTGATTAGGCTCTGTAAAGGCGACAATACGAACTTTAATGTTACGAAAACATGGAAAATATCACGTCGCGAGTTGTAGACTTCGAAGAAGGATTTTCGATCTAATACCCAACATTTTCGCATTGCGCAGTCCAACGTGGAGAAGTTCAGTTGTCAGTGGTAATCCCTAATCGTAACTAAAGTAGAAGGAATAGAAATATATTTCTCACCTCATCAAACTCGAAAGAACAATGTAATGGAAATGAAAAATATTTAAATAAGCTTTTCGAAGTACAGAACTTCAATATTGCAGCAAACAATACGTTCATATTGCGAAATTTATTCCAGTCGAATTTTTTCGACTGGCTCTCTTCAGGAGCGAACTTGGTTAACCTCATTTACTGGCGTTCGCTCCTGAAGAGAGCCATGCAGTCGAAAAGCTTCGAGTGGAATAAATTTGGCAGTAGGAACGTATTGTTTGCTAAAAAATATATTATTTAGTCAGTGAAATTCATTGTTTGGAATTCACAGCCTCCTTGTGAGACTATTGCATCAAACATATTTAAGCGATTTGGCAATTGGACACCAATCAGTCTATATATGTGAATTTCAAGAAAAGACTTTGAAAGACTGCAGTCTTACGGGTGTTGTGGACACTATATTTTAAATTCCGAGAGAACCAATAAACCACTAAATAACTCTAAGCCGTTCCCAGCAAACACAAAACCGTAAAAGGATCATCCGGGATCATCTCGATTAGGTTCTGATTTTCTAAGTGTCGAGGGAATGTCTAAAATACGTAGTAGGATGGTCTTGTGGTTATATTCAATCAGAATAAATTCATACTCGGTGTTGTTCCATCTCATGCATTAGGCTTCGTTATATCCGGTAGTTAACCTAATAATGCAAATTTTCTATCTCTCGCGGGTACGACTAAAATACGTAGAAAGGATGACTTTTTCGGTACATTCAATAACGATGAATTCTATCCGGTTTTGTTCGATCTCATGCGGTAGCTTCGTTCTATCCATTAGAAAACAATGTTCTCCCTTCGTTTTATTGCGTGAGGATGTCACAGGTGTTGTATATTCGTGTTGTTGCTCTAAGGTCGAATAGTTTTGTTTTCCTCTGATATATATGATCTTCATTATATATATATTCGCTCTTTCGGTAATCTCGCATGTTCAACGAGTATGGTTAATAGTTTTATTCAGAGAATAACTAAATAAGTGATATGTTGTACGTTTAGGAATATGATTATCGATGCGTGACTTCTAGAATATTTCGGCGATTCAAATTTTACGTCATCGCGCCATCCAAAGATTTGAAGCGCAACAGGTCGCAGCCAGGCATAGTTCGCTCTTTCTGTATGGTAAATGCCGTAAATATATAGGAATTGTGACTGACTGAGGTAGCGGGTTAAAGGTATATATGCAGTAGCATATAGCTTATGGGGTATTTCGAATTGCCTGTAGTATATGACGCCTAGAGCTGTTTGACTTTCTGCAAAACAGGTGTAGACAACTATAGAAAAGTTTCAGCTTTTCCAGGTTAGAATTAGAGCTAAACCGTTTTTCCGAATTAGATTACAATTATATTGCTGGCATTTCGCTCTAATTTAGTGAAATTAGACCACTATAATTCGCTTCAAACATCTGAATTACCGGTACCTATACCTACGGTATATCATAATATTTATGCTTGAATTTTCTAGGTATATAAGTCATATAGATACATTCCTGTAGAACACTGATTCATGATTTTATAAAAGTTGGTGCAAGAATGGACATTTTCAACTTGATGTTGATTAATGGAGCAAAATTTGATATTTAAGTGCAATTATACCTCGAATCCAGTAACAAGATTATTAATCGTTGAAACCAAACGCAGCTTGATTATGTTGGCCCAGAGAATTTGGCTAGCCAGACCATATTGATGGAATATGGTCACAGTAAGATAATATTTTGGGCTATTTTACATGAACTTTCCAACATTTGATTTGATATGTCCACTAAAACAGTTGTTATTCTGCTTTCGAATAAGACCTTAATTGCTGGTTTCAATGGTAACTGTGTTTGTCAAAGGCTGCAAAGGTAATTTCTTTTCCTTGTTAGATGTTTATTTGTTTGTTTGTGGTGTTCATGGTGGCGGTTCGACTACACTGGTCATTTTACACCAGGCCGGTTCTTATTATTATTATTCCGTATCTGCCCGATTACCAGTGAACTCGGCACTTAGTGAATTCGGCCGCACAAACTCGGCACTTGGTGAATTCGGCCGTGGTAGATCTCGTAGCGGTACCGGTCACCATGATTGGTTACTGGGATGTTTGCCGGTGAACTTGGCACTTTGAGTGGTTGTCAATGTTGTACGGCGGTCAGGGCATGCGTAGATCACACAGTCACGGCGTGATTAGATCACAGATTGCGTAATTGCGGGAAATAACGCGACGCTCTTCACTTGGTGAACTCGGCCCTTGGAGGAATTGGCACTAGAACACCTTCGCATTAGAAATGCATTAAGTATGAATGAACAGTATCAAAAAGGAAATTTAAACGTGTCGTGGCTCGTGGTAGATCTCGTAATCTTGGGATCCTTCAACCGTGTTATCGAGACACCCTAATCCCAGAGTGGAATCGTCTCTCCAAAGGCGAAAAATAATTTATTTTGACGTGATCATGCGAAACATTTGTTGATGAGGAACACTGGCTTGTCGTGATCGATAAACGAAGAAGCGCCGCTTGATGTTCCACAGTGTTGATCTCATATACAACGCCAAGATCCATCTTCTCAAAACTTACACGACACAGGCCCGTGACTCACGCCATCGATTCCAAGCAGACCGCGCGTGGTCGGTATATGAGCGCTGTGTTATTTCCCGTGGCTACGCAATCCGTGATCTAATCACGCCGTGACTGCGCGATCTACCGATGCCCTGACCTCCTTACAAGATTGACGAATCACTTGATAATACTATTATTAGTTTGATAATTCATATTAATAGCTGTAAATACACTTCATTTCAAAATTTCCCGAGGGCCGAATTCACCAAGTGCCGAGTTTGTGCGGCCGAATTCACCAAGTGCCGGGTGCATCGGCAACCATCTGCCCACTTACAGCACGGCCCACTCCTAGGCTTTTTAAGACATGGCTATGCGAATCAGATGGCGAGGAGGAGCCTAGATAAACGGCCAACACTTCGGTAGGAATTATGGAGTCGACGTGTCACGCTCGAACCCGCAATTCATTGGTGTTTAGCTATAATGGAACGTACCACTACGTTTCCTCGCCATACCTTGTAATATGAGACCGTAGCATTTGGCATTTCGTGTGGCAATTGACTTTTGTGTGGAAAATTGTGTTCGTTTTAGAACTTATCCGAAACTTTTATTCCGCCATAGATTGTATATGATAAACAATATCGGAATTGATCCTAGAAGAATTCCAAAGCAACTCACCACAAAGGAGGATTTAAAGAAGTTTGATGGAAAATTGAATGAAAGCAAAAGCCTTTGCAAGAGATGTGGTATGTTGAATCTGTTTTGGTATTTTTAAATAGGCCTACTTTGTTGTGCCGATAGCAGACAGTATATATAAACGTAAGATGTGGAAGCTATCAAGGTGTTTTTAGAAATTCAGTCAGTCAAAGTGGACGATCGTATTGCTTGGATTATATTTAGGCTTATTTTAGCATCTTTGAGATGCAACTCTAAACGTGGACGGTCATGAACAGTAGGGCTCTTCAAAAATGACTTTTTTTCTCAAATCGTACTGGCTACTTGATAAAATTGTTAGGTTACCTAATTTAAGCCTACAAACAAAATATGGTTCAAATCCAGCCAGTATCCGCTTTGCTACAAGAGAAGAAAGTTCCTATTTATTATATAAAAATGAATAATAAAAAATTTGAAGATTTTCTGTTAACCCCATGAAAGTGTTAGGCTGTCTATAGAAACGATGCTCACCAAATTTGGTTCAATTCCAACCAGTGGAAGCGGAGTTATTGCTGTCGAAAAATTTGGATTTTAATAAAATAGTACTTACGGTGAGCACAACTTTAATAAGTAAACAAAGAATCGGTCACCGTAAATACTATTTTATTCAAATCAAAATTTTTCGACGGCAATATCTCCGCTTCCACTGGTTGGAATTGAACCAAATTTGGTGAGCATCGTTTCTATAGACAGCCTAACACTTTCATGGGGTGAACAGAAAATTCTCAAATTTTTATTACCTATTTATTTTTATATAATAAATAGAAACTTTCTTCTCCTGTAGCAAAGCGGTTACTGGCTGGAATTGAACCAAATTTTGTGTTTAGGCTTAAATTAGGTAACCTAACAATTTTATCAAGTAGCCAGAACGATTTGTGAAAAAAAGTAATATTTTAAGAGCCCTAATGTCCATGTCAGAGAAACGTTTTAGGGTAGGCCTACTCATATGTCTCGCAGCGTTCTCTACATAATTGTCAATTGCGATACAAACTGTTTGCTTGTATTGGTAAAGCCATCCAACTTCGAATTGTAAAATGTTGGGAGTCTTGATATCAAATTTTTGAAAGGTGCACTTTGAGAAGATTTCGGAATCTGTCAAATTATACAAAAATTTAGCAAATTCTTTGACATATTTCATGTATTTGGGACTCGATCAACGTAAAAGAATTGGTAATCATTTTATACAATATAGGGGAGACCGGGGACAAATGTAACTAGGGGCAAATGTAACAATCGACCTCACCGCTAGTAGGATGGAGAAATCAGCTTGATATTTTAAGTGCGCATGTTGTAGTTATCTCTCCTAATATACCTGGAGTTACGTTGATCTACGATGCGAAACCCCGGAATAATTTGCAAAAAACGAAATTTTTGACCCTAGAGTAAAGTTTTTCTGGTCTGGAATAATTTGTCTGGACGAATAGTACCTCAAGTAGTTACAACGTAATATGTGTAGTTGGAACAATGTTACTATAGTCTACCGTGGTGATGGAAAGAATAGGACTTGCATCGCCGGGAAGGTACCAGACTGAGACACTAATCATGGCCGAGCGTGTCAGGGGCAATCGTAACACTCTGTTACATTTTCCCCGTTACAAAATGTTATCAATTCTGAATGTCTTTGTTCATATGTTGGTATTACCATTCATCTACTGCAGAATAATCTTGCAACAGCCAGAAGTTCACCAGAACAGATACTGCCTTGCGATACCAATTCTAACATGATCATTAGGGTTGTCCAAAATTTGGAAAATCTTACATATCCTCCGTTGTAATGTCTTATTCTATAGATTATTGATAAAAAACGACACTGAGCCTGAAAGAAGCTCACAGGAAGGACGTTAAGATTTCGTGCAAAGCGTTTGAAAGTAGCTGCCGAAGAATGGGCGTGCCACCGACCATAGAACGGCGAGAAGACTAGCAATCACGAAACCACGTCTCTCGATTGGCTAATCGGCTATGCTTCAATGCCCACGACAGCAGCAGCTTGCTGTGTAGGTGATCAAGGAGTCTGCTACCGGCGGCGATTATGAAAGCGAATTGTATGTAGGTTGACAGATAATGATTTAGGATTGATTCAGGGTATGTTGAGGTACGAAATACATGATGAACAAACAACAGCTGCTTCACAAAAACGTCTAAAGCATGACCGCTTTATTGTGAAGGGAACCGCCGTAGCCTATATATGCTTGTTTTCAACGAGAGAAATCATAGGCGCTTATGCAAGTAGCGACGGATTCCTAGTTTCAGAAAGAATATATCATTATTGAATACAAAGATAAAGCTTAACAATGACACTATAATTTGTGTGATCTTATTGGGCTCAGGTTGTAGTGCGTAGTTGAAGTTTTGAAAGCTCCAAGGATCGGCTGAATCAGCGGGTTATGCTTGGCACTTGTTAGATGCTTGCATCAAAATGTATTCACTTGCAAGTCCTTGATGATGACGCAGAAAAGAGGTGTAAAAGTAGGCACATACTATGCTGGACGTGATATGTCAAAGTCCTTAATATCGCGCAGAAAAGGGGTGTAAAAGTAGGCACAGACAATGCTGCATAGTGCATAGCATCCTGCATAGTTTGTACATCATATCAAGCATAGTCTGTGCTTGCATTTAAACATCGTTTCTGCGGCATCATTAGGGACTTTGAAAACACTTAGAAGTGAATTCAATTTGCTGTAAACATCTGACAAATGCCAAGCCTAAGCGACGTTTGATTCAGCCGATCCCTAGAGCATTCAAAACTTCAATTATGTACTACAACCTGAGCCCAATAAGATCACACAAATTGTAGTGTCATTGTTAAGCTTTATCTTTGTATTCAATAATGATATAGCCTTTCTGAAACTAGGAATCCGTCGCTATTTGCATAAGCGCCTATGCTTTCCCTCGTTGAAAACAAGGTATAGGCTATGGCGGTTTCCTTCACAATAAAGCGGTCACGCTTTAGACGTTTTTGTGAAGCAGCTGTTGTTGTTCATCATGTATTTCGTGCCTCAACATACCCTGAATCAATCCTAAATCATTATCTGTCAACCTACATACAATGCGTTTTCAGAATCGCCGCCGGTAGCAGACTCCTTGATCACCTACACAGCAAGCTGCTGCTGTCGTGGTCATTGAAGCATAGCCGACCAGCCAATTAAGAGCCGTGGTTTCGTGATTGCTAGTCTTCTCGCCGTTCTATGGTCGGTGGCACGCCCACTCTTCGGCAGCTACTTTCAAACGCTTTGCACGAAATCTTAACGGTCTTCCTGTGAGCTTCTTTCAGGCTCAGTGTCGTTTTTTATCAATAATCTATAGAATAGCCTAAGACATTACAACGGAGGATTCGTAAGATTTTCCAAATTATGGACAACCCTAATGATCATCTGTCGAAACGGCCATACAATAGTGGTGATGTGAATCTGACGGTTCGGTTATTTTCGTGATTCAACCACCCTTTCTCATGTTGATCGACTTTTGGTGTGTCGAACTTCAATAGTCATGTCTTAATTCTCGTCCTCTGACTTTGATCATAGCCCACTTACATTTTGATATTTGATGTGAACAATTTATGTTTATTTTCTACAGCACAGATAAATGTCATTATAGCTTTGACGCCACACAATGTTGCATCCTCGTTTTACTAAACTATCATCGGCCCATTCAACCAAGATATGTTAGCCAGGTCGGTTTCGCACCTTCGCAGGTGACCGAATCACCAACCCATTATGCGCCCTGAACAACAGAACCTTGGTAGAAGAGGCCGAATATGTGTAGGGGGATGATGGAATGAATTTGTCTCTTGTACACTTTAAGCTTGAACAAGACACGAAGGGCGATATTGCATTCAGATGCCATAAATGCGATGGAGCGTAGCCTGGAAGCGTTCAAACGTCTCTTCCTAGTTTCATGCAATATTACAATTTGTGCTTCCGTTTTCGTTGTTCATTCAGTTTGTGTTCAGTTATAAATAACACTGTTACAATTGCCCCGCAAGGGTGGTACAATTGCCCCTGGGTACGGGGCGATTGTAACATTTGAGCAGCGATTTTTGCGACCCAAAATTTCCATGATTGATTGTTGATTGAGTTCCAGTTTAGTTTTCATATCAACTATCGAGTTGTTGGCTTCTTTATATAAAACTTTGGAAGTGAAATTTCCACGAGAAGAACAGGTAATGTTGGAAAATACGAAAAGTGTTACAATTGTCCCCGGTCTCCCCCTATTGTATTTGTAGTTGAAGTATAGTAATAATTCTTATGGTTACCGCACTTGTAACGATTCACGGCCATAACTGGAATAATTAGAATGATGTAACTTTCAAATTGTCATGCATTTTGCAACAACATTGTTCTCAATTTTCAAGGTGCTGACCATTCGAGGAAGAATCACCCACCGGGAATTCACGATCCGTAAACGCGGCCGACTGTTTCTCTCCTCAAGCGGAAGCGACAGAGAAGAGGAACGAAGAGAAAAAAGGAGCAGAAATAGCAAGAGTGTGACAAGTCGCGTCCGTTCGCTTTAATGCGTATTTCCATCCGCGAAGTAGTAGGTGGGAAAACTAATGGGCGTTTGGTTAGGGCTTATATAAGGTTGACTCCAGCGCTGTATTTGCTAAATGTTGCTATGAAATAGGTGTGGTGTCATTTGGTATCAATATTGACTATTGAAAGACCATTTGTTAGTGGTCATGGATTTGTTCGGCCAGTATGCAGTAATTTCTGATGGTCACTTCCCGGGCTTCTGTTCTCTAACCCCTCATGATTGTTATTCTGCTTCTAGTAAGACTGTCGATTCTAATGTTTTATCGTATCATTTGTCGGAGGTTTCGCTCGCTTTATTTACAACGTTTTGCTCTCTGCTAGGTCAATTACTGGCTGAGTATCACTACAGCCTAAGAAACTGCACTAATTCTCATTTTAATGTCTTGCTGGTTATCTTGCTGTCAATTCTAATAATTTATTAATGTCTATACCAGTGCCGCCACTCAAATGTTTTGTTCTCTGTACACAATATTGTTAGGTCTTCAGCTTTCCAGGCAGAGTATCATTCCACTTTCTAGACTTGAGTATATATCTCTCCAACTAGCTGCCAAATAACTGATTCATTTGGATTGTTGAATTGATCATTTTGGACAGAATGTGAAGAAATTTTAGTCAAGAATTCTTTTTGTGTTAGTGGCTGTTTTCAAAGAGTGCTGAAGTAGTCATCGTTGATCTTGATAATCAAGTAGAAGTGACGATTGAAGTCAGTTCTCTAGTCATATAATATTAAAAAATATAATAATAAAACTTGAAAACTTGAGTGGAAATAGTTCAGAATCGAATCCATTTTAGTAAGTATGGGCGAAAAAAATGTAGGAGTCATTCGTTAGTCGCTACCTCTGCCATTTTCGCAGTACGAATGTCTTAGCTATTAATCATCATTTTCATTTTATTTCTGCAGGGTGTTGAAAAAAAAAGGCCGCATGCTGGTTATTTAACTGGCTCATCAGAAGATGAAACCTGATGATAAGGACTGTTTTCACTTTTTTTCTAAAGACATTCGTTCGTTTGTTCGTTTTATTTTTTACAACGGCATTATTGCCAATTCGTTTGAAATTAAATTATCACAAATGTGATTAATATGTAGTAAATAATGTGGTGTGTGTACGCAGCCGTGATCAGGTTAAGCCCATAGTGGTAGAAAACAGGTTATTATATCAGGATCTTCTTCTTCTAACGTAGGATCTACATTCTACTCACCATGTTTAAAGGCTGTAGCATCTGCATAATATTTACATTATTGAAGGACATGGAAAAGACGTTGAATTGAGTCGACACAAAATCCCCCTTTCTACGACCTGCCGAGATCTAATATCTACTATATCGGCTCGGCTTTTCTACATCTTTGGTCTGTACTGTGTTTGCTGGGTTGTATCGAATATCGGACAATTGACAGCTCGACCCGGTATGGAAACTCGAAATAGAAACCGTGAGCATCTCGTGGCGTGTTGCGACTGTTCTATCCGCTGAAAGACGTTTTGTCTGCGATGGCGTCGCATTCGTGTGCGGTTCACGCAAATACAGAAGCAAATATAGATATGTTGACGCCTTCATTACGTCTGAATTTCTTGTGCTACAGGTAGTAGCAGAAATTGGTGCGCTATTTTGTTTCAAATATCCTCCTTCGCGCGTCTTCGAAATAAAGAAGGCATGACGGCCTATAGGTAATGAAAAATCAATAAGTCTCTTAATTCTCACGTTATCCTCGGAGTTCCGCTTCACAATCCATGTTGATGTGACGTCAACGTAAATGTCGATGCATAGACATAAAGTGTTTGAAGGCTCGTCTCTCTTATGAAAGTATTGCATCCTGTCGTTACCGCCATATTCATCTGAATCCTAACAAGCAGTTCCTGTAAAACTTTGCCTGCGAGCATTTACGTGAGCATAAAAATAGTTGTAATGATGATGAGCTGTCACTGAACCCCCTCTTTACATTACAACGTATTTACAACACATTGTGAATTCATTTTACAATCACTGGGAAGCTGCAATTCCCAGTGCCCTACTTGCAATAAGTCAAAAGAGAACAATATCTAAGTTATTGCTAGTGATGGCATATCCAGACTGCCGTTGAAACTGACTTTCAATTATGCAAGGACGAATGAACGAATCGGCGATCGGACGGACGCACGGATGGTTGGATGGATAAACGATTGAATGGAATAAATTTATTATAGCAGTGTGAAGAGATTGTTTCAAAATTAGTTCTTCTCAAATCCGCAACCAGACATGGGGTGATTACTTCATTAATGTAATCGATTGCGATTACGATTATTTCTGAATCACGCGATTGCGATTGCGATTACGATTACAGCAAAATCCACAAGTAGTCGATTACGATTACGATTACTTTGGAAAAGTAATCACGATTACTCACGATTACATTTATTTTGCTTCTGCAAAGTTATCATTGGAAGACAACAATGCGATGAAAGGGCCTCCAGAGAGAAGGTCTTTCTTTTTAAATGAAACATCATGACGTCATTTCCTGTATATGACATAATATACCATTGTATGATTTACGCAGAAATAGGCATTTCGGTTCCGGCCAATACCGCGCCGCAACACACCAAGACATGCTACATTAGCCGAAACATTGTGTATTTGTCCATTGTCCATAGCCGCGTTGGATAGTCGCGAAGAATAGTCTTCTCAATCTTTGCCCCTCAATACAAATGCCACCGGGGTACCCAATGAGGAAAATGATGAACCACGAGTATAAATGACAATTTCTGGGTGCGTCTCAGAAAGGCCTTCGTTTATATAGTTTTCTTTTCGTCTGCTACGTTTGGGCGACTCCAATATCTTTTGACTATATAGCAGACAGGAGGTCACGAATTACCAACATACAATACAGTTATAGTTGTAGAGCTTCTTGGAGGTACAGAACAGGTATGGTTGTAAAATACGTGCCTAAATATTCGCGCTTGGCGCGACTTGACAGCAAATACACAGCGAATCCATATCGCATCAAATCGTGTTTCCAGTTCTTGTGAAAAGCCCGGTTGTTAAAGGGGGTCTGAGGGACTTCACCCGCCACATACTTTATTGATCGTCTTATGTGCGGCCCAAGATAACCATTTGTGAGAAGGGATGGCGAAATGCTGTTTCGGTACTGATTCTAGCTGCAATCCACGCTAACATGGTGTGTAAGCGGATGGCTGTAGTGGCAGATTCAAATGCTGAGTATAAAATTGCGAAATAGCAGTTGTTGCCCGTTTCAAGTAGGGCCGTGTGAGAATACTATAAGGTAAACATGAACTTCTGCCTACAATCCACTTAATAAAGATATTCCGAGCTGCCGTTACACGAGTAACGGAAAATAATGGCTAGGTTATGATTTGTCATCAGCAGTCGTTGGTTTTTAATGCTTCGATGTTGAAATTGTCATGTTTGATTTGACGAGTACAAAATTTCAAATCTTTGTCCGGTGTAGCCTATGCATAAACATCAACATCAAACATCAAAACATCAGTACATAGTACATAGTACGTTACTATTCCAAACTAGGCAGAGTGGTGATTATTATACTGCTGCGAGGTAGTGGCGTCTTTAGTGTATTGATACCCTGACATAATGCACACAGGGTGTTCTTACAATCACAGTACTACATGTACATCGAATATCTATTTGCTACGTGCGGATAATCCGTTACACCAGCGGTTCTTAACCTTTTTTCGTCCAGCGCCCCCTTTCAAAAATTATCTTGCTCCAGCGCCCCCCACCTTCATATTGTGAGGAATGTAATAAAGACAATGAGTAAGAGGGAGGGCCGTAATAGCCCTTCGTCAACCCCCCTATAAACGATTGCCTTGCACACCCATAGCGTGATAAACCAAACTTCTGAGGGCTTCGCCCCCACGAACCCCATAGCGTGATTTCGATGGTCAGCAAAGTTTGTGTGGCCTGGTCGCCCTAGGTACCAAAATCTTCTATAATGCATGAATGAATAGGTGGTAATTATATATATAAGTCGCTATAAACTTTTTATCCTCTCAGCCCACGTAATCAGATTTACCAGTAGCGCTGAGTGAGCTGCTGTATAGGAAAATAAAGGGCCCGTAAGTTATAATTCAACATATTTGGGCGTGGCCGTAGGTAAAATTATTCGTTACCAGGGCCGTAACAGCACTGCATCAGCCCCCCCGCCCCAAACAAAAAACGTTGGTCCTGGGCCCCCATCGGGTGATAAACCAAACTTCCGGGGGACTTCACTCCCAGACCCCCATTCGGCTGTCCGCTATTTGCTGATACTAGGTATCCACATTGGGCGTCCATTTACTGAGGCAGCTACTCTCGCCTAGACGCGCGAAGCGCGGAAGATTTCACTAATTAATGATTGAAATTGGCCAATATGATCGGGAATTGCATGTATATTGAGATCAATTTTTATCCTCTCTCTGCTCACGTAAACAGATTTATCGGTAGAGCTGAGTGATGTGTGTTTGAAAAGGTAGGACCCCTCAATAATAATTATACATCTTCGGGCGTATACCCGTTGGCAGGAACGAACCGTCACTTCGTCAGGCCCCTGAAAAAACTTGGGTCTTGGGCTCCCATAGGGTTATAAACCGACCCCCCCCCCCATCACGATGTTCACTTTTGCCACGGAATCAGCTGTAGCCTAAAGTTTAGCGAGCCAGTGCGAAACGCGAAAACTTTCGATAATTCATGCTGAAATCGGTCAGTAAGACCGGGGATTGCAAATATATTGCTATCACTTTCTTGTCCTCTCTGCTCACGTTACCAGATTTACCGGTAGAGCTGAGTGAGATGCAATGTTCCCTCAAAGCTGCGCACGTGCGCAGTGCTGACACCGTCTCTGCGCACAAAAAATCTACGTTGCTCACAACAAATCCGAAGTTATGACCTTTTTTTAGTCGTTACGCACTGTTGTCCAAGGGTCAGCGCAGTGAGTTGTTGAGTGTGCGCATACTCATCAAAACTTGAAGCGAACATTGTGAGGTGTCTTGGAAACTGTACGGCCCGTAACTAATAATTAAACATATTCGGGTGGGCGAACCCGTTAATATGACTTCGTTGCATGATGTTATTTCGTGACCTCCTGTCTGCAATATCAAAAAATATAGAATCGCCCTACAGCAGTGGTTCCCAAACGGTGGGGAATTCCCCACTGGTGGGGAATTTCGGGATTTTTGGTGGGGAATAGACTCACTTATGGAAAAATCTATACAGTAATATTATCCTTTATTAAATGTCGTTTTGAAATGCCGACCGAATATTTCATAGCTCATTGGCAATGCAGCGATTGATATTATCAGTGCCTCCAATTAGCGAGAATTGCCTGAATAGCGACACGCGATCTCCAGACATGTTTTTATTCATTTGTAGGCTACACCATCATCGGTCACGAAACGTAGTGATAGAAAAATTCTGATTCGTTGTAATAAGAGCTCATATTGCTGAACATATATTCAAGGGAGATCGTGGACTCGCTTATTGATAGCACATCCACACTCGTTACAAAGGAAATTACATATTTATGTTATTTCAAGTTCTTTCAGTATTGTGCGAAAGTGTAGTTTACGGCGGCTTATATATATATGTATCGCACGCCTGAGTTCGTCAACGTCAGGAAGTTTATCTGACCCATATATTATTCGGTATTTACGTATGTAAATTGATGCTACCCCGCAACATTTAGAAAATTTTCAAATTTTCTGCTGGCTGCGCGCCGGGGTGGATACATATATTTACGGAGGTGCGTTTACGGTGACCAGTTCACCGCTGCGTTAATTTTATTGTGTGCTGATCACTTCCGGGGATCTTAACAATCACCAATAGCACGTACTATATACTAAGCAAAGTCTTGCAAAATTTTATTGGGGGTAGCACTTTAAAGGGTAGATATGAATATAGAGTTTTTAGGTGGGGAATGAAGGCTCGTATTAAATCGGAAGTGGGGAATTAGGATAAAAAGGTTGGGAACCACTGCCCTACAGGGATATCGCCCAACAGGAATATCCCTGTCGCCCAATCGTACTAAACTAAGAGACATAGGCCTACACGATTTCAAATTGGTATTTCTTCACTTGCATATAATTTTTCCCTGCCAGATGGAATTCGTGTTCTGGGATTCAGATTGCCAAGACAGGAACATTCGGTGCCCGTCATTTAGGCGCCCATGGACAATTAAATCTATATGTACTTTGAAGGCTATATATAACGAAGTTTTCGGTGTTAATTTGCTCTGAATACTCATTAAGGATATGTCCTATCACCACATCATCTACTGCGGAGCCATTTTTCTCCAGCGCCCCCCATACCGCCCGCCTGAGCCCAGCGCCCCCCATTTCGCCCCCTGAGCGTTTCCGCCCCCCTTCAAAATCGCCAGCGCCCCCTGGGGGGCGCTGGGAGCAAGGTTAAGAACCACTGCGTTACACAATCAAGAACCAAGCCAATACTTGTGACGCAATAATGAGTATAGAGGCGTTTGAAAATCCGACATTTCTGCTATCCAAAACCTGTTTTAAATCACACTCTTCGTTGTTCAGGTTCACAAATGCCCAGTTTATGTCATGGGCATTGTACAAATGAAAAGTAATCGTTCTTTCACAAAGAAATCGATTAGATATGTGGAGTAGTCGATTACGATTACGATTACTTCGAATATTTTTCAAATGTAATCGATTGCGATTACGATTACTTGGAAATGCTGTAATCGTCGTAATCGATTACGATTACTAATCACGATTACCCCATGTCTGTCCGCAAGATTAAAATGGATGAAGAGGAAACATAAACATAACACATATTAAAATGAGTCATAACTTCTCTTCAAGGGGGACGTTTTTTTATTGGCATATTGCTATAGAACCGAGAAAAAATTAAAATCGCAGAAATGATGATGTGAGGACGCGTGCTAATAGAGAAACAACATATCGTCTCTGTTTCCAGTTGTTTCCTGCCGAACGTTAATGCGATAATTCATTCATGACACAAAATGATTTTGTTACGACGATGACATGTCAATCAAACATATTATTCGAATCCACGTCGACAATCAACACGTCGTAAATTGATGCTAGCACCGCAAGGATAGTTCCTTTACTTGGAATGATTCCGAGGACAGAGGTTGAGCAAAAGCGAATAGCTGAGTGATTCGTTGTTTGGCTTGGAATCGAACATTTACCTAGGCCGATATCGTGGCCGATAATATTTATCAACAAAAACATCAAAAATATTGGAAACTCAATGTTCCGTGTTCTCAATCTAAAGAAATCGACGACGCAAAGGGCGATACGTAACAGATTTACGCATGCAGGACAAGTTTAACTGGCTGATTATGCAGAAAGACTGTGCGTCCTGCATTACAATCCACTTTTACTGGACTGATCTGGAATTCTGTATCGCGTTTTTCATTTTGGGTTAGCCCAAATTTCAATGAGTGTACACAATTCAGAAATAATTCTTTTTAATTTCAGTTTGCTCGTCCGTCGTTCAGCTTTCTGTGGCATGCACAGGTGTCGTCCAGGCTAATATATAATATTTTTGGCGAATGGCTCTCTGATCCTTCCATATTAATATTGGCCTATGATGCCGGTTATCGGCGTTGTGTGTGTGTGTCGATAAGTAATAAACGGTGTCGGTATCGGCCTGCAAAAATCAATATCGGTCGATCTCTACTATATACCCCAAATATTCTCTTCAAGTAGTTACATCACTCGAAAACATTGTCTTTCACTACTCGGCTCGAATCGTTGCTATTAATATTCGACTCAGAATCGAGCACTCGAATCATTGTGTCTTGCTCGGCGCCCAAGTATGGATGGATGCGATATTCAATCGATCGTGACATTGGCCCAAAATGGCCATCGCTGGTTGGCCAACACCTTGGATATTGATCCATCCAGCGATCGAAATGGTATAGGCACCGAATACGCTCGTCCTTGCAATCCGTGCCCAGCAGTACCAATGCGACTTTCAGAGGAAAATAATGCACTCCAATTTGTAATAGCGTGCGTTTCCCATGTTTCATAGGACTGCGCTGTGTACAGGTGATTGTCTGCTCGACTCAATTTCATGCCTAACCGTAAAAATGTAGCATGCCTACATTATTAAGTGCTCTCACTTCGATATGAGAGATTTGGGCCACGAGAAGTCAATTAAGCTCAGATTTGGATCGCGGTCTAAACGGTTCAAGACCTACTGCCGTATAGTCGACAGTCTCATCTTCCTTCTTTTATAAGGAGGCTGCAGGATAACAATGACTGCGGGATCAACTGCACGTGCAGCAACCAACGATGCTATCCTATGATGGAGTGTGAGTGAGCTGTGTACTATGATATTCAATGGATCATGGTTCGCTGCTTTGCACTGCGATGTAAATGTCGGTCGTATAATCCTTTCACTTGTCATGCCCTCATAGTACGGTTTTCAATGGATAAGTGGTACATGCTTCTGCGTGAATGGTACTTCATCATTTCGAAGGAGATCTTTAATCCCATATGCGCATTGTTCCAGACGTCGCCAGGCGACAGGGTCACCTACATGATAAATCAGTCGTCCTACATCAACTTGAATCATATTTCCTATCTCAAGTTTGTCGGCCATGTAGTCGCCAAGGCCATCCACGACAACAAACTGTTCGATTGCTATCTGCTATCGAAATGCTTCTAAATGTAATCACTTATCTCGGAAACGGCGGTAGGAGTAAATCTGAAGGCTTATGAAATGAATACATCTATTGGTTGCTCTCGATAGAATATATAAATATTATTGAAACTCGCCATCGTTAAAGAGAGCAACAATTAGATAAAACAGCGAAGCAGACGCATCCAATCTTCAGATCGAAGGCAATCACGTATTGTTGTATGTCTCTTCGGCAAATTAGTCGGGTACTCAGTTTGACATCGTGAATATTCAGTGAACCTGTTACTGTTCGGTGCAACTCATGCCGCATCATTTTGGATGGTTGGTGCAAAGCGATTTTTTAGGGTCCGTATCGACACCCGTGCGACTGCCAACATTGTAGAATCCACTATTTGGAATTCGCACAGATGTCTGCTACATTTTCGTAAAGCTGGCCTGCCGTGCATGAGTAAACTGCAAAGACATGGGAAGGAAACAACCAGGATTTTTTCAAATTGCGTGCCGTTTGAACCTAAATGGGCACCTATCATGTATTATGGTATCATTTGTATATGTGATAAGAAAACAAGTTCGTCATTGTTGCTGCATATGAGTAGGCCTACATCAGACACAAAATTTAGACGTGCACACTGTACGCTCGGCCACTTTTCCTTACTTCATAGTTGTACCCGATTCGATATAGGATAGATCTACCATATTCTTAGTACCAAAAAGAGGACATTTGCTTCGTCGGCAAGTAAAACGAAAATAGAATTGTTACTTTTGAGTTTCAAGATCTTTTACATATGCTTGGTACTAGTCCATGGCCACTTTATGGCACCCTTGACTTTTGCTAATAAGGAATGATCATTTCTAGCGATATCGTAACATTGTTTACAGCTATGTCGTTGAAATTATATAAAACCGGGATGCTCCAAACAGATCCAACTAATAGGCTGCTGTCTGCAATATTTTTTTCGGAAATAAATACAGCGTTTCGCTTTAAGTATTGTTGAAAATATATAGGCAACTAATTCGAAATGCCAAAATGCTCTCGGAGGCCCCTTAATGTTTGTTGAAAAAAGCAATCTAGTCTTTCAAAAAAGAACATACATGGTAGGCCTAAATATAGGATCACTTTTACGAATTGTACTTCTTACGAACAATAGCAGAGTGCTGATGCTGAATGCCTAAATTATTGGTATATTACAACATAAACTTATTAACTTATGCCTCGAGGCAGGGATGTTGAAGATATAGCACGCGACTCGGATCGTGTCGGACGGACGATAGATGAATTTTGGAAGAACATCTGAGAGCCGTTTCTGGGGTTTTCGAGGTTGCTGATTACGAATATCACATTAGTTTTTCCAGATTGGCTCTTGGTCAGAAGATATTATTACCCATGAAAAAGCCCAATTGTGCTGTATTTACCCTTGAGTTTTGTCACTTGATAGGAGAAAAATCGTAGTTTTTTCTAATTTTATACTGCACATACACGGATAACATTGGTCTACAAATTTCGAAAAAAAATTGCGTCAGAAATTTTAATGATTGATTCAGGCCATTTCAAGGTTGCTGAAACCAATTCTGTGCTCAGAATTTCTCTATCACGTCATATATTTCGGCATGTATTTTTCTCATTTTCATAAATTAATCAAGTATCGGCTTTCGTTAGTGACATTACGGTTTGAGTACAACAGCATCAGATCAAATATTGTTATTTCGATAGCAATGACACCGGGATTGTTGTAGAACAGCATAACTGAGTTTTAGGTTAGCTTGAATCCAGTGGTTCTCTGTCTTCTTCCGATCTGGACCTCTTTTCGACCCATAAATTTATATGTGGATGCAACTATTTTTAGTCAGTAGCAGTTATCATATTTATATACCACTCTTCGTTTGAAGATTGTGATTAGTAGCTCCGTACCTAATTAAGCTCCCTACGTAATCTATCTTTATACATCTGTCCTGCAGACTTAATCGGTTTATGCATTTTATGACAGCATACACCTCTTTTCTGCAGCATCATTAAGGACTTTGACAACACTTACAAGCGAATTCAATTTGCTGTAAGTACAACTGTCAAGCATAACCGGCTGATTCAGTCGATCCCTGGCGCATTCAAAACTTCAACTATATACTACAATAACTTGAGTCGAATAAGATCACACAAAGTATAGTGTCATAGTCAAGTTTTGTATTTGTAACATAACATAACATAACATAACATGATTGGGGTATATTTTGTATTCACTGATGATGGATCTCTTCTGAAACTGGGAACTCGTTCACCACTTGCATAAGCGCCTTTGCTTTCCCTCGATGGAAACACGGCATGTAGGCTAGACCAGTGCTCTTCAACCGGGGTTGTCGTACACCCTAGGGTGTACCAGAATTTGCAAACAGTGTACCACTCTGATGGGGTGTACAGGGGTGTACCAGATCCAAATTACAATGAGCCGATGGCTAGCTATCACAAAGACAGGTTTATGGGGCAGTACAGGTTGACACACAGGTTAATGAGCAATATGGTACAATGTTGTCTCAATTGCAATACTGTACACCGCTTGATTGTGATCTCATAAGCAAATATTTCTCGTATTCATTTAGCCGTCGGCAATAGACCAATGGTTCCGTTTGGTGTTGGAAAGTATGCAGTTAACAAACATGTGTTCACTGTTCAGCTAGTCATTTGTCTTTTAGTGATTTTTGAGGAAACCGCCGCGATAGCTCAGACTTCTTGAATCGGTACTTCCTACCCGACGTTAATAAATACCGCAATGTAAATGAATGAAGTGACGTAGCCAGCCAGGGTCGAAACAGCTTCCATGTTGAAATCGAAACCCTTTTGTTTTAAAATGCCGATTTTATGTCCAATATTTTGTCATATATTTGCAATTTAGTATTTTGTTATTAGTGATGCAAATTAGCGACAGTGTATAGCGGCATAACGATCTGAGTTTACTGACATCTCTTGCAGCCCATGTGCTACTATCGACTGTGTGTGGTGTGGGGCATGCCCAGGCCACTTTAAATTGTACTTTTGGGTCTCAAAAGTACAATTTAGTATAAAATAAAATTTCTGTCGAGTATAAAATAAGGATTTTTTTTTTGTTTTTTGTTTACCGTTTTTCGGTGTTTGTCACTTCACCGGAGTCTCTAAGAAACGCATTGGCGGGTTTATCGCTTCCGTTCGGGCCCTGCTGGCTCCCACAGGTGCTGTCCGGCACCGCACTGGGGTTCTTCCTGCGCAGCGCTGTGTGTGCAGGGTCTCAAAGATTTGTTGGAACAGTCCTGGGCATTTTCTGTTGCCGTCGATTGTGGTAACAAGCGGAGTACAAATTACTTGGATATTCGTATTCGATTGTATTCAACCAAGGATGGTGATATTCACAACTTTCACGTGATTGCTGTTCTTGTGTTTGGAGCGAAAACTGCCAAACAAATTTGTCAACTGTTTCCATGACAAATGTTCAGGAGTTCATCCTCGACTTAGGACTTTTTGTGCAGGCCAAACTTGATGAAATCTCGGAGGCTACAAGGAAAACTGTTCAAAGGGGAGTCGGCCGTCTGGTTTGCACCCTACTTCATGGCGTCTGTGATCTCCTAGCAAACAACGCGGACATCAAATACAACGAGATACCACCGACGCTCCCGAAGGAACTGGTTAAGTTGCGTCGTTCAGCTGTCTCTGACTTGGTTCGCGAACAGTCAGGACGGCTTCGAGCAGCTGGGTGGGCCGGAGAAAACTCGAGGATGTCGAGACGGAGCACGCTCAACTGCGGGACTTTTACAGAGACCATGACAATTTCCGCATTACGTTGGAGGAGGAGGGCCCTGACAGCAGCTTCAGGGACTCTTGGGGTGTCCTCGAAGGTATGAACATCCACCTGCTCACCCTAAAGGACTTCTGCGGGACGCTCTCGACCGTGTTTCCAACGACGGCACCAGTGGAGGCGGATTTTCCCGTCATCGGAATTGAAAAGGATGACTACCGGGAGAGCCTGACCGATTTCTCGCTCGAAGGCTGCCTTCATGCAAAACAGTTTCAAGAGCTGCAGAAACTTGTGTGATTTTTGGTTAGATCATTAAACTTGAAATACCGGCAGGTGGAGTAACGCAAAACAAGAGCTTGTTTTCACATAAAAGTCTCAGTATGGTACCCTCCTACGACAGGAAAGCCATTTTTCATAAAAAGTATAATTTAGTATAATTTAAAATTCTGGTTGAGTATAAAATAAGCTATTTTTGCTAAATTGTACTTAAGTACTCTTTAAAGACCCCTGGGCATGCCTGATACGCAGTAGGCTGGTGCGCCTGCTGTCATCCCTGATCTGAATTAACGCTTCTGCAGCAGTAGCTTTATTTACTCTCTCCCCCCAATACTGTTACATTTAGGTTGATTATCGTTCTAATGTCATGCTGTTTTGGGGCTGACACGAAATAAATTCCAATTTGCGTGGCGGGCGGCCTAACTGGCTGCGAATAGACTCTGTGACCAAATACTATTTTATTCAAATCCAAATTTTTTGACGGCAATAACTCCGCTTCTACTGGTTGGAATTGATCAAATTTGAAGAAAATCATTTTTATAGACAACCTAATACTTCCATGGGGTGAACAGAAAAATTTCACATTTTTCGTTATTTATTTTTATATTATAAATAGAAACTTTTTTCTTCCGTAGCCATGCGGATACTGGTTGGAATTGAACCAAATTTGGTGTGTAGGCTTAAGTTAGGTAACCTAACAATGTTATCAAGTAGCCAGTGCGATTTGAGGAAAAAAGTCATTTTTGAAGACCCCTAATGAACAGGGGTGTACGAGTTTTGAGCAAACGTTAATAGGGTGTACCACGTCGAAAAAGGTTGAAGAGCACTGGGCTAGACCACAGTCGGTTCCATCACAATAAAGCAGTCATGCTGTGGAAATTTTTGTGAAGCAGCTGTTGTTTGCTCATCATGCATTTCGTACTTTAACATGTCCTGAAATTATCTTAAATCATCATCTGCCAACCTACCAACAATGCGCTTTCAGAATCCACGCCGGCAGCAGACTCTATTAACACCTAATCAGCAAGCTGCCGCTGTCATGATTATTGAAGCATAGCCGATTAGCAGTGGTTATGTGATTAATAGTCTTCTCGTCGTTCTATGGTCGGTGGCACGCCCATTCTTGGGCAGCTACTTTCAAACGGTTTGATCGAAATTTTAACGGCTTTCCTGTGAGCTTCTTTCACGCTCATCGTTGTTTTTGTTTATCAATAATCTATAGCATGAGACACAATCACGGAATATTTTTAAAATTTTCCCAATTTTGGACAACCTCAATGTGCAATTTGTGCATGCAATGGCATGGAGTAAATTGCGTTCTAGTGTGGATATGACGTCATCAATAGACGACACGAAGTAATTATTACGTCACAGGACTTTGCATACCCCTACAAAATGATGGTTCCTTGCGACGGCTATAACCGAACCATAATTGCCGGAGCCGGAGCTGGAGCCGTTGCAGTGGTATCAAGAGCTCTGGAGCTTGGAGCCGGAGCTAATTCATCATAGAAGAGATCTCCGGAGCCGGAGCTGGAGCAGTTTAAAATTTACGATTATTCCGAAGTCCCGATTATAACGAAAAAGAATTTATCATCATTAATCACCGACTGTATTTATCATGCTAATTCCTCTTCTGCAGTTTCCATGTACTGACACATTTTATCGGAATCGAGGACAGCTGTTTCTGAACAGTTTTTCTTTTGATTTATTGCCATTATATAAAGGCCTTCTTTGGCATTGTCTATAAATATGCATCGGTCCTAGGACAGTCGATCCGTCTCAACATAGGACATTCTGTGGCCTACACCAAATACCATGTGTTCTATGATGGAACAGAGCCAGAGATGAGCATTCGTTAATCTCTAGCAGTGTTGGGATGACTCGAGTCACGTTTTTCGTATCACTTGACTTGACTCGAGTCACTTTGCTAAAATGACTTGACTTGACTTGATTCGGCGTAACAGAAATGTCGATTGACTCGTGACTCGGAGCAAAATTCACGAGTCAATTTCAAGTCATCAAGTAATCGGTGTCGATAAAAATCACTGTATCTTGCATATGGTCGGATTGTTCGCGAAACGCTGGCGTAACCAGTGCAAGTGAACAATCATTAAATAGTTCAATGAGTTATTGAGCCGCCATTGTTCTCTCACAAATAAATTGCCGCAAAAGAAGTGATCGAAGATTACAGCTTACGTTGTCGTAACCTAGTATAATAAAATAATTGAACAGCAAAATGTATATTTCTGTTCTTACCTTAACCAAGCCTCTTGTTTTATTGATATTGAATTCGAATAAAGTTTATACAGTTCTCAATCATTGGCACAGACTCGAATGGTATCAAATCAATCTGTAAGTGGGTAATGTATTGCATCTTATCAATTCGTTTCTCTATTCTCTATTCTCTATTCTGCTGTGAACTACACACTGAGTCTATGCAATTACTTACGTAGTTTAACAGTTCTACATATATGTGAGCGATCCAGCGTGTATATTTAACTCTGCATTCTTTCATCGGTTCAGAATCAATGACTACTCAATCTGCATTTCAGACAGCTAAAAAAATGCAATCTTGTAATCATGCCCCATACTTCGAAAAGGCGACTTGACTTGAATTGTGACTTGACTCGTGACTTGACTTGACTTGACTCGACTTGACTCGAGTCACCTCCAAAAATTGGGTGACTTGACTTGACTCGAGTCACTTTCAAAAATCGATTGACTTGACTTGACTCGAGTCAGAATGTGCAGTGACTCGAAATGACTCGTGACTCGAAGGTAGTGACTTGATCCCAACACTGATTTCTAGTGATGTTTTTAAACGGTTTTGGGGCTTTTGTTAGTGTTTTGCATGATTAAACGCCAGTTCTAATTACAAAAAGCTTAACATTTCCGGCGGTTTCTGATTTGCCGAAACATTTTACTATGAACTAGAGTTCCTCGAAGTGATCGACCTTGCTGCTCAAGTAGCACAAGTAACGCCCTACATTTCTACTTAATTACAAGTTTAAGTAGTAATTTCTAAGACATGTGAAAACTATTTCAATTGAAAGACGAAATGAAAGGTATGAGAATTACTAAAAGTCAGTATATACGTATATTTGGTCGGGAAGAGGGTGGTCGCATACTTTCCACAGTTAGTTGGAGGTCGCTACATACGAAATCGCAAGATATATCGTCGCAGCTAACGCAAAATGACTATAATGACACCACTCATGAGTAGAATCTTCAATAAAAAATCAGTTACCGTTATTCAGAGGCTATTTCACGCGTTTTTATGCCAATTTAACTCATGATAGTGGTGCAATGTTACTCCTGAACTACGTTCTACCTCACAAAAACCAAATTCATTCATCCAGAATACTGTTCAGGTAGATAATGAAGTTGTTGTAAAGCATTACCATTTCAGTAAGTACTGCAAGTAGCTACAATCTACTTGAGTACCCCGAAAAAGAAGAAATATTCAACATATATAATATCTCAAAAATGTGATGTGATAGATCAAGAATAACGTCAGATTCGTATTCAGCGCCCCAAAATTAGGCGTAATTGACTCAAAAAAGTCCTAGTGCAAAAATCGTGTAAAACAGTGAATTGACTATACCTATAGCCAGGGTTGCCATACCGTCTTTATTTCTAAGATTTGTCCTTATTTTGAAGGGTCACGTCTTAGAAAACGCAACTGTCCTTATTTCTAAGAAATGTCCTTATTTTGGACTTGCGTCCTTATTTTTTCTTATTTTCAACCACTGCAGAACTTTGATCGTTTTTCTCTGGTATTTGTGTTGCATGATATTCATAAATTCTGCTTTTGCGTCGAGATTATAGGACATCATAAAGGAACTCTTGTGACGTTCACGCCATAAAATTTGGCTTCTAAGTGGTGAGATAGCTCGGGCCGTGCCCGTAAGTGGTTTCGTCTGTACCAAGCTACCACGGCGGACGCCATTTTAGCAGTAAACAGTAGTACTCGGTTCCTGCTGTTTGGTCTATAGCAGAATAAGCTCAAGCTGTGGAAAACGCAGCATTTATTGCGTAGTGAGTAAAGGCGTAGTGCAATCGATACATTGGTTAAAAAGCAGTAAGCTGTTAATCATTGATAAATTTTTCTAAATCATATTGCACTTACGCCAACGCTTATTTAGGAAGGGGGGTTGACGAAGTGCTGTTTCGATATTAGTAAAGGTAAGTCTAGACCTGAGCTCTCGTGAGATCAATGAAGCACTTTCTAATAACAAGGAGTTGCTGGAACAGATTGTTTCAAGCGAATATACCACGGCTCATAAAAATACAAAGTATGTTCAAAAACGTTTTTTCATGCTAATCTAATTTTTCAACTGTACTTATTTTTGAGTCTATGTCGATGGCAACCCTGCCTATAGCTATGAAAAACCCTCATGTCGTTCTCAGTCATTTTATCAATATCAACATGAGCTGGTGCGAAATATCTGTTTGTCAAAAAAGCAGTTTGTCAAGCCTAAAAATTGTACTTTTGCACAATGGAAATATGTATTCTCCTGTATCAATTGATCATTCTACCAAGATTAAAGAGGTGTATAAAGCTATAAAATTTGTCCTTAAAAAGTATAACTACAATACTCATATGCGTCTCATTTCTTTTGAATTGTATATGGATAATTTTCCGCTGAGTAAACGAAGTGGGTATACCTATAGTATCCATATCAAACGAGAAGCCTAAATCTGGTTTCTTTGATAGATTTCAGATTCGAATACGGATGAAAGATTCCAATTTCATATTAGGAAGAAGTTCACTGCATCGAATTTATCCTAAGATGTAGTAAATAAAACTTTTTAGACGATCACAAAGTACCTAACTACAAACAGTTGGTCCGAAAACTCGTATCTGCATGTGGAAAACTTAGAACAAACATGAGCACAAAAGTGAACTTCCTGTTCAGTCATCTTGATATATTTCCTGATGATCTTGTTGATTCGCAAGGTGAGAGACATCAAAACACCAAGACATCAAAACAACAACAGAAAGATATTAGGGCAGATGAGATGAACAATTGAACATGTTAGGGCAGACCATTGCTGAAACCTTTCGAGAAACTGCACTAAATTGCTTGTAGGCGCAAATCGTACAAAAACAATTGTGCTCTAAAATAAATGTATATTATTATATTCCAACTGATTATTTCAAATTTACAATAGGTGGATGACGTAAAACTGATTGAATTAATGCGAGGTTATTTTAGCATCTAGGCAAATACTTATATACATGACTGAAGTTTATTTATGTACATTGTACATGATATCCGTGAAAGTCTATAACTATGATGAATCTAATACGCCTTAATATAGTGCTGTTGCTGTATTTGGATTAAAAGGAGTCTTCTGTGTGTAAAAAGAACAGGTAGATTGAAACTTTATAGTACGACTGAGCCGATTTTCTATCTCGCCATTACAGCGAAAATGGGAGATTTTGGTCAAAATAGCCCCATGGGTTATCAAAACAAGAGCCAATTTGGAAAAACCAAAGTCACATTCGAAATCAGTGCCCTTCAGAACCCCCGAAACCACTCTTACTTTGTCTGCTGAAAAATATGCGTTGACCTGTGTAATCGGTCAATACAGCAAATTAATCACTGCTCTTATGCTGTATCATAACAAATCTCTCGCACATCGTCACACATTCGAGAGAAGGTTAAAAGTGTACACTCAGTGTCAAGTTTTCTAAAAAAATAAACCAAATATAAATTGATTGAATAGATATAATATGATATATATTACAAGAGGCGAAAACCTTTGTATCAAAGCCTGTATTCACACTCAAAGGGCCGAAAAGGGTGTACACGAAAGCAGAACCCAACTCAGAATCATATCGTGTTCAGAAATCCTACGTGCCTGCGTGCATGAATAATTTGGAATCTGAGTCTGAGGTAGGATCTGGTTTCGTTTGCCATGGTGTATATTCACACCCGTATGTCCAGGGTGGTACACGACCAGAAATACAAACTATCTTAGCTAGGAGTGTGGTTTAAGCCAGTATCTTGTTTGTTCGTAAGTGTTTCCGATTGGCCGTCCAATGTATTTTCTCGGTCTCGGTTCTCAATATTTCAGAAAATGGCGTTGCTCGCCTAAATCTTTGATAATTGCACCTAGGGTTGCATTTAAAACAAAAATAAATTTAAAACGAACACGTTTAAAACTAGGCACTAATTTAAAACATGTTTATTCTACTGTGACGACATAGTGACATCGACAATTTAAAATATAGGGTAAATATATAGCTCGTTTGACGAAATATCTGTACTATTAATGTTGAACCATAGTGTCCTATATGGTGTCGACACAGGCAAATCTCGCGCCTCAGTGAAATTGTATCACGTCGCAATTTCCATTCGGCTACAGGCAATTTGGCGGTCATTTTTGATCGGCTTGCCGAGCATTATATTTGGTGAAACGGGTATCAATCGAAAGCTGACTCTCCACTGATTACGAAAATATAAATTTTATTCCGCTCGTGTCCCTGGAACTCCCACTGTTATGTTCGTGCATTTACGTTTTAGTGTCGTACAACTCTTTCGTTTTATAGGATTAGTAATTACTGCCAATCATTATTTCCTCGTGTGTCGTGCTTGTATTTATACCCTGTGTTCTGTTATCTCGTGGTCTTTCGTTTAACTGCACTCTGGATCGTGTCGCTGCCTTAAAGTTACTCTGCTGATAATATACTGATTTCGTATTGCAACCTCGTCGTATTGAGTTATTGTTCAAACAAGATCAAGAACATAACAATTGGTGTCAGAAGTCGGATTCATAGTTATTGCTGCGACGAAGATAAAGCATGGATTCAGGTATACTGAAGCTGCTCGAGAAGCAGCAGGAAATGATGGCGGAGCAACGCGCGCAGCACAAAGAAGAGATGGCACAGCACAAAGAAGATTTGAAGCAACAAGCGAAGCAGCAAGAGATGATGATGCAGCAACAAAATGCTCAGCACAAGGAAGAAATGGCGCAATTAACGCAGAGATTGAATCCCGGTGCATCAACATCTGAAGCTGCCGCTCCCAAGTTCGATTCGTTTGTAAAATCAAAGGAGAAGTGGGACCAATATCTGCAACGATTCAACCATCACCTTGCAATTTACGGCATTTCCAACAGGGAGAAGAAAAGAGCGTGTCTACTCTCATGGGTTGGACCTGAAACGTACTCGCTCCTACGTAATTTGTTTGATGCTGCTGATGTCAGTGCGCAAACCTTCGATGCGTTGACTGAGAAGTTGTCTACACACTTCAAAGACTCCATTCATGTGCAAGCAGCCAGGTACGAATTTTACAATTGCAAAATGCAACCGGGGCAATCGTACGCTGATTGGATCGCAACTCTACGCGGAATCTCCAAGGATTGCAACTTCATATGCTCAAGAGATGGCTGTGATCAGAGCTACGTTGATGAGCTAATGCGCGATCTCATCATTAAAGAAACGCCGCACGCGGATGTGAGACGGCATTGTCTAACACAAACCAATCCATCCCTTGACGACGTTCTCAAAGTAGCCGCAACGTACGTGAGAACGCTGGAAACTGATAGGGTTATCCAAGGCGAGAGTAGCGGTAAAGACACTTCCGTCGTCAACAAAATGACAGGAAGTTATCAGAAGGGGAAAAGACCTTCCCAATCCATCCAAGGCAAGTTCCCGGAAAGACTGAAATCCTGCAGCCGCTGTTTCATCGATCACCAGAGAAAAGACTGTCAATATCGACATGCAGTATGTCAGAAATGTGGTCGTAAAGGTCATATCAAACCTGTGTGCATGTCTACCAAACCTAGTATCACGCAACAGGTCACATCCGTCAATTTCTGCACAGTGCCACTCCTCTCCTTCGACATCGATCAACTATATCGACGCGTAGGAAACCAGCTCTGGATCAACTCCAGCATCAACGGCATTCCGTTGCCGACACAGTGGGACACTGGTGCACCCTCCGCCATGGTGGGATTGACTGGGTACAAAACTTTGGGCTCTCCGAAACTCTCAGCATACCATTGCTCTTTCGTAGCGTATGGCGACAAGCCATTGAAAGTGAAAGGTATTTGCACAGTAAGCGTGCAGGTGGGTTCTGAAGTTCAAGTTGGCTTAAAATTGGTGGTTCTCGACGAACACCGTGGGCAAAACATTTTTGGTCTCGATTGGAGCGATGCTTTCTCCATGACCGCTAAGGGAACGTCTGCTTTGGATGCAATTTCCTCGCAGATGGTCAAATCGCAATCATGTAATACTATTTACATTTCTGATTCGAACGACAAATTGGTATCTTTTCAGTCCAAATTTCCCTCCGTTTTCTCTAATGTATTAGGACGATGCACCAAGACAAAGGTGACAATTCATTTGAAACCTAATGCCAAGCCCGTATTTAACAAGCCACGCCCTTTGCCTTTCGCAAGGCAAATCGCTGTTCAAACCGAATTGGATAGATTAGTCAATCAAGGTATCCTCGAACCAATCAATTACAGTGATTGGGCAGCACCAATTGTTGCCGTCACTAAATCTAATGGATCAGTACGCATTTGTGGTGACTTCAAAGCATTGAATCAACAAATTCAGATAGATCAACATCCCCTGCCCTCCTTAGATGAAATTCTTCACAAGTTACAGGGTGGTTGTATATTCACGAAAATTGATCTTGCCGATGCTTATTTTCAGCTAGAATTAGATGATGATGCGAAGAATTTGTGTGTCATAAACACGCAATTCGGTCTTTTCCGTTACCGACGCATGTGTTTCGGAGTCGCATCTAGTCCCGCAAATTTTCAACGCTGTATTGATGCCATGATCGCCGGCTTACCCGGTGTTGCTAGTTTTATCGATGACATAATCGTTACTGGCATTGATGAACGCGATCATTTTCGCAACTTATCGCTACTCTTTGAGCGCCTCACCGAATACGGTTTCACCGTCAACTTCGCGAAATGTGAGTTTTTCAAAAGTAGTATCGAGTACCTTGGTCACATAATCGACAAGGACGGCAAACGCCCGTCTCACAAATCCGTTGAAGCAATCAAACAGTTGCCTAAACCTCAGGATGTTCGCCAGCTACAGGCATTCCTGGGCAAAGTCAATTATTATCGCGCGTTTATTCCTAATTATACGAATAAAGCCGCTGCCTTGTACCGTCTTCTTCAAAAAGACGCGAAATTCATTTGGAATACGGACTGTGACGCAGCTTTTCGCATTCTCAAAAACGACGTAATCGACGCTACGCAGTTAGCTCATTATGATGTAAACAAGCAGCTCATTTTGTCAACTGATGCTTCTCAATTCGGAATCGGCGCTGTCCTCTCAATCGAGCACAATGGCGAAGAGAGACCGATCGCGCACGCATCGAAAACGCTTTCCGATTCGCAAAAATCCTACTCTCAAATAGAGAAGGAAGCTCTGTCAATCATTTACGGAGTCACTAAATTTCGTCAATTCTTGTATGGTAGAAAATTTACGCTCGTAACGGACCACAAACCGCTTTTAGCTATTTTCTCGCCAGACAAGAAAATTCCCGTGATTACAGCGCAACGCTTACAGCGATGGGCACTAACGCTCATGGCTTACCAATACGATATTCGCTATAAACCGACTAATCAGCACGGAAACGCCGACGGTTTATCTCGCCTACCAAAGGGTCCAGACCCTGAGTTTGGCGAACTGGAAATTCGTGAAAACGCGGAGATCGTTCACGCTATTAATATGGCATTCGATGGCTTACCGTTAACTCGCAATGAAATTCGGGACGCGACGCTGAAAGACAAAACCATGGAACTAGTGAAATTATCTGTCACTCATGGAAATTGGAATCCAAAGACGCACATTGATGATTTTTCTTGGTTTTCGACTCGCAAACATTCACTTTCTCTGCACGAAGACATAGTCATGCTCAATATTGATGGTTTTCAGCGCGTAGTAATTCCGCAGTCACTTCGCTCGCGAGCCTTATCATTGTTGCACGAAGGGCATTGGGGTATCGCGAAAATGAAGCAGATGGCTCGACGTTACATCGCATGGCCTTCCATTATTCGCGACATTGAAAATCTCGTTAAGAGTTGCGACGCTTGCCGTAAGGTAATGAAAGCGCCTGATCGTCAGTATCGCGAATGGCCCAAAACTTCTGAAAGCTTTGATCGAATTCACTTGGACTTCGCAGGTCCAATAAACAATAAAATGTTTCTTGTCATCGTTGATGCGCATTCGAAATATCCTTTCGTTAAAGTAATGAATGTCGGTTCTACCACAACCTTGTGTGTGGTCAACGCTTTGAGGGAAGTCTTCTCTATCGAAGGCTTGCCCATAACAATTGTCACGGATGGCGGGCCGCAATTCACATCGAATGAATTCGATACGTTTTGTTCTAATTTGGCAATCAGCCATATCGTATCACCGTCTTTTCACCCTGCCTCGAACGGGGAAGCGGAGCGTTTTGTCAAGACTTTAAAAGCTGGGTTGATAAAAAATTGCGACGGGGGAAAAGATCTCAACTTTGCGCTCCAAACACTTCTCGCTACGTACCGATGTGCACCGCACCCGGGCATAGACTGGAAAACGCCTGCCGAGATTTTACATGGTCGACAGCCGCGCAATTTGTTAAGTTTGTGCTCGCCCTTCGATAAATCGAAACCCGTTACGCCTAGACAATCAGTCACTCATTTCGAGATTGGTTCCTCGGTTTACGCTCGCAGTTACCGAAGCGGACCAAAGTGGGTTGCTGGCGTGGTGACGGAAATACTGGGGCGTGTTGTGTACATTATAAAAACAGATCATGGGTATTGGAGGAGGCACAAAAACCAACTCCAACCACGCTTGATTTCCACTGGTCATGATACAGCCACACAGGAAGTTGCTCAGCCGCAACAGCCACAAGCTGAGCAACCATTGGTCAGAGATAGGGCACAATGCCCTGCAGCTAGTCCTGCTCGATCGTCGGGTAGACGTTATCCTCTCAGGAACAGAAAGCAAACCGATTTCTACAGACCTACGTAAATGGGGGCAACCCTCTCAACTTATAGGGGAGGACTGTTATGTTCGTGCATTTACGTTTTAGTGTCGTACAACTCTTTCGTTTTATAGGATTAGTAATTACTGCCAATCATTATTTCCTCGTGTGTCGTGCTTGTATTTATACCCTGTGTTCTGTTATCTCGTGGTCTTTCGTTTAACTGCACTCTGGATCGTGTCGCTGCCTTAAAGTTACTCTGCTGATAATATACTGATTTCGTATTGCAACCTCGTCGTATTGAGTTATTGTTCAAACAAGATCAAGAACATAACACCCACAATCAGCCTCGAATTTTTCATTGTTATGGAGATTGGCATTGGGACGCAACAATGGTGGTTGACTGAAAAAAAGGTCAACATTCCGGTCCAGCTCCCGAAATAGCCGCCGTAGCGTTCCTATAGTGCTGACTTAATGTATATCAGTCGAATTTGTCCCTATATGTAACCAAAATCCTCAAAAAAGAAGACAAAATCTCAAAAAAGAAGACATTTGGGCGTCCTCCGAGGACACTTTGAAAAAATCAAAAAAGAGGACAAATCATCTTTAAAGATGACTTATGGTAACCCTATGATAACTAGATGTGCAACACGTGACTCACGGTTGAATACGCCGAGATGCATACTGCTTAGCCGGCTAAAAGCAGCATAATTGGTAGTTCTATAGTCAGGGCCGTAACTGCCGCACCCCAAAGCCCCCAATTGAGGGGGGCCGAGCTCGAAGAGGGCCCAAAATTATTTCGTGAATTAGCATAAATTATAGAGTATTTTTTGAAAATTTTAGCTACTTTTTCAAAAAAAATTCGCGCTGTGCGCAATTTCAATTCGCCACATGTCTTAATTATTGGGTACTCTTCCCCAAGAAAAAATACGCAAGATTTATAGAAATGGCCATATCAGAGTTGGCCATGACCGCACCACAACGCACCAAGACATATGAAGTTTTAGGTCATGTTACATGTGACTCCAAGAAGTGTGTCAGAACGATCGGCAGCGAGAAAGCCTTGGCCGTAAAGGCAGGGCCGTAACTGCACTTCGTCAGCCCCCCCCCAAAAAAAAACTTTGGTCTTGGGCCACCATAGGGTTATAGACCTAACCCCCCTCCGGCGATACACTGTTTCCTACTATTCATCATATTCATTGGGAGTTTCTTTAGTGAATCAGCTTTTGTTGCCTATAATTTATAATAAAATCGGCCAATCAGATCGGCGATTGCATATATATTATGCTATCAATTTATTGACCTCTCTACTCACGTAATTAGATTTACCGGTAGAGCTGAGCGAAGTGTCAAAACGGTAAGGCCCGTAAATAATGATTGAACATCTTCGGGTGGGCGAAACCGTTGATATGACTTCGTTACATGATGTTATTTCGTGACTTCCAGTCTGCTATATCAAAAAATATAGAATCGCTCAAACGTAGGCTTCTAAACTAAGAGACGCGCACACGATTTCAAATTGGTATTTCTTCACTGGCATAAAATTTTTCTCAGCGGGATGGTATTTGTCTTGTGAGGTTCGGATTGCAAAGACAGGAACATTCGGCGCCAGTCATTTAGGCGACTATGGACAATTAAACCTAAATGTATTTTGTGTATATGGCGAAGTCTTTCGTCTGCATAAGAGCATAGACCTTTTCGGCCAAGCTTTTCTCGCTGCCAATCGTTCTGGCACACTTCTTGGAGTCGCATGTTATAACGCCTAAAACTTGATTGTATTTCTTGGTGGGTAGTGGCGCGGTAATGGCCCAATACCCAATAATAAAGATAAATGGCTACTTGAATTCGCGCCCAGCGCGAAAAAATTTTCAAAAAATTGCATAAATTTTCAAAAAATACTCTATGATTTATGCTAATTCACGAAATAATTTTGGGCCCTCCATCGAGCTCGGGGCCCCCCAATTGGGGGGTTTGGAGTGCGGCAGTTACGGTGCTGCGTAAAGGACTGCTTTTATGCTGACCAAAAACTTCGAAATACCAAAAACGTCGTTATATATACAAAATACGTATAGGTTTAATTGTCCATATAGGCGCCTAAATGACTGGCGCCGAATGTTCTTGTCTTGGCAATCTGAACCTTACAAGACAAATACCATCCCGCAGGAAAGAAAATTATATGCCAGTGAAGAAATACCAATCTGAAATCGTGTGATCTTTCAGCTTAGTAGGTTTGGGCAATTCTACATTTTTTGATATAGCAGACAGGAGGTCACGAAATAACATCATGCAAAGAAGTCATACCTAGAGGTCCGCCCGCCCAAAGATGTTTAATTTGACGGGGTCTGCAGTTTCAAAGACACCTCTCACTCGGCTCTACAGGTAAATCTTATTACGTGGGCAAAGAGGACAACCATGCAATTACCGATCTTATACACCGATTTTATCATGAATTATCGAAATATTCGCGCGTCGCGCTATCTCACTAAACAGTACATCTTTAATTTCGTGGCAAAAGCGACCAACGTCATGCGGGATCAGTTTATCACCCTATGGGATCCCGGGGTCCTGATGAAGTGCTGTTACGTTCCTGCTAATGGGTATACCCCCGGAGAAGTTTAATTACTATTGAGGGGGCCTATACCTTTTCAAACACACCTCACTCAGCTCTACCGGTAAATCAGATTACGTGAACAGAGACAGGATGAAAATTGATAGCAATACATGCAATTCCCGATCATATTGACCGATTCAGTCATGAAACTAAAGAAATTTCTCGCGCGTTTAGGCGAGAAAAGCTGATTCACTCAACGGACACCCAATGCAGCAGATGAGTAGCGGTAAACAGTGTACAGTTTTGAAATCTCGCCAGGGCAATAAAACTACTCCGAAATAGCTACGATGACTGTGTGGGTCCGTTTCATAGCCGTAGTATTCGTGCGGCCCCGACCGTACTTTGAAATTCTAAATTTGGCCCTCACACCGAAAAAGTTTGGGAAAAAAGTCGTAAACTAGTATAGTCAAGTAATTTAATAGCAAAATGTATATTTCTGCTCTCTGTTCTCACCCAAATTTCAGATAGATAGCTCTATTATTTTTCAAGTTATAGACATTCACTGATTTTTCAATTCGGGGTGTAGTCTCCCCGCTTAACCAAACCTCTGGTTTTATTGAAATTGGATTGGAAGATAGTTTATATACTCCTCAACCATTGTCGCGGGCTCGAACTGTATCAATATGTAAAGGGGTAATGTATTGCATCTTATCAATTCGTTTCTCTATTTTGGCAGATAACTATAAACTGAGACTATGCAATTACTTCCGTAGTTTAACGATTCTTCGTATATGTGAGCAACACAGCGCCTTTCTGCGTGTATATTTAACTCTATATTCGTTCATCGGTTCAGGATCAATGACCACTTAATCTGTATTTCAGACATGTAGCAAAATGCAATGACGTAATCATGCCTTATACTCCGAAAAGGCAACTTGACTTGAATTGTGACTTGACTCGACTTAACTCGAGTCACCTTCAAAAATCGAGTGACTTGACTTGACTCGAGTCATCTTCGAAAATTGATTGACTTGACTTGACTCGAGTCTAAATGTGCAATGACTCGAAATGACTCGTGACTCGAAGGTAGTGACTTGATCCCAACCCTGACAAGATGGCGTAATGGTGAAGTTCCCGGCTTCTCGATCGGTAGGTCGTGGGTTCAGACCAAAGACCTGATTAGTAACACTGGTATCCATGACTTCCACGCTCGGCGCTCATCATTACCGGGATGGCATGGAGGGGTGGTGCGAGACTTAGAAATCCGTTTAAGGGTACGTCTGCAGCTTCCTTGTCCATTGGCTTATGTACTCATGGTATACATATTGTGTGTATTTTCATTGTGAGTCGGTATGCCGAAAATCATCAAGGACAAAAATGTATAACGTCCTTTCTTTTCCATAAACACAAATAAGGAAATGCTGTTCAGTCAGGTGAAGTATATTCGATCGCCACCCCGAGAACAGGGTTAATGAAATATGGGGTGGGGTCTGTTCTGTTTTCGCGTACTACCTATGGGTTTGAATACACACTATTTTCTGTGAGAGTGTGGATATTCAACTATGTACCTTTGATGGGACCACCAAAAACCGCTCCCAATTCTACCCCACATAAACTAAATCTAGTAGATTGACAATACCCGGTACCAGACATGGGGTGATTACTTTATGAATGTAATCGATTGCGATTACGATTACTTCGGTATCACGCGATTACGATTACGATTACGATTACAGCAAAATCTGGAAGTAGTCGATTGCGATTACGATTACATTTGAAAAGTAATCACGATTACTCACGATTACATTTACTTTTTCTATTTATTTTTGAAGACATATTGGACGACAATATAACTGGCGATGAAAAGGCCTCATGAGAGAACAACTTCGTTCTTAAATGTGACATCATTCGCTTGTTACGTCACTATATACCATTACATAACTTTATAGATGACGATTTCTCAGACCCAACGATTTGCACTCTAAAAAGGGCCATAACTGCCGCACACCAAACCCCCTTATTCGGTGGGGGGCGAGCTCAAAGAGGGCCAAATTATTTCGTAAATTAAAATAAGTTATAGAGTGTTTTTGAATGATTAATTTAACTTGAAAATTTTCCTCACCCTTCGCGATTTCATGTCGCTAGATATCTTGATTTTAATGTGCATACCCCTCCCCATCAAGAAAACAATATGCATAATTTATAGAAATCGCCATTTCGGTACCGACCACTACCGCGCCACGACACCAAGACATATGCAGACGTCTGTTGATCATGTGCTACCAAAGAAAGATCTTGGCCGAAACGTCCATGTATATGTGTCCACTGTCCAGTGTCGACTGTCCATTGTCCATAGCTGCGCTGAATGGGCGTGACGAATAGTCCTATCCTAACATAAGCCCCGTAGTACAATGCCACCCGGTGTACCCATAGAGGAAAATGATACATCCCGTGAATAAAAGACAATTTGTGTATGCGTCTCACGAAATGTTTTTCGTTCAGTTTAGTCTGCAACGTTTGTTCGACTCCAATATATTTTGACTAGGCGGTAGATCGCCAGTTAACAACAGCGACTAGGGTTGCATTTAAAACAAACGGTGTTTTAAAACAGTTTGTTTAAAAGATGTTTAAACAATATTTTAAACAAATGCCTTTTAAAAAAAACTGTTTTTTTTAAACGTTGTCTAATTATACCGTAAGTGTGTAAATCGGCCTACGTCGGAAAGACCATGTAGTATCAGCCCACGGACGATTTGCACCCATAATAGTCTATGTATACGCTGTGGGATGGCTGGAACCCTCAAAATCGTCGTCGGTGCAACAGTTTTAGCATGTAGATATTGATCATTGGTACGGAATGGGTGTTATGATGATGATGACCGCCAATCGTAAAAATGCTGCATAACGGTGAAGACCTGGTTAAATATATTTTTAGTTTGTTTATGACAGTGGTCAGAAGCCGTTTTCGTCGAAAGAGCCATGTTTATCCTATATTTTCAATTGCCAACGTCAATCCACTGCGACGTCACAATTAAATATTAGTAACGTCATGGCAAAAACAAAAACAAAAAAACAAAAAAAAACATGTTTAAAACATGGGTCTTGTTTTAAACAATTGTTTAAATTGATTTTTGTTTTAAATGCAACCGTGCATGCAACAAAGTAATAATATCAACGGGCCCGTCCGAAGATGTTATAATTGTTGATTACACACCGAATGCATATTGACTCAATCGTGTCTTTCAGTTGTTGTGACAAGGTCGATCGTAAAAGAGAGGTATGGGGAGGGGGGATCGCCCCCAGACGTTTGATTGATCATCCCCAGACGTTTGATCGATCACCCTACGGGGGCTGCTGTTTCGGTCCTGATCCTAGCTACAACGCACGCTAATATGGTGTATAAGCGAATGACTATGACGGCAGATTCAAATGTTGAGTAAAGACAGGGCATACGATAACTTATCGTAGGCCCCGGTAAAGAATTGCGAAATACCGATTGGTGCCTGTTTCAGGGTAGGGGCATATTAGAATAAATAAGATAAAGTGAACATAAAATTCGGCAATATTGCATAATATTTCTCGCAGTTGAACGATGAATTGCCTACAATCCATTTAACACATATATTGCGAACTGCCTTTTTACTCGCAACAGCAAAGAACAACTCGGTCATGATTTATATCAGCAGTCGTTGATTTGTAACGATTTGATGTAGAAATCGTAATATTTGAAGAGCACAAAATTTCAAATATTTGTCGAGTGAACGCAGTCATAGGCCTATACTCAGTGGTGGCCCTACGAACGGGGAGGGGGGGGGGCTGGGCGAGACTTACCGGGGGGGCCTTTAAGTATCCAACTGTAACTTCTGGGGGGCTCCGCCCCCAGACCCCCCTTTCGCATCTGGTATTATTATCTATCTTTCACCCTGGCAAGGTTGGGCCAGCTGCTGGATTCGGCCATGTCTATTATTGCATGTGTGCAAGGATAGACTACATCAAACCTAAGTAATTCTATCGCATGCAGAGACGTGTTGATTATCGGGATACGGGACTTTTCTACCAAATTCAGAGATTCGATGATGATTGACACATCTGTACGGAATCATATTCTTGCTTGGTACACGTATTTCCATGTTTATTCGTGATTGCGCATAATCCAAATAGGGGGGCCCTTCGACCAGGGGGGGCGGGCGACCGCCCACCTCGCCCACCCCAAAAGCCACCACTGCCTATACTCAACGGTAAAACTGCATAACCAAACATAGAAACGTTACTATTTAAAACTAGGCAGAGTGGCGGTTACTATTATGCTGTTAGATGGTGATGTCTGTAGTATATTATTACCCTGATATACGGCATGCCGACGATTCTTAGAATCACACGACTACATATACATCGAAAATCTATTTGCTATGTGTGGATAATTCGTTACGTAATCATCGACGAGCAAAGCTAATGCTCGTGACGTGATAATGAGCAGCGGCGCTTGAAAAGCCGACATCTCCTACCAATAACATGGTATAATATAGCACTCTTTCTTGTTCACTGTTCAGTTTCAGTCAATAGTCATTCTACAAATAAAAAGTAATCGTTTTTTCACCAAGAAATCGATTAGTTATGTGAAATAATCGATTACGATTACGATTACTTCAGATTTTTCACGAATGTAATCGATTGCGATTACGATTACTTGGAAATGCTGTCATCGTCGTAATCGATTACGATTACTAATCACGATTACCCCATGTCTGCCCGGTACATTACATACTTCATTGGACTTTGTGACAATGCTGTAAGTTGATCGCGACTTCATAGAAATGCTATTCCCACTGGCGTGCGTAGCTTCCTAGTACACGTCTTGGATGCTGTGAAATGACTATAGGTATTGTTTCAAGACTTCTGCTTTTGAAGGATCATCGAAACTAAACCTCTCGTTGAAAGTAACACTCTTAGTAGAAAGCGGTGCTTAAATTCAGTACTGAAAAAGATCGTCTTTCGCTATTCGACTCGAATCGTTAATATTAATATAGGACGGAGATTCGAGTACGCGATTCATTGGACCCCACCATACACGTGAGTAGATAGATGTGATTGTGCACTGTGCAGTGTGCACTCATGAGCAGTAACTTCAAATTCATTCTTGTCTAAATTATTATGAGCAAAGCAAAGTGTTGAGGTGTGTGGAAAATACGTCGGAGTGTAGAGATAAGTTAATTGACAGCTCATCATTATTAAAACTATTAATGTGAATGCGTAAATGATCGCAGGCAATGTTTTACTGGAGAGAGTATATTAGGCTTCAGCTGAGTATGCCAGTAGCTCCACGATGCAGTATCGCCACGTCTATGCATCGATATTTCATTTGACGCCACGCCAACATGGATTGTTATGCCAGCTAACGGTTGCCTTACGTCCGGTTTTCCGGACATGTCCGGGAGAAAATTTTATTCGTAAATTAACATAAACAATATTATTTTTGGACAGATGTATGCTACGGGAAATATTTCTTCGCGACGCGCGCGATTTAGTGTCGCATACGTTGATTTTAGTATGGGGACCGCCGATCTCACAAATGAAAATAACCAACATCATTTACTGAAACAAGTGTGATTGTAATGGCAATTATAAGATAACAGTATATTCCTAGAAGCGGTTAAGGCCTTTTGGATGATTTTCTCAAAGATAGTGGTTTTAAATCTAGTGGTTGTTTACTTTTATTCTGGGGATCGCGAAGATGTTGAGCGTAATCACCTTCCACAATAGGCACTGAGTAAGTCCGGACAAAGATACTGACCTATATTAGTGTTCAGCTAATCAAATTTTGAGCCAAGTCTCGGAACATTTTCAAATTTGAAATGGAGTCACGACCATAACAGTTTGTGAACCCCCGGATGTGCAACCTGCAGGTGCCGAGCGCCATTTAGGCTAATGAATAGTATTTATCGTCTGACATGAACATGAATTTACGATGTACATGTACAATTACGCTCCCTGCATTTTCGAAGTCATCATCCTCCACCAGCTCAACCGCTAACTCAGATCACGTGGCGGAGAGTATTATATGAAAGAACCAATATTATAGACAGAATTCATTCAAAAAATATAACGACCAAATGCCAAAGTAAGCCTCTAAGAAGGTACATCGGTTATATACTGTGGTGGGTCCAAGATTAGTGTTGATATGGGCGGAAGGGGGCTGAAAAATGCTGTTTCTGTACTGATTACAACACATACTCCGGCTCCTGCACCGCATCGTGACCACCTCTGGTTGATTGGCAAAGCTTTGCTAGTGTGACGTCATATTGACAGACAATGTGCTCATACCAGAGATGAGCGGATTTGAAATTTCCATGTCCTAATCCAATCCAAATCCGAACCTTCAAATCCAAATCCAAATCCATAACTTTTTCATATTCAAGTCCATGTCCAATCATAATCCGATTCCAACTGGAAATTCGGAAAAAATACTAATTTATGCAATGGAGGGATTCGAAAATTTTCTTTCACAACCAACGATTCACTTGATTCAAGATAACTTAGTAACCATACGTACATTAATAACTGATCTGAATAAAGTTTGTCGCCATTCGCCACATGACATTTCAATCTCCCAGACAATAGATAAATCTAATCCAAATCCTAATCCGTTCTGAAAAAATTGTCTAATCCAACTCCAATTCAAATCCGACAAAATTTCACAAATCCTGTTTTTTCAAAACCTAATCCTAATCCATGCTCATCTCTGGCTCATACCTCATTTTAAAACCCGCTTGCGGCGCTATGGAGTTCCCGGATTTTGAGCCACAAAAATATAGTATCCTATGCCAGCATAATATGAGATTTCTAGAAACAAAGATTTTAAGTGCTGATCCTGAGTAGTGTTGAAGTTAAAAATATGAATTCCAGATAAATACACGTCACTAAGGTAATGAAAGGGGCCTGTTGAGAGCTGACGTACGGGACTAACTTCTAGATTATATATTACCTCTGCTCTGGGAATTCATAACGAAAACAAGTAGGTGGTTTATTTGATTGGAATCTATAATCATTTCCATCTGTTACATTCTTTTTTATTTAATTGGAATGATATTCTAATCGCCCAGCTCCGGGGGTGTAATGACTACCAGAGATGCGCGGATTTGAAATTTCTATGTCCTAATCTAATGCAAATCCGAAGCTTTCACTTAGATTGGAAATCTCAGAAGCATACACTTTCCTTTGACTAGAGCGTTTCTGGTTAAGTTGAACTGTGCTGGTTAAGGCACAGGGATCCTGTTATGTGTCAGCTTCGCCTTTAAATGGATGTCGATTTATATTACATTCTTGATTTCCGGAATGCATGCAAAATCTTTACTATTCAAACCCCTTGATCTAGTCGGATGCAATGATTATTTCGATCTCACAGAGGTACCCGTGTTGCTACCTTATTGTGTTTCCCATGCACAATATAAATCTCTTCATCGCAGCATCCAACGGGCAGGATTAGAGCATATCCAAGTACCATATAGTTCTATATAGTCAAGCGGAATGTTGAGGCTTTAGCAGACTTGTTACTATCATATCTAGGATTACATACAACCACGCAACTTCTATGGACCATATTAACTCCACTAAAGAATGATTTCAACAAAAGTTTGTGATTACTGAAGTAAAATTGCATACTAATACCAACAACCTTACTGCAAAAACTAATGAAATGCTATAAGCACAATTAGAATACCCTCACCTTCACCAACTTCGTGGAAGCCAGCCCGTCCTTTATGAGGCAATGGTCAACGGGAGAAAACACACTATCCTAGACTAGTGTTAGTATAGAATGTTTGGTTTGTTTGCTAACACAATAGGAGCCTGTGCCAGGATCAAAACTACCGTACAGCACTGGTCAGTTTACGAAGCGGCAGCCGACATAGCTACATGCGCTGAGCCTCGGTTCTAATGCTATGAAGCAAATGCTAGGCTAGGCAGTTTAGTATGAAGGACCCCTAATCTTGTTTTGCGAACGGCCATGTACAGTAGGGCTGTTCAAAAATAACTTTTTTTCGGATTCCAGCCATTCAGTGATTAAATTGTCAGGTTACCCTAAAAAACGCTGCACACCAAATTTGGCTCAATTCCAACAAGACTCCGCAGATCCAATTAAAAATTTTAATTCATTAGGGAAAATTGAAAAATAAATTTCAAAGTTTTTGTCAACCCCATAAAATTGTTGAGCTGTCTTCAAAGACGGTGCAAAACAAATTTGAGTCAATTCCAACTAGTAGAAGTGGAGATATTCGAGTTTTTCGTTGATAATTCTCGGATTATCCTTGATTTGTGGATAATCCGAGGATTATCAACGAAAAACTCCAATACCTCCGCTTCTACTAGTTGGAATTGAGTCAAATTTGTTTTGCATCGTCTCTGAAGACAGCTCAACAATTTCATGGGGTTGACAGAAAAATTTGAACTTTTTTTTCAATTTTCCGGTATAAATTAAAAATTTTAATTGGATCTGCGGAGCCCTATACTTGTTAGAATTGAACAAAATTTGGTGTGCAGCGTTTTTTAGGGTAACCTGACAATTTAATCACTGGATGGCTGGGATCCAGAAAAGAAGTTATTTTTGAACAGCCCTAATGTACAGATATTATAGGCACACTGCGGACAAAGAAATGCTACCGTAGAGCTGTTCGAACACAACGTTCCTCGCGTCATCTACAGTCACAGACACTATCAATAAACCATAGTCCAATCGCTAACCAGCCTATCTAATGATAATAATGAATCTCTATTTATGGAATTGATCTGAATAGCTCGAGAAAACGACAAGTACAATGCAATAACTACGACCACAAGCGTCAAAACGAGCTACTGAAATGTTCGACGACTACGAAAGTACCAAAACAACATCATCGGTATTCATCCGCCCAGATTTGTGCAGTCATACGTGGATAACATAACTGAAATAGATGCCATTTTGAGACTAAAATGATTGATTTTATGTTAAAACGACATTACATCAACAGAACACGGCTATTTATTGTCAGAATCGACTGTGGCCTTGGATCCTGCTCTACTTACCATCCGCGTAGGCAGCACCGTAACTGCCGCACCCCAAACCCCCCAATTGGGGTGGGGGCAGAGATCGAAGGGGGGGCCCAAAATTATTTCGTGAATTAGCATAAATCTTAGAGTATTTTTTGAAAATTTATGAATTCAAGTAGCCATTTATCTATATTATTGGGTATTGGGCCATTACCGCGCCACGACCCACCAAGACATACAATCAAGTTTTAAGCCATATAACATGCGACTCCAAGAAGTGTGCCAGAACAATCGGCAGCGAGAAAAGCTTGGCCGAAAAGGTCTATGTCCTTATGCAGACCGAAGACTTCGTTATATAGGCTATACAAAATACAAATAGGTTTAATTGTCCATAGGCGCCAAAATGACTGGCGCCGAATGTTCCTGTCTTTGCAATCTGAACCTCACAAGACAAATACCATCCCGCTGGGAAAAATGTTATGCCAGTGAAGAAATACCAATTTGAAATCGTGTGCGTCTCTTAGTTTAGAAGCCTACGTTTGGGCGATTCTATATTTTTTGATATAGCAGACTGGAAGTCACCAAATAACATCATGTAACAAAGTCATATCAACGGGTCCGCCCGCCCGAAGATGTTTAATCATTATTTACGGGCCCTCCCGTTTTCAAGACACTCCACTCAGCTCTACCGGTAAATCTAATTACGTGAGTAGAGAGGACAATAAATTGATAGCATAATATATATGCAATCGCAGATCTGATTGACCGATTTTATCATAAATTATCGAAAATTTTCGCGCATGGCGCTGGCTCACAATACAGTACAGATAATTTCGTGACAAACGCGAACAACGTGATGGGGGGGGGGGGTCGTTTTATCACCCTATGGGAGCCCAAGACCCACGTTTTTGTGGGCCTGACGAGGTGTCATTTTGTTCCTGCCAACGGGTATACGCCCGAAGATGTTTAATTATATTATTGAGTGGTCCTATCTTTTCAAACGCACCTCACTCAGCTCTACCGGTAAATCTGACTACGTGAGCAGAGAGAAGATAAAAATTGATAACAATATATGCAATTCCAGATGAAATCATGAATTCTAAAAATTTTCCGAGCTCCGCGCGCTTAGGCGACAAAAGCTAATTCACTAAACATACTCCCAATGAATATGATGAATGGCGGTGAACAGTGTATCGCCGAAGGGGGGGGGGGGTCTGGGGGCGAAGCCCCCCAGAAGTTCGGTCTATACCCCAATGGGGGGCCCAAGACCTAAGTTTTTTGGGGGACTGACGAAGTGCTGTTACGGCCCTGCGCGTAGGTATTCCAGTGAGATATCCACCAATTTCAGAACCTAGCTATTAATTTTCAGTCCAAAATGTTGGGTGTAAGGCCGTGTTTTAGTAGGCCAGGTGTACATCCATAACACACCTATCTCAAAGCAACGCGATGCTAAACTACCGCAAAAGTTTCTTCACGCTCTCAAAACGACTTTGGGACAAACTGTATATTCATTCATGATTCTCGATTAAAAAGTATTGCTGCTGGAGGTCTAATTCTTCTTTAGGAGGCATGCAAGTAGCACGAGTGGTCTCAAGAAAAGGTGAATTAATTCCACTGCCGGATAAACTTCTAATTATTTCTTTTTCTCGTCCTCATTCCTTCTGTGTGACTAGTTATCTTGCAGTTCCACTAAAAAGAATTCATGCGTAAGTTGCTATATTAAAGCCAAGTTCCTAACCTAGAGATGACATTACAAAGACTAAGACAAATAGGCTAAAAATATAACAAGTTTGGAAGTGCCGGTACTGGTACATTGCGTGATGACGACTCCTTATTTGACATGACATGGCAGACATTCATGACTTACATTACCAATGTATTGAAGCAAAAGGTGCCTCATTTGATGCGACATGTGAGCCCAAGATATGGAGCAGTGGATGAGAACATATCTAAGCTATTACCCGATAATGTCATTAACAAGCTAACAGTTTCAACTACTCCGCGGCGGAATATGTGGTGTCGCAGGTCAATATATAAGTTAACTAATATCCCAAAATAGAACAGAGAATGGGGCGAATGAAATATTTGAATCATGAAACCAAAGTCATCCGGGTGATATGCACAGAGCACATTCGTAGATATTTACGGTAACTAATACTATGCAGAGCTTCTTGGAGGTACAGAACTTCACTATGCAATTGAATAGTATATTCATATTGAAATGAACCCGAATATTTTCGGCTGACACTCGTCAGGGGTAATCGTCAGCAACAAGTAGAGATTTGAAAGAACATTGTATATCAACAATCGTATCACAATGCAGTAGCGTGCTTTTTACGATGCGTATCCAATTCATCAGTCCTAGGAATCTTCAACGAAAGTCTTCACTTTCTACAATCACAAGTCACAACATGCTCCGCAATCGCACCACCCTTTGCATGCTCAAAGCTAAATAATGACCGACGGCACGCAGACGTCTTCGAAATAAGTGATATTCATCCGCTCACATATGTCACCAATAATATTTACTGTCCATGTCATAATGTTCAATCTGAGTTGGTTTTTCATACAGATACATCTATCAACACATATATTCCCTTTCTTCCCCATCTAATTTCGTATAAATTGATATTTATTCTTCCGTGTGTGGTTCACTACTTACTTGCCTAACCGGATGCTTGTTGTGATGTCACAGTAGCGCGTTGGTTGTTTACCACGAATCTCAGAAAAACCCGCAAAGCGTAACCTAAGGTAACCTCTTTCCGGTGGCCGCGTGCGCCATTAACAAATTGTCAACTGAGCATACTGTGCTGAGATTTCTAGTTTCAGGAATAAGATGATATATCCTAAACTGATTTTCTAACTCATCAGCCCTATCCGTTACAACAAATCTAACCGCCGAGACCGACCGTGTAGCCATAACCTTAAAATATAATGGCTATGGTGTTACAAGATTAGCTATGATTGTCAGTTGTTTCTTGTACCCAACTATACTATACCGAAATTGGTACTAGAATCAACCAGTTCCGTATAACCTACCCCTGTCTCGCGAACGAGGTTGAATCAGATCAAATCGCAACGAGAATGATAGCACAGTGACATTCAGTTCCACGTATGCATTGGCTGCTTGAGTTTGGAAGCTAATCAATTTCGCCTATGGCCTGGTTAAATGCAGTAGCGAGTAACCGTCAGTAATCTTGCGAAGAAATTCTGGAAACTTGACTTAGCTGCTAAATTAAGTTAATATTACATATCAAAATATAAAATTACGAGCTACACGCAGCCATTGGCTGCGACCGATAATTCGTTGTAAAATTTACAGAAATTTCTTTGTAAATCTACCAGATTTTTTACAGTGTTCGTACAATTATGTGCGTGCGTGCGATAAACGACCAAATTGATACTTCGAAAATCATCAACATGAAGTCGAACATTTTTAAGCAGACTCATTCGAAGAAACTCTTAGAGGTTTAGAACTTCAATATAGCCTACAATTGAATGATACATTAATATTGATATGAGCCCGAACATTTTCGTCTGACACTCGTCAGGGGTAGGCGTCATACACATTTAAATGTCATGTATATGTTCATCTTAAGCCATGTTTATGTCGTACGGTCAAGACTAATCAATATTCATGTACAATTACGTGCCCGACATTTTCGAAGTCATCCCCTCTATCTTTTCTACCGACCTACCGGCTCTATATTGGATGTTGCTCTACATGTGTAATGTAAATTTACAGCCATGTTCATGTCACAAGGTCAATACCATTCATCCAGATGTACAAGTGCATTCTACGCACATCTACATATGTATCTTTCATTGTGCATGACTGTACAGTGTACAGTACATTGAACAAATACGTGCCCTAAATTGTCGAAGTCATGACCTCAGCTACATCGGTTAAGCATATCACATGAGCTGAGCGGATAAAAAATTAACAATTAAATTTACAAATACCAAAATCATTGGTACAATTCAGTCATCGCCTTTCAAAAATGTTCGCTCTTCGCGCGACTGTAGAAAATAAATCCGTAGTCAGCTGTAGAATAAATATTTATTTTACGAGTTCTTCATTAGCTTTAGCATTCTTGAAATAATTGGCTAGATTGCACTTTTTTGACTCCAGACTTTGCTTTGGTATAATATGGTATTATGGTATGGAATGGGAAATCTCCATTCTCCATACCTGTCTCACTCGTTCGATAATATGCTTACAATTTTCCATACCATATTTGATACTTTTCCCATATTTTCGTAATTGCTCAACCTCTAACATAATATTATGTTTTTGGCGTGTGGAAATTTTCCAGCGTTTAATTTTCTAGTTACTTTGGATGAAATTATCCATTTATACAGCCCTGAAGCATCAATTCTATGCCCAATTTCTTTGTGACAATTGTAAGCAATGTATGTGGCCTAACCGTTCAAAACGGGATGTAAAATAGATACGGGTTTATTTGGGAATCACAACAAAAGCTAGTGGCAAGGAATACTAGCGTGAAAACGCGCTACTAGAAGTAATATGGAGATATATTCTACAAAATTACATAAAACAAAGATATTGTCCTATTAGAATATATCTTAGAATGCAATTTTACATCGCTACAATCATCCGCCATTGTGTGGTTAGTACTCATCAGCTTCATTAGCCAACATATGGGTGTACATTGGCTTATCAGCGATACAGATTTAATAAAGTTACAATGAGTGTGGTAGGCCGACAACATTGCTCTGAGACAAGCTATATATTTTTGAATTACAATGATGCTAATGTCATTATGTCGATTGCATATTGCGATGATCGTCCGAGCAAAGCGCAGGAAATGACTTCCATGTTCAACAAATTGATGTTCACATTCATGTTCAGAGTTATCGCATTTTAATATTCGGAAAGGAGGACACTTTTCACAGGCCGCAAAAGTTACTATAGTGGACGAGTAAATGAGCGATTTCCAAATGTATACAATTAATTATCAGGGTTGACTGAAGACTCAAGAAAAAAGGTCATTTTTCCGTTTTCCGATTTGACTCCCGAAATACCCGCTTTCACCTTATATTATCAGTGTTGACTAAAAAAAGAAAAAAAGTCATTTTTCAGATATGACTTCAGAAATACCCGTCTTTCGTATTTTCGGCAAAAATTTCACGTCTTCTGTGCTTTTGGGGTCATTTTAGGGTAAAAAAGAGGATAGATTGTCAAAAACCAGGACATTTGGGCGAAGGGAGGACATTTCTTCAAAAGGAAGGACAAATCTTCCTAACGGAGGAAGTATGCGGTCACCCTACATTCATGTAACCGCCACGTTTAAATAGTCGACAATAGGGCGGCCAACCCGTGGCCTGCGACACGGTTTTGACTGGCCCGCGAGGTAATTCTCGACATTAGTTATAATAGCTAAAAAATAAATTACCCAGATGATTTATTGTGAGCTTGCAAGGCCAACCAAAAATTTGGTTAACCCGACCGCGAAATTCGGGATGTTGATAATTGATATATCAGTTCCGACGCGTTGGTGTAGCCAGGGGCCAGTTACATTTTTCGTAAATCTTCGTATATGACCATACAGTAGAATATCTCGTGGCAGATCTATAAGACTCGACAATTTTCTTAGCACTTCGCGCGATTTATTCTCACTCAATTCTTGCTTTTAGCATTTGTGACCCCCTAAAAATTAAACACACGCTCAATTTACGAAATCGAGTCTGACACTCTAATTATATTCCCATCGTTATTATGAGTGAACGTCTCGCCCAACATGCGACTTCGCGTATGCACCTGCAGAAAGATTGTCAGCGATGAAACCTTTTCACAAAATGATAGACGCATGTTCACCGAAATATTCAATATTTATGTGCCCAAGCGCCGAATAATCCTGTGCTTGCCAAATGAACTCAGCGGTATACATTAGCGACCCGCAATATATGGAAGTAACATTATTATTGATCGAATTCATTCATTAACTTTGAAAAATTTTCGCGCTGGGCGCGGCTAGGTCCTGTATGCACACTGCGTCTTAATGTCATAATTGTTATTTATTTTGATGCGTCGCAATTTCGGATATGAACATAGATCTCTTAGTGAACGATTTTCTGAGGTATGGAATCAATTTGACGAATCTAAAGTTGGATCATTGTCATGGTTCTGGCAAAACTGTCACAGTATGGAAGCATGAAAAAAATTCCATACAATACTCGTAAATTTCCATACCATACCATATCATATATGTCTTGGCCGTCCGATTTTCAAGTCAAATGACTCGGTTGATGAGTCATGCGCAATTACCCGAGTACAATTCGAGCCAATACAGAAATTGACTAAAATCGAGTCGTGTCATATTGCGTATTTTATGAAAATAACTCGTCGTCAAGCCACCAACAAATCATGACTCGAGTTGAATCATAACTCGAGTGATTGCAACTCTGAGTACCATACCGCCAGCACCCGTCCGTGGCAATAAACAGATAGCTACATACTTCTATTTGTGTTGTTCTATTATTGTTGTTATTAGTTTCATTGTCATCGTGTTTTTTCTGTTCATCTTGCTTGTTGTTAATATACTACTTGACGAAACAATACAAAATCCTCACTCTTCTTCTATGGTGGGCCTGTAAATTTTCCCAAAATCTGCAGATATAAGTAACCGCTGCAGCATCCGTGTGGCAATGTTAAAATGCGGTCTAAACGCTTCTGTTGCAGTGCGTCGCAAACTTTAGTCATTGATTGACGTTCACAGTGCGAAGTCATCATGTTTTATGCACGATTGATCAGTGTACGTAAGTATATAAATGACAGACTCACATGCACTACTTAGTACCGTGAATTATGCGATTCAAGGCAGTGATTTTCGACTTTGGCGGTGTACTGAGTCGTCAATGGCAAATCGGCATAAGAAACTATGAAATGGAACTCGGTGTGCCTGTTGGCTTTCTGGACCAAGTGTTTATGAAAGATGCCCCGAGCATTAGTTTATGTCAACTGGAAAGAGGTGAAATCTTATTATCCGAATTCCTGCAGAAATTCGACACCGAAGTGTGCAGTACTGCAATGGCCAGCAATGTCGATCTTCGAGATTTTAATGTCACTACATTGTTCGACAAAATGACATTTATGTCAGATCGATCAATTGATGTGGACATATTTTCTGCTGTCAAAATGCTTCGACGACGCGACATCAAAACCTGCGCTTTGACAAATAACTGGATTGATGACAGGGAATATAAAAAAGATGAAAGAGCAGGGTTCATGGTGGGATTGCGGAGATATTTTGATATCATCGTGGAATCAGCAGTAGAAAAGATCAGAATGCCTGATCCGAGAATATACAAAATGGCGTGCGAACGACTCTCGGTCTATCCCAGTGAAGTTATCTTCCTAGATGACACCGGAAAGAATTTGAAACCTGCATCGGAGATGGGTATCACATGCATCAAAGTGGAGAACCCATCTGAGGCGGTGAAAGAGTTGGAAAATTTAGTGGAAATCAAACTCGTTGGAGACAAATCTGCTAACCATGTGTACCCACCGCCTGTGAAACCCAACGACGTATCGCATGGGATTGCAAATTTGAAGTCTGGCATGAAAATGCACTATGTTGAATTAGGCCAGGGTCCTGTTGTCTTATTATTCCATGGATTTCCTGACCTCTGGTACTCTTGGAGATATCAACTTCCAGCGCTTGCAAGTCGAGGATACAGGGCTGTAGCTGTTGATCAACGTGGATTTGGTGATTCAAGTGCAACCCATTCATTTAGTGACTACACGCAACAGAATCTGTGTAAAGATGCATTGGATTTTATGGATACCTTGGGCATTGATTTAGCTGTCATTGTCGGGCACGATTGGGGCGGCGCTGTGGTTTGGAATCTTGCATTGTCGGCACAGCACAGATTTACGGCCGTCTGCTCCATTACCACCCCAATATTTACTGGGGAGTTGTAGCCTACTCATGATATACTCGTAGATATCAGTGTCTGACCAGGTTAAATGGTTTGACTTTTGCAATGTCATTACTGGTTGATTTTTATCCATAGCCAGTTCAATATTTTCTTGTTTGATGTTCTCATTTCAGCTCATTTCGTATCAAATCGCAAACCATAAGTATAGCTTGATACTTAAATGACTTCATCCACTGTCATCAATTCAGTAGTTTAGCAGCTGTTTCTATATTTTCTATGTCTAGCGGTATGATATTTATGCTGACACTGTTAAAATTAGCCTATAAACCATGGCTCACTTGTAAGTTGTAAGTAATAATATTAAACAGCATAGTAAGAAATGCAGGTGTTTCATCTACTAAATCATATAATTTAAGAAACTCTTGGAAGTATATAACTATAATAGAAAATTGACGAATATAGTTAACAAAATAAATCATGTATGATCGAGGTTGGCAACTTCTGGTTCATTACCGGTGTGCAAGTTGCAAGTTAATTCAAGGTTACAAATGATACTGCCAAGATCACATACACTATTTTTGTAATGGGGTTTTTCTCTATATTGGAAACATGTGTGTTACTGGTGACTATACTGCTATACTGTAGTAACGTATTCATCAACCGGTATAGTTCTAGATATTCCTAATCTATACAGAACTTTAATATAAATTGTAATGCTCCCTTGCGTGTGACTGAAAATAATTATCGATGACTTTCTACAGGAGCTAATCTGGTATGGCTTTTTCATTTTACGTCCCACTGCTCACCAATACTCAAATATATTTTTATGGATTTAATATGTTGGAATACATACGTTCTGGTTAGCAAGCCGTATGCCTACTCGTATGCTTGATTACTTCAACCATCCCTGGTCTTATCGCATTCACTTGAGAAAGTTGAAGCCTGTACTTCGATTTCAGGTGAAGGACTGAGAAGGCTGCTTGCGGACATGAAGACTTTCGATTATCAGTTGTATTTCCAAGAAGAGGGCAAAGCGGAAAAGGAGTTTGAAGGGAACGTGGAAAGAGCTTTCAAGCTCTTTTTTCGCGGATTTGACGGCCCCGCCTTGCGTAATCCGGACGGCTCCAAGGTCGTTATCAGTACGAGAAAAGCAAACGAACGCGGTGGTCTCTTAGTAGGACTCCCAGAGCAAGTAGAGCGTAGCCACTTGCTGACAGAGGAAGATTTGAATTATTACGTACAGCAGTATCGTAAAAGAGGATTTCGCGGGCCGCTCAACTATTACAGGAGCACGGCTGCAAACAAAAAGTGGGAGTCGCAATTCGAGGAGAGAAAAATCGGGATACCTGCCTTGATGATAACCGCGTCGGAAGATTTCACGCTTCGGCCGGAGTTCACTATTGGGATGGAAGAGAGGATACGTCACTTAGAACGCGTTGACTTGAAACGGTGCAATCACTGGGTGCATATCGAACGGCCCGACGAGGTCAACAATGCTCTCATTCAGTGATTGGATAAATTTCACAAACGCGAATCGAGATTGTGATAGGGTTGTGTCTACGGGCGGAATGCTGAGATATGGGCCCTCTACTTGGTATTCATATATGTGAAATTGATTCGTGTTGCAGGCCTACATTTTATTCACGGGTTACACTTGGGAAGTTTGGTAAATTGTAGCAATAATATACTCATCCTCATGAAACCACAATTTTTGTCAGTACTGTATAGGGCAAGGGTGTCAAACATACGGCCCGCCAGACGTTTTCATCTGGCCCTCGATGCCATTTCGACAAAAAGTAAAAAATACTTGCAATTATCCAGCACATATCTAACAAACGCTTAGATTTTTAGAAAGAAATACTTCCATCAATTAATCCCTCAAGACAGGAAATGTCGAATATATGTTCATAGGTCACGTCAGCCACCCGATAGCGGTGTTATGGTTTCACTCTACTCACCATTGGGAACCAAGTCGCTGGCATTGACACCCAATTCCAGAAAGGCAAAATGTGCACACTGAGGTCAGAGGTTTTCGAAAAAAATGGACTAAAAAGTACTTCTTCTCAGAAACGAAAAAAAACAATGCGAAACCGTTATGCGCAGGTTACATGATAGTCAAATTATATAATTCAAATATTTGATGTCATACAGCAGTATCCGGTTTGACTCAAAAGGTCCCCGGCCTCCACAGAAACCCGAATATCGATTTAATTCTTATGAAATTCCAACGTCCGCGGTTACAGTTGAAACTCTTGCATTCCTCACAACGCATATCCAGAGCTAACGCCACAGTACGACTAAAACAAAGGAAGCATAGAAATATGCAAACTTATATCGTCGCTAGAGCCACTGTTTTAGGGGTGTATAACTTAACTGTATTCAACCGTCAAATCATCCTACTTTTGTCGTTTCTATTGTTTGCCAATAAAGGCGTTGCTGGAATAGAGCCCCTTGATAATAAGTAATATGATATCATATCACGTGTGTAGGCTTGTTAATAAGGCATTCAAGTGGAAAAAACAAAGGCATGGATTTGAGGTAACATTTTAGAATCATTCGACCAGTCCGACCCGCGAGCGATTCGAAGGTTTGAATCCGGCCCGCGACACAAGTTGAGTTTGACACCCCTGGTGTAGGGTATGTACGTGAGCAACAGTGTTTTAAGCTGGTAGGTTGGGAAACAATTTCCAATCGAATTCGTGCATGTCGAGGGGTTAAAATATTCAGTGTTGGTACTCAAGTAGAAGTAGATCGAAACGTATAACCACTGTGCCAGATTGAAACTAGATTGTTCAACATAATATCACTGTCATTTCTACGTTTTACCTTACACATATGGACGTGATACCCATAATCACCACTAATAAGTGTCCTTCACGAATATATCGAAATTAGTGGTGTTTCGAATGAAAATCAACCGTGTTAACCATTTTCAGCTATTTCGTCTTCACCCTGTAATTTCTCTCAATGGATACAACAATGGCGTTGGGTTGTGAAAGAATACGTTGCACCTGTTGAAACAGTACATCATTTCCAATCACCAAAACAAAAATATGATAGTGTCGGATATGTCGTTCGCGTTCTCGAGTGAGTCTACTCCGCATGAATTGGTCCAATTCTCGGCAGTATCAGGTTCCGGAGTGTCGAAGTGGCGATGGTGTCTCTAGGCTCCGCCTTCCCTACGTCTAGGGTTGCATTTAAAACAAAAATCAATTTAAAACAAACATGTTTAAAACAAGGCCCTAATTTAAGACATGTTTTTTATTGTTTGTTATATTTTTTAAGCCATGACGTCAAGAATATCCAATTGCGACGTCATAGTGGAGAGGCGTTAACAATTGAAAATATAGGGTAAAAATAACTTTTTTGACGAAATGTATGTACTATTGCTGTTGAACCGACTATTTTGAGGGTGGCAACCATCCCATACCAATATACGTAGGCTATAACGTCGGTGGTATTTGTCTGTCGGCTCATACAACATGTTTTTGTAAAGTATTTACATAATTATGACATAATTTTACAACTTGAAAAAAAAATTAAAAAGTATTTCAATAAAACACTGTTTAAAACACCGTTTGTTTTAAATGCAACTCTAACTACATCACCATCATCACAGTGTCTTATTGAAAAAACAAAAGACGGACGTATACAAGGGAAGCGAATGCAACAAAACCAGGAAAAAAATTTAAAAAAAAACAGCCGAAGAGATCAAGATCAAACACTCTTACATCGGGCATTAGGCCGAGATTGGGAACCCTGATTTACAGAGACACCATAATAATGTAGTCAAACTCGTTGGAGGCTTTTATTAAACGCTCAGCACCGAGAGCAGTGATGTGGGCTAGCTTACGCTCGTCTCAGTCGCTTACGCAGTTACGGAGTTTTCTATAATAGGCTTGTATAGGACGTACTTCCCGCCTCTGGATAGTGTTTATGGCCACAATTCAGTCGCCTTCGGCGGCCAAGCGCTTGTCTCCCGAAGCGTTCAATTCATCAGATAGTGAAGGTACTGATGACTCACCAGCTCGAGCTAAAGTAGCAGCGAAATCCTACGCGGGTAGTGTAGACGCAAATGCTGAACCGATGTCGTATGACATATCCCCAGTGATCCTTTCCGTTCTAGCACAGCGGTTCTCAACCGGGGGTCCGCGAAGCAATTTCAGGGGGTCCGCGAGACCTCTAAATTTTTAAAATGGTTGATAACCTAATTTTTATTTTATTTTTTAATTCGAGAAAGCATGAGGCAGTTTCGCACCACAACTGCTAAAACCTCATGACTCATATCATCATAATAATCGTCTGACATGGACTATCGTAATGTGGAAACTCATTTTCATTGCCAATTTTCCAATAACCTGCTGATACAAACATATTGCTGTTAAAGACGTTTTGTTGGGGTTTGTCTGCGAAACCTCCTCGATTCGAAGTTGTCAGTCTCATCAAATTAGTGAGCAGTCGTCTGAAATAAAAATTTCAGAAGTATTTCCATAATTTGTCCCAATGCAAGGAACAGCTTCTTGGAGGTACAGAACTTTAATATACAATTGAATAGTATATTCATATTGAAATGAACCCGAATATTTTCGGCTGACACTCGTCGTAAATCGGACAATGATATACCTGCTCTTAAAGCTCGGCTATCAGATTTGGCGCATTCTTATTGCTGATGCCCTATCGACAAGGCTGCTTTTTTATGAACAAGAAGTGTTTCGTTGCTATCAAAGCATTATACGCTTCAACCCTGAAATTCATATCATCAATTAGATTGGTATGCAGCCTTGGTCTTGTTAATGTTCAATTGTTCATGGTCGTAAATGTTTGCTCGTAAATATATATGTAAACCCGAACAGAACAAGTCGTTTCATGACAGTCTTTCTCTGGTTGGAAAACGTGGATCCATTCTTTGGAGCATAAAATTTGTCTATATAGGCTACTTTTAGATTAGGATTTCTCTTTGACGATAGAAACTCTTTGCGGGCCGAATCCGGCCCGCGTTCGTATGTTGCCCGTCCCTGCGCTAGATGCTGGACGTGATATGTTCATAAAATATGTATTTCTTCATTTTGGTGCCATAAATGTTGCGATCACACCAAAACTATCGTCGGAAGCTTTATGCGATAATGTTGCTTTAACTTCCATCTGTCTTTGCGGAAATGGTTTTCGGCACTCCTCGTTCATATCAAAACGAAAACGCGGATTTTCAAGACACGACCACGTACTTCAAGAAATACAGCAGCAAAATTAGCTTTGAAATAATAAAAGTCCACCAATTTCTACATAAATAGTATGATGTTATCTTCAAGAAAAATCATTATTTTGCTGTTTATCACAAACCTACAGTTCATATTTGCAGAAGACAGATGAAGGTCGCACCATAATGGAGCTAAAATTGAACTAAAACTTGAGGGGGTCCGCAAGGGCCCGTGACGGTCAAAAGGGGTCCGCGAAGGCAAAAAGGTTGAGAACCACTGCTAGCAGATCAGAATCCCGTAAGGATGCCTCGTTGCAGGTAGTACTATTCGCAAAAGGCGAAGGTAGGAAACTCAAACACTATCGTCCCAATGTCATAAATTCTTGGTCACGTAAAACAATTGGGCCCTACAAGGCCATTTGGGGTCTCCCTTCGGGTGACTTATTAATAACCTGTAATAACAGCAAGCAGGTTACCAAATTGGTCACCAGCACCTTGATAACTAACGGTAAAACGAATACAGAAATCATCGCGTCGGCATACACTGCTCGATCTTACGGCAGCCACGCAGTTATTTCTGGTGTTCCATTAGAGTTGACTAATGATGAATTGATTGCGTGGGCATTGATTCTTATATCAAGAAGCGCATGATGAAAAATTGTGATGTAGATTGTAGACAACATTGTCAGAATGAAGCAACACGGTGAGTAACCAACCAGCAGTGTACGCACAACTTCAGTGTTACCAGCCAACATATGCTGCTGATGAACGTTCCTTCTCCATTCTTGGCAAGCTACTTAGTAAGGGCAGACACTTTCTACCCGAGAATGTAGGAAAGTATCTTTCGTTGTACTACAACTAATTATAAATATTTCTATCATAATGCGTGATGTAACCAGTGTTGGGATCGAGTCAAGAGTCATCTCGAGTCACCACAACCACCACCACCACCATTTATTTGTGATACATAAGTTAGGGTGATTTAATCGACACTGTTTACTTGATGCCTTGAAACTGACTCGTAAATTTTGCTCCGAGTCACGAGTCAATCCAGATTTTTGAAGGGCCGAGACAAGACAAGTCATTTTTGCAAAGTGACTCGAGTCAAGTCACGTAAAAGTGGACTCGAGTAATCCCAACACTGAATGTAACTACTGGAATTCTTCGTAGGACCAGATTTCGTTAAAATGAAGTTTTTTTTCATGTAAAAATTTGTCAGTTTTCAAGTCAAAAAGTTTTTTCCGGTCAAGCGACTTCGTATGGATAGACAATTCCCACCAGAAATGAAATTAAGTAATAAGAATTTAACATCATGTGCGAAAGCGAATAATTTGCATACACGAGGGCAAATTTGGTCAAAATTAAGTTTGTTAACGTCAAAAATTGTCAATATATTGTTGGTCAAACTGATCAGTTTTTAGGTCAAAATAATCGCCCTACTTATTATTAAAAAGAATAGCCAAAATCTCGTTTTTCTATTTTATAAAAAGGCTCCAAGAGTTGGGGGGACTGCCCGGACGTCTACATATGTGACATGAACAGCGGCATGTGCTTTCCTTGGTTTTAGGATCGTGAGTGAGCCGTGTATTATGATAATCAATTGATCATGCTTCACTTGTTTTCATTCCGAAATGAATGTCGATGGCATAATCTTTTTACTTAGTTATCGTGCCTTTCTTCGTATCATGTCAATCGCATATTGAGAAATGATGTATAACATAACGGCAGGCCAATGTCCCGTTACTTCTGTCACATTATAACGATATTGTGTTTAACATATACTTTATACAGAACAATAGGTTTTTGATTCCCATGTATAAGTTTGACACGTTTCTGACATTGCGAAATGTAATCACAGATCTCGGGAATCACTAGAGAAGGAAGTTCGAGGAACAAATAAATGAATACATCTACTGCTTGCTGTCCACAGAGTAAAAATATCATCAAAAATCCTCGTTGTCAAAGAGAGCAGAAATCAATCATGCGCAATGAAAGCCTGACTAATTCACGATCTACCATTCGCATGGAGCAGTGCTTTCAACCAGTGGAATGGTACGCGCTTGTGGTGATGAAAAAATGCAGTTCGGATGACAAAGGTGGTGCGGATGAGTACGGATGAAAATCATCCATATCTGTTTTTACTTTTTCTGACAAGGAATAAATCAAATAAACTTACTAGGAAATTTAGGAACAGTTGCGCTCTAAATTTTGTCGTTGCGACGTATTTGTGAAAAACTTGTTCGACTTACGACGCACCACTAATCGTAACTCATACAGTAACTTTGTCTCTCACCAGCCGTATAGTGAATTGATGTTTGCGCACTGTTAATATTACGCAATGAAATGTTTGGTTCGAAAGCCGGTGTAGTGACAGGTATAACACTGAATAAGCTTGTCTGAGCCCACGATACGCCGGGGAATGACGTAATGTTGACTTTCTGCTTTCTTTCTTTCAGCAATCATCATAATTTCGTAATAACGGTTTGAATGGAACGACTGCAGCGGTGGTCAGTAACGGAGTACTTCAACTTTGACGAAGTACTCAAGTATCTCTCCTCTATTTTCAGTACTTACACAAGTAGATATAGTATTTTTACTACTTCTACATCATCATATTTTGCCATCTATTTACTTACTTTTCGCTATTTACAGTTTGTGAAGTACAAGTAGCGAGCAAGACACACTTAGAGAGAAAGAGAGAGAGAGAGACTGAGACGGCGAAATTTAGAGTTTGTTTTCCCCGAGTACCAACAATAATTTAACTATTACAAAATTTTAAGGAAAGTCTTCCATCTTCGTCGTGCTGCACGCGAAATAGATATGGAGTGACAAGTATGTTTTTATCGAAGTATCGGCCAATACAATTTGGGTATGACATCTTTCACCACAGTCAATACGGCTCTGAAAAATGTTCTGAACTATTCACAGATATATATCAAATGATTGGAAACTGTCACGACCCTTAACGCTACAAGACATGTTTATTATGTTCCCGGTGAAATCAGTCCGTCGCGGGATATGCTTGAGCTGAGGTACGGGTTTGCGTAAAGTCGACTGTGGTGGAGTGCTGCAATCGAACTTACCGGTGTAATATTTCACTCATTTACCTAGTTGGTTGAGTTTTAGTTGATTTCGTTAGAATCAGAGGTGGTCAGTAACGAAGCACTTCTACTTTTTGAAGTACTTGAAGTACATTTTGCCTACTCGCACTAATTATTAAGTAGTTTTGATTTTAGAATACTACTTCTACTTGACAGTTTTCAGTTTTTTAGGCTAAAATAGGTGTAGAATACCTACTTACTTACTTGTCAACCGCCACTTCTACTTTTACTTGAGTAGCGACGGTGACTACTTTGACCACCTCTGGTTAGAATAGTGAGGCAGTGCTGCATACTAGAATGTAATATAACTTTTGACGGTGCACATTTATCAAAGTAACGACTAGCTGCTAAGCACTTTCGCATCGGTGACATACATCTATGATTGTATGTATGACACAGCCTAAAAAATTAACAGAGACTGTGGGTGAGCGTCAACATAGATGTGCAATGTGCATAACCTGGAAGGATTGTTAAAAGAGGATTTTAAAAATTTTCTGACACCATATAAGTCAGGGCTTTGGAGCCGGAGCAAGGATCCGGAGCCCCGGGGCCGTGTATTTTCACCGGAGCTGGACCCGTGGCTGGAGCTCTACATAAAATTCAGCCGGAGCTGGAGCCCGTTATTTGAGGAGTAGCTCCGGCTCCGACGTATTTCATAAGATGCTATTATATATGCTATAACCATATCTGTTGATTTCACATAATTTAACAGCAGGCTTTCGCGAAATTAAGAATCTTTGCCTCTTTGGCGCTACCTTTTCCGACTAACCATGCTCCTTGGGATTTAACAGCAGAGCAGTCATATGTCCAATGGTCAATTTTTATACATAAGCGCCGAACCTCGGATATGCCTATGAATAGTGTGGGTTATTCGGCAAACCTGCAATTTCATCATCAGCACAACCTTATTGGCCAATTGTACGGTTGGAAAATAATGATCACTATGTATTACGCGTTGCACATGTCGATGACGAGCACGCGCCGAAAAATTCCATCTTATCCTTGCTATGAATTGGATGAGTAAATACTCGTTCTTTCGTGACAGTTTTTTAATCGGGGCTCGAAACTGGACAGTGTTATTGTGTATGCAACTATGCATGCGAATTGGAATTCATTACCTGCACATGATCGTCATTTACTTGAGTAAGGATTTCCTTAAATAGGGGGTGGCAAAAGACGAGTAGCCCAAAACGCCGTTACACTCGGCAAACAATTGTCGCGGTGCGAGATAGGATACTTAATGCGATGTCAGAAGCTCATGGTATTTATGTTGGACACAAATTACTGATTTGATACGCGATTTCCAATTTGTTATCATCTGTTTCCTGTGTTCATTCTTGATGTCTGCTTGATACTCTAGTATTCCCGAATTATCGCGCACTGTGACTTGTAAATGTGCATAGTTTAATTCGTTACGGAAATGTCGCAATGTGCATGGCACAGTGTTTGATTAAGTTACAATATTAATGAAACATCAGATTCTCCATGGAACCAATTCAGATTTTATTCGACTCGTTTCAACGGGGAAATATTATATTCCGATAAACTTGATCGACACCGGATGGATTGGTAACGAAGTGCACCATTATCGAATGTTAACCATTGGCTATTTGGTACAAATCGGATTTCTATTGTTCAGGTCGTGATATGCGCCATATTGCTCTTACTGCAGTTACAGTTGAATAATAATCGCACATTTAAAGATTGAATTCATCTGTATGTCTTGATGTTAACGAGTACAGTGCCGCATCAGAATTTTAATGCTGTACACAGCGATGGCATGGAGTAAAGTGCGTTCTAGTGCAACTATGATGTTATCGACAATTCACAAGTATTCATTATGACGTCACAAGCCGGTACAGCGGCACCTATGTCTTCGTTACTGCATTCGATGTTACTGACGACTGACAGATTCTATATTACTATAGATAACTGACCTACGGGCAGATTAGTAATCTATATAGACCAGGGGTGGCCAACCTTTTCGGCTGAAGGGCCACATGCAATTGACGAACGAGTGCGCGGTCCACTAGCCACGCCAAGCGCGTAAAATTTTCGAAGTTTATAAATGAACTTGGTCAATAATATTATTACTTGAGTATATTGCGGGTCTACTGCATACCGCCCGCTGGGCTCAGTTTGCAAGGACAGGACTATTCGGCATCTGTTCATATCGATATCGAAGGTTTCCGCTAATATGCGACAATCATTTTGTGCCTACATTTCATCGTCGATGATCTTTCTGCGAATGCAAACCCGAAAAGACTTTCTTTCGTAATTGCGAATATAGTTAGACTCAATGGGGTAGATTAGGCGTTTTTTCATTTTCATGAGGGGGTAGGCTACCAAGCAACAAATCGTGTAACAATTAAACACGGGAAGCGTGAAGAAAACTTTTATTTTAGTTTATTGTAATGTACGACGATCTACTAAAATTGTGACTGGACCCTGGATCTGCCAATGCGTCGGAACTGATATTTTAGTCATCAGCATCCCAAGTGTGGCGGCCAGACTAATTAAATTGTTGGTTGGCCTTGCAAGTTCACAATCTTAGCAATTCATTTTCGATAATATCACAGGATTTCGATAATATAATAGGGAATGACCTCGATGGCCACTCTAAACCCTCTCACGGGCCACATATGGGTCGCGGGTTGGCCACCCCTGATATAGACAGACCCATTCGATAGTTCTCAGAGCCGGAGCAGTGATAATAATGCGGCTCCGGAGCTGGAGCCGGAGCTAATGTACGATAAAAGAAAGCTCCGGAGCCGGAGCTACAGCAATTCAACATTTGCAGCTGCTCCAAAGCCCTGATATACATCACCTGATCTATTAAAAGAGAAGGGTTGATTGCGATGATTGTGTGAGCAACTAATTTTATATATTATACTATGAATATAGCGACTGTACCTTCATAATATAAAATCGGAACTAACCGAAAACTATCATTGTACTGGTTGCTAAAATGCTAATATATAAAACTGTTTCCTGGGTCAGAGCGTTGAATCCCCATCAATGATGAGCACCGGCATTGTACCGAACAATATTGCAACGGCAAAACAATGCCCTAGAATTACATTAGGAATAATCAAATCACTCCATAGTTGGTATTGTTCACATCGACCTGGCGTGATACGTCGTATTCCTCTCAATAGCTGGTTGCGTCAGCAAGACGAGACAAGGTTTCACACCGGGGTGCGCAAAAACCTCTACCAATGTCCGCTTATTCAAAATATACCTGGTAAACGTTTTGGCACTTCTTCGATATAAACTATACGTCGTGAAGTGTTCAAATCACAAGATGAATCTCCGTAACAAACTAATAATGACTATTATTACTTCAAATACCGACAAGCCCGCAAGATAGCATAATGGTGAAACGTCCGGTTTCTTGATCGGTAGATCGTTGGTTTGATCCCTGGCCGGGTCAGACCAAAGACCTGACTATAGTAACAATGGTATCCATGACGTCCCTGCTTGGCGCTCATGCATTACTGGGGTAGCATGCAAGACTTAGAAAGCCGCAAAAGGCTATATCTGCACCTTCCTTGTCCGGCGGCATATATGCACGTCATGCACTCATGGTATGCATAAGCACTAGGGCTGTTCAAAAATAACCTTTTTTCCTGAATCTTGCTGGTTACTTGATTAAATCGTTAGGTTGCCCTAAAAAACGACGCACACCAAATTTGAATTCATTCCAACCAATGTTCGCGGATTTCGTAGAGTTTGAAAATTTTGAATTTGCCTAAAAATGCAAAAAAACTATTTTTTCAAATTTTTCTGCCAACCCTATGAAATTGTTGCGCTGTCTTCAAAAATGATGCAGGACAAATTTGACTCAATTCGAAGCCGTAGAAGTGGAGTTATTTCAGTTTTTCTTTGATAATTCTGGGATTATCATTGATTGGTGGATCATCCCAGAATTATCATCAAAAAACTAGAATAACTCCGCTTCTGCAGCTTGGAATTGAGTCAAATTTGTTTTCCATCGTTTTTGAAGACAGCGCAACAATTTCATGAGGTTGGAAGGAAAATTTGAAAAAAAAATTTTTTTTCATTTTTAGGCAAATTCAAAATTTTCTAACTCTACGAAATCCGCGAATATTGGTTGGAATGAATTCAGATTTGGTGTGCGTCGTTTTTTAAGGCAACCTAACGATTTAATCAAGTAACCAGCAAGATTCAGGAAAAAAGGTTATTTTTGAACAGCCCTAATAAGCACAGATCGTGTGTGTGTATATCGGGAGTCGGTGAATAGCCTATGCCGCAAAAAACGTGAAGGACAAAAAAAGCTACGTCATTTCCAAATACGTGATGTTTTTGCAAAAGCCTCAAGAAGGTTTTGCCTACTGTCACAACACAACTTATTGAGAAGACTTCACTTGAGTCAGTTTTAGAACTTGCCTGAATTGACTTGAAAAATTTAGAAATGACTTCTTGATTTGACCAATATTTGCAAAGACTCGAAGATAGTGACCGCATCCCATCACTATCTCGTACAATGAAATATCCACCGTCATTTGCTACTGCGAGACCACTTCCGATCACAATGTACATCACGTAGGCACACTGGTACATCGGTTTTGTCTAAATATTAAGTCATGCTACCGGTAGCGGCCAAAATCTGCACAGTATGCACAGTTGAACACATTTCACCTTCAACAGAGGTCATGATTGAAACTTTACTCTACTTTAATGCTGGTTACTAAAAAAGAGTGCTGACTAACCTTTTGTCTACATCAGGCCTGGGCAAAGTGCGGCCCGCTGGCCAAATGCGGCCCGCGAAAGGTTGATTGGAATTCAAAACATAAACTTGCTTTGTGAATGACTAAACCCATACGCTGTATCAACTGAACAGGAAATCCGTTTACTTTGAAGCTTGTTCATTAATATGCCATGATTACATATTTCCTTCATAACATAGGCGGACAACTATATAAAGATCGATCTCTGCGTGAGTACTGAAGCGTGAAATTCTTATGGAAATTTCGATAAATTGCGGCTCCATTACGGTGGCGTTCTGAAGAAAACGGCTGCGGCCAAATTGTTTTTCGTTTTGCCCTTCAATTTGAGACCACATCATTTTTAGAGTGCAGTGCCCCTTTAAGGATTTTAATTAAATTCGGTCTGATGAGAAAAACTCAAAACACTCGGAAGGGAGGGCGAAGTTCAGAAAAACTACAAGCTTCGCTCAACATCAAGGCTATTTAAGCTGCACACTGCTCGGAAGGCAGCGAGCAAGAAAATAAGCATTGTCCCATTGCATATACATTTCAGTGCGGTGGTTCTCGAACTGGGGGCGTGGTAAAGCATCGGAAGGGGGGAAGCGAAGCCGGAGTTTATTGAAAAAATTTTTTGCGCCCCGCGCGATTATCCTCATGCTTGTCGTTATTGCTCCATGTATTGTCCGATTTGGATATTTCACAACTCTATCATCAACTGCCATAACCTTCCATACCATCAAACTTTCCGTTGGGATCGCTAGCGTTCTTGTTGCACTTCTTAATATTTTGTGATATCATGATAAGAGGGGCGCGAAATTTTTCACCATCATAAAGGGAGGCGTGCCTGAAAAAGTTGGAGAACCCCTGTTTTAGAGTCATAATAGAAGAACTTGGATAGGGGTTTAAAGAGAGTTGAAAATGTATCATGTTTAACATTGTTTCGAATTATGACGGCAAATAGATATTTTTTAAATTAAACGTCACTTTCTCATTACCTAACTAACATCAACACATTTACTGAGCTGCATTTATTAACAATCTAATTTAAAAATAAAATAAAATAGGCTGGAGAATATAGCTAAATTTTTCATTCGGCCCGCCAACGTATTTTCTACTTCTCATTTGGCCCGCGGAGGAAAATAATTGCCAACCCCTGGTCTACATCGTCAAGATAACCCCAGTGAAGCATGACTAGCGACATGCTGCAACGCAGAGCTCAGTGGAGTTTCCAATCATTGTATATATATCATGGGATTGGAGCTATCGTATCGTAATCTGGCCTTCAACCAATATAATGGCAATCTGACATTCTAGCCGCCGCGTGTTCAAATATGGTAAAAATGGTACTAGACGTTTAAGTGAAAGACCGTTGAGCGTCAACCAGTGTTGGGATCAAGTCACTACCTTCAAGCCTCGAGTCATTTCCAGTCATTGGACATTTTGACTCGAGTCAAGTCATGTCAATCGATTTTCGGAGGTGACTCGAGTGAAGTCAAGTCACTTGATTTTTGTAGGTGACTCGAGTCAAGTCGAGTCAAGTCAAGTCAAGTCACGAGTCAAGTCGCAATTCAAGTCAAGTTGCCTTATCAAAGTATGAGGCATGCTTACGTCATTGCATTTTGTTAGCTGTCTGAAATACAAATTGAGTGGTCATTGATGTTCAGCCGATGATTAGCGAATACAGAATTAAGTAAACAGGCAAGAAGGCGCGCTGTGTCGCTCACATATATACGTAGAACTGCTAAACTACGTAAGTAATTGCATAGCCTCAGTTTACAGTTACAAGCTAAAATAGAGAATAGAAAAACGAATTGATAAGATACACTATTACCCATTTACGAATTGATATGATACAATTCGAGCCTGCGCCAATAGTTGACGACTGTATAAACTATTTTCGAATTCAATTTCAATAAAACAAGAGGTTTGGTTATGGTAAGAACAGAGAACAGAAATATACATTTTGCTCTTAAATTACTTTACTATACTAGTTTACGACTGCGTAAGCATTAAGCGGTCAATTTATTTGTGAGAGAACAATGGAGGCTCAGTAAAACGCACGATCATTAACTGATTGGTCGCTCTCACGGATTACACCAGCATTTCGCGAACAATACGAACATATGCAAGATACAGTGATTTTTATCGACACCGATTAATTGATGACTTGAAATTGACTCGTGAATTTTGCTTCGAGTCACGAGTCAATCCACATTTCTGATACGCCGAGTCAAGTCAAGTCAAGTCAAGTCATTTTAGCAAAGTGACTCGAGTCAAGTCAAGTCATACGAAAAAGGTGACTTGAGTCATCCCAGCACTGGCGTCAACCAACATCGATACTTTCTGGACAAAATGCATGAAATATATTGCCTCTCTTTCACAATTATAGTTGTATTTCTCTTTATACATAGTATCGTCACAGAAAGGTATTCTAGTAAATCTTAGTCCCTTTGTCCGGAGCACATGCGTGAGGAAATTCTAAACCAGTGGTTCTCAGCCGGGGGTTCTCTTCAGGGGATCCGTGAAGCCTCAAAACAGTTGATAACCTAATTTGTATTTAGTTTTTATTCGGAAATCACGAGGCAATTTCGCTGCAGTACTAGTAAAACTCCAGAGCTGACATCAACAGAATGGCAGTCTGAGATAAAATATTCTGATGTGCAGACTCGTTTTAATTGCTAAATAGCCAATAGCCTACTGATACAAATATTTTGCTGTTTAGAAATGTTTTGTTGGGGATTGCGGGGGAAAAAGTTGGATGAGTAAGGTCAATCACGGTGACTTGGAAATGTTTACAAAAATCCATTTTCTCCCGTGATATATAAAACCATTTTCCACAATAACTTCAAGATAGAAATAGCTTGATAGAAATAACCACTAACCAGGCTTGACGTTACATGTTCAATAAAAAATTTGCTTGTCAATTTTGCTGCCATATTAATTTCGCGGATTTTCAAGAAACGACTACGTATTTCAAGAAATGTAGTTGCAGAATTCGCTTTGAAGTAATAGAAGTCAACCAAATTTCTATATGAATAGTATGATCTTACTTTCAAGAAAAGTCATTTTGTTGCTGTTTATCACTAAGCTTACAGTTATTATTTGCACAAGACAGAAGACGATTGCACGATAATTGAGCTAAATTTGAACTTAAACTTCGTGGGAGTCCGCGGGGTCCGTGACGGTCCGAAAGGGGTCCGCGAAGACAAAAAGGTTGAGAACCACTGTTCTAAACTATAAGTGCACTGTTGCCTTTTTCCTCTCGAAGTAAAATTAAATGTAAATGACATGTCCACGATCGCCATATTTTGGTTTGCACACAATAGTCGCGCATATCCTTGACGCAGTGTCTCTGATGCTACTCCGTATTTTTTAGCTTCAACTACAGGCCTATAATACGGTGGAGGGCACCATTCAATAACATTATCTGAAATGGGGTCTGGGGTAAACAAAAGTTATGAACCACTGTTCCAAAGCAACATTATCATTTGCATCGCATGATGCGGTCAAATTCTTATGTGTGAAAGCTCTGTACCTCTTGGTCTGTAGCAGCACGAATCCAGCTCTCTGTACTGTCCGTGAGACTCAGTTTCCAGCTTTTGACAGCTCATGAGATCGTATTTATAACTGCTTCTCTGTAGCGCGACAGCGTTGTGGTATAATCCACAGCTGCAACACCAATGAATGAGTTGTGGGTTCGAGTCCGACCGAGGTCGACTCCAGAATTCCTTCCTAAGTGTTGGAGGTTTATCTAGGCTCCTTCTCGCCATCTCATCCGTGTAAGCGGTGTCTTATAAAAGTTTAGAAGTAGGCCGTGCTGCAAGTCGGCAGCTACGGTGGTAAAATGAACAAAATTGGCCTGGGGTAAATGAGTCAACAAACACCATGAATTTCACAAACAAACAAAAGAAACAAAGTGCTTCTAACTACTACTTATACATACTTCTATAGATTTTAACGTCTCTACTTCTACTACTTGAAGTAGTTTTTGGGTGCTTTAAAAAGGACTACTTCCAATTGTACTTGAGCAGATTTTAGCGCTACTACTTCTACTTCTACTTGAGTAGCTTTCCTGACTACTTTGACCACGTCTTGGGCACGAGCTATGCAGTAGTATTGAATACCATCACCACAGACTCACATTATAAACAACTTAGCCCAATGCAACTTGAAGTATGGGTCTCGAAGAATATCATATTGGGCCGCGTCGGAATCAAAGCGATATTCAATATGTATGCAATATTTGTTTCATTTCTAGCAACAACAAAAACTTACTTTGCTCTTTGCGAGATTTCTTGTTGATACTTTGTACATATCTGACGTCACTATGTTGGATATTACAGTCAATAAGCGAGACATGTAGAATAGTAATTATGTAATATAACTTATATTACTACCATATGGCTTGATCATGAAAATGAGCCGACCTTTGTATCACACAAATTGGTTTGAATTCATAGTAAGATTTGTCCGAACTTGGTTTATCTGAAAAACGCCGTCGGGGACCGTTGAGATGCTTTATAGTGCAGAAATGCACGTTCAGACCGAAGTCACCTCCTCCCTATACCAGTAAATCTGATACTGTGGACTGAGAAAGGCTCAGAAATTAATGGCAATATGTGCAATAACCAATATTATGGAAAAAATTCAATCCTGAATGCAAATTGTTTTCGCGCTTCGCACGAATACGTATCCCCTAAAACAGCAAAACGTGCTTTTCTGGCGCTGGTAAAAAAGCCCGTCGTGAAAGGGGGGTCTTGGTGGCGAAGCTCCCCAGAAGTTTTGTTTGTGATCCTATGCGGGCCCAATACCAATGTTTGGGGGGCTGACGAAGTACTGTTTCGGCCCTGCCAATCACTATAAGTTCTTGAAGAATAATTAATAACTTCTTAGGCCGATCAGCGCATTTGTGCTTTATAGTTGAGATCAAAACGAGGCGAAGACTTGCCTTTATAATGAGACACTTTATTAGTCAAACCTGTAGCCTAACTTGCGGCACATATCAAAAAATATTGTTAAATATTTAAAATACCTAGCGTGAAGAAATCGTGTTATGAGATACTTTGCGATCCAAAAGCACATACATAGAGCAGGTAACCCATAGTTGGCATAAAATATATTAACTATGTATTAGGGCAGTGGTTCTCAACCGGGGGTCAGTGAACCCTCTAAATTTGTAAAATGGCTGATAACCTAATTTTTAATTTTTATGTTCGGGAAATCACATGACAGTCTGTGCTTTATTGCTGCTAAAACTAGATGATTCACATCAACAGAATGGCCGTCTAGGATGAAATATCTTACTCTGAAAACTCATTTTAATTGCCCTTAGGGCACTCATACAATCGCATTGCTGTTTAGAGATATTTTGTTGGGGTTTGTGGAAGAAATAAAAAGTTGGAGTGTAGTAAAGCCGAACTGGGTGACTTCGAAATGTTTTCGAAAATCAATTTTCCCCTGTGATACACACAACCCCTATTTCAGAATAACTTCAAGATAAGCTGCCAGAAATCACTAGGCGTTGTATGTTCATTAAAAAATCTGTTTCACAATTTTGGTGCCATAGATGTGGCGAATATACCCAAAAATGTCATAGCAAGCGTTACCGTTATCATTGCATTCACCACCACATATTTTTGTGGAATGGATTTTCGGCACTTTTTCATATCAATTCGAAGACGTGGAATTTCAAGACATGACCAGCGTATTTTAAGAAATGAAACTGCAGAATTCGCTTTGAAATAATAAAAGTCGACCTAATTTCTGCATAAATAGTACGATGTTATTTTCAAGAAAAGTCATTTTGTTGCTGTTTATCACTAGCCTTCTGTTAGTAATGCACAAGACAAATGACGGTTGCACCATAATTAGGCTAAATTGAACCAAAAGTCTAGGGGTCCGTGGGGGTCCGTGACGGCGCAAAGGGGGTCCGCGGAGACAAAAAAGTTGAGAACCACTTTATTAGGGGAAACATATTGAGAGCAACGAGGGTGTATTTCGCGCGAGGCGCGACGATAAATGGGGGGATGAGATCAATTTTCGCGAAAGTAAATTATCATCGATAACTCAGGGATATATACAGTACTAGAACGCTATACAACCCTCTGCGCCATCTTCTGCTACACCATTTTTATTCAGACGCCGCAGCCTCCCAGCGTACCTAACGTTTTGTCCCCCTTCAAAATCAGAATTGCCCCTTAGCGGCACTGCCGTCAAGGTTTAGGAACACTCATTTAAAGCAAATGGAACGGGTTATTTCAATACTAAACCTAAATCATCATGGCCCCAATCTGATATATGTCAACCAAATGAACCCGGGAATGGTTCGGATCAGCGTTGGATCAACTGTAATTTGTAATTGAGCTGAATGTAATTAATTACATTTTTTCATGTAATTGTAATTGTAATTGAAGCATTTCTATTTTGTGTAATTGTAATTGTAATTTGATCAAAATTTTGCTCAATTACAATCTCAATTACATTTTCATGGAAACCTGACAATCACAACATAAAATATTCATTTAATCAATCATTTATTCGTCGCACCAGTGAAAATCCGGTACGAACCAGGATGACGACGAGGGGCCTTAAGGCCTTAGTAAACAGTCACCACAAGTAATAATTAGCCTTTAGGCTAATACAGGCTAAATATATTTACATAGGTGTTCTAAGCGTGCTGCGTTATAACTAGATAATTCAGTCACGCTAAACTGTTTCCTATACTTCAGTGGCAACAGAAAACTTTGTGAATTACAATATAGGCTAAACTAGTGGTTCTCAAACTGGGGGCGTGCCCCCTTGGGCGGCGTGAAAGCAACTGAACGGGGCGCGACAGTGAACTGAAATCTTTTCCGCGCTTGGCCCGATTCACCTCCGTTTTATGGTTATTGCTCGGTGTAGGCTTATAGTCTGAATTTCGTATTGGAGAATTCTCTCATCAACAGTCATAACTAGAGCCCGACCGATATTGGATTTCTGAGCCGATACCGATAAAACCGATATCCAGTACCTTCACCGATAACCCCGATATATTCAGCCGATATTCAAAAGATATGGAATCTAGATCAAGGTCAATATTTAACACCTCAAAAGTATTTATTTCAACAACTTCACAGCCATTGCTATGCTACAACATGAAATAAATGATCTAGGGGCTATAAAAATATATCAATAGTACCAGTCTAGTAGTTGCAGATTACAGTTCAGCACAATTTCTCGCCCTTTGTCCTAGGAGTGAACTTTTGAGTCTTCATAAATGATGTATATAGTGCTAAACACAGTGAGCAGCCTTTCACTTGGTACCATAGTTAGTGGCACAGCAAGAATTGGAAATCTTTCTTCATTTCGGTTCCACCGCTCCCTTGCAGGGAACCTTCCCTTCAATGGTTTCACCAAGTGTTGATATTCTTCTGACAGTGCACCTGGAGCCTTCAGCACATCATTAACAAATAGCTGAAGAGAATGTACAAAACAACTCAAATTGTTCACGTCTGCTACTGTTCCACCCATCCCCTTGGGCCTTGACAATGACCAGCATTTCAACAATCAATTGATCAATATTTTACGCTCTTTTGTCAGAATTGGCCCATGTCATCATGGAATGAAACATTTTCGTATTAACTTTTGGCTTCACTCCACTTCTGCTTGATTTTCTTGCACTCTATGCTTGCATATTTCCTATCAGCGTATCCGTCAGGCCTCCGTCAGATAGATGACTTCATACATTACTGGTATAATTTCGCTCTGTTGGTACCGAGCCTTGGCTTGTCAGCTTCTTACACAGACACCACCAGCACTATCTACAGAAAATGCTTTGACGCGACGTTCTTCTCTATCATCCCAAGGGTCAGTGCAGCATGAATGAAGTTCTCATTTATCTAATCATTGAAAAATCTTCTGCAGACAACTATCCATCCAGCTGCTCTCTGCCATTGGTGATCGATCACTGCATGGGATTCCCATGAAGTCAGTGGGGCATGACGGTGAAAGTATATTTTCACACAAACACGCAGACTGGCCTGTATGCACTATATGCAGCTTGGGCATTTATTTTTTATCATTTACCGACAAGCAGTGAAGACCTCACGTCTTCTCTGACTCCCTACCACCATGTTGTGACGTCACGAAAATGGCCGATATTTTTTTACCTCCAATGGCCGATACCGATATTTCTTTCCAAGTGTGATATCGACTAGATATTATCGGCGAGCCGATAATCGGTCGGGCTCTAGTCATAACCTTCCATATACCATCAAACTATATGTAAGGATTGCTAACTTTCTGGTTTCATTGTGTGCTATGACGATAAGGGGGGTACAAAATATTCACTGTCATAAAGGAGGGCGCGTCTAAAAATGTTGGAGAACCAGTGGTCTAAACTAAATCTTGATATTTCAAAAATGGATGAACAGCAAATAAACTCTTCTGAAACCTGTGCTGAACCATTTCCTACACCACGGTCAAAGTCTTTTTTAATCTCTGACCAGTACCGAGGCTTGTTGCAATAATAGCAAAAAAGTTCAAGTTTCCAACCAAGGCTTCATCAAACTTGATCACGCATTTGTAGAGATATTATCCCAATCTTACCTCCAATGTTGGCCAAATTTACTGGGGCCAGAAACTTTTCGCACCCTAATGTTCATCAAATGCAATCAAACAGTTTCCGAGCAGGAAAATGTAAATGCCAACCAAAATGTTGTAATTCCTAGTTATCAGGCGGTTCTTTCCTTTTGCATTTATTTTAATTTTACGCACCTTACCGGTATCATCCTTATCGCTGACGCCTTACCAATTACATTTCATTATCCTCACTCAGCTCTGAGTAGCCTAATCGTTTGATTACATTCCACTGACTGTCCTGCAGCCTATTCGCTGTTAGTCGCTCCAACCTTTGGTTCTTAAAAGTCGCTTGAAACATTTTTCTGTGCTTAGTTTTCAGTACTCATGATTAGGAATAGTTCGAATATGTTCGAGTTTTTTTAATTAAAGGGTATTCTACATATCAGGAATGAAACACGAATAGCTTGAGATTGTTGCTAATTACATCGCTACGGTTGTCAAAGAACACCTCTTCACTGAATCAATTACCTGTTTAAAAGTAATTTTAATTGTAATTATAATTGTAATTAATTACATGTCTAACAGTAATTGTAATTGTAATTGTAATTTGACATTTTAAGCATTGAGTGATTGTAATTATAATGTAATTGAAACATGCAAGGAAGTAATTGTTATTGTAATTGAATTAAAATATTGTAATTGATCCAACTCTGGTTCGGATCTGATATCAGCGCACTTAATCGGTTCAGATATGGTCCGATGTGGTATCTGAGCATCAAAAGAGTCTATAGATATGACCTGGGCCTTCCATCTGCGCGCTAAATTGACTCAGATATACTGCAGACGTTACATCTGCTACTTACGCAGGTCAGAAACGATGCGTGACCGGAGATGACAATAACACAGAGCAACGGTTGCATGCTTGTTGTATGATCTGACCCCAGAAGGTTGCTTGCTTGCGTACGCTGCTACGTATTCTTGCTATCGAGGAGCCGCGTTCGTGTATCTGAACGACCTGTTTAATACGACGTACCCAGTCCCAGATTGCCTGTAGAGTGACGCCAACACACATCATACTTTTAGTTCATCGCTTCCACGACGTGTTGTCATATTGATAAAATTACAAATTGCATTATTTTAGAACAATGCATCAATATTCCCAACAAATACGAGAGTTTCAACCCCGTAGTACTGCATATCCACTTCTAAGCATAATGACACTTCCAAATAATATATGTTATCTAATTGCAGAACTATATCTTTAAGGTGCAACGTGATAATCTGATGTGTAGAGGTACAATGGTAGACGCACATATCCTTAACATGAATCAGCGACGCCTGGGCGCCAAAAGCTACACGCGGTGTCGAATCGATATACGATCGGGTAGGGGCCAAGGGGGACGGACATCTTTCAATCGCTTCACACTTCCATAGTACAAAAACTCTTGCGGTACAGTAACGGCTATCTGGTTCTGTTCAAAAGACACTAAAATACAATTATACTAACGACTTCATCCGATTAGTTGGTAAATCGAATAGTTAAGCACGTTTTGATGAGCACAACCCTTGGTAACGATTAACAGACATTTTCTACGTCTCAACTTCGACTCGATTATTGTCGATTACGCACAATATGCGATAGGTCTAGTGCGGTAGCGATCAACAGTTATGCCCTTCGCGACCTATACTTTAAGAGTCACTGGCATAGCCGATGCCTTTGCCAGCTGCAGATAAGCGGTCGGTAGGATTCCTAGCTTGAAACGCCGAATATGAAAAATAATGTTTGGCACACCAGTTACCAATGCTAACATTTTTCAACATTTTGGCAAGCTGCATATGAAAGGCTGCACACCCCTGATCTAACCATTCTAGGCGCGAACCCCAAATTTTATCCACATGCTGTAGTGTCACATAACCAATTATCGCATGACAAAATGAACATGATATTTATGTCGAATCCTCATATTTCCACAGACTTAACAAAGTATGTTCACCCCATCAAACCATTTTATGTAGATGCTGTATGAAGAAGGAAATACCGAAAAATAATGAACAAAGAGTTATATTTCCTTTATGCCAATAACTAGGGTTGCATTTAAAACGAATGGTAGTTTAAAACACTTTGTTTAAAACATGTTTTAAACGGTGATTTAAACAAAAGCTTTTTAACAAAAGATGTTTTTTTAGTTGTATAATTATGCCGTAATTGTGTAAATCATTTCCCAAAAACATGTAGTATGAGCCGACGGACGATTGACACCCGATAGAGCCCACGTATACGATATGGAATGGTTGGAACCTTCGAAATAGTCGGCTCAACAGCTATATTATGTAGATATAGATCATTGATACGGAATGAATGCTCTGATGATGATGACCGTCGACCGTAAAAATGCTGCTTGACGATGTAGTCCTGATTAAGAATATTTTTTGTCCGTATATGGCATGGGTTAGAAGCTTATTTCGTCAAAGAAGCTATATTTACCCTATCTTTTTAATTGTCAATGTCAATCGACTATGTCATCAGAATTGAATATTCGTGACGTTATGGCTTGAAAAAATAAAATAAAAACATGTTTTAAACAAAGGCCTTGTTTTAAACATGTTTGCTTTGAATATATATATCTCTTTGTTTTAAATGCAACCCTGCCAATAACGTGTTCAACCATTCGTAAGTACATTTGTTTTGTTTCTTTCAAACTTCTTTGAATGCTAGTTGGACCGGTACTCCGAGTAATCGCAAACTTTAAGTACTTGCGCTAGTGGATAAATATGAAATACGATTGATAAGCCACGATTAGCAACAACTTCGAAATTATCGCCTCCTGAGTTATTACCAGTATTGAAAATACGCCTGAATATAAAGATGTTCATTATCATTAACATTATTTTGCTCGCGTAAATGCCAGGAAACCATTTGCAGGAAATACCATATTACGCTTCGGATGAATATGTCTGCAGCTCCACGATGCATTGATTTCGTAACAGAGACAAGCCTTCGTCAATCGACGCACTGAACTAGTCTATCTGCACATTAACTAAAGTCACGCTTAATCGACAAGGCCTTTCATGTTCAACCAATTATTTGTTCACCGTATATCTGCACGGATTTCAAAGGGTAGATTTTAAACTGGTTCTAGTTTTACGGGCATCGATACGAATTCAAACAATGGACTTTGCGCCAACGACAACTATCCTCGAAATAAGCCATCATGAGCTGCATCGAAATTAGCATTTAGCAGGAAAGTCGACTGACATGACGAAGAGACATAGAAATCCCCATCTGCCTTCGATTTGAACATTCCTTGCGTCTGACTCGCTGTTACTAGCCATTTAGCGTCGCTCTCTTAAACAAAGAAGATTTTCAATAATATTTTTATTTTGTCGTCATCAAGCAATAGGTTTAATCATCTCCTCGCCTCTAGACTTTGCTCTTTCCCGTTCCGAAGATCTGTAATTAAATTTTACAATGTACGAATGACGCGTATTTGTTGTACACGAGAAACAAAATATTGCAAAAATATGACAGAAGTAGGCTAACTGGGCCTTCATATGTCTCATATAACGGTTCATGATTTTAGATTGACACAACACCAAGAAGCGCACGATATGAAAACAATTATACTATGGACGTATCCTGTGGACTACAGAGCAGACAAATATGATCAATTTAATATTATAATGCAGGGATCACTCACTCTTCTAGATCAAGGGATAGCATCGGCCTTGGTTGAAATTGCAGAAGTAGCCGGGCGGGCAGTCCAAGTCTTGTTTGCAACCCTCTACAATGAATGAGAAACACGTTTTCGGCTATTCTGTACTATGATATTGAGTAACGGAGCATCGCCGCGTTACGCAATGAAATAACGGACTTTTCCATGGAGTAAAATACTGATACATCGTGACTTACGTCCTCGGACTTCAGCGAGCGTCATCGCCATAATTGCCAATACAATGCAGGTCAGTTTCATCTTGCTTATTGATTATATTACAGGTTCTGTAAAAATGACAGTTGTACCTTTAATTTTACGTTAACAGGTAGAACATATCGTCGCTATGTGTAAACGTTATATAGAGAATTTTCATATGATATCCAGCACGGTCGCGGTTCATATTCCATCATTGAGAAGTCATACCAGCCTCAATCGTAACTGAAGCGGTACAAATGATGAGAGATTCCCCATTTATTTAACCGAGAATGAAGAATGGGATTGGCAGTAGATTATTTAGTCCGTGAAATACATCATTAGGAATTGTCAGCCTCATTCAGAGACGCGTGAAAGTATAGTTGCGAATGTAAGCGTCAGTAAATCGAGATTAGAAATCGTTGGAAATTACTGGCTCGAACGACCAAGTCGCGTTGCATTGCGGTTATTACAGCGTACCAAACAGCCTGTAACGATTTGGCAAACGGACACTCTTATTTGTAAGTTTCAGGAAACCTATTTTAGTGAATACTTGAAATATTATCGAGGCGAAATGCAGCATAGATTTATAATTACAAGAGCGCTCTGCACAGGTCTATCGGTTAACTTGAAATTCGACCCAACACCAAAGTATTGTCCGGGAACTCGGCGATGCAAGTATAGATAACTAACGGGCTAGTTATCTATAATGCGATTGCAATAACCACACCGCGATAAAGCACGAGTAAAACATTGCGGATATCTCATGAAGAGCGGCGAGTACTCAATGTAACGAAGCATTTCTTAGCAGCGATGTCTTCGCACTTGAGTGCGGGTGACGCCAATGAAGAAGTGAATATCTCTGTTCCATTTGACGCTTTTATGGATTCCGAGTTTCCTGTGATGCCGGAGTCGAACGCAAATCCCTGTAATTGAAACAAAGGCAGAGAAAATTATTCTCGGTAGAGTGGAATTACGAATACTGTGACGTGTCGCGAGATATTCCATCGTGTTTGGAAGAAGTGTGGAAAGAGCAGCGGGCACCACCGTGTAGCCCATTTGTTACGCGCCAGGCCGATCACCTCGTCCCTTGGGGCGAAGATACACTTAGTAGGGATGGTGCGAACCAGTGAAAGGTTCAGGCTCATGTGAACGCGAACCTTTTGTTCATGATCTGCGTGAACGCGAACGTGAACCTGTGACGTCACGTGAGGTCATATTGCTAATTCCAACCCTACATTTCAGTGACGTGCTAGCCCATAGTAAGGTACATGACACCTATAGCGACGACTCAAGCCCCATTATGCCACAATGCTGAAGTACATGCTGACTTCTTGAACGTCACCAAATGCATCAACCTCAGAGCAATCAAATGCTATATTAATCCCATAATATCTATATCTTACGACGCTTTTCCAGCAATTTCAATTTCAAATATTCAAAAACGGAAAGCCGGATATTTCGGGCAAACTTTTGTAACAAAGCAAGCAAAATGTTTGAGATTGGCAAGTAGCATGTTCCTCCGGTTTTGATTTTATGCTACCAGCGCCATGCAAAGAGTAGTCCTAAGTTGAAATGCAAAGAATTTCAACCAGCGATATCATAATGACGTGGATAATTTTATTAAATGAAGAAGGTTCACAGTGCAGATCCTATACCAAGGTTCATTTGTGAACACTAACCTCTAAATTCCAGAAGTTCACCCACAGAACGCGAACGTGAACCTCACGTTCACACCATTCCTCATACTTAGAATAAATCCACGACACTATATCTCGGCTAAGTACACGCGACATACATAAAGTTTTACCCTTCATTTATACTGAATATATACAAGATCTCAATGATTTCCGCAAATTGACCGTATTTTTCCACAATTCTGAACATAACATTCGGTAAAGATGGATGCATTCGTTAACGTCGCAAATGCTATACACGCGAAACAAAAACCATTACAGACAAACAAAAAGGTCAGGCCGAAAGACTGCGTGGAGGGACTCCAACCTGGCTTACATAATTACATCGTTTGAGTTTGATTTAGAAAAAAGGATATTTTGAAAATTGTATATTTTACAAAACCTTTCATCCGTGGTGGCGTAATATTTTGGATAGTACTTTGGGGTTCCTGAAAGCCGTCTCGCAGACACCAGCTGGAGAAACGCTGCGTTAGCAGAAATGACGATGTGTAGATGTGAGGCGTTTACGAAATAATTACTTTCGTGGAGTTACCAACATATTCATTCGGAGCGTATTATGGTGTTTCCTGCAAAACTTTTCCTGTCATCATTTACGCGAGCATAATAATTTTAATGACGCTGAACTCCTAATTGAACATCCTTACATGCAGGCGTATTCTCAACACTCTGCACTCTTAATAACCAAGGAGAGGATACTTTCGAGCTTGCTGCCTTTGGTGGCATATCGATCGAATCCATATATTAGCGCAAGCATTTTAGACGTTTTCGAATACCCGGAGTAACTAGCTAGCAGACTGACTTTCGAGGAAGGTTGGACAAAACATAAACGAAGGAATTATAGAATGAGTAAACTGGTGTGGGCATTGAGAAAATATAACTCTTTGATCACATTGTTTCGCATTTCATTTTTTATACAGCTTCAACACAAAATGGTTTGAAGGGATTAACAAAATGTGTTAACATAAATCCCAATAAAATCTTCCATCAGTTCTCTTTTGAACACTGGTATTCGACAAAAATCAAATTAAAACAAACATGTTTAAAACAATGCCCTTGTCTAAAACATGTTTCTATTGTTTTTGTTTTTTAAAGTCATGACGTCACGGATATCAAATTGTGACGTCATAGTAGAGTGACATTGACAATTGAAAATACAGGGTAAATATAGCTCTCTTGACGAAATATCTAGGTATTATAGCTATTGAACCGACTATTTTGAGTGCTGCAACCATCCCATATGGTATATACGTCGGCTATATCGAGTGCAAACCATCCGTAGGCTCATGCAACATGTTTTATTTGAAAGTATTTTCATAATTATGGCATAATTATACAACTTAAAAAAAAAACAATTTTATCTGCAATATTTAGAGGATAATTCGTATTTAAGCAATTGGTGTCCCGCTGTTTCGACGGAACAATACGGTTATACTATCCCGGAAGAGACCTCGCATTTCAGTACTGGTATCTGAAATGGAATAGGTGCGGCAATAGTGATATGCAATGAATATTCATCACTATATCATTACAACCGTTATGTGTATGTGTGAAAATTAAATTTTAATATTTTTTTTAAAACTTCGTTGATGAGCAGTTCATTTGTGCACCTATAAAGTAATGCAGTAGTGTGTAAGATGTACATTGTACATGTTCACTTTGTGACTCTAAAGAATTTGGGTTCCTCGAATACATGCAGATTAACTTAGGTGTTCCGCGAGTTAGTTGAGAACTAACGCTCTAAAGTTCTGCTGTCAATATAAAATATATCGTCACTCCCTCAAGCAACACGGTGGAATGGAATATCATGCTTCCGTTAAAGCAGTGCCTGCAATAATTCAATCGAGACCCAAAAATTATTTTTATAATGATGAGATGTCAATCACACATGTTGTTCGAATCAACGTTAACACTCAATACGTCGTGAATGGATGCTAGTGTCGCAGGGAAAGTAATTTTCTTCGCTGACATCAGTTCTAAAGAGAAACGTTATGTTGGGAGTTGATGAACGATGTTAGATGTTTGTTTTCGCGAAGACTTGCAGATTACCGTAAGTGTTCCGCGTGATAGTTAAGATTAAGAACTAACGCTTAAAAGTGAAGGTTTGTTTTAACCCCGCATTACAATTAAGAATACATAGTGAAGTCCCAGAAATGATAATAATAAGTGCGGCTGTCAATAGAAATATTATTGTCGCTGTCTCAAGAAATATGTTGATATGAAATACCATGCTGCCGTTTAAGCGTAGTCAGCGGTAATTCAATCGAGACTCAAAAAGCATTTTTATGATGATGAGATGTCAATCAAACATGTTGTTCGAATCCACATTCAATACGTAGTGAATGCATGCTGAAATTGGAAGGAAAGTCATTTCCTTTACTTGGATTAATTCAGAAAAGAGACGTTATGATGTCTGTTGAATTGTAGTCGAAAGTTCTGATGTCTTACTTTCTGAAAGTGTTCAAGGCAATTATGCGCCATGCTCAGGGCGATACGTGCTTTGTAATATCCAAGGTTAAATATACATGTCACTTTATTACCGTTCGAATCCACATACATAAAACTGAACCTATGCCGCCTGACTAAATTTTGGTGTGTACAGTACAGTGCCGTATAGGGTTGCATTTTAAACAAATGGTAGTTTAAAACACTTTGTTTAAAACATGTATTAAACAGTTTGTTAAACAAAAGCCTTTTAAAAAATTGTGTTTTTATTAAGTTGTAAAATCAAGCCATAGTTGAGTAAATTATTTCCAAAAAACATGTCGATGAGCCTACGGAAAATTATCATCCGATATAGTCGACGTATGCGATATGGGATGGTTGGAACCCTCAAAATAGTCGGTTCAACAGCTATAGAACGTAGATGTTTCGTCAAAGAAGCTATATATTTACCCTATATTTTCAATTGTCAATGTCACTCAACTACTCCACTATCCGTGACGTCATGGCGTAAGAAAAAACAAAAAAAAATGTTTTTTAACAAGGGCCTTCTTTTAAACATGTTTGTTTAAAATTGATTTTTGTTTTTAAATGCGACCGTAGCTGCATGTACAATGTACATTGTGCAGTAGTCTACACTGTACGTCATACATCCTTACGACCATAGTTGCACGCCATGAAAAATAATATTGATATGCTCCGTGACCACATGACTATTCCTCGAGCACTGTGATAATGGTACGGGTGTACCACATAACTGTCATGTCCACTAATATCCGTAGCTGTGTGCCACGTGTTGTGGATGCTGTGATACGACCATTCGCGATACACTTCAACGACGAGAAGTATCGAACTTAAATTTCTAGTTCACGAAATATTTAAATCGTTATTCTACGGTTAACAGTGACGGTATGAAGATCGGGCTCTTCATTGATACGGACACATAATTTCCGCGTAGCCTACGTGACGTGTGTTCCGTGGATGCAGTGGTCGCCTTACGATTGGGGGGGCCCTAGGCGAAACTTCCGAGGGGCCCCCTTATCTACTTAATCCCAACTTCAGACCCCGGACCCCTCTTACTAACACTGAACGAACCTTTTATTGTTGTACACCTCGTATGCCCTGTTCCGGTAGTAGATTGTCTGTACATCATGATAAAACTTTAACCATATAAAATAATTATATTGCCATGCCAAAGTACAATAAACTACTTGTCATGTTTGAAAACGAGTGACTCAAGTGAACTATAGCGCGTGTCGAGACCCACCTATTTATAAGAATTATGGGATGTAGCATGACATAATAGTATACCAAGGAAACTGCACGCCAAATAGACCATATAAAAATAAATCCAGAAAGCTGTCGGCTGACATTAGTAATAAGCCAGCACACCACGTCAAGGTTTCAGCCAGGTGCTGGATTGGGCCTATCTTTTGTCTACCAAGAAGATTATGTTGCAGGATTAGGCATACAAGCAAAATGTGCGGCAACGTGGTACAACATCAGTAATACCACAGGAACACATCAGCACTGGTATAACCTGTGAAGAGCCATCAGGAACACCATGCAACACATTGGATTTTAAAATGACTATTTCCTTTGATATTTTGGATATTCAGGCTCAGTGTGGACTCGCTTCATTAGAAATTAACAGATCATATGAAAGCTGGCATCAAGAGCTAGCAAGTAGAATCTCACACAAGCATATACTGTAAAATTTTGTTGCACTGAAATATACACTGCTGCCACTAGGAAGTATATATTCAGTAATAATTCATTCCATGTTATAATATGACCTCATTGACATAAAATCGCAGTAAGCTCTTTTACCATGCACAGAAATTCAATTATCGAACACCGTTTATAGTACAATATTTTACATCGGTAGGCTTACATGTATTTTCACGGTTATTCGCAAAATGTGTATTTTCACGGTTATTCGCAAAATGATAACTAAAATTCGCATAAATGTGGGAGTGGGGCCTTCCTGAATTCAATATATTATCTCTTTTAGCGGGTGCAGAAATTTAATGATAGACTGTTTACGGTACCATATTCGACATCGGTACATATATTTTCACGGTTATTCGCAAAATGATAACGAATATTCGCATAAATGTAGGGGGGGGGGGGGCTCATAAAATCAAAGTAAGCTCTTTTAGCGGATGCAGAAATTTAATGATCGACTACTGTTTAAGGTACCAGATGCTACATGGGTACATATATTTTCACGGTTATTCGTAAAATGCTAACCAAAAATCGCATAAATGAAGAAGGAAGGCCCTCCTCATAAAATCAAAGTAAGCCATTTTAGCGGGTGCAGAAATTTAATTATTGACTACTGTTAACGGTATTATATTCTAAATGGGTAGATGCATTTTCACAGTTATTTGCAAAATGATAGCATTCGCGTAAATGTAGGAGGGGGGCCCTTTAGCTAATGTCAAAATGGATAGAGATCATAAAATCAAAGGGAGCTCTTGCAACTAGTGCAGAAATTTAATGATCGACTACTGCTTAAGGTACTATATTCTACATATGTAGCCAGTAGGCCTACATGTATTTTCACGGCTATTCGCAAAATGATAACTAAAATTTGCATAAATGTAGGAGGGAGGCCCCCCTATAAAATCAAAGTAAGATCTTTTAGCGGGTGCATAAATTTAATGATTGACTACTGTTTACGGTATTTTATTCTACATGGGTACATGTATTTTCGCAGTTTTCAGCAAATTGATAACATTCACGTAAATGTAGGAGGGGGCCCTTTGCCTAATGGCAAAATGGATAGAGATCAAAATCTAAGTGAGCTCTTGCACCAATTGCAGAAATTTAATGATCGACAACTGCTTACGGTACCATAATCTACAGTGGTGCATGGATATTTGTGGTTATTCGTAAAATGATAACTAAAAAATGTGGATTGATGATTGACCCCTCTTTAGGGTACAATACCAAGATTCTTTATGGATAAAAGGATTCCACGGTTATTCTGAAAATGGTAATACTTAAAAAAAGCGCGTAACCCGGAGAAATAGTTGAAAAAAGCGCGTAAACTGAGGAGGGGGGCCCTCGAAAGCGCGTAAATCAACCAGGGCGGGCCCTGGGCGACCGCCTACCTCGCCTACCCCAAAAGCCACCACTGCGTGGATGATCGTCCCAAGGGGCAACTGGGGAATTGCCTCATTCATAATTCTGTGCTATAACAATATAAACGATACTTATTATTTGTAGACGAAGAGTCATGACAATAGAGAAATTGCATTTCCAAAAAACATGTAGTATGAGCCTACGGACGATTGACACCCGATAGAGCCCACGTATACGATATGGAATGGTTGGAACCTTCGAAATAGTCGGCTCAACAGCTATATTATGTAGATATAGATCATTGATACGGAATGAATGCTCTGATGATGATGACCGTCGACCGTAAAAATGCTGCTTGACGATGTAGTCCTGATTAAGAATATTTTTTGTCCGTATATGGCATGGGTTAGAAGCTTATTTCGTCAAAGAAGCTATATTTACCCTATCTTTTTAATTGTCAATGTCAATCGACTATGTCATCAGAATTGAATATTCGTGACGTTATGGCTTGAAAAAATAAAATAAAAACATGTTTTAAACAAAGGCCTTGTTTTAAACATGTTTGCTTTGAATATATATATCTCTTTGTTTTAAATGCAACCCTGCCAATAACGTGTTCAACCATTCGTAAGTACATTTGTTTTGTTTCTTTCAAACTTCTTTGAATGCTAGTTGGACCGGTACTACGAGTAATCGCAAACTTTAAGTACTTGCGCTAGTGGACAAATATGAAATGCGATCGATATGCCACGATTAGCAACAACTTCGAAATTATCGCCTCCTGAGTTATTACCAGTATTGAAAATACGCCTGAATATAAAGATGTTCATCATCATTAACATTATTTTGCTCGCGTAAATGCCAGAAACCATTTGCAGGAAATACCATATTACGCTTCGGATGAATATGTCTGCAGCTCCACGATGCATTGATTTCGTAACAGAGACAAGCCTTCGTCAATCGACGCACTGAACTAGTCTATCTGCACATTAACTAAAGTCACGCTTAATCGACAAGGCCTTTCATGTTCAACCAATTATTTGTTCACCGTATATCTGCACGGATTTCAAAGGGTAGATTTTAAACTGGTTCTAGTTTTACGGGCATCGATACGAATTCAAACATAGGACTTTGCGCCAACGACAACTATCCTCGAAATAAGCCATCATGAGCTGCATCGAAATTAGCATTTAGCGGGAAAGTCGACTGACATGACGAAGAGACATAGAAATCCCCATCTGCCTTCGATTTGAACATTCCTTGCGTCTGACTCGCTGTTACTAGCCATTTAGCGTCGCTCTCTTAAACAAAGAAGATTTTCAATAATATTTTTATTTTGTCGTCATCAAGCAATAGGTTTAGTCATCTCCTCTGCCTCTAGACTTTGCTCTTTCCCGTTCCGAAGATCTGTAATTAAATTTTACAATGTACGAATGACGCGTATTTGTTATACACGAGAAACACAATATTGCAAAAATATGACAGAAGTAGCCTAACTGGGCCTTCATATGTCTCATATAACGGTTCATGATTTTAGATTGACACAACACCAAGAAGCGCACGATATGAAAACAATTATACTATGGACGTATCCTGTGGACTACAGAGCAGACAAATATGATCAATTTAATATTATAATGCAGGGATCACTCACTCTTCTAGATCAAGGGATAGCATCGGCCTTGGTTGAAATTGCAGAAGTAGCCGGGCGGGCAGTCCAAGTCTTGTTTGCAACCCTCTACAATGAATGAGAAACACGTTTTCGGCTATTCTGTACTATGATATTGAGTAACGGAGCATCGCCGCGTTACGCAATGAAATAACGGACTTTTCCATGGAGTAAAATACCGATACATCGTGACTTACGTCCTCGGACTTCAGCGAGCGTCATCGCCATAATTGCCAATACAATGCAGGTCAGTTTCATCTTGCTTATTGATTATATTACAGGTTCTGTAAAAATGACAGTTGTACCTTTAATTTTACGTTAACAGGTAGAACATATCGTCGCTATGTGTAAACGTTATATAGAGAATTTTCATATGATATCCAGCACGGTCGCGGTTCATATTCCATCATTGAGAAGTCATACCAGCCTCAATCGTAACTGAAGCGGTACAAATGATGAGAGATTCCCCATTTATTTAACCGAGAATGAAGAATGGGATTGGCAGTAGATTATTTAGTCCGTGAAATACATCATTAGGAATTGTCAGCCTCATTCAGAGACGCGTGAAAGTATAGTTGCGAATGTAAGCGTCAGTAAATCGAGATTAGAAATCGTTGGAAATTACTAGCTCGAACGACCAAGTCGCGTTGCATTGCGGTTATTACAGCGTACCAAACAGCCTGTAACGATTTGGCAAACGGACACTCTTATTTGTAAGTTTCAGGAAACCTATTTTAGTGAATACTTGAAATATTATCGAGGCGAAATGCAGCATAGTTTTATAATTACAAGAGCGCTCTGCACAGGTCTATCGGTTAACTTGAAATTCGACCCAACACCATAGTATTGTCCGGGAACTCGGTGATGCAAGTATAGATAACTAACGGGCTAGTTATCTATAATGCGATTGCAACAGCCACACCGCGATAAAGCACGAGTAAAACATTGCGGATATCTCATGAAGAGCGGCGAGTACTCAATGTAACGAAGCATTTCTTAGCAGCGATGTCTTCGCACTTGAGTGCGGGTGACGCCAATGAAGAAGTGAATATCTCTGTTCCTTTTGACGCTTTTATGGATTCCGAGTTTCCTGTGATGCCGGAGTCGAACGCAAATCCCTGTAATTGAAACAAAGGCAGAGAAAATTATTCTCAGTAGAGTGGAATTACGAATACTGTGACGTGTCGCGAGATATTCCATCGTGTTTGGAAGAAGTGTGGAAAGAGCAGCGGGCACCACCGTGTAGCCCATATGTTACGCGCCATGCCGATCACCTCGTCCCTTAGGGCGAAGATACACTTAGTAGGGATGGTGCGAACCAGTGAAAGGTTCAGGCTCATGTGAACGCGAACCTTTCGTTCAGGATCTGCGTGAACGCTAACGTGAACCTATGACGTCACGTGAGGTCATATTGCTAATTCCAACCCTACATTTCAGTGACGTGCTAGCCCATAGTAAGGTACATGACACCTATAGCGACGACTCAGGCCCCATTATGCCACAATGCTGAAGTACATGCTGACTTCTTGAACGTCACCAAATGCATCAACCTCATAGCAATCAAATGCTATATTCATCCCATAATATCTATATCTTACGACACTTTTCCAGCAATTTCAATTTCAAATATTCAAAAACGGAAAGCCGGATATTTCGGGCAAACTTTTGTAACAAAGCATGCAAAATGTTTGAGATTGGCAAGTAGCATGTTCCTCCGGTTTTGATTTTATGCTACCAGCGTCATGCAAAGAGTAGTCCTAAGTTGAAATGCAAAGAATTTTAACCAGCGATGTCATAATGACGTGGAAAATTTTATTAAATGAAGAAGGTTCACAGTGCAGAACCTACCAAGGTTCATTTGTGAACACGAACCTCTAAATTCCAGAAGTTCACCCACAGAACGCGAACTTGAACCTCACGTTCACACCATTCCTCATACTTAGAATAAATCCACGACACTATATCTCGGCTAAGTACACGCGACATACATAAAGTTTTACCGTTCATTTATACTGAATGTATACAAGATCTCAATGATTTCCGCAAATTGACCGTATTTTTCCACAATTCTGTACGTAACATTCGGTAAAGATGGATGCATTCGTTAACGTCGCAAATGCTATACACGCGAAACAAAAACCATTACAGACAAACAAAAAGGTCAGGCCGAAAGACTGCGTGGAGGGACTCCAACCTGGCTTACATAATTACATCGTTTGAGTTTGGTTTAGAAAATAGGATATTTTGAAAATTGTATATTTTACAAAATCTTTCATTCGTGGTAGCGTAATATTTTGGATAGTACTTTGAGGTTCCTGAAAGCCGTCTCGCAGACACCAGCTGGAGAAACGCTGCGTTAGCAGAAATGACGATGTGTAGATGTGAGGCGCTTACGAAATAATTACTTTCGTGGAGTTACCAACATATTCATTCGGAGCGTATTATGGTGTTTCCTGCAAAACTTTTCCTGTCATCATTTACGCGAGCATAATAATTTTAATGACGCTGAACTCCTAATTGAACATCCTTACATGCAGGCGTATTCTCAACACTCTGCACTCTTAATAACCAAGGAGAGGATACTTTCGAGCTTGCTGCTTTTGGTGGCATATCGATCGAATCCATATATTAGCGCAAGCATTTTAGACGTTTTCGAATACCCGGAGTAACTAGCTAGCAGACTGACTTTCGAGGAAGGTTGGACAAAACATAAACGAAGGAATTATAGAATGAGTAAACTGGTGTTGGCATTGAGAAAATATAACTCTTTGATCACATTGTTTCGCATTTCATTTTTTATACAGCTTCAACACAAAATGGTTTGAAGGGGTTAACAAAATGTGTTAACATAAATCCTAATAAAATCTTCCATCAGTTCTCTTTTGAACACTGGTTTTCGACAAAAATCAAATTAAAGCAAACATGTTTAAAACAAGGCCCTTGTCTAAAACATGTTTCTATTGTTTTTGTTTTTTAAAGTCATGACGTCACGAACATCAAATTGTGACGTCATAGTAGAGTGACATTGACAATTGAAAATATAGGGTAAATATAGCTCTCTTGACGAAATATCTAGGTATTATAGCTGTTGAACCGACTATTTTGAGTGCTGCAACCATCCCATATGGTATTTACGTCGGCTATATCGAGTGCAAACCATCCGTAGGCTCATGCAACATGTTTTATTTGAAAGTATTTTCATAATGATGGCATAATTATACAACTTAAAAAAACACAATTTTTAAAAAGGCCTTTGTTTAAAACACTGTTTAAAACATGCTTCAAACAAGGTGTTTTAAATGCACCCCTACGCCGAGAAGGTCGGGGGTGGGGGTCGACATTGAAACCCCGTACTTCTGCCAATTTTATCTGCAATATTCAGAGGATAATTCGTATTTAAGCAATTGGTGTCCCGCTGTTTCGACGGAACAATACGGTTACACTATCCCGGGAGAGACCTCGAATTTCAGTACTGGTATCTGAAATGGAACAGGTGCGGCAATAGTGATATGCAATGAATATTCATCACTACATCATTACAACCGTTATGTGTATGTGTGAAAATTAAATTTTAATATTTTTTTTTAAACTTCGTTGATGAGCAGTTCATTTGTGCACCTATATAGTAATGCAGTAGTGTGTAAGATGTACATTGTACATGTTCACTTTGTGACTCTAAAGAATTTGGGTTCCTCGAATACATGCAGATTAACTTAGGTGTTCCGCGAGTTAGTTGAGAACTAACGCTCTAAATTTCTGCTGTCAATATAAAATATATCGTCACTCCCTCAAGCAACACGGTGGAATGAAATATCATGCTTCCGTTAAAGCAGTGCCTGCAATAATTCAATCGAGACCCAAAAATTATTTTTATAATGATGAGATGTCAATCAAACATGTTGTTCGAATCAACGTTAACACTCAATACGTCGTGAATGGATGCTAGTGTCGCAGGGAAAGTAATTTTCTTCGCTGACATCAGTTCTAAAGAGAAACGTTATGTTGGGAGTTGATGAACGATGTTAGATATTTGTTTTCGCGAAGACTTGCAGATTACCGTAAGTGTTCCGCGTGATAGTTAAGATTAAGAACTAACGCTTAAAAGTGAAGGTTTGTTTTAACCCCGCATTACAATTAAGAATACATAGTGAAGTCCCAGAAATGATAATAATAAGTGCGGCTGTCAATAGAAATATTATTGTCGCTGTCTCAAGAAATATGTTGAAATGAAATACCATGCTGCCGTTTAAGCGTAGTCAGCGGTAATTCAATCGAGACTCAAAAAGCATTTTTATGATGATGAGATGTCAATCAAACATGTTGTTCGAATCCACATTCAATACGTAGTGAATGCATGCTGAAATTGCAAGGAAAGTCATTTCCTTTACTTGGATTAATTCAGAAAAGAGACGTTATGATGTCTGTTGAATTGTAGTCGAAAGTTCTGATGTCTTACTTTCTGAAAGTGTTCAAGGCAATTATGCGTCAGGCTCAGGGCGATACGTGCTTTGTAATATCCAAGGTTAAATATACATGTCACTTTATTACCGTTCGAATCCACATACATAAAACTTAACCTATGCCGCCTGACTAAATTTTGGTGTGTACAGTACAGTGCCGTATAGGGTTGCATTTTAAACAAATGGTAGTTTAAAACACTTTGTTTAAACATGTATTAAACAGTTTGTTAAACAAAAGCCTTTTAAAAAATTGTGTTTTTATTAAGTTGTAAAATCAAGCCATAGTTGAGTAAATTATTTCCAAAAAACATGTCGATGAGCCTACGGAAAATTATCATCCGATATAGTCGACGTATGCGATATGGGATGGTTGGAACCCTCAAAATAGTCGGTTCAACAGCTATAGAACGTAGATATTTCGTCAAAGAAGCTATATATTTACCCTATATTTTCAATTGTCAATGTCACTCAACTACTCCACTATCCGTGACGTCATGGCGTAAAAAAAAACAAAAAAAATATGTTTTTTAACAAGGGCCTTCTTTTAAACATGTTTGTTTAAAATTGATTTTTGTTTTTAAATGCGACCGTAGCTGCATGTACAATGTACATTGTGCAGTAGTCTACACTGTACGTCATACATCCTTACGACCATAGTTGCACGCCATGAAAAATAATATTGATATGCTCCGTGACCACATGACTATTCCTCGAGCACTGTGATAATGGTACGGGTGTACCACATAACTGTCATGTCCACTAATATCCGTAGCTGTGTGCCACGTGTTGTGGATGCTGTGATACGACCATTCGCGATACACTTCAACGACGAGAAGTATCGAACTTAAATTTCTAGTTCACGAAATATTTAAATCGTTATTCTACGGTTAACAGTGACGGTATGAAGATCGGGCTCTTCATTGATACGGACACATAATTTCCGCGTAGCCTACGTGACGTGTGTTCCGTGGATGCAGTGGTCGCCTTACGATTGGGGGGGCCCTAGGCGAAACTTCCGAGGGGCCCCCTTATCTACTTAATCCCAACTTCAGACCCCAGACCCCTCTTACTAACACTGAACGAACCTTTTATTGTTGTACACCTCGTATGCCCTGTTCCGGTAGTAGATTGTCTGTACATCATGATAAAACTTTAACCATATAAAATAATTATATTGCCATGCCAAAGTACAATAAACTACTTGTCATGTTTGAAAACGAGTGACTCAAGTGAACTATAGCGCGTGTCGAGACCCACCTATTTATAAGAATTATGGGATGTAGCATGACATAATAGTATACCAAGGAAACTGCACGCCAAATAGACCATATAAAAATAAATCCAGAAAGCTGTCGGCTGACATTAGTAATAAGCCAGCACACCACGTCAAGGTTTCAGCCAGGTGCTGGATTGGGCCTATCTTTTGTCTACCAAGAAGATTATGTTGCAGGATTAGGCATACAAGCAAAATGTGCGGCAACGTGGTACAACATCAGTAATACCACAGGAACACATCAGCACTGGTATAACCTGTGAAGAGCCATCAGGAACACCATGCAACACATTGGATTTTAAAATGACTATTTCCTTTGATATTTTGGATATTCAGGCTCAGTGTGGACTCGCTTCATTAGAAATTAACAGATCATATGAAAGCTGGCATCAAGAGCTAGCAAGTAGAATCTCACACAAGCATATACTGTAAAATTTTGATGCACTGAAATATACACTGCTGCCACTAGGAAGTATACATTCAGTAATAATTCATTCCATGTTATAATATGACCTCATTGACATAAAATCGCAGTAAGCTCTTTTACCATGCACAGAAATTCAATTATCGAACACCGTTTATAGTACAATATTTTACATCGGTAGGCTTACATGTATTTTCACGGTTATTCGCAAAATGTGTATTTTCACGGTTATTCGCAAAATGATAACTAAAATTCGCATAAATGTGGGAGTGGGGCCTTCCTTAATTCAATATATTATCTCTTTTAGCGGGTGCAGAAATTTAATGATAGACTGTTTACGGTACCATATTCGACATCGGTACATATATTTTCACGGTTATTCGCAAAATGATAACGAATATTCGCATAAATGTAGGGGGGGGGGGGGGGGGGGCTCATAAAATCAAAGTAAGCTCTTTTAGCGGATGCAGAAATTTAATGATCGACTACTGTGGTACCAGATGCTACATGGGTACATATATTTTCACGGTTATTCGTAAAATGCTAACCAAAAATCGCATAAATGAAGAAGGAAGGCCCTCCTCATAAAATTAAAGTAAGCCATTTTAGCGGGTGCAGATATTTAATTATTGACTACTGTTAACGGTATTATATTCTAAATGGGTAGATGCATTTTCACAGTTATTTGCAAAATGATAGCATTCGCGTAAATGTAGGAGGGGGGCCCTTTAGCTAATGTCAAAATGGATAGAGATCATAAAATCAAAGGGAGCTCTTGCAACTAGTGCAGAAATTTAATGATCGACTACTGCTTAAGGTACTATATTCTACATATGTAGCCAGTAGGCCTACATGTATTTTCACGGCTATTCGCAAAATGATAACTAAAATTTGCATAAATGTAGGAGGGAGGCCCCCCTATAAAATCAAAGTAAGATCTTTTAGCGGGTGCATAAATTTAATGATTGACTACTGTTTACGGTATTTTATTCTACATGGGTACATGTATTTTCGCAGTTTTCTGCAAATTGATAACATTCACGTAAATGTAGGAGGGGGCCCTTTGCCTAATGGCAAAATGGATAGAGATCAAAATCTAAGTGAGCTCTTGCACCAATTGCAGAAATTTAATGATCGACAACTGCTTACGGTACCATAATCTACAGTGGTGCATGGATATTTGTGGTTATTCGTAAAATGATAACTAAAAAATGTGGATTGATGATTGACCCCTCTTTAGGGTACAATACCAAGATTCTTTATGGATAAAAGGATTCCACGGTTATTCTGAAAATGGTAATACTTAAAAAAAGCGCGTAACCCGGAGAAATAGTTGAAAAAAGCGCGTAAACTGAGGAGGGGGGCCCTCGAAAGCGCGTAAATCAACCAGGGCGGGCCCTGGGCGACCGCCTACCTCGCCTACCCCAAAAGCCACCACTGCGTGGATGATCGTCCCAAGGGGCAACTGGGGAATTGCCTCATTCATAATTCTGTGCTATAACAATATAAACGATACTTATTATTTGTAGACGAAGAGTCATGACAATAGAGAAATTGCATTTCCAAAAAACATGTAGTATGAGCCTACGGACGATTGACACCCGATAGAGCCCACGTATACGATATGGAATGGTTGGAACCTTCGAAATAGTCGGCTCAACAGCTATATTATGTAGATATAGATCATTGATACGGAATGAATGCTCTGATGATGATGACCGTCGACCGTAAAAATGCTGCTTGACGATGTAGTCCTGATTAAGAATATTTTTTGTCCGTATATGGCATGGGTTAGAAGCTTATTTCGTCAAAGAAGCTATATTTACCCTATCTTTTTAATTGTCAATGTCAATCGACTATGTCATCAGAATTGAATATTCGTGACGTTATGGCTTGAAAAAATAAAATAAAAACATGTTTTAAACAAAGGCCTTGTTTTAAACATGTTTGCTTTGAATATATATATCTCTTTGTTTTAAATGCAACCCTGCCAATAACGTGTTCAACCATTCGTAAGTACATTTGTTTTGTTTCTTTCAAACTTCTTTGAATGCTAGTTGGACCGGTACTACGAGTAATCGCAAACTTTAAGTACTTGCGCTAGTGGACAAATATGAAATGCGATCGATATGCCACGATTAGCAACAACTTCGAAATTATCGCCTCCTGAGTTATTACCAGTATTGAAAATACGCCTGAATATAAAGATGTTCATCATCATTAACATTATTTTGCTCGCGTAAATGCCAGAAACCATTTGCAGGAAATACCATATTACGCTTCGGATGAATATGTCTGCAGCTCCACGATGCATTGATTTCGTAACAGAGACAAGCCTTCGTCAATCGACGCACTGAACTAGTCTATCTGCACATTAACTAAAGTCACGCTTAATCGACAAGGCCTTTCATGTTCAACCAATTATTTGTTCACCGTATATCTGCACGGATTTCAAAGGGTAGATTTTAAACTGGTTCTAGTTTTACGGGCATCGATACGAATTCAAACATAGGACTTTGCGCCAACGACAACTATCCTCGAAATAAGCCATCATGAGCTGCATCGAAATTAGCATTTAGCGGGAAAGTCGACTGACATGACGAAGAGACATAGAAATCCCCATCTGCCTTCGATTTGAACATTCCTTGCGTCTGACTCGCTGTTACTAGCCATTTAGCGTCGCTCTCTTAAACAAAGAAGATTTTCAATAATATTTTTATTTTGTCGTCATCAAGCAATAGGTTTAGTCATCTCCTCTGCCTCTAGACTTTGCTCTTTCCCGTTCCGAAGATCTGTAATTAAATTTTACAATGTACGAATGACGCGTATTTGTTATACACGAGAAACACAATATTGCAAAAATATGACAGAAGTAGCCTAACTGGGCCTTCATATGTCTCATATAACGGTTCATGATTTTAGATTGACACAACACCAAGAAGCGCACGATATGAAAACAATTATACTATGGACGTATCCTGTGGACTACAGAGCAGACAAATATGATCAATTTAATATTATAATGCAGGGATCACTCACTCTTCTAGATCAAGGGATAGCATCGGCCTTGGTTGAAATTGCAGAAGTAGCCGGGCGGGCAGTCCAAGTCTTGTTTGCAACCCTCTACAATGAATGAGAAACACGTTTTCGGCTATTCTGTACTATGATATTGAGTAACGGAGCATCGCCGCGTTACGCAATGAAATAACGGACTTTTCCATGGAGTAAAATACTGATACATCGTGACTTACGTCCTCGGACTTCAGCGAGCGTCATCGCCATAATTGCCAATACAATGCAGGTCAGTTTCATCTTGCTTATTGATTATATTACAGGTTCTGTAAAAATGACAGTTGTACCTTTAATTTTACGTTAACAGGTAGAACATATCGTCGCTATGTGTAAACGTTATATAGAGAATTTTCATATGATATCCAGCACGGTCGCGGTTCATATTCCATCATTGAGAAGTCGATATACCAGCCTCAATCGTAACTGAAGCGGTACAAATGATGAGAGATTCCCCATTTATTTAACCGAGAATGAAGAATGGGATTGGCAGTAGATTATTTGGTCCGTGAAATACATCATTAGGAACTGTCAGCCTCATTCAGAGATGCGTGAAAGTATAGTTGCGAATGTAAGCGTCAGTAAATCGAGATTAGAAATCGTTGGAAATTACTAGCTCGAACGACCAAGTCGCGTTGCATTGCGGTTATTACAGCGTACCAAACAGCCTGTAACGATTTGGCAAACGGACACTCTTATTTGTAAGTTTCAGGAAACCTATTTTAGTGAATACTTGAAATATTATCGAGGCAAAATGCAGCATAGTTTTATAATTACAAGAGCGCTCTGCACAGGTCTATCGGTTAACTTGAAATTCGACCCAACACCATAGTATTGTCCGGGAACTCGGTGATGCAAGTATAGATAACTAACGGGCTAGTTATCTATAATGCGATTGCAACAGCCACACCGCGATAAAGCACGAGTAAAACATTGCGGATATCTCATGAAGAGCGGCGAGTACTCAATGTAACGAAGCATTTCTTAGCAGCGATGTCTTCGCACTTGAGTGCGGGTGACGCCAATGAAGAAGTGAATATCTCTGTTCCTTTTGACGCTTTTATGGATTCCGAGTTTCCTGTGATGCCGGAGTCGAACGCAAATCCCTGTAATTGAAACAAAGGCAGAGAAAATTATTCTCAGTAGAGTGGAATTACGAATACTGTGACGTGTCGCGAGATATTCCATCGTGTTTGGAAGAAGTGTGGAAAGAGCAGCGGGCACCACCGTGTAGCCCATATGTTACGCGCCATGCCGATCACCTCGTCCCTTAGGGCGAAGATACACTTAGTAGGGATGGTGCGAACCAGTGAAAGGTTCAGGCTCATGTGAACGCGAACCTTTCGTTCAGGATCTGCGTGAACGCGAACGTGAACCTATGACGTCACGTGAGGTCATATTGCTAATTCCAACCCTACATTTCAGTGACGTGCTAGCCCATAGTAAGGTACATGACACCTATAGCGACGACTCAGGCCCCATTATGCCACAATGCTGAAGTACATGCTGACTTCTTGAACGTCACCAAATGCATCAACCTCATAGCAATCAAATGCTATATTCATCCCATAATATCTATATCTTACGACACTTTTCCAGCAATTTCAATTTCAAATATTCAAAAACGGAAAGCCGGATATTTCGGGCAAACTTTTGTAACAAAGCATGCAAAATGTTTGAGATTGGCAAGTAGCATGTTCCTCCGGTTTTGATTTTATGCTACCAGCGTCATGCAAAGAGTAGTCCTAAGTTGAAATGCAAAGAATTTTAACCAGCGATGTCATAATGACGTGGAAAATTTTATTAAATGAAGAAGGTTCACAGTGCAGAACCTACCAAGGTTCATTTGTGAACACGAACCTCTAAATTCCAGAAGTTCACCCACAGAACGCGAACGTGAACCTCACGTTCACACCATTCCTCATACTTAGAATAAATCCACGACACTATATATCGGCTAAGTACACGCGACATACATAGAGTTTTACCCTTCATTTATACTGAATATATACAAGATCTCAATGATTTCCGCAAATTGACCGTATTTTTCCACAATTCTGTACGTAACATTCGGTAAAGATGGATGCATTCGTTAACGTCGCAAATGCTATACACGCGAAACAAAAACCATTACAGACAAACAAAAAGGTCAGGCCGAAAGACTGCGTGGAGGGACTCCAACCTGGCTTACATAATTACATCGTTTGAGTTTGGTTTAGAAAATAGGATATTTTGAAAATTGTATATTTTACAAAATCTTTCATTCGTGGTAGCGTAATATTTTGGATAGTACTTTGAGGTTCCTGAAAGCCGTCTCGCAGACACCAGCTGGAGAAACGCTGCGTTAGCAGAAATGACGACGTGTAGATGTGAGGCGTTTACGAAATAATTACTTTCGTGGAGTTACCAACATATTCATTCGGAGCGTATTATGGTGTTTCCAGCAAAACTTTTCCTGTCATCATTTACGCGAGCATAATAATTTTATTGACGCTGAACTCCTAATTGAACATCCTTACATGCAGGCGTATTCTCAACACTCTGCACTCTTAATAACCAAGGAGAGGATACTTTCGAGCTTGCTGCTTTTGGTGGCATATCGATCGAATTCATATATTAGCGCAAGCATTTTAGACGTTTTCGAATACCCGGAGTAACTAGCTAGCAGACTGACTTTCGAGGAAGGTTGGACAAAACATAAACGAAGGAATTATAGAATGAGTAAACTGGTGTTGGCATTGAGAAAATATAACTCTTTGATCACATTGTTTCGCATTTCATTTTTTATACAGCTTCAACACAAAATGGTTTGAAGGGGTTAACAAAATGTGTTAACATAAATCCCAATAAAATCTTCTATCAGTTCTCTTTTGAACACTGGTTTTCGACAAAAATCAAATTAAAACAAACATGTTTAAAACAAGGCCCTTGTCTAAAACATGTTTCTATTGTTTTTGTTTTTTAAAGTCATGACGTCACGAACATCAAATTGTGACGTCATAGTAGAGTGACATTGACAATTGAAAATATAGGGTAAATATAGCTCTCTTGACGAAATATCTAGGTATTATAGCTGTTGAACCGACTATTTTGAGTGCTGCAACCATCCCATATGGTATTTACGTCGGCTATATCGAGTGCAAACCATCCGTAGGCTCATGCAACATGTTTTATTTGAAAGTATTTTCATAATTATGGCATAATTATACAACTTAAAAAAACACAATTTTTAAAAAGGCCTTTGTTTAAAACACTGTTTAAAACATGCTTCAAACAAGGTGTTTTAAATGCAACCCTACGCCGAGAAGGTCGGGGGTGGGGGTCGACATTGAAACCCCGTCCTTCTGCCAATTTTATCTGCAATATTCAGAGGATAATTCGTATTTAAGCAATTGGTGTCCCGCTGTTTCGACGGAACAATACGGTTATACTATCCCGGAAGAGACCTCGCATTTCAGTACTGGTATCTGAAATGGAACAGGTGCGGCAATAGTGATATGCAATGAATATTCATCACTACATCATTACAACCGTTATGTGTATGTGTGAAAATTAAATTTTAATATTTTTTTAAAAACTTCGTTGATGAGCAGTTCATTTGTGCACCTATATAGTAATGCAGTAGTGTGTAAGATGTACATCGTACATGTTCACTTTGTGACTCTAAAGAATTTGGGTTCCTCGAATACATGCAGATTAACTCAGGTGTTCCGCGAGTTAGTTGAGAACTAACGCTCTAAAGTTCTGCTGTCAATATAAAATATATCGTCACTCCCTCAAGCAACATGGTGGAATGAAATATCATGCCTCCGTTAAAGCAGTGCCTGCAATAATTCAATATAGACCCAAAAATTATTTTTATAATGATGAGATGTCAATCGAACATGTTGTTCGAATCCACGTTAACACTCAATACGTCGTGAATGGATGCTAGTGTCGCAGGGAAAGTAATTTCCTTCGCTGACATCAGTTCTAAAGAGAAACGTTATGTTGTGAGTTGATGAACGATGTTAGATGTTTGTTTTCGCGAAGACTTGCAGATTACCGTAAGTGTTCCGCGTGATAGTTAAGATTAAGAACTAACGCTTTGAAGTGAAGGTTTGTTTTAACCCCGCATTACAATTAAGAATACATAGTGAAGTCCCAGAAATGATAATAATAAGTGCGGCTGTCAATAGAAATATTATTGTCGCAGTCTCAAGAAATATGTTGAAATGAAATACCATGCTGCCGTTTAAGCGTAGTCAGCGGTAATTCAATCGAGACTCAAAAAGCATTTTTATGATGATGAGATGTCAATCAAACATGTTGTTCGAATCCACATTCAATACGTAGTGAATGCATGCTGAAATTGCAAGGAAAGTCATTTCCTTTACTTGGATTAATTCAGAAAAGAGACGTTATGATGTCTGTTGAATTGTAGTCGAAAGTTCTGATGTCTTACTTTCTGAAAGTGTTCAAGGCAATTATGCGTCAGGCTCAGGGCGATACGTGCTTTGTAATATCCAAGGTTAAATATACATGTCACTTTACTACCGTTCGAATCCACATACATAAAACTTAACCTATGCCGCCTGACTAAATTTTGGTGTGTACAGTACAGTGCCGTATAGGGTTGCATTTTAAACAAATGGTAGTTTAAAACACTTTGTTTAAACATGTATTAAACAGTTTGTTAAACAAAAGCCTTTTAAAAAATTGTGTTTTTATTAAGTTGTAAAATCAAGCCATAGTTGAGTAAATTATTTCCAAAAAACATGTCGATGAGCCTACGGAAAATTATCATCCGATATAGTCGACGTATGCGATATGGGATGGTTGGAACCCTCAAAATAGTCGGTTCAACAGCTATAGAACGTAGATATTTCGTCAAAGAAGCTATATATTTACCCTATATTTTCAATTGTCAATGTCACTCAACTACTCCACTATCCGTGACGTCATGGCGTAAGAAAAAACAAAAAAAATATGTTTTTTTAACAAGGGCCTTGTTTTAAACATGTTTGTTTAAAATTGATTTTTGTTTTTAAATGCGACCGTAGCTGCATGTACATTGTGCAGTAGTCTACACTGTACGTCATACATCCTTACGACCATAGTTGCACGCCATGAAAAATAATATTAATATGCTCCGTGACCACATGACTATTCCTCGAGCACTGTGATAATGGTACGGGTGTACCACATAACTGTCATGTCCACTAATATCCGTAGCTGTGTGCCACGTGTTGTGGATGCTGTGATACGACCATTCGCGATACACTTCAACGACGAGAAGTATCGAACTTAAATTTCTAGTTCACGAAATATTTAAATCGTTATTCTACGGTTAACAGTGACGGTATGAAAATCGGGCTCTTCATTGATACGGACACATAATTTCCGCGTAGCCTACGTGACGTGTGTTCCGTGGATGCAGTAGTGGCCTTATGATTGGGGGGCCCTAGGCGAAACTTCCGAGGGGCCCCCTTATCTACTTTATCCCAACTTCAGACCCAAGACCCCTCTTACTAACACTGAACGAACCTTTTATTTTTGTACACCTCGTATGCCCTGTTCCGGTAGTAGATTGTCTGTACATCATGATAAAACTTTAACCATATAAAATAATTATAATGCCATGCCAAAGTACAATAAACTACTTGTCATGTTTGAAAACGAGTGACTCAAGTGAACTATAGCGCGTGTCGAGACCCACCTATTTATAAGAAATATGGGATGTAGCATGACATAATAGTATACCAAGGCAACTGCACGCCAAATAGACCATATAAAAATAAATCCAGAAAGCTGTCGGCTGACATTAGTAATAAGCCAGCACACCACGTCAAGGTTTCAGCCAGGTGCTGGATTGGGCCTATCTTTTGTCTACCAAGAAGATTATGTTGCAGGATTAGGCATACAAGCAAAATGTGCGGCAACGTGGTACAACATCAGTAATACCACAGGAACACATCAGCACTGGTATAACCTGTGAAGAGCCATCAGGAACACCATGCAACACAATGGATTTTAAAATGACTATTTCCTTTGATATTTTGGATATTCAGGCTCAGTGTGGACTCGCTTCATTAGAAATTAACAGATCATATGAAAGCTGGCATCAAGAGCTAGCAAGTAGAATCTCACACAAGCATATACGGTAAAATTTTGATGCACTGAAATATACACTGCTGCCACTAGGAAGTATATATTCAGTAATAATTCATTCCATGTTATAATATGACCTCATTGACATAAAATCGCCAAGCACAGAAATTCAATTATCGAACACCGTTTATAGTACCATATTCTACTTCGGTTGGCTTACATGTATTTTCACGATTATTCGCAAAATGTGTATTTTCACGGTTATTCGCAAAATGATAACTAAAATTCGCATAAATGTGGGAGTGAGGCCCTCCTGAATTCAATATATTATCTCTTTTAGCAGGTGCAGAAATTTAATGATAGACTGTTTACGGTACCATATTCGACATCGGTACATATATTTTCACGGTTATTCGCAAAATGATAACGAATATTCGCATAATTGTAGGGGGGGGGGCTCATAAAATCAAAGTAATCTCTTTTAGCGGATGCAGAAATTTAATGATCGACTACTGTTTAAGGTACCAGATGCTACATGGGTACATATATTTTCACGGTTATTCGTAAAATGCTAACCAAAAATCGCATAAATGGAGAAGGAAGGCCCTCCTCATAAAATCAAAGTAAGCCATTTTAGCGGGTGCAGAAATTTAAATATTGACTACTGTTAACGGTATTATATTCTAAATGGGTACATGCATTTTCACAGTTATTTGCAAAATGATAGCATTCGCGTAAATGTAGGAGGGGGGCCCTTTAGCTAATGTCAAAATGGATAGAGATCATAAAATCAAAGGGAGCTCTTGCAACTAGTGCAGAAATTTAATGATCGACTACTGCTTACGGTACTATATTCTACATATGTAGCCAGTAGGCCTACATGTATTTTCACGGCTATTCGCAAAATGATAACTAAAATTTGCATAAATGTAGCAGGGAGGCCCCCCTATAAAATCAAAGTAAGATCTTTTAGCGGGTGCATAAATTTAATGATTGACTACTGTTTACGGTATTATATTCTACATGGGTAGGCCTACATGTATTTTCGCAGTTTTCTGCAAATTGATAACATTCACGTAAATGTAGGAGGGAGCCCTTTGCCTAACGGCAAAATGGATAGAGATCAAAATCGAAGTGAGCTCTTGCACCAATTGCAGAAATTTGATGATCGACAACTGCTTACGGTACCATAATCAACAGTGGTGCATGGATTTTTGTGGTTATTCGTAAAATGATAACTAAAAATTGTGGATTGATGATTGACCCCTCTTTAGGGTACAATACTAAGATTCTTTATGGATAAAAGGATTCCACGGTTATTCTGAAAATGGTAATACTTAAAAAAGCGCGTAACCCGGAGAAATAGTTGAAAAAAGCGCGTAAACTGAGGAGGGGGGCCCTCGAAAGCGCGTAAATCAACCAGGGCGGGCCCTAGGCGACCGCCTACCTCGCCTACCCCAAAAGCCACCACTGCGTGGATGATCGTCCCAATCGGCAACTGGGGAATTGCCTCATTCATCATTCTGTGCTATAACAATATAGACGACGACTTATTATTTGTAGACGAAGAGTCATGACAATAGAGAAATTGCGGCGTACAATCGCTTGATACATTGTGTATTTTCGCTTGTAAGTGCTCAATTGAGCCATACCTTTTCTTGCATCAAGACGAACCTACGATCTCGTATAACTGAAGGAGTCTCAAATTTTGTATGAGCAACAATTATTCTCAACCAGACTACAAAGCCATAAGGAACACCATGCAACACCAAAATATGCATTACCTGTATCAAGCGTTTAGAACAGTGGTTCTCAACCTTTTTGGCTTCGCGGACAGCTTTTGACCGTCACGGACCCTCGCGTACCCCTCAAGTTTTAGTTCAATTTTAGCTCTATTATGGTGCAACCTTCATCTGTCTTGAACAAATGTGAACTGTAGGCTTGTGACAAACAGCAAAATAATGATTTTTCTTGAAGATAACATCATACTATTTATGTAGAAATTAATGGACTTTTATTATTTCAAAGCTAATTTTGCTGCTGTATTTCTTGAAGTACGTGGTCGTGTCTTGAAAATCCGCATCTTCGTTTTGATATGAACGAGGAGTGCCGAAAACCATTTCTGCAAAGATAGATGGAAGCTAATGCAATATTAACGCATAACGCTTTCGACGATACTTTTGGTGTGATCGCAACATTCATGGCACCAAAATGAAGAAACACATCTTTTATGAACATATCACGTCCAGCATCTAGCGCAGGGACGGGCAGCATACGGACCGCGGGTCGGATTCGGCCCGCAGAGAGTTTCTACCGTCAAAGAGAAATCATGATCTAAAAGTATAGACAAATTTTATGCTCCAAGAAATGGATCCCCGTTTTCCAACCAGAGAAAGACTGTCATGAAACGACCTGTTCTGTTCGGGTTTACATATATATTTACGAGCAAACATTTTCGACCATGAACAAGACAAGGCTGCATACCAATTTAACTGTTGATATAAATTTCAGGGTTTGAGCGTAATGCTTTGATAGCAACGAAACACTCCTTGTTCATAAAAAATCAGCCTTGTCGATAGGGCATCCGCAATAAGAATGCGCCAAATCTGATAGCCGAGCTTTAAGAGCAGGTAGGCTATATCATTGTCCGATTCATGACGAGTGTCAGCCGAAAATATTCGGGTTCATTTCAATATGAATATACTATTCAATGGTATATTAAAGTTCTGCACTTCTAAGAAGCTGTTCCTTGCATTGGCACAAATTATGGAAATACTTCGGAAATTTTTATTTCAAACGACTGTTCACTAATTTGATGAGACTGACAACTTCAAATCGAAAAGGTTTCGCAGACATTACGAAGTCACCCTGATTGACGTTACTATCTCCATATTTTTATTTTTTCCACAAACCCCAACAAAACGTCTCTGAACAGTAATATGTTTGTATCAGCAGGTTATTGGAAAATTGGCAATGAAAATGAGTTTCCACACTACGATAGTCCATGTCAGACGATTATTATGATGATATGAGTCATGAGGTTTTAGCAGCTGTGGTGCGAAACTGCCTCATGCTTTCCCAAATTAAAAAATAAAATAAAAATTAGGTTATTAACCATTTTAAAAATTTAGAGGTCTCGCGGACCCTGAAATTGCTTCGCGGACCCCCAGTTGAGAACCGATGGTTTAGAAAGTAGATTCATACTTTTACTGTTACGTACGTCTTTTGGAAATCTAGATGTTAATTGTCATAAGCTTCAAAAATATCATAGGCCTCTCAGTACAATACAATTAAAATAAATAACTTTCAAAAGATCTATGTAACTCAAGTTTCGCATACTCATTACTCAAATAAGGCGACCAGCATGATTAGTACCTGCTTTACAGAGAAAATAGGTGCAAACGCCGAATCCCATGTAGTGATTGAAAATTTCGCTACGATGACGTCACGATTTTTTAATTGTGACGAGGTAGTTGATTGACATGTATGGCTCTTTAGGAGTACAAACGGAAAATATAGGGTCAATATGGCTCTTCGGATGAAAAAGGCTCCTGACCCCTGCACTACGCTCTCTCGCCATGGAATAGGTTTGTTTTCCAACTGAATTTTTCAAGAAAGTTCGCGTTCACGCGTTCAGAACCTTTCAGGAGTTCGCACGATCCCTGGTTCTTATGTTTTTAGTACATACATGTTAAATTTATGTACTGAGTGCAGTGTTACCGCTATTCTTTCGACCTAAAATCAATATCATTTGTAGCATATAGCAGGAGTGTGCAAACTGTGGCTCGTGAGCCGTATGCAGCTGTGCAACTGTGATCCTTTGAGTGCGACTCTTTAATGATTGCCATATAAAGAGGGTTAGCTTGATTATAACTGATGCATTCTATATCACGTATTAGCATTACCCGTGTTATTTTCGTGTTGTTTCTATCCTTGTGGTTTACGTTTGTAAAATTCAGGTAATGTGGCACCACATGGCTTGGTCACATCGAAGCAGCTGAAACAAGTGACACACACCTAGCGATATTCGTGGAAACGATAGTTATGTCACATTCCCGTACAATGAAAACACAACGCGTTAAAATAGTCATGTGGTCAGGGAGCATATCATTATTTTGCTTGACTAGATGACCTATCGGGTCTCATCGCATCTCCGTCGTCAAAGCAGTTCAATGGTGCAGGCGAAAATGAATATCATCTCTTTTTCTCTCTCTCTCTCTCTCTCGCGAGCGCGTGCAACTGGGTAGTAAGGATGTACGACTGTACGAACAATGTACTGTACATGTGTGCATACCACACTTTAGTCTGGCGACTCAGGTTCAGTTTTATGTACGTGGATGCGAACGCTAGTAAAATGGCGTGTATATTTAACCTCCTACATTACAGAAACGTATCGTCAGTGACGCAAAATTCTCTCGATCATATTGACTATGTAAGACCTCAGAACTTTCGACTACACTTCAACATGGTTCATCAACCGAAATCATAAAGTCTCTCGTCTGAATCAATCCAAGGAAAAGAAATGACTTTCCTTGCATTATTAGCATCCACTCACGCCGTATTGAATTTCAGCGTGGATTCGAATAACATGTTTGAATGACATCTCATCATCATAAAAATCCTTTTTGAGTATCGATTAAATTATGCCAGTCAACGCTTTTAAAAGGAAGCATGATATTTCATTTCGCCACGCTTCTTGAGGGAGTACGACGTTTTTTTCTATTGACAGCCTCAATTATAATTATCATTTCTGATACTTCACTATGTAGCCTCCATAGCAGGGGCGGGTAACATACGGCCCGCAGAGAGCTACTACCCTGAAAGTGAAATTCTAATCTGAAAGTATTGACAATTGTTATGCGTACCAAAATGCATCGAAATTTGCCAACCTGTGAAAGATGGTCATGAAACTACTTGTTCTTTTCGGGTCTACGACTGCATACACTTGCGAGCAAACATTTGTGACCACGAAAATAAACAAGACAAAGCTCCGTTCCAATGCAATTGATTTTCACGTGCCAAAGTTCAAAAAAATTGCTGACATTACTAGCATATTAGGGTAATAAATTCATTAAATATTGTTTTTGGTCTAAACTTACAGCTTACAAATACGGTTTATTCCTTGTATAGGTGGATAAATACGCGATTAATGTATCGATTCTGCAATCCGGCCCGCCGAGTACTTCATTTTCCCATATCAGACCCGTCGATTGGATAATTCGCCCGCCCCTGCTCTAGTGTAGTGTGGGGATCAAATCAAATCTTCACTTTAAGGCATTGGTTCCTAATCTTAACCGGGTCATGTAATTTTTGGCATTTCTGAAACCAAATGCCCAAACTGCCAAAAATAAAAAAGTTAAAATGCCAAAAGTAAGGCGTTTTGAAAATATAGATTTTTATGAAAGTTTTATATATAAATCTCAACAATTCTTGAAATAAGTCTGCATAAAGCGATAAAACAAGTGCGTACCGCTAAATTCCTAAATTGGGGTCCGTGAACCCTTCGGAAGGCCGCGGTCTACCGTCCAAGGGATCTACATGATGGGAATGAAAATCTTAGGGTCGTGGCCAAAAAGTCGAGTACTTAAATCGGATTTACCATATACTGAGGATCGATCAACCCGGGTAGTAAATGACATCCAGCAATTTGGGATGTAGCTCAATCACAAGGCATTTTCCTGTGGTCACCGCTCGTGCATTTTGTTGCCTCATGTAGTCGACACGTGCGACCCATGCTGCATTTAAGCGAATACGTATATATAATTCCATTTACTTTCAACTTGTTGAAGAGAATGTTCGCATATGGTGCATTCATCGATAGACTGTGTCCCGTTGGACAATAGGGATGTAGTTTCATCAACGAACAATTGAACATACACACTTAAACAGTGCAAAATGCCTCAGTCGCCAAGAAGTAACCCCCACCAATATGTACCATACACAGGCCTGCTAACATTCAGTCATTTACTGATGCATATGTGGAAACTAACACTGGCTAATCTTAATTAACCCGCGGAACATTTACGCTAATCTTGGAAATGTAGTCCGATTTGTTCAAACCAACAACCCCGGATCCTTTATCAGGTTTAGTAACGTGAATGGACGCATCAGTCTTCATTGACCTGATACAACAATAGCAGTCCTTGTTCATCAAAAAATCACTCTTGTCTATCGGTGTACCACAGAATCCATGTTCCAAACTACCTAATTTTCCTTTAGGAGTAGCAAGTTTCTCCGTGTACTCCTTAGCTTTAGTTTCATCATCATATGTTTGCCGGTGATGATGCAATTGACCGAGAAGTAGGCTACTTCAAACTCTGCGAAAATCTCATCAAGATTCACGTCATTCGGAGGGATGGCAAAATCGAGCTCAAGTGATAACACAAACTCCTCGGTATCATTAAGGGAATAGTCAGATAAGTTTGTAATCACTTTCTTACCGCATAACGATTTACTGCCAAACCAGTTAGCAATGAGCAATTTAATGTTGCGTTCGTTCTTGGCAGCCATGATCTTTTCTCTGCGTGAGTCGATCTTCGCCATGTATCGACAAAAGCGAATCAGATCAAAAAACGACAGACAGTGGATGACCTCTTCTTCAATTGCGCACAATGACGAAGTGTTGCACCGAGTGATTTAAGATTACTTTCTATCTCGTCCCGAAGAAATGCGCGTTCGATGTTAGGCAGACTTGTACAAACTCATCATTTAGTTAGTTGACGGTCAACTAACTAACAGTTTTTTGAGTAGTTCTAGTACTAGTTCTAGTTGTGGATTTTGAAAATTGACTAGTTCTAGTTGCAGTTGCGCATTTCTAAAAAATAGTAGTTGCCGAACAACTAGAAAACACTTGCCGTCGTGTGTCCTGTGTGATGAGAACTTTCCTCGCGTGACAAGCAGTGATGAGCGGATGTTGATTTTTGAGAATCCGAATCCGTCCGACAGTTTTGGTGTCTGCGGAACTATCTGTCCGACTCCGGAGAATCTCATCCAACTATCCGACTTTATCCGACAATTTCGTACAAGAATCCGAAAAAAATTCTTATCGAATAATGATATCACAGAATATCAATTGTACACCTGAGCTTAGATACCGTTCTGCACTAGAAGATCACGAATTGTATCTATGGAATGAACAAAAACAAATAGAATAAAAATTGGAATTTTAATTATAGGAAGATTAACGCGAAATGACGACGCTACTAATTTGAAGTAGGTGTGCGAATGAAAGTGGCATCTCGGATCAAAAGCAAATGAAAAATGACAGAGATTATTAGGCCATGACCAATTGACCATACATAACAATCAGGCATTTAAACATATTACGCAATACATATCACGAAATAATAGTAGCCAGTTGTAACCTTGGAATTTTACAATCATGAGATGGCCAATATTGGATGCAGATAATCCGCATTTTGCCCACAAATGCTGGAAGTGATAAAGCCTGTTCAGTAGCAACTTGCTGATGCTTATAATAACTTTGGTCAATCAGTTCAAAGCTTGGAGCACGGCTCTTATATAGTCGAGTCACACAAAGTGTCAATAATAGCACCATCCTGAATGTCCCTCAATAGCTGTCCAAATTTCCTCTCCAGTAGCAGGTCAGTAATTGTCTTGCCGACTTGTTTACTTAGGCTTACCATACGTCCTCTTTTAAGAGGATTTGTCCTCTTTTTTGACTTTTTTGAAAGTGTCCTCGGAGGACGCCATTTTGTCCTCTTTTTTGAGATTTTGTCCTCTTTTTTGAAAATTTAGGTCAGATTTAGAGCAAATTGCGAGTGATATGCCGCAAATTAGCACAGAAGTGACGCTCCGGCGGATATTTCGGAGTGAAAAACGGTGAATTTAGCTCTGAGCGAAAAGATGACTTTTTTTTTTTTTTTTTTCAGTCATCCACCCGCCAATGTGGAGAAAAAACGGTATTCTGAGCTCTGAGCGGAAGTGATGACCTTTTTTTTTTTTAGTCAACCGATCGCAAAGTGGGAAAAATTCACCGGTTTTTGAGAATTCTACTCCGGTTTTTCATCTTGCAAATTTCTGAAAAAGTGTCCTCTTTTTACATTTTCAAAATATGGTAAGCCTATGTTTACTAGAAGAGAAGAAACTTATCTTCAACTGTGCTGTATCCTTGGTTTTTCGGATGGTTTGTAAGGTGCCTTGTACCAATTGCAAATTGTGATGTTTCACTTGAACATAGCAATTATTGCATTCAGCAGAGCCAGTGTCCCATAAATCAGCATGCAATCTCTCCACACTTCACTCTTGCTGTGCTATCTGTCAAGACGTCGACTATCCTCAATCCATTATGATGGAGAAACGAAACTCAGACAGTACGGAATGACAGCTCAAATCGACGCTCAGGCGACGAGTTTGACAACATTCGAGGTCTTCAAATAATGCAACGTGCGTTGTACAGTGTACACTTCGAACAGTTGATGGAAATCCAGTCAAGAGACATGACGCATCCCTAACGCACTGATCACCACTCCTTGGCGTTAACTTTCAAACTGTTCACATGGTATCTCGTTTAAATCATAATTCTTCAGCTGAAATCAAATTTACTTGAACATACCATTGTTTGGCAAAAAACAACTAATAGCTTTTGTTTATATGGCTCAGTGGTTCTGGATGATTGATTCCGTCAATCATATTGGAGAAAATATAGCTGCTTAAGGAAGGAAAGAGTAAGCAACAGTTGAACAGGTCTGCATTTCGTTGTAACTGTAAATAGGAATTCTGGATTTTATAGCCTTGCTATATGTTATTAGTTTACCTTAGTAAGATATGTATGTATCTTGAATGATTTCAAAGAGGACTTAGTTACTGATAGGCTACTGTATCGTCAAGCCATCAATATAATATTTATCATACATTTTATCTGTGTATATATCTTCCTATAGATAATTTTATCTGTGTATATTTCTTCTTATGTAACTTTTTATATAATTATCTGACTCCATAAAGTTACTTGTATATGTCTGAATGCATATTCTTATTTGATTCGCCGGGCTGCAAGTGTGTGAATAGCTGTTAACTCGACGTGCCAAGCTGACGCAAATGTCCAAGTCCACACTGGGAATACCTTCTCACAAAATGGAGTTATTATATTCTTGAACGTAATCAAGATATATTCCGTTATGATCATGAACTGCCGGAAGACCCATGGTAGCTAAAGATTGTGCTATAGCACAAGCACTGCTGTATATTGCTGACGGAAAGAGTATCATACAACTACTGTGGTAGTTTGAAAATCAGTCATGCAACAAGTACCCAAAGAGAGATTTGACCAGAGGTGGTCACAGTATTCAAGAAAGCTACTCAAGTAGAAGTAGAACTAGCAACGAAAAAATCTACTCAAGTACGAGTAGAAGTACTTCTTCCATAAGCCACCGAAAACGACTTGAAGTAGAAGTAGAATTGAATGACTTTAAATCTACTCAAGTAAGTAAGTAGTTTTGAAAACAGTTCTAATCCGTTATCATGGACTGTCAAATGCTGCAAATTGAGCTATGCGGAAGGTGCAGAGAGCTTGATTCGTACTGATGCATCCCAGGAGGTATCAATTTCCGACAGAATAAGCATTCTTTCGCATCATGGGATGCAAATTATAGCATTGATATGAAAATGCGATAACTAACCCTTTGCTTACAAGAAGACCTCGTTTTAGAAAATATCATGGCATGGCGCCCTACCCCATATTATGAGGCCACAAGTTTAGGCGAAGAGCAATACGGAGAAGTTGTATCGGATACGGTTTCAACACTTTGCTCGATTAGTATACGTTAATACCAAATATTTTGGATCGTAAAATTTATATTTTGTGTAACTTTATTTTCGGAAAATAGAGGCATTACTACACTTGCTTTTATGCTTCAATAAATAATCAACATGCATGTTCTGCAGACGAAAGAACTGAAAGTAATTAGAACTCAAAGTATGATACTCGGAATTGAAAGTGAAATACAAATAAAAAGTATGATACTCGGAATTGAAAGTTAAATAGTATATTCATATTGAAATGAACCCGAATATTTTCGGCTGACACTCGTCAGGGGTAATCGTCAGCAACTAGTAGAGAATTGGAAAGAACATTGTATATCAACAATCGTATCACAAAATATGACGTCACCAGCATGAAATTTCGAATGAGAGAGCGTTCAATGTACTATTTTTAGGTGATACACGAACTCCTTTTGTTGGCAGAGTTTTGGTTGATGTATTTTGATAAAAGTTGATTCCAAGGCACACAAATGGAATTGTGAACGGCCTCGACCTACGATTCGAAATCGGTCGTCTCGATAATTATTCGCACAAATCGGATTATCTAACAGATGTTTGCCGATGGCAGAATTAATGGCCTTTGATCGATCAGCATCAATCTTAAGTGGATGAGTTAAGGGTGAGCTTCTCACATCGCGTGACGCACGTGTTCTGATAAATCTGGGGACATGTTGGTTTATGCGGTCCTGCAGACGTCTTGACGTTCTTCCCACGTAGCCACAATCACAGTGGCACCTATATTCGTACACTACATTACTTTGTTGAAGTGCAGGAAGCACGTCTTTGCGTGTTGAAGGGAGCAGTTGTGTTGTTGTAAAAATCACATTGGTTTTGACTGTATCGTAACATTTACCGACAGCAGAAATCAATTGTTTTTCGAAGCGGGTGGAAATGGGGCCAATCCAAGGTAGATGGATATAAACATCTTTTATTGTTCGTGCGGTGGGCTCTGTTCGTTTTTCTGCGTTGAATTGTGTTAATTTCCTCTCCATGCCGCGGCTGATGACGTGTTCAGGGTAACCGTTATCAAGTAAGATTTTTCGGATGCAGTCAAGTTCTAAACTCAGTTTGTTACCCGAACATATCATCAACGCTCTATGCACGAGTGTGCCTATGAGGTTAATTTTTCTGCGTCGAGGACTGAATGAATTCCAGCGAAGGTATTGGCCTGTGAATGTCGGTTTTCTGAAAACAGACGTTTCAAATTTGTTGGTATTGCGCTTTTCAACTAATACGTCCAGAAATGATAATGAGTTATTGCGTTCTTTTTCTATTGTGAATTGCAAGGCCGGGTGAAGCGAGTTTAAGCGAATGAGAAATTGGTCACACTCCGATTCATTCCTGAAAATGACAAATGTATCATCTACGTATCGGCGGTACAATAGTGGTTTGGCGGACTCACGCTGGGACAGAAGCTCGCCCTCGTAATACCCTACGAAAATGTTGGCCAAAATAGGTCCCAGGGGACTACCCATGGCTAAGCCGTCAATTTGGCGAAACATGACCTCGTTAAAGCTAAATTCAACGGAGCCAGTTGCCGCTTGTAAAAGTTCAACAAAGACGTTACGCGGGATTGATGGTGGTGGTAGCTTACCACCGTACAGCGCGTTGGCACAAATATCAATAGTCTCATGCAGCGGAACGTTCGTAAAAAGACTAGAGATATCAAATGAGCTCAGAAACACGTCTGGATTCGGCAAATCCAGGTTTCGTATTTCACCAGCGAACGTGAACGAATCGCGAACACATTCCGCGCCGTACAATTCCCGAACCGGTTCCAAAATGTCAATAAGCCATTTTGCCAGCTGATGGTGAGCAGACCCGATCATGGAAAGTATAGGTCTCACTGGGACATTGTCTTTGTGAGTTTTTGGCAGTCCGTACATGCGTGGTCTTTGCGATGCCGTCGGTCTGATGGCGCTGTATGTTTCTGCCGTTAGGACACCGTTTTTCTTCAATGTCAGCAAACGGTTGGTCAGTCGTCTTTCAATTTTAGGTGTATTATCAAATTCCGAAACCGAACCAAGCGTGATAAATTTGGTTTTGTCATGCAATATTGATTCCATTTTCGAAATGTAGTCAGCTTTGTTCAGAATGACAACACCGGATCCTTTGTCTGGTTTGGTGATGTGAATTTCAGGGTTGGATCGCAATGCTTTGATGGCTAGGAAACACGCGATCCAACCCTGAAATTCACATCACCAAACCAGACAAAGGATCCGGTGTTGTCATTCTGAACAAAGCTGACTACATTTCGAAAATGGAATCAATATTGCATGACAAAACCAAATTTATCACGCTTGGTTCGGTTTCGGAATTTGATAATACACCTAAAATTGAAAGACGACTGACCAACCGTTTGCTGACATTGAAGAAAAACGGTGTCCTAACGGCAGAAACATACAGCGCCATCAGACCGACGGGATCGCAAAGACCACGCATGTACGGACTGCCAAAAACTCACAAAGACAATGTCCCAGTGAGACCTATACTTTCCATGATCGGGTCTGCTCACCATCAGCTGGCTTATTGACATTTTGGAACCGGTTCGGGAATTGTACGGCGCGGAATGTGTTCGCGATTCGTTCACGTTCGCTGGTGAAATACGAAACCTGGATTTGCCGAATCCAGACGTGTTTCTGAGCTCATTTGATATCTCTAGTCTTTTTACGAACGTTCCGCTGCATGAGACTATTGATATTTGTGCCAACGCGCTGTACGGTGGTAAGCTACCACCACCATCAATCCCGCGTAACGTCTTTGTTGAACTTTTACAAGCGGCAACTGGCTCCGTTGAATTTAGCTTTAACGAGGTCATGTTTCGCCAAATTGACGGCTTAGCCATGGGTAGTCCCCTGGGACCTATTTTGGCCAACATTTTCGTAGGGTATTACGAGGGCGAGCTTCTGTCCCAGCGTGAGTCCGCCAAACCACTATTGTACCGCCGATACGTAGATGATACATTTGTCATTTTCAGGAATGAATCGGAGTGTGACCAATTTCTCATTCGCTTAAACTCGCTTCACCCGGCCTTGCAATTCACAATAGAAAAAGAACGCAATAACTCATTATCATTTCTGGACGTATTAGTTGAAAAGCGCAATACCAACAAATTTGAAACGTCTGTTTTCAGAAAACCGACATTCACAGGCCAATACCTTCGCTGGAATTCATTCAGTCCTCGACGCAGAAAAATTAACCTCATAGGCACACTCGTGCATAGAGCGTTGATGATATGTTCGGGTAACAAACTGAGTTTAGAACTTGACTGCATCCGAAAAATCTTACTTGATAACGGTTACCCTGAACACGTCATCAGCCGCGGCATGGAGAGGAAATTAACACAATTCAACGCAGAAAAACGAACAGAGCCCACCGCACGAACAATAAAAGATGTTTATATCCATCTACCTTGGATTGGCCCCATTTCCACCCGCTTCGAAAAACAATTGATTTCTGCTGTCGGTAAATGTTACGATACAGTCAAAACCAATGTGATTTTTACAACAACACAACTGCTACCTTCAACACGCAAAGACGTGCTTCCTGCACTTCAACAAAGTAATGTAGTGTACGAATATAGGTGCCACTGTGATTGTGGCTACGTGGGAAGAACGTCAAGACGTCTGCAGGACCGCATAAACCAACATGTCCTCAGATTTATCAGAACACGTGCGTCACGCGATGTGAGAAGCTCACCCTTAACTCATCCACTTAAGATTGATGCTGATCGATCAAAGGCCATTAATTCTGCCATCGGCAAACATCTGTTAGATAATCCGATTTGTGCGAATAATTATCGAGACGACCGATTTCGAATCGTAGGTCGAGGCCGTTCACAATTCCATTTGTGTGCCTTGGAATCAACTTTTATCAAAATACATCAACCAAAACTCTGCCAACAAAAGGAGTTCGTGTATCACCTAAAAATAGTACATTGAACGCTCTCTCATTCGAAATTTCATGCTGGTGACGTCATATTTTGTGATACGATTGTTGATATACAATGTTCTTTCCAATTCTCTACTAGTTGCTGACGATTACCCCTGACGAGTGTCAGCCGAAAATATTCGGGTTCATTTCAATATGAATATACTATTTAATTGTATATTGAAGTTCTGTACCTCCAGGAATTGAAAGTGAACTACAAATAACGCTTCTAAAAAGCGGAAAATATATTTCATGTCTTTTGTCCATAAAGCTTCGAAGGAAATCTGCTAAAACAGGTGTAACGTTCAAAAAAGCCGAATTTTTCAGATTAGCAGGACATCACGTCATGGCCCAGCAAACACCCAATTGTCGTGGGCTATCCGAGTTGGGTCCGAGAAGTGTCCGAGTGTCTGAGTGTCCGCTTAGACATGCGGGGGCATATACTAGGCTATCCAGATTTGGAACTGTCCTTCTCGGATATCCAAGAACATACCTCCGAACCAACATTTAGGAGAGTCCACTGAAATTCCAAGTCGAATGTCCGATGGATATTACATTCTGACAGTGTGCGGATATTTACACGTTGTTTCAGCTAAAAAGCCAACATCTCAAGTTCCTGTGCTGATAAGTGCACATATTTCATCCTTTCAAAATATTTCAAGAATATAGTTTGAAAGAAAATCGTCACTTGACTTGATTCTTCAGCGACGTGGTGGCGTATAACCGCATTATGCATGTTGGCATTGACTGGTCAATATATTCCCTGTCGGGCCTTCATTTCAAGCTTTTAGGCGTTACGATTTCTATGCCTTTTCAGCTGTCGCGTTACTGTTTGTTCCTGCGGTGAACATTCGCAATTCCGAAAGATATGTGACGAACTTTTCGCGTGCTTCACGTCGTCAGATACGTTTATAGCGTTTTTCGCTAAAATGGGCTCAACCGGTCGGCAGAAATGGCGTCTGCGCACAATGAATCTGTATTTCGTTTATGACTTGATCGGGATTATATATTAGGCTTGATCGGAATTATATGCTGGTATGGAGGAGTTGATGGTTCTTTCGAACTTTTATTTCGAGCATGTCATAAACTATACCGTACTGTACCGTCATATAAGGTGTTTTACCGAAGTTCCTGCGTTGAACATCACTGAACATTGTTAACGATCATCTCGTTGTGGCCTTCGTGGATGAGATTATTAGCGTTTTTCCCTACATGCGCATTGTCTCAGTGCACACAGTCACGTGACTCAAATTTTCGTCTGGCAAGTTCGAACTTGCTGTCAGCGGCGAGAGAAGCATTAGGGAATCTGCTTTGCGTCACTTACCTCGTTGGTTGCTTATAACTACTGGCTCTAGTTAGCGTAGTGAGTCAATGATACGGTTAGTGTTATAGTCGTACTGTGTATATAGCGTAAAGCGCTACACACAAATATAATTATCTATCTATCTAGTCAGAAGTGGCTTATGCCCACAGCGAGAATGCGCTTGGTTGGTTATTGAATCCTTATATTATAGCAATGACGCATGTTCGGTGTTGTTTAGAGTTCATTTCATACTGTTATATATAGTACGTCCTATTATTGCTATCAAACTTGATTTCTCGATCAACATGAGGTAAGAGCTACTGTTCTGTGGTTTAGAACTAGGAATGGATATGATGGTAGCATTTTGACAGGATTTGATCGAGTTGAACATACCTACTCATAATCGTGCTCGCTAATATTGCAGATATTAATGCATGGATTCGGAATTATCTTATTAAAGTACTGATATTCAATTCTAGCCAGCCCTATTACAGTTATATCTACAAGAGAAATTCACGTAAAAAATATATCAAGTAGATTGGGTGAAGAGAAAATGATCTCTAGCTAAAGCAAGAGTGGATAATGGCGGGAGCATTTCGGCCAAGATTGCTGTTCCTGGTTGAATATCGGATCCATCACCACTCGCTGTATATCGCAATAAAAGACATGAAAAACGATTGTAAGAGGAACGTAAAGTTGCTGATGCAGAAACTATACAGTCTGCCAACCAGCCCCAAATATCCAATGAAAACCACGGAACAGAACTGGAGTAATGCTTATTGAAGATACGGTATCATTCCGCAACCATTTGAGGGTGTTGTAGAACTGGAAAGCTTCGTTCGAGAGGTATGGTAAATGATTAGCATATAATTCAGACTTCTGTCTTGTGTGATATAAGTAGAATAAATATCTTGTGGGCGTTTGCTATTTATCGTTTCCTTGATCGTCCTAGTAATAATTTCTTATAACTTGCTTTTCATAAAAAAATATCCTTGGTATTCTGATGTAGGTAAACGTCGTTATAGCCTATAGAGTTTTATGGCACATTCATGAAGATGTGTCAACTTTTAATTATTTTTCAGGTATCAGCAATGAATCCCCTCAGGGAGTCCACCATGAATGACTATGTAAGAAGAATGCTCTAGCCTATAGAGTTTCAACCGATAAAGTTTGGTGCGAATTCTCATTGAAGGGCTGAACTGGGAAGAGAGCTGTGCACTGAGTTTATACATGATCATATATTGTAGGTTGAACTAGTTTGTTGTCTCTTATGTTTTGTTTAATGCTATCTTTCTATTTAGGTGCTTGTTGCAATATTCATACAACTGTTTTGGAAAAGGGCTACGACATTGCATCTGTGTTGCGCCATGCACATGTAAAAACAAAAATCGACAGACCAAGGTAGATGCAATATTGATTGTCTGATGCATACGCATAGAGGATAATGGTTATATTGCGTAACCATACTCATATATTTACCCGTGTTTTACCTGTGTGTTGGTTTATTTCGTTTTCGTGGTCGTTAATTTTAGTGTGAAAAGTAGTTTATTCATAAAGTATATCACCATAATTCAGACTGTACAAACTACCCATTAAGGATTTTTTAAAATTGGGTAGTTCTAATTCTATTCGCACATTTGAAAAAATTATTGTGGCCGAACATCTAGAAAACATGTGTCGTCGTTCCATGCGAATTGAGATGCCGGTGTTCTATTGAATGATGTATATTGTACTGTACAGTACAGCCAGAGGCGACGAATTGCGGGGTGTTATGACGTCGCGTTACATTGTGCACACATTGGTTTCGACCCCTGACCCCCCAGGCTACGCGCCTGAGTAAATGAATAGTATATAATAAAGAATTGTCTTACGTAATACTACACATGGAATAGGGTATCTTGTAATCGTTTGGTGTTCATCATCTCTCTGTTTGTCTCAGTAATAATTTTGCAAGTGCTTGCTGCGCTACAATACGCTTGGTTTTTTCGGATACAGTAGGCCCTAAGCCTTTCCACATGGGTTTTATGACATTGTCGTAATGTTAAAACTTGTCATATCTTTCCAGGCAAAACCAATGACTCCCGTTGTTGTCGCATTCACAAGGAAAATTGTACCGAAGAGTTGCAACTGATTGAGTTTGGAGCGAATACTCTCCGAAAGCCAGAAAGGAAAAGAAAAGAGCTCTGTGTAAACTGAGTCTATACCAAATCGTCGTAAGTTGAACATGTGAATATGTCAAGCTGTCTCTAAATTGTTCAACACAATCTCTAATTTAGGGGCTTGCTGTAATATTCATTGGTGGGCTGAGATTATGGGTAGTGTGGAACCCTGCTATGATGCACTGGTTCTTGGTGTATCTATTTTGTCAATGCCGCCAATGCGGAATACTACTCCAGTTGATAAGCATTAGAATTATAGCTACACAATTTTCCCAACATTTATTCTCAGAGGAAATTGGATTAGAATTATAATAAGAGCATAAACACTTCCCCTTAATTAGGTGAGGATTAGATTACCGCAGGGCCGGCCAACCCGTGGCCCGCGAGAAGGTTTTGAGTGGCCCGCGAGGTAATTTCCGAAATTTCTAATATCATCAAAAACGGATTGCACAGATTGTGAACTTGCAAGGCCAACCAAATATCTGATTAGTCAGGCCGCAACACTTGAGATGTGATGACTAAACTATCAGTTTCGACTCATTGACAGATCCATCAACCATTCATATATTGGTATATCTTCGTACACTACAATAAAGCAGAATAATTTGCGATAGATTTATCAAAGGTAAAAATTTTCTACAAGCTTAGCGCAATATGTTGTCACTCGATTTCTTGTTCTTAATATTGTTGCATTTTTGTGAAAATTGAAGAACACCCAATGACCAATGTATCAGATTGAGTCGAACTATATTAGCGATCATGAGACAAAGTGTCGTTCAACATATGCGACCTTGCGTTTGCGCTCGCAGTAAGACCGTCCACTAGACCTAGGCACGAAATGATTGACGCATGTTGGTCGCAGCTTTCGATATCGATATGTCCATGCGCTGAATAGCCCAGTCCTCGCAAACTTAGCTCAGAGATACACAGCAGGCCCGCAATATAGTCAAGTGACAATATTATTGACCTATGAACTTCCAAAAATTTTCGCGCTTCGCGCGGATAGTGGCCCGCGCAAAAGTTCGTCAATCGAATGTGGCCCTTTGGCTGAAAAGGTTGGCCAGCCCTGGATTACCGGTACCGCCATTTTGCTAAAATTTTGTCCTTATTAGGGGGGTAGAAACGAACCCCCCCCCCCATTTCAAGTGTTGCGTGCTGCCAATTCGTGAGAATCGACTGCGCAGCGGCACGAGACCTCCCACTGATACTGTTATTCATTTGAATGTGAAATCTGGTCATTGATAAATTTGCACACGACGTCACCACAGGCTTGAACATCCCATCAGCAATAAGGCCACAATCAAAGTGTCGAGTCTCTGCCTGCTTGCTGCACCTGCCGTTGTGCACAGTCGATTGCCACCATTGACAACACTTGAAATAATGGTGGGGGGGGGGGGCTGAACCTTCGAACCGCCGGGATACGCACCTGCTAGTCAAGTAGCATAATGGAATAGTCTCTTGAGGCAGACTTGACCGACTAGAACTAGATGATTCCAGTTGTCCAATTACAGATTAATTGGAGCGAAATGCGGCTGATCTAATTCTAATCTAACTTTGGAAATGTTTCTGTGCCCTTATTTTAATTCTAATCCAATTCCGTTTGCGAATCAGATTTGGACAATATGGTGTAACTATAATTGTCGTTGTTATTTTAATGCTAGTCAAGTAAAGTAGTTGGCAGCTATTCCCTGGTATACAGCCGTTTGCTGTTCGAGTATTTGCAATGAGACCCTTCCCTAGGGTTCTCCCGCTGCAGTAGAAAGACCGGCAAGTAGTTTATTACAACTCATTCGCTTCTAGTTGTGACACTTTTCGTGTCTTGAATGCTTTGTATTGAGTGATTTCTATCCACAGTTCTAACAAAGTCACAAATTCTGTTATATTCATGGTCTTTGCCATATGCACATCATGTCATATTAAGTAATCTGTAATGTTTGCATCAAGGTATTCCGAATATGCTAGCATTTTGAAGGATTATTTCATGTTTGCTGGAATTAATTTCTCGGTAAATATTTCAGAAAGAAAATGCAAAGAAACTGAATATCTTGTCTCAACGTTGCACTCGAGATGGCAAAGATACTTGGTAAAGGCGTTCATCATCATCAATCCGACTCGTCCTGTATGAAGTTGAAGATGTTACCAGCGAGAGGAATTGTTGTCTGCAAGTGTGCATATGTGTAGTGTGCAGCGGGTATTGCCTCGTTTTCACTCTCATCGACCAACTTTCTTTATTTTGATTGATTAATGATATTGTCAATTACTGTGTGGTGTTACAGTTAGCTTTCTGCTGTTTTCAGTTTTTTTTTATGTTGATATTTTTATGCTAATATAAGTTTCGGAAACGAAAAATCAATCTTGTAAGTTGGTGCGTCTAGTTAGATCCTGGTGATGGTAGGGGTAGCTGAGGCAGAAGCGCACTGCCCAGGTATGTCTTGCCAGTGCCAGATAAATTCGTTCCAACTTTCTCCCTCCACTGGCCCGGGAATGATTTACCAGACGGTCACTGACCAGTGAGTGAACGTCGGGGGGATTCAACACCTCCAGTCCGAGTGAACAGTGTAGGGGATAGGTCAGGGACTTTTGATCGTACGTCCGTGGGCTATATGTGGACCATCAAATGTTTGCTGGGGGGCTGCTAGATTACGATATGATAGGTAATTGCTAGATTGCGAAACGGTAGTTTCAAACGCTATAATGGGTCATATTTACTGTGATGAAATATTTGATTTGGTCGACAATGCGGTGTGAGCAGAACCAACCAATCCGGTACCAAAATTAGATCCACTGATACTTTCGTGAAAACATATTTGTCACTCCATAACTACTGTGCGCGAAGCGCAACAAAATTTCGGGCTTTGCTTGACTTTTATGAATACTTAATGCTGGTACTCCGTGAAAGCAGCCCCAAAATTCCTCAGGCAATCTTTCGTATTGGGGGATTAAACTACTTTTACTTGACAAATTGAGAAGAGCGAAAAGTAAGTAAGTAGATCACGAAATACATAAAATCAGATCTACTTGAATAAGTACCAGAAGTAGAGGAAAACTACTTGAGTACTTCCAAAAAGTAGAAGTACTTCGTTACTGACGACCTCTGATTATTAGTGGCAAATTTGAGCGGATGAATATCACTTATTTCGAAATCGTCTGAGTGTCGTCGGGCCATTATTGAGCTTCCAGCAAAGGGTGTTGCGAAGCTTGTTTTGTTGTGCTTGAAGAAAATGAAAATTCCTAGGAATGACGAATGAGATACGCATCGTAAAAGGTACAGTACTACATAGTATTTGTTACCGTGAATGTCTGCGACAGTGCATACCACCCGGATGACTTTGATTTCATGATTGAAATATTTCATTCGCCGCATTCTCTGTTCTATTTTGGGATATTACCCGACGTATATAGTGATCTGTGACACTGTTGGCTTGTTAGTGTTATTGATCGCGATATGTTTTCATCCACTGCTGGATATTTTTGACGCACATATGCCACCTCAAATGAGGAACCTTTTGCTTCAATACATTGGATCAAGTAAGTCATGAATCTCTGCTGTATCATGTAAAATGCGGAGCCGTCATCACACAATGTACCTGTACCGGTACTTCAAAACTTGTTATATTGCACTGTGATGCGTTAATTTTGAGGTTACCAAAGTATTGATGGTTCTTAGTGTACTTTTTGCTGCCGAATCCAAAACTGTTATCCGTTTGTTTCAATGAGGTTTAGTTTTTTGGCAAATTGCATTTGAATTTGTCAAAACTTCAGTTTGCAGCGTCTTGCGATTGAGATTTGTGACGTCATAAAAAGGATTTAGCAGTGAAGTTATGATGAAAATTTTAGAAAATGTTTCAATTACGACGAATATCATTCCCAAGAGGTTTCAGGATTATTATTAGCTTTGGGCATAGTCTACAGTTCGGCTGAACGGTATTTGTTTTGGACTCATCTCCCAAGAGTTTGAAGACAGTATTACTCCGTGATGACATTGGTTCTGTTTCTGTTGGATATTTGGACATTCCGTAAGCTCACTGAATGCTATGAAGACATGAAATTCCATTTGAAACCTCTTCAGTATAGCCAACACCAATAGATATTATGAGGTGACTTGAAAGGATTTCGATAATTCTTGGGTTACTGACCGGTTGCACTAGATATCCAGTTTTTGTGTCTGTGGAACTCGAGGGCTGATAATCACCTCTACACACCATCAGCTGGCCTCGCAGAACAAGCTTTAACCTGGTTTTAAAAATGTCAAATCTGCCTAATTGATCCACAAAATATTCTTTTGCCACCTCTCCACATTAAACTTTGTCTCACAAAAAAACTATAACTATGGGCACTTGAGAAAGATGGCCCAACCTTCAAGTTCTTGCAAATTTTTTGAACACTTCGTTTTCGTTTCACACTTAACACATTGATGTTGGCAAGGATTTCGCATTTAAAACACACTTGTGATATTAAGTGTTTACGTGTCTATAGTGTAACATATCAACTTCTACCTTCATCTATTAGGTTGAGCGCCATAGAACAAAATTATGCTTTCTTGTTTAGTTGTAAAAGTGCCTATATTTCAACTCTGTTATTATATTTTTATAGTATTTAAAACGGCTGTCATTGCAAAAACCTTGAATTCAAATAAAAATACCATCTTGCAAAAATTGACAACATTCATGACCAACTAAGCTACCAGAGAAATTAGTTTCTTTGTGCCCAATAATGACCAAAGCTAGCATAATTGGAAATGTGATGAAGAAAAAACTTAATCTGATTGATAAAAACTGGCATTTTCAAGTTCATCGCAAAAAATTGATTCATAAACAGTTAAAACATCTTTGACCTCCGAAAAATAATTTTCGAATGCAGCACAGTGTTTTTGGTAGCCTATTTGTCTTAGTCTTTATAATGTCATGTCTAGGTAATGAACTTGCTTAATATAGCGGCTTACGCATGAATTCAATTTAGTGGAACTGCAAGATGCTAGTTACACAGAAGGAATGAGGACGAGAAAAAAAAACAATTGAAAGTTTAGCCGGTGGTGGAATTAATTCGCTTTTTCTTGAGACCACTCGTACTACTGCATGTCTCCTAAAGAAGAATTAGACCTCCAGCAGCAATACTTTTCCATCAATAATCATTTCATCGTGAATCATGAATGAATATTGAATAAACAGTTTGTTCCAATGTCGTTTTGGGAGCGTGAAGAAACTTTTGCGATATTTTAGCATCGCATTGCTTTGCGATAGGTATGGATGTACGTGAATTTACAAGGTGGTATGCAATCGTGATTTACACCGACAGCATGTATGTAGGTAGCAGTGTTGGGATCAAGTCACTACCTTCGAGTCACGAGTCATTTCGAGTCACGAGTCATTTCGAGTCATTGCCCATTTTGACTCGAGTCAAGTCAATCGATTTTCAAAGGTGACTCGAGTCAAGTCAAGTCACTCGATTTTTGGAAGTGACTCGAGTCAAGTCGAGTCAAGTCAAGTCAAGTCACGAGTCAAGTCACAATTCAAGTCAAGTTGCCTTTTCGAAGTATGGGGCATCATAACGCCATTGCATTTCGCTAGCTGTCTGAAATACAGATTGAGTGGTCATTGATTTTGAGCCGATGAACGAATATAGAGTTAAATATACAGGCAAGAAGGCGCTGTATCGCTCACATATACGTAGAACTGCTAAACCATAGTTTATAGTTACCAGGCAAAATAGAGAATAGATACGAATTGATAGGATGCAATACATGACTCATATACAAATCGATGTGATACAATTCGAGCCTGCGCCAATGGCTGCGGACTATATACACTATATTAGAATTCAATTTCAATAAAACAAGAGGTTTTGTTAAGGTAAAAACATAGATTAATTACTTTACTATACTAGTTTACGACAACGTAAGGTGTAAGCTTCGATCACTTCGTTTGCGGTCAATTTATTTGTGAGGGAACAATGTTGGCTCCGTAAAACGCACGATCATTAAATGATTGGTCGCTCTCGCGGTTACACCAGCGTTTCGCGAGCAATCCGAACATATGCAAGATTCAGTGATTTTTGTCGACACTGATTACTTGATGACTTGAAATTGACTCGTGAATTTTGCTCCGAGTCCCGAGTCAATCCATATTTCTGATACGCTGAGTCAAGTCAATTCAAGTCATTTTAGCAAAGTGACTCGAGTCAAGTCAAGTCATTCGAAAAAGGTGACTCGAGTCTGACTCGAGTCAAGTCATGACTCGAGTCATCTCAACACTGGTAGGTAGGCGGTAAAATTACAGTCTTGGTCGCAAATGTACAGGAGAACATGTAGATTGGATATACCGGAGGTTACTGTAACGTTACAGTCAAGCGTGTAAAGTGAGATTACCAGACGAGTATGAGTTAAATTTACATTGACTGTCGGTAATGTCACATTACCGCGAAATGTCTGGTTACCGAGCTTCCAAACATTTCGCGGTAAATAGAGGTTATTTTTTTACAGAGTGCGAAATCATCAAGATCTTGTATATATTCACTATAAATGAAGGGTAAGGAAAGGACGTAGTTTATTTTTGTCCTTGATGTTCTTGCGGCACATACACCGACTCATGATACACATACACACGATCTGCGCATACGCATACCATGAGTGCATGATGTGCATATGCCGCTGGACAAGGAAATGCAGATATAGTCTTTACGGCTTTCTAAGTCATGCACCACCCCTCCATGCTATCCCAGTAATGCATGAGCGCCAAGCAGGGAACCCATGGATACCAGTGTTACTAATCAGGTCTTTGGACTGACCCGGCCGGGAATCGAACCCACGACCTACCGATCAAGAACCCGGACGCTTAACCACTACGCTATCTTGTCGGTAAAACTTTGTGTATGTTGCGTGTGCTCAGCCGTCTGTATGTCGCGTGTGCTCAGCCGATATTTAGTGTCGTGGATATATTCTAAGTATCTTCGCCCTGCATTAGGAACTGGAAAATGGTTGAAAGCGAGGTTTTAATCGTCCTGGCGAGTAATAGATGCGGTGGTACTCGCTGCTCGTTCCACACTACTTCTAACGATGATGGAACATCTCCCGACACGTTACGATAGTAACTAAACTGTACCAAGAATTATTCCGTCTGCATTTTCTCGATTACAGGGATTTGTTTTCGACTCCGGTATTACAGGAAACTAAAAATCCATAAAGGCGTCGAAAGGAACAGACATCATCACTTCTGTAGTGGCGTGACCCGCTCTCAAGTACCAAGACATTGCCGCTAACAAGTGATTCGTTGCATCGGCAGAGTCGCCACCCTTTATGAGATCTCCGAAATCATATTATAGGGCTGGGCACGATGATTCGAGTACTCGAATCTGAATCGAGTATTAATTTAAATGATTCGAGTCGAGTAGTAAAAGACGATTTTTTTCAGTACTGGAATTATACGATTCTCGCCACTGAAAGGTAATTGATCGACGAGAATTATAGTTTCTAAACTAATTTTCACTGTTGAAGCCTTGAAACCTTGATTGACGGTATCATAGAATCAGCATACGAAACATATAGTACAAAGCTACGAAGGTGACTGGACGTAGCACATTTTCGAAGTCATGATTATCCTACAACATTGTCACCCAGTGGACTGAAATCGGTATGGTCGAAAAATACCAAAGTATCATTTATGATATGGATAACAGGCATTATATTCTTTGTGGTGGCATAAGCGGTACATATTTGAACTTTGACGAATTATATTCTGTCATGACGTCATAATGGGTGATACTCGACTCGACTCGAAGCATATTACGTGATTCAGAATCGAATCACTCAGGTACTCGATTTTGCCCAGCCCTATGATTTACTTGCATTTTATCGCGATGTCGCTGGCTTTATCGCAATATAAATAATTAGCTGAGTTTCCGGACAATTCCGTGATGTCGTTTCGAATTTGACGTTATCCATTAGAACTGCTTACAGTTACAAAAGGCGCTCTTGCAATTATTAGAATATGATGTATTTGGCAACGATAAGATTTCAAGCAATCATTAACATAGGTTACCTGGAATTCACAAATGAGAGTTTCCGTTTGCCGAATCCTTGCAGGCTGTTTGATACGCTGTAATAGCCGAAATGCAACGCGACTTGGTCGTGCGAGCTAGTTATTTCCAACGATTGCTGATCCCGATTTACTGCCGCTCACATTCGCAACCGTACTCTCTCGCGTCTTGGAATGAGGCTGTGAATTCCAAATGATGTGGTTCACGGACTAAATAATATACTTTCCTTCCAATTCTTCAATCACGGTTGAAAAAAATAAGGAATCTCTCTTCATTTGTACTACTTTAGTTACAATTGAGGCTGGTATATCGACAGCTAAACTTCAAAATGTAGGAACATGAATGGCAACCGTATACTATGAAAATTCACTATATCACGTTTACACATGGCAACGTGATATTCTACCCGTTTACATAAAATTCAAGGTAGTGCTGTCGGTTTAACAGAACCTGTAATAATCAATAATCAAGATGAAACTGACCTGCATTGTATTGGCAATAATGGCGATGACGCTCGCTGAAGTCCGAGGACGTAAGTCACGTGTTTCAGTATTTTACTGCATGGAGAAGTCCTTTTTTTCATGGCGTAACGCGGCGATACTCCGTTACTCAATATCACAGTACCGAATAGCCGAAAACATGCTTCTTTTTCGTTGCAGAGGGTTGCCAACAAGACTTGGACTGCCCGCCCGGCTACTTCTGCAATCTCAACCAAAACCGATGCTATCCTTTGATTTAGGTGAGTGTGTGATCCCTGCATTAAAATATTCCATTAATCATATTTGTCTGCTCTTTATTCAGCAGTAAATGTTATATGGTATATTATATGGTATATTAATTTTCATATCGTGCGCTTCTTGGTGTCGTGAAAATCTCACATCATGAACCATTATATAAGACATGAAAAGTTCTTGTTACTTCTGTCATAATATTACAATGTTCTGTTTCCCGTGCATAACAAATACGCGTCTTTCGTACATACTAAAATTTATTCACAGATCTTCGGAAAGGCGAAAGAGTAAAGTCTAAAGGCAAAAGAAATGAATTAATCGATTGCTTGCTGACGACAAAATAAAAATATCATTGAAAATCTTCTTTGTTCAAGAGAGTTGCGATGTATATGTAACAGTGAGACAGACGCAAGAAATCTTTGAATCGAAAGCAGATGAGAATGTTTATGTCTCTTCGTCGTACTAGTCGACTTCCCGGCCAAATGTTAATTTCCGATGCAGCTCATGTTGGATTATTTCGAGGATAGTTGTCAGGGTTGTAACCAAGTTACAAGGCTCCGAGTCACAAGTCAATTTCTCTTTTAAAATTTCGACTCGAGTCAAGTCATATTCAATTCGGCACCGAGTCAAGTCCGAGTCCAAGTCAGCGAGCATAGGCTCAAGTCTGAGTTATGGTATTATGACTCGAGTCCGAGTCCAAGTCATTGTGTTGACTGCTCAGTTTCCCGTTAAAGACTTGGTAAACACACTTTTTATAACTCTATTTGGTGATATCGAATAGTTCGCATTTATAATATACTAATTTTCCTCACTTTTAGCAGTTTCTGGTCGCATTTTCAAGTACCAGTACCAATAGACGAAATCCCAAAAGAGTGGTTACTTTACTATTCTTCGAAATTACAATGAAATGTCGGTCTTTGTCGTCTGAGTCTCGAGTCATATGACTTGGTGCATGACTCGAGTCCAAGTCGATTCAACACACAGATTAACTCGAGTCGAGTCATTACCGTATTTTGAGAAAATGCCTCGAGTCAAGTCGAGTCATCAGAAAATCGTGACCAGAGTCGGACTCGAGTCATTACGACCCTGATAGTTGTCGTTGGCGCAAAGTGCTGTATTTGTAGTCGTATCGATACCCGTAAAACTAGAACCAGTGTACAATATACCCTTTGAAATCCGTACAGATATACTGCAGTGGCGGCTCGTGACTTTATCGTGTAGTGGGGCAGAGTTTCCGCGATTTTATTTGTCTAAACGACGTCACAATATTGAATTCTGACGTAAAAATGTGACTCCATGGTGGTCACACACAGTTTGTATGGGGTATAGACATTAGATATGAAGTACAGTAGTTCGAAAAGTCTCGATGCGTTTTAATGAGCTGAAACCACGCATGGATTCTGCGGATGAAATCGGGGTGGTCAATATGGTATTAAAAAAGCTAGTTACAGCAGCAAAGTTTATGGAAGGCGATTTTTCAACTATAGGAATTTTTAAATTCCACTAGTAGTTACTACTTCGGAAAAAGATGTATTGGAATATAAACAAGTCAACTCGAGCCGAGCAATGTCGACCATCGGGTAATATCGAGACGCTGTTTGCAGTAGACCACATGCTTCAGATCACGATACCCAATTTCGTTCCAACTAGAGACTGTGCCTCTGGCGCCAGCAGTATAAAAGTGTATAACAAGGCGTCCTTATCCTCGCTTGTACGTCAGCTATTCCTTTCATCGAAATACGTTGGGGAAAGGTAAGAGTGCGCTCTCCGCCCGCGTACGATTAGATCAATGGACAATCTCAATAAAGACCGAGTCTCTTTGCCTCTAATTATTGCTCTCTAAAGCAAACAGCATAAACGGCGTACGGAGCAAAATTCAACACGATTCATGCTCTCACTTGACCTGACTAAATAATCTGCAGATATGACTATAATTCGAGATATTGTGTATAGCAGGGGTCACCAACGTTTCTGCAACCGGGGTCACCAACCTTTCTGCAACCAAGAGCTACTTCTTGGGTACTGATTGCAGCGACGGGCTACCATTTACCCACGCCGTTTACCCGTAACAGACTGAATTTTTTCCGCTTTGATATTCATAGCACTGGCAGGAATCACATTGCGGTGTGTAAGACTTCCAAGAGAGTCTTTTAAATCAAAACATCACATTTCAACTAGCTATCCACTAAGATTCTTCAAGAAATCACGCATTACTTCGCACCATGTTTGTATAAATTATACAACTACAGTCAACTCAAATTTTAAAATAGATCATGTCACACTTTAGACTGGACATCATGTTATCTGTTTCCATATCAGTCAGTGAGAAGCCTGGCAATGCACGCTTTCAACTAGTGCGCTGTACGAATACAGAAAGTTAGAAACATGGTACTAAACTGCGTTGAGTGTAAGAGAAACAAGCTGTGTCAGAAGATGCAATACGTACGTAAGTGGCAAACATATATTGAAAATCTCCTAGTACTTCACAGCTATCTGCTACTGAATAGTAATGTTGTTTACTACTTTGGCATTGTCCTGGACGTCAAGCTACCATAACGGAACCCCCACCATTTCAAGAAGACCGTGGATGGAAGTCCGTCATGTCGCCTGTATAGGCAGTGCGCCATATCCGTCGTCTTCGATGTCTTGTGATTCTATTACATGTTGGTATATCATGAATTGTAATTGAGGATATTTGATATACCAGTATTTTCATTTATAAGTTACATGTTAGTGTGATTTAAACAAGAATTGCTAAATCAATCAATCTGTATATTTAAAAGCTCAATGGTAATAATCTGACCACTATTGGTAAATGCTGCTTAGGGGTCTTCAAAAATGACTTTTTTTCTCAAATTGTACTGGCTACTTGATAAAATTGTTAGGTTACCTAATTTAAGCCTACACACCAAATTTGGTCCAATTCCAGCCCGTAGCCGCATTGCTACAGGAGAAGAAAGTTTCTATTTATTATATAAAAATATATTAACAAAACTTTCAAAATTTTCTGTTCACCCCGTGAAAGTGTTTGGTTATCTATAGAAACGATGTTCATCCGTCGGTTGGTATTCGACTAAGTCTTCTTTCAATTTATTTTGATTATCTTTTTTGTTATATTTTCATCTGCGACCTTTCTGTTCTCCATATCGAGTGCTATTTTGAAGTTAATTATCGCTTTCTTGTATTTGGACAATATTGTCCATGCCGTTCTCTTGTTGCCGATGTTGTACAATATGTTGTTTGCTGTAAGCTTTCTTCCCAGATTTTTTTTGTATATCTGCATGATGTCAGGATATGTTTTGCGTCATCATCGTTGGAGTTGCAGAGTTTACAGTTCAAGTCAAGTGCTGTCCTCGTTGTTGTGTGGGTTATGTTTCTGCTCCACTTTTTACGCATTGTGGGCGGTCTTGTAGTTCACGATTAGTTCTTCGTTCGTGATGGTTTTTTGGTTTAGATATTGGGTTTGAGCGATCTTTTTCCAATTTGTCTCTTCTCCCCCTTGAGATCGTGTTTCCGGATCGATTTTCTTTTAGACTTTTTACTGCTTTGTAGAGGCTTCTATGAGTGGCTTGCTGCCAGTCCTCCTCGTCAAAGTCTATTCTCTTGCAGAGCTCTAGGCTTTCGATCCAGTTTTTTGGGGTGGGGTATTTATGGGGTTCCGTATTTTTGTACAGTCCATCATTTAGTTGTTTTATTTTTGTCCCAATTTCATACACTGCGTGCTGGTGCCAGATTTCGTTGGGTTTTTCAATTTTCTTTAGTACCAATATTTTTTCCAATTCACAGGCTTTTATTCTCGATTCGACGTCTGGTATTTCAAAGCCACCTCTGTCTTTTTCCGCAATTAACGTTTTCCTCGCTATTGATTCCCTTTTCTCCGGCTTCCATATAAAATTGAAGTACATCCTTTCCACTCGTTTTTTGTAATATTTTGGCAATTGGATCACTCGTGCATTATATATGATGAGGCTGGATGCCATGGAGTTGAGTATGGTCTTTTTTCCGACCGTGGATAGTCGTCTGTGCCGGTAGGCATTGAGAATTCTTTTGATCTTCATAACTCTCGTGTTCCATGTATCGCTTTTTTGGTTTTTGCCAAAGGTTTGGCCTGGTATTTTGATGTTCGGCTATTTTAGATGTTGATATTTCGATCTGTGGGTTGGGATGCCACGTTTTGGTTGGATGTGGAGGATTTTCGTTTTGTTTGCGTTAAGCTTCTGGCCCGTTGCTCTCTCATATTTTTCAAATTCTCTGAATACCAGTTCGACATCTGCTTCCTTTGTGAAGTAGCAGGTAAGATCGTCTGCATATTGCTGTCCTTTGATCCTTAAGCTTCCTAGTCTAAAGGCTTCAATGCTTGGATTGTTTTCGATTTGTCTGGCTAGGGGGTCGCTACAGATGGCGTATAGGGCCATACTGAGCGGACACCCCTGCCTTATTCCTCGTTCTATATGTATTTTATTTGTCAGGGCTCCATTGACAAGGCTTCTGAGTTAGAGTTAGAGAGGCTTGACTCAAGAGAGAGTCAAGTCTCTAAAGGAAAGACTCAGCAAGTCCTGACTCTTGCGGACGAGTCAAGACTTGAGGAGAAAAGACTCAACGAGAATTGACTCAGAAGAAGAGTCCAGACTCGAAGAGGCAGGAACAGACTCCGACGAGACTTGACTCGGGAAGAGGAGTCAAGTCTCGAGGAGGGAGGTGGTTGAGTCAAAAGTTGACTCGAAGTTGAAGTGGAAGTCCTTTAGTCGAAGAAGCAGAAGTAGAGGTAGGTTTTTCCAGCCTAGGTGTACGACAGTAAGTTACTAGCTATTACGGTAAGTTAAATTATCTATTGCCACAGCGGCAAGCGCATCGTCTTTCTCACCTGAAAATAGCCGTTAGTAATCGAAGATACATACCTCAATACAACCAATACACCGATACTCCACCTGTGGTACGCAAAGGTCTTCCGTGTGGTACGCGAGTAGATTCTGTTTTATTTCGACCAAAGGGAGGTATTAGTTCAGGTGGGGTTGATTTTGAGTTTTTGGAAGCCGTCGTCGTCGTCGTGGTAATGTCGTCGTCGTGGGTAGGGACAATCCCACCAATGACGGCCTACGGGGAAGCGAACTAGCCGTAAAGAATTGGGATTCTCACATAACCAATTCCGTTTTAATATATTTGAGCACAAGAATTCCAAATGGATCCACTGGAGCAGTGGTCGGGAACCTATGGCTCGCGAGCTATATATGGCTCTTTTGGGGATAAGATATGGCTCTTTGCCGAGTATTTATTTTTGTACTGAATTGATCAATATTGCAGCGACTTGTTGGTAAATTTTCATCACGACCAAAATAATTATTCTCGAGGCATTATATACATTATACATGCCTTTGAGAGGTAAAGGCAATGCCGTCTTCCGGTTTAGGGGCTCGGACCCTTCTATTCAAAATCATTAAATTGAAGTTACTGTCACGCCGGCGGCCAATATCACTCGCGAATTCTATATACCCGACTCGAAATCTTGAATTGTGCGATACGTTGATTAATCAAAGAGCATAGCAGACATGGCGACGCCCATTTCAAAACGCAGTTTTCAAACACACATTGTCTTCCTGATCTACGGCGCGAAATAAACTGTTGCGGATGTGACATTCACAATTACAAACTCGAATTGGTAAGTATAACTCTGAGTATACCGGCGATAAAATGTATGCGTGTACCGCCGAATACTTTGAGAACTGAGAAGTTGATAAGTATTTAGATTTTCGGAATCAGTGTGACAGTCACATTCGAATAATATACATCAGCTTCAACAAATTCTAAGCTACTTACGATGAATTGCGTTATCAATCGTGAGGCTTGGCTCGTCTGTGCCGTACCTCTCGTTTCGAGCAATATTTTCAAACAATATATACAAGTTTTTACACAGACAATATGACGCACAAGAGGAATCCCATGTAGTGAGTTAGAACGGCTATCATGACGTCACGAAATTTCAATTGTGGCGTAACATTTGATTGGCATATTTGACTCTTTGGGAGCTGAGATGAAAAAAACTGGGCCAATATGGGTCTTCTGACAAAAATGGTTCCCGACCACTGCACTAGAGAAATCATATACTGCAATTTCGGTCCAAAAACCCATTTTCTCCGCAAGGCTGTAGTGAGTTTGGTCCAAAAGTGCACGGGCCCTGCAGGTCCGTCAATTACATATTCCGGAATCATCATACGGAAGTGGAAGAAATTTTTAGTCGTTACCGCCACCTAATGCGGGGTACTGAAGTGGGTACTAAATTGAAGTAGCCAATATAGACTGAGGCTCATTATTATTATTAAATGAAAAAATCGTGTTTAGTAGCTTCTACAACGAAGTTCTTTTGCACCATAAACTGGTAATCGACTGTGAGGACATAGGACAAAAAATAAGAGGACAGAAAATTCTGGCGTAATTATTAATGCTTCTCGTATAGTTGAACAATGAACAGCAGTGAACACTTTTATGCCTTTTGTGTACAATCTACTTGATACAGATATTGCGAGCTACCAGACTTGCACAAACTACTGGATTTTCAAAATGTGTGACTAGAATCAGAACTAAAAATAAAACTAATGTCCATTTAAGCTTGTGTTATGTAATGTCCGACAACAATATGTTACATATATGTAATCGATTTTACAGTTACATCAAGACACCATATTCAAAACACTAGTTAATGTTGAGTATGTGTTATGGTACTTTACAAAATTTATCAATTCCCTACTGTTAGTTTATTCTCTTTCGCTATGACCTACATTTTCCCTTTTGATTGCCGCACAGCGGGAAATCTCCGAAAGTAGTGCTGCGAAATTGGGAAATAGCGATTTCTTTAATTATCTTTAATATTTATAATCTTAGCGTATTAATGTTAAATCTTGTTCGGGCGTCTAATACACATTTATATAACTAAGCCTAAGCCCGCGGTATGTGCATTAGACGTCCGAACAATATTTGGACGGATACTACAGAAAACGTATCGTCGGTGATGCATAATTGCCTTGATCACTTTGACCAAGTAAGACCTCAGAACTTTCGGCTACTTTTCAACATTGTTCATCAACCCTAATCATAACGTCTCACTTCTGAATTAATCCAAGTAAAGGAAATGACTTTCCTTGCAATGCTAGCATGCATTTACGACGCATTGAATGTCAGCGTGGATTCGAATAACGTGTTTCATTGACATATCTCATCATAAAAATACTTGTTAAGTCTCGATTTAATTACTGCAGGCAACGCTTAAACGGAAGCATGATATGTCATTTCACCATGTTTCTTGAGGGAGTAACGATATTTTTTTATTTTGGTGCCCTCACTTATCATTATCATTTAGGCCCTTCACTATTTAGCCTCTACTGTAGGGTGGGAAAACGTTCCAGCTCGCGGGCAGCATTCAAAATATGAATCCATTCGCGGGCCGCATTATAACAAAATCGAAATTATAACCCTAAGGCCTAAGGTAAGCTTTTATTGGATTATGTGAAGTAACCAAAAGACATGGAGGCAATACATATATAATACGATTTAAATGTAGATTTGATGATAACGCACATGTGCCAGAGACAACACAGACATTTTATAACTTGGCCATCCTCAATCAATTCGTCTGAATTAAGCGGGCGTACGGTCTTGAAAATGACACTAGGGATTCCACGAATCGTATGAAACTCGCAACATAAGAATAATTCTTGCAAGCGACGGTTATAGAGGCGCAGAAGTCCAATTTAAAGCTAGACCATTAACCCCTCCAAAAATAGCTTATTCAGAATAAATTTTCGAATCTTCGAATAAACATCTTTAAGTATGAAGTGGGTTGTGCCGATTCTCAGGATGGTGTGAAAACTTGAATATGTGATCAACGATCGGCTTATAGATATGTTGATTTGCCGTTCGGTTAAGCTTACAAACACACACTGCTGACAGCTTTGTAACCAGCATGCTACCTGTTTCAGCAACCGCTTACTGTGTTAAACTTGGCCTTTTCACGTTCTTTTGTGAAAACGACATAAACATAATTTACCGTTGTATTGAACATTTTACACTGAAAGTAATCTAAAATCACAATTGTGATCCGAACCAAGTCACTTCCGTATTGATTTACCAGGATAATCAACAATTGAATCGTTAAAAATGCTTAGACTCCGAGGTCGGGCTATTGTGTTAATGATAAAATCAGAAAATGGAATATTAACATTGTAACTTAATAATTATCATGATAAAATGTATTAGGAGAACGTTAAATAAAGTCGCTTTGGTAATTAAATTTCTTACTTCGCATTTTTATCAATATTCCTATTAAGTTTCTCGATGCCTTCGCGGGCCACACAAAATGTTGTCGCGGGCAGTAGTGTGCACGACCCTATGCTCTTTGCAGTGCCGGGATCAAAACAAACCTTCACTTTAGCGCGTTGGTTCTTAATCTTAACTTATTCGAATCTGCAAGTATTTAGAGTCACATGATCCAAATTCTACCATATTAAACATGTCACTATACACATCTAGTAGGCCTACGTTACTACGGAATACTGTTGCACAATATGACCCGCGCACCAACGGAGTGAAAACAATACCATTGAAACAGTAACGTTGTAATGAATATTAATTGCAAATCAGTGTGACAGCTGATGCTATTCCATTTCGAATACCATTTCATAAACGCCTTACCCGACGCTGCATAGCCGTAATGTTCAGTAAAAAGGTCGTGACACTACCGAATTTAAAATTCGCCTATTGATCATAATTGCCTGCAACCAATAATGGCGTGTCATCACATATTATATATATGGGTTGAGTGTGTGTATTAACCTCCAGCGTAATCCTTGAGACTGGCTCACGGAACCACTGATGTTTCCATGGAACACCGGTTAAGAACCACTGCTTAATACAGTACTGGTATATGATTTTATTGGGATTTATGTTTGATAGCCCATCAACCAATTTGACGAACGAAAAACCAAAAAATATGACCAATCAATTTTAGTTTCTCTATGTCAAGCACATGTTTAATTGTTTATCCATTGTTTAGTTTTTTCGTTTTTGTTTCGTTCACCCATCCGCAAAATCTAGTCAATCTATTGTAGTTAGTTACTGTGAGTACTCGAAAACTTTTATTGCCTGCGCTTATAAATGGATAAGATGTTCGAGTGGTATGCCACCAAAAGCATCACGTTCGAAATTATATTCTCACCCAAATTATTTCCGATGTTAAGCGTCCTAAATGTGAAGATCCCCAATCAGTAGCTCATCATCATTGTAATTATTATGCTCGCGTAAATGAAGGCGGGAAAAGTTTTGCAGGAAACACCATATTACGCTCCAGACGAACATGTCGGGAACTCCTCGATGCAGTGATTTCGTAACAGAGACGAGCCTACGTCAATTAACAACGCCTCTCATCTACACATCGACATTTCTGCTACCGCTGTGGTTCTCAAGCTGGTGTCTGCGAGACAAATTTCTGGAACCTCGATGCAATATCGAAAATACTAACACTATCACGAAGTAAATGTTTTGTGAAATATAAGATTGTCAAGACAACTCATTTTCCAAACCTAACTCAAAAAATATAATTTTGTATGCCGGCTTGCAGACTAGGGGTCTTCAAAAATGCCTATGTGGTTATGTGGTTTGATTATAAGAATGTGCCGACTTTGTATTACACGAATTGGTTCGAATTCATGATAAAATTTGACCGACTGGTTTCTCTGAAAAATGAGATGAGTGTGTGGCTGCGCAACGGGCAAGTTCGGGCCTATGAGACACATTCATCTACGATGCCAACCCCTTCTGCGTCGGTGCACATGAAAACATAAAGTTTTGTCGAAGACACCGCTGATAGAATGTAGTGCCACAAAGATCAGCGGCGACAAAACCTTGGCAAAAATGACCGTCGCTGGTTGATAAAAACTTTCGATAGGGATATGCTGCGTTGTCGAAATGGTCGGCAGTCGGCACCGACTCGTCCCGTTATTGCAATCTGAGTAGACGGTAGTACAAATGCGACGCGCAGCGGAATTTAATTTACACCAATTTGAAATCGCGTGCGTCAGACATGCTTCAAAAAGCTGTGTTGGGTACAATTGTGGTGTGCGCGTTCTGTATGTCATACATGTCCGTAAAATCATAGCATACCACTTCAATATTAAAAATACATTGGTTTTATGTGTGAGGCTCGGGTCGCGAGATGCCCCTTAACATCAGATTTTGAGCGTGGTCTAAAAAGCTGCTTTGAGATTAATGAACTGTTCAGAATTTTCAAGTTAGATTGAGCTAAAAAGCCGAACACACGGTATCGTGACTTTCTTTGCTCTTCTTATTTACTACCGAGACAGAAAATGGGAAATTGAAAAGAAAAATCAGAACACAAGTTGTAGCAACGTATCATAAGGTAGCGAGCTTTAATGTGCCACTCTCCTTGATAGTTTTGAAGTTTATTTTCCAAGCAATCAGGCAGAAGCCTCAACACAAACATGTGGGTTGGGTTTAACACCCTTCGACGAACTGGAGCCCCCGGAACCTTTGTGTAATTTCTTGAAAGGATTTCCGCCAGCAAGCATTTTAAACTCGGTGAAAATAGACTGTAAAAACCGGGCCATCTGAGCTCTATAGTAAATGTTCATGGATACAAAACCCAACAACTTATTTTTCCCAAAAGGATTTCAGTGCACTATAGACTATAGTTCAAATCAAAACATCGGACAAAAGTTGTCTTTTGAATCATGGCGCTTTATGGCCTAAGCGCCTTGAGCCAGTGATCTCAACCTTTTTCGCCCCGCGGACCAGCAAAATTTCAAAAAATATGTGGCGGACCGGTGCACTTTCAAAAATTGAAATTAACCCAAAATATAAGAAATGCAATAGTTTTTTGTAAGTATATGGTGCTAGAGAGTGACATTTAGTGACTTTTAATCGTAATTAATTATGTTCATGATGGCACCCATGTGATTTTACGGTAGTTAGTTTGTTGAGTCGAGATAAAATTGCCTTGTCGAGATAAACGTGATACCGCCGAGTGTAGTTTGTAAACAGGATGTCTCGCCGAAGGCCGTGGGTTCAAGTTATCCGACCACACCAACTCGAATAATATTCTTCTCTTCGACAATATCGAGGAAAGAAGCGTTTTGGAGTCGAACCAAGCACCTTGTCGTGCTACCTTGCTCATTGGCCATTACCACCAGACCTAGGCCCCTCTGTTTACTACGAATACAATGCGGCGAACGAAAACACCTGACAGCAGCTATCCGGCAATCCAAAAAATCCTGGCTGAAAAAGCACTTCGTCAGCACACCTTCAAACATGTTGGTATTTGGCCCCACACGGCGATAAACTTCTGGGGGCTTCGCCCCAGACCCCACGGTTTGATGGATGTTTTCACCAGTACTCGTGAGCACATTCATTCTACTCAGTGTAAGCAGAGAGTTTATGTAGCTTAATCAGGTCAATTGCGAAAATATCCGAGCATCCATGTCCGAATCCGTCAGAAATATTGGTAATTGCATATATTTGCAATAAATTTTCAATCCTCTCAGAATTGTCCGATTTTCCGGTAGAGCTGAGTGAAGTGTCGTCTTTGAAAATTTACGGCACGTAAAAATTAATTGAAAATAACATATTCGGGCGGGCCTGTTGAAATAATTACTTCATTGCATGTCATTATTTCGTTACCTACCGTCTGCTATATAGTGAATAGATATTGAAATCGCTCAAGCGTATTCAACTAAAAGCCGCACACGATTCCAAATGGGTATTTCTTCACTGACAAATAATATTTATTCGTGGGATCGCGTTTGTCTAGTGGGGTACAGATTGCCAGGACGGCAAGATTCAGCGCCAGACATTTAAGCACCTAGGGACAATTACACATAAATATATATCGGCTTTCGGTCAACAAAGCTTAGTCCTTTTCGGCCCAGGTTTCCTCGGTGCCTAATTTTTGGCACACCTTTCTGAGTTCCATGATAGCCTAAACTGCATAATGTGTTGGTGTGTGATGCGCGGTGATGGCTGACGCCGAAATGCCTATTTCTGGGAAAAGAGTACCCCCAATAAGAAAGACATTTAGTGGCACTAAATCGCGCCAGGCGCGAGAAGAAATTGAAAAATATTGGAAAAAGTTACAAAATATACTTTATAATTTATGTTCATTTGCAAAATAAGTTTGCGCCCCATTCAAGCACGGCAACTCTCCAATTGGGGTTTTTTGGGTGCACAAGTTAGGCTACGGTCATGCACAAAATGGATATCCGGTTTGGCGAGTAAGCTCGTACTTGTCGCTCGCATTTAGTCAAATGACTAGTCTTGAACTTCAAGTCAAATCGATCATTAAAGTCAAATCGAATGTTTTCAGGCCTAATGTTACCTCACGAAGTTCTGAATCAGTTTCGAATTTGGTGTTATATTTATTTTATCAATGGACACGTCTTCAACATATTGCATATTGAAAATAAGGTATCAAATTGTAATATACCTCGCGGACCGGCGGTTGAGAACCACTGCCCTAAGTTATAGCAGACTATTGGTTGCACATCTGAACAAAATATTGTTAGGTGTCTTCATGTTCTTTTTGTATAACAATTTTCGGCTGATTTGTGGTCTGTTCCTTTTAAAGGTTCTCGAATCGACTACAATAAAACTTGAGCAACCGATTCTTTGTCGACAAAAGGACCGGCTCTATTATCTCCGTGTATTTCATTAGTGTTGCGTCTCTGGTTTTATATTATAGCCGATTTGCATTGCGTAATTGAATTTTTGCATAACGCTCTCGTTTGTGAATTCTCTCATTGTTGTTTTTATACCATTCTTACGTCACACTATCTATTTCATCTTTAATTTCGAATTGCAATCTCCGTATTTACTGACAGCCGCTCCCGATGAGTGTCAGTTGAAAATCTTAGAGTGAATAAATTGCGAATATGAATGTGCTATTCGTTGCAATACCAAAATTCAGTTTGCAAAAAAAGTGCCAATGGTATCAAAAAGGTTGGAAAGCACTGGTATAGAACTTTCGATTTTTAAATGGAATTGTGCAAAAAACCATCCGCAGTTATACTCACCATTTCCAATTATACATCCATACGATGTAGTCCTTGTTAAGATAATTTTGATCCGTGTATGACAGGGGTTGTCCTATTTCGCCGAAGGACTCATAATTAACCTGTATTTTTAATTATGAATATTAATCCACTATGACGTCACAATTAAATATGCGTGGCGTCATGACTTTGAAAAATTATGTTTCAAACAAGGGCCTTGCTTCAAACATGTCTGAACATGTCACAACCATTCTGAAGCAAGTTAAAATACATTTCGGCCGATTTCTATTCATTTAACATCAGGGCTTACCGTGAACAATCAGAAACTCTCCAACGTGTACCGTACACTATTAATTAATAAATTTACCAAAGCGACAGACTAGTCCATCTGCACATCTACTGAATCTGCACTAAATCCCTAGGGCCCTTCATATTATTCAACCAATTCGTTCACAGCATATATGCACGGATTTCAAAGGGTAGATTGTACTGCATTTATCCGAGAATTATCAACGAAATATTCAAATAACTCCGATTCTATTAGTTGGAATTGAGTCAAATTCGTTTTCCATCGTTTTTGAAGACAACTGAACAATTTCATGGGGTTGCAATTTTTCTTCATAAATTAAACATTTTAATTGGCTATGCGGCGGCTAATACTAGTTAGAATTGAACCAAATTTAGTGTGCAGCGTTTTTTTAAGTAACTTGACAATTTAATCAGTGAATGCCAAGAATCCGGGAAAAAAATAAGTTATTTTTGAACAACCCAATTGTCCACTGGTTCTACTTTTTCGGTTATCGATACGAATGCAAATACTGTACTTTGCGCCAACGACATCTATCTTCGACTTAACCCAACATGAGCTGCATCAAATATTAACATTTGGCCGGGAAGTCGACTAGTATGACGAAGATACATAAAAATTACCATCTGCCTTCGATTTAAATATTACTTGCGGCTGCCTCACTGTTAAATGATATGTCGTCGCTCGCTTAAACAAAGAAGATTTTCAATGATAATTTTATTTTGTCGTCAGCAAGCAACAGATAAATCCTTTTTCTCCTTCAGCCTTTAGACTTTGCTCTTTTGTCGTTTAGAAGATCTGTGAATAAATTTTACAATGTAAGAAAGACGCGTATTTTTTATGCATGGGAGACACATTATTGCAATAATATATGACAAAAGTACCAAGGCCTAATAGGATGGTTAGTGATGTGAAATTGACGCGACACCAAGAAGCGCACGATATGAAAAACGAATATACCATCGACATTTACTGTGGAATGCAGAACATACAAATATGAATAGGGGAATATTATAATGCAAGGATCACTCACTCTCCTAAATCAAAGGATAGCATCGGCCTTGGTTGAAATTGCAGAAGTAGCCGGGAGGGCAATCCAAGTCTTGTTTGCAACCCTCTGCAACGGAAAAGATACATATTCTCTACTCTAATATTGAGCAAAGAAGCATGGCCGCGTTTCGCAATGAAATAACGGACTTTTCCAAGCAATAAAATACTGAAAACGGTGACTTACGTCCTCGGACTTCAGCGAGTGTCATCGCCATAATTGCCAATACAATGCAGGTGACTTTCATCTTGTTTATTGATTATTACAGGTTCTGTATTACCGACAGTATTACCTTTAATTTTACGTAAACGGGTAGAATATCACGTCGCCACGTGTAAACATGATATAGAGAATTTTCATATGATATCCAGTACGGTTGCGATTTATGTTCCAACATTCAGAAATTTAACTATCGATATACCAGACTCAATCGTTACTAAAGTAGTACAAATGAAGAGAGATTCCTCATTTCTTCATCCATGAATGAGGAATGGGAAGTAGATTATATAGTCCGTGAATCACGTCATTTGGAATTCACAGCCTCATTATGAGACGCGAAAGAGTACGGTTGCGAATGTGAGCGACAGTAATTTGAGATTTGAAATCGATGGAAATGACGAAGCTCGTACTACCAAGTTGCGTTGCATTGCGGCTATCACAGCGTATCAAACAGCATCCAAGGATTTGACAAACGGACCGCACTCTTATTTGTGAATTTCAGGAAACCTATGTTAAAAATTGCTTGAAATCTTGTCGATGCCAAATATAGCATATTCTAATAATTACAAGAGCGCCTTTTTGTAACTTTAAGCAGTTCCTTTGGATAACGTAAAATTCCAACCGGAACCAGGAAATTGTCTGGAAACTCGGTTAGTTATCTCTAATGCGATAACGCCAGCGACATCGCATAAAACGCGAGTAAATCATCGCGGAAATCTCATAAAGAGTGGCGACTGGCCGATGCAACGAAGCACTTCTTGGCGGTAATGTCTTCGCACTTGAGTGCGGATCACGCCGCTTCAGAAGTAAAGATGTCTGTTCCTTTCGACGCCTTTATGGATTCTGAGTTTCCTGCGATGCCGGAGTCGAATACAAATCCCTGTAATCGAAAAAATGCAGACGGAATAATTCTTAGTACGATGTAGTTACTGCTGTGACGTGTCCGGAGATATTCCATCATCGTTGCAAGTAGTGTGGAACGAGCAGCGAGTAACACCGTATTTATTACTCGCCAGACCGATTAAAACCTCGTTATCAACCATTTTTCAGTTCCTAATGCCGGGCGAAGATACTTAGAATATATCCACAACACTAAATATCGGCTAAGCACACGCGACGTAGAGAAAGTTTTACCCTTCATTTATACTGAATATATACAAGATCTCGATGATTTCGCAATTTATCCATATTTCTTGACGACAATGCTGAACGTGGTATTCATTAAAAATGGATCAATATACACTCGTTAGCGTCGCAAACGCTATTGACGCGAAAAAACATCACAATCAAACGAAAGGCCAGGATGAATAGACTGCTTGGGGGGAAAGCAAGCCGGTTTACAAAATTATATCTTTTGGAAAATGAGTTGTCTTGAAAATTGTATATTTCACAAAATATTTCCTTCGTGATAGTGATAATATTTTTGATATTGCATCGAGGTCCAAGAAAGTTGTATCGCAAGCACCAGCTTGAGAACCGCAGCGTTAGCAGAAACGTCGATGTGTAGATGGGAGGCTATGTTAATTGACGTGTAGGCTCGCCTCTGTTACGAAATCACTGCATCGTGGAGTTTCCGACATATTCGTCTGGAGCGTAATATGATGTTTCCTGCAAAACTTTTCCTGCCATCATTTACGCGAGCATAATAATTATAATAAAGATGAGCTACTAATTGAGGATCTTCACATTCAGGTGTATTTTCAACGCTTAACATCGGTAATAATTTGGGTGAGAATTTAATTTCGAACGTGATGCTTTTGGTGGCGTACCAATCGAACATCTTATCCATCTACAAGCGCAGGCATTAAAAGTTTTCGAGTACTCACAGTAACTTGCTACAGTAGATTGACTAGATTTTGCGGAAGGGTGAACGAAACAAAAACGAAAAAAAGTAAAGAAAAGATGAACATGTGATTGGCGTAGAGAAAATGAAATTGATTGGTCACATTGTTTGATATTTCGTTCTTCAAATGGGTTGAAGGGCTATCAAACATAAATAAATCCCAATAAAATCATATACCAGTTCTGTATTAAGCAGTGGTTCTTAACCGGTGATCCATGGAAACATCAGCGGTTTCGTGAGCCAGTCTCGAGGATTACGCTGGAGGTTAAGACACACACTCAACTCATATATATAATATGTGATGACACGCCATTATTGGTTGCAAGCAATTAAGATCCGTTGGCGAATTTTAAGTGCGGGGGTGTCACGCCGTTTTTACCGAATATTACGGACATGCTGCGCCGGGTAAAGCCTCGCGTTTCTGAAATGGTATTTGAAATGAAAAAGCAGCAGCCGTCACACTGATTTGCTATAAACATTCATCACAACGTTACTGTTTTAATGATATTGTTCTCACTTCGTTGGCGCGGGGTTCATATTGTGCAACAGTAATCTATAGGAACGTAGGCCTACTAGGTGTGTAGTGAGATGTTTAATATGGTAGAATTTGGTTCATGTGACTCGAAAAAATTGTGGTTCCGCGAATACTTGCAGATTAGCCTAAGTTATGATTAATAAACAACGCGCTAAAGTGAAGGTTTGTTTTGATCCTCGCACTACAAAGAGCAGAGTCGGGTAAATTACGGCCCGCGACAACATTTGGTGCGGCCCGCGAAGGCATCGAGAAATGTAATAGAAATAGTGATAAAAATGAGCAGTGAGAAATTTGATTACTAGAACGACTTTATTAAACTTTTTCCCAATATATTTTATCATGATAATAGTTAAGGTATAATGTTAATAGTGCATTTCCTGATTTTATTGTTAGCGCAATAGCCTGACCTCGGGCCTACACGCATTTTTTAACGCTCCTATTGGCAATTATCCAAGTAAACCAAAGCGGAAATGACTTGGTTCGGATCACAATTGTGATTTTAGATTACTTTCAGTGTAAAATGTTCAAGACAACGGTAAATTATGTTTATGTTGATCTCACAAAAGAACGTGAAATAGGCAAGTTCAACCCGGAAAGCGTTTGCTGAAACGTATTTAACGGTAACATGCTGGTTACGAAGCTGTCAGCAGTGTTTGTTTTTAAGCTGAACTGAACGCGGAGTGGACATATCAATAAGGCGATCGTTGCTCACATGTTCAAATTGCCACACCATCCTATGAATCGGCGCAACCCACTTCATCCCTAATTCAGACGAGTTAATTGAGAATGACCAGCTTATAAAATCTCGTTATTGTCTCTTGCACATGTGCGTTATTGTCAAATCTCATTAAATCAACATTTGAATTGTTGTATTGTATGTGTATTGTCTCCATGTCTTGCCTTAGCGTTATAGTTTCGATTTTGTTATAGTGTTGCCCGCGAATGGATTCAGATGCTGAATGCTGCCCGCGAGCTGGAAAGTTTCCGACCCTACAATAGACGCGAAATAGTGTAGGGCCAACATGATAAGGATAAGTGAGGCTGTCAAAAGAAAAAAATCTCGTTACTCCCTCAAGAAACATGGTGAAATGAAATATCATATTTTCGTTTAAGCGTTGCCTGCAACAATTAGATTGAGACTTAAAAAGGAATTGATAATGAGAGCTGGTACTGGAGCTGATAATGAGATGTCAATCAAACAAGTTATTCGAATCCACACTGACAGTCAATACGTCGTAAATGCATGCTAACATTGCAAGGAAAGTCATTTCCTGTACTTGGATTAATTAAGAGAGAGACGGTATGATGTCGGTTGATGAACAATGTTGAAGTGTAGCCGAAAGTTCGGAGGTCTTACATATTCAAAGTGATCAAGGCAATTACGCATCATCCGACGATGCGTTTTCTGTGGTATCCAAGGATAAATATACACGTCACTTTATTAACGTTTGAATCCACATAGGGAAGATGTGGTACCGATGGATCCAAAATTGCAAAATGATCTCTGGCCCTCAAATCCTCAGTCGAGAACAGCAGATCTTTTGATGGCCCAACACTTTGATCCAAGCTCTACCTATCGCGGACATTTACATGGATATCCGCCTTTTCAAAAAAATATTTATGAACGTTCAAACGTTGAACGTTGCTCGAACGTATCATCAGCGGAAACGTGGGATTAGCAGGAGAGTGCATCAGGTTAGTTGAAGTTACGACCTCGATCAGTATGGTTATTATACATATGTTGCAAGTGACATTGAGAGTAGGCTACGTGCTGTTGTATCGCGTGGAGGAAAAATGACTGACGCAGCATATGTTTACCACGTACTACATAAAGAAATGGAGTTAAAATATGGAAGTCGCGTAGAGCAAGTGCAACATGTAAAGGAGCGATTTAAAACCAAGCTATAATCCATTTTTAGCATGGTTCTATTATATCTTTGATTTCCATAACAATGAGCTATACGACGGGTTAACTGCATCTGAATGTTATCTATGGCACAATGGCTTGCAAGCAAGAAGCTCAACTACCCCTGCCAAGCACGACCGTGCCCGAACAATATGTAAATAGGTCGCTATTATTCTGTCGTTTAAATTTGAGATAGTTTCCCATTTCACGTACGCCCAGGCGAGACCCTCGAAAATTACATTATCACTGGGTCACCTTTTTCAGGCTATTGATTTTGGTAAAGTCGCTAGGAGTGAGTTTTTCTGTAGTGTCTTGTGTCAACTTTGCAGACCCATAGGGGGTTTGGGGTGTGTTATTTGACTTGTTTTAGGGGGAGGGATTTATCGCTATGCTGTTTGGCCTTCTGTGGGGAAATTATTCCCGCACTGCGTAGGCTAATTTTCTTGCTGTGTACCGGTAAAAATGTAATTTTTGGCATTCTCGCCCGTTGTTAGACCGTCCTTGGAATGACAAAGTAACAAATTCGACAGCTATGCAGGAACTAGTTTCTGCAAACGAACTTTTCGAGTATCTCATGCCCTAATAATTCAACAAAAATCATAAATGCAACATTATACTGCAACTTTTGATAAAATAAAGTGCAACTTTCTCGCGACTTTACTGGAACAAAGATTTGCCCTAATAATGACTTATACGCGTGCCCCCATGGCAGGTGCATACTGCATATATATATACTAAGGATTGTGTGAACCTTTGAAAGGTTCAGGTTCGCGTGAACGCGAACCTTTTTGAAAGGTTCTGTGTAAACGCGAACCTCTTGACGTCACGTGACGTCATATTGCTAATTTTATTCCTTCATTTCAGTGTAGTGATTGCACGATGCCTAGCGACGACTCGGGTCACATAATGCTACAATACTGACGTTTTAAACGTCGCCAAATTTATCAACTGCGTCAATCAAATTATATAATAATCCCATAAAATCAATATCTTCCGTCGCTTTGCCAACAAGTTCGACGAGGACATACATACAGCAGTATCCAACTCTCCAATTGCACAGATTTGGTTTTCATGATACAATAAACATATAAAGTCAATATTGACCCTGACCCCGCATGCCTGCTAGATTTTTAAAATCAGACAACGATATCAATTCCATTGATTGGTTGAGTAAGCATCATTCGCTGTCTACATGTAGTGTTGTGTGTTGTATGTGGGGTTAATGGTGCTTAACTACTAAGGTCTTGTGCACCAGACCATGTCGAAAATATTATATCCGCAAAATTTATATTAATCGGGTGGCTAATACGAATTCAATAACAGTCTGAAATGTATATGGAATGGATAATAGGGCCCGTACTGTCATGTCGACATGGTTCCGTCTCGCATTTCGCTCTTGATGTTGTGTGATTACGGATCAAGCTCACAGCAGAGAGTCACTATATATTCACAAACAGAAAGCTGCGGATATTTCAAGCAAATTTTTGTAACAAAGCAAGTAAAATATTGGAGATTGTCAAGGTGTATGCTCGATTAGTGGTCAGCAGTTGAAATGCAATAAATTTCAACCCAAGATGTTATAATGGAGTGAAAATTTTAATATATGAAAAAGGTCCACAATCCAGAACCTACCAAGGTTCGTTGTGAACGTGAACCTCTAAATTTCTGAGGTTCACACACAGAACGCGAACGTGAACCTCACGTACACACCATCCCTAATATATACCGTTCGCCATCATCCGAAATCATAATGGATCTTTCATGTGTCTGTCTAGCTTACTATGACAGGCAAATTTCACAAAAAGTATCACTTGTTTTCATTTTACGCCATTTTGCGGTTCTGAGTCAACGAAAATATAACACTGGTCTAAAAATCTCGAAAAAAATGTTGCGCCAAAAATTTTAATGATTGATCTAGGCTAATTCAAGGTTGCTGGATCCGAATCTGTGCTCAGAATTTCTCTATCACGTTAGACTTTTTCCGTATGAATTTTTCTAGTTTTCATAAATTAATCAAATTTCGGCTCTTGTTATTGACATCACGGTAATCATACAACAGCAACTGATCAAATATTGGTATTGAAATCATCTATCATGAAACCTTGGTTGTTGTAGTACAGAATGAGTGAGTTTTCGGTGAACTTAAATCCCGAGATTCTCTATCTTCGTTCAATCGGAAGCTCTTTCCGACCCATAAAATGATACTGGTCTACAGATTCTCAAAAAATGTTGCCCCAAAAGTTTTAATGATTGATTTAGGCAAGGGGTTTTAAGACATTGCTTGGCTGTGGCCCATTTTCCGATTTGAAAATGTTCTGTGGCCCACCTCTTATGCTAGAGTCCTGTCCTGTCCTTATTCTAGCCCTGTTTCCGGTTAAATGACTGGTAATCGCCACCGCCGATATTGCTATTTCTCTCAAATATATGCGCATTTTTCTCTTACTAATCATAATCATATTTAGGCCTGTATGAACATGAAATCGTGCAAAGCGCGACGGAAATTTTCAAGTAAAATAAATCTCCAACAAAAAACCAACGAAATAATTTTTGGCAACTTCGAGCATCTCCAATTGGGGGCTAGGGGTGCGATAGTTACGGCCCTGGAAGATCGCATAACTCTTTTGTACTTCCGCTGTTCCACTCATGTCATGAAATCCAATGACCCAATCCCCGCATCCACCGTGTGATTGGGTTTTAGTTCCACAATGTTTGGAAACAATATACCCATTATGGACCCTCTTCAGAAATATTTTTAATATGCTAGATATACAATGTACATTGTACATAGTATGTCTATTGAAGTTGCGATGTCAGAACATTAAATCCAATGATACAATCAATTCATGTGACTCTTACATTATGTACAATGATTTCAAGACCGACTCCGAAGATTAATGTGCTGCGCTAACTCCTCAATCCATTACGATTCGTTGCGGAGGTGCCGTATACTTCCACAAGAAGTTGAAAATTGATATTAATTGCAATTGTCGCTATTTTATGGTATACTATAATACGATCAGAGGTAGTCAAAGTAGTCAAGAAAGCTACTCAAGTAGAAGTAGAAGTAGCGACGAGAAAATCTACTTAAGTACGAGTCGAAGTACTTCTTTTATGAGCAACCTAAAACTACTTGAAGTAGAAGTAGAATTGACTGACTTTAAATGTACTCAAGTAAGTAAGTAGTTGTGAAAACGATCGTAATTCGTTCACATGGATTGTCAAAAGGTGCAAATTGAGCTATGCGAAAGGTGCAGAGCTTGATTCTTATTGATGCATACCAGGAGGTATCCAATTTTCGGCAGCATAAGCATTCGTCCGCATCATGGAATGAAAATGATAGTATTGATATGGAAATGCGATACTAATCCTCTGTTTACTCGAACATCATGTTTTAGTAAAGATCATGATATGGCGCCCTCCCCATATTATAAGGCCTGTAGTTTAGTCGGAGAGCAATACGGAGAAGTTGGATATGATACGGTGTAAACACTTTGCGCGATTAGTAAACATTAATAAAAAATATGGTGGATCGTAAAAATACCATACTGTGTAGCTTTATTTCCGGAAATTAAAGGCAATACCGCACTTGCTTTTCTACTTCAACATGTATGTTATCCAGACAAAAGAACTGATAATAATTAGAACTCAAAGTATATGATACTGGGAATTGGAAGGGAAATAGAATATGACTACTATTTCGAAAAGTGGAACATGTATTTCTGTTCTTTAGTCCAGAAAGTTTCGAAGGTTGGTATGCTAAAACAGCTCTAAAACTGAAAAAAGTCAGAGTCCACTTTTCCAGATTAGGACACGCCATGGATTGCTAGATTACGATATGATAAGTCAATGCTAGATTGCGGAACATCAGTTTCAATCGTTATGATAAGCCGTAATAATATATACTGTGATGAAGTATTTGATATGCCGAAGGGTGACAATGCGGAGTGAACGGAACCACGCCAACCCGCTACTCAAGATATATTCACCGATACTATAGTGAAATCATACTGGTTACACCGTATCCAGTACGCGCGAAGCGCGACGAAAATTCTGGGCTTTACCCAAATTTTATGAAAATTAAATGTTGATGTTCCGTGAAAACAGCCCTGAAATTACTCAGGCTATCTTCCTGATAGGAGGATTAAACTACTTCTACTTGACAAACTGAAAATAGCGAAAAGTAAGTAAGTAGATCACAAACTATTACGAAGTAGAAGTAGCGAAAATCAGATCCACTTGAGTAAATACCGGAAGTAGAAGAAAACTACTTGAGTACTTCCAAAAAGTAGAAGTACATCGTTACTCACCACCTCTGTATACGATCTGCCTTGGTACCGTAAATCTAGATCAAATGCACTTCAGTACGAGTTTAGTGCACATCCTCTTCAAGGGCATACGACGTATGACACTGCCAGAATACTTGGTTATTTGAGCATCAACTTCTAGTTATTATATAATCGAAATTATTTTCGTCGGTGTTGGCTCATAGGTTGTTATAACTGGGGGGACAAGAGCCGCAGTTTCCCCTCCCATTTTCGACTAGTACATTGTGACTTCATATGTGCCACCATGTCACTTCAGAGTCGGATGAAAAGCTTTATATAGCAAACGTATAATTCGATAAAATGAATATATTTTTGAATATATGAACATAAAAATATAACTAAACTTTCACCAATTCTACAATTTTCCAAATAGCTCTGTGGCCCACCTTAAATTCCTCTTGTGGCCAGTGGCGGCTCGTGACAATATCGGGTGGTGGGGCAAGGGCTGCAAGCGACTTTTTATCAAGATGACGTCACAATGGCGTTTTCCAACGTAAACAAGTAACTTAATGATGTTACGGTAACATGAATTTCCCGACAACAGTGATTTTAACGTATATGCCACGAGAGGTCTGCCGGTGAGCTGTGACTTGAAGTGTGGTAACTGCGTAAACGGCGTACGGAACAAAGATTCAACGCGGTTCATGTTCGCACTAGACCTGACCAATTATCTGCAGAAATGGAAATGACAATAACTCGAGAGATTGCGTAAGCCTAATTGGAAAGGTCAACGAGTTCGGACACATACCCAATTGTTATCTCATACATTGGGCCTGTCATATTGAATCCAAAACATCATTCTGAAGAACTAAGAATAGCAGTCTCGGAAACTCGGTCTCGGTACAGCATAGGAGATTTTGGCCTTGAAACTGGAGACTGTAACACGACACATGGTTTTATTACTGTCTATAGGTCTGCTGCGAAATCGCCTTTGGAAAATATATTACCGAATATATACGTGGATGAAAGCCATAAACTTAGTACACTGTTACATGACATCATCGAGAAGTAGCCTCATGGCCCTTTTCGGTATGGTACACTGTCAAAATTAATGCGAACAGACCGAATTTTGCGTAAAATTTACTGAGGAATAGGCTGATCAAGTGATCAGCTGTTAGCCGACATCGAAAACGAAATAGCTATCGCGCTTGACAGGGGGTTGTAATTGTAAGCAAATGGCTTGAAGGCCACAATTTCACGGTGAAATTGACATTGGATAATATAATATCAAAGTAAATATTTGAATGCAAATGAGAATGATATCATCATCTCGTCACCTATCTCAGTATGGAACACAGTTAACGTTACCACAGATACACCGGCTTTTGCGTGAAATCCGCAATGCGTTGTAGGCTAAAGTGTCAGATCAGAGCACATCTCTACCATATTCGACCTTGATAACGAAATTACTGCCCTAATCATTGAGTGTCAACCTTGAGACTTGGCACAGCGTTCGATACTAAAATCAAAACACACCGTGCAGAAGCTCATGACAGATCTAGGTAAGGAGCATCGTTAAAATCAATAAGACCAATACCGGCTTTGCGTAAAATCTGTTAGCGATAAATGACGAGTCAGCTCTCACTCGACTTAGGAAACGAAATTACCACTGACACTGACATAGTTCAGTGACAAACTTAAAACTTGGTACAGCGTTCGATACTAACATTAAGACTTACCGTGCCAAATGTCATAACCGATCTCAGTATTGAACATCGTCAAAATCAATGGATACCAATACTGGCTTTCGAGTAAAATCTGTTTGCGATACATGACGGATCAGCACACACTCAACTTCGGAAACGGAATTACTACCCTAAACTTTAAGTAGAAACTCTGAAACTTGGAGCAATGTTAAATACCACCATCACGACATGACATACCAAGTTTCAAGAGTTTTCATGGTGTAAAACACCATCAAAATCGACCTACACCAGCAAAGGTCGACTAAACGCATATGACGGTAACCGAGTTCAGATATAGATACGATTGTTACATCACACCTTAGGGGCACAGACCTATTGAGCCCCGGTTGCTCGGTAATTTTATGAATAGGACAGAGTAAATCACCGTTTCTTTATTGTGCGCGGCTTTGAGAGAATAGACAGTGAAAGCTTGTTATGAGCGCAACCGGGGCATGCCCCGGCTAGGCATTCGCAAACAGAGATGGGCGGATTCCAGATTTTGGGAATCCGTATCCGTCCTGATCCGACAGTCAAATAGGATTTCGGAGTCCGACAGTTGAGCATCAAAATTAGGATCCGAAAAAATCCTGCTATTGCTTTAGTGCTATTTCACATTAAATATAGCCTGCAAAACAGATATGAACATTATAATCAACAAATTAGTATCAAGTAATGCGTTACAAGGGTTTATTTATATCACATTTCGAATCAATGATGTTAGGTTTGGTATGTATCTTTAATATAAATGCGAGTAGTAGGAACTAGGCAGGGGAAATGAGCTTAAAAGACTGTGAGAACAGAGAAAGCAATATTAGTTGCTTTACGGAGAGGGTAAACATAGTAACTCAGGCATGCCATGATGCCAGCAACAAAATCAGATATTGTGCATTGTGACTTGGCCAAGACAACTAGGCCTATAGTACTACTGAAGAATGGAACTATATTTTCACAGAACAGACATGTATCAAACAAAATGGATGAATCAATCAAAATGATCACTTGATAGAGCAGCAATGAATAGGAAATATATATAATATTATATAATCAGCATGATGAATGATGATGTGCACCATCAATCATAGAGTATACCGGTGGTACTTCAGTTCTAGTGTGTTCCTAAAATCATAAACATGACCAATTGACCATGCCAGCATATATTCATACATTACCATACCATCACACAATCATTCCAAATGACATCAGAAATCAGAACCACCAGTTACCTCTGCATTCTGCAACAATACCGATACCTCGCTTCTCTGTCATCCTGACAACTGATATCAAGTACCCTAATGGCTGATGAACAGGAAGTATAAGAATCAATATCTGAGGAACAAACTGTTCTGCAGCTCGCTTGCTGGAGCCTGCCTTCGTCCTCATCTCAACCAGCAGCAGACATGGGGTAATCGTGATTAGTAATCGTAATCGATTACGACGATTACAGCATTTCCAAGTAATCGTAATCGCAATCGATTACATTCGAAAAAAATCCGAAGTAATCGTAATCGTAATCGACTACTTCACATATCTAATCGATTTCTTTGTGAATGAACGATTACTTTTCATTTGTGCAATGCCTATGACATAAACTGAAGATTCGTGAGCAACGAAGAGTGTGATTTAGAACAGGTTTTGGATAGCAGAAATATCTGGTTTTCAAACGCCTCGGCTCATTATTGCGTCACAGGTATTAGCTTGATTCTTGTTTGCGTAACGAATTATCCGCACGTACTAAATAGATATTCGATGTACAATGTACATGTAGTACTGTGATTGTAAAAACAACCGCTGTGGATTATGTCAGGTTGTACAATGTATTGATGTCTTGTTATGCTTAGGTAAACACAATCTGACCGTAGCTGATTGGCGAGCGGTAGGCCTATTTACCTATACACTGGACAAAGATTTGAAATTTTGTACCCGTCAAATTAAACATGACAATTTCTACACCGAAGCATTAAAAACCAGACTGCTGATAAAAAAAATCATGACCGAGCCGTTATTTTCCGTTACTCGTATAACGGCATATCTGTAATAAGTGGATTGTAGGCAGAAGTTGATCTTTACCTTATCATATTCTCATACGGCCCTACTTAAAACGGGTAACAATTGTTATTTCGCAATTTTATACTCAGCATTCGGATCTGCCACTAGCCATCCGCTTACACACCATGTTAGCGTGGATTGCATCTAGAATCAGTAACGAAACAACACTTCGCCACCGCCATTCTCACAAATGGTGATCTTGTGCTCCCCGTAAGGCGATCAATAAAGCTTGTGGCAGGCGAAGTCTCCCGGACCCCCCTTAACGACCGGGCTTTTCACAAGAACGGGAAACACGATTTGATGCGATGGATCCGCTGTGCATTTGCTGTAAAGTCGCGCCAGGCGCGAATATTTAGGCACATAATTTACAACTATAACTTTATTGTATGTTGTTAACTCGTGACCTCCTGTCTGCTATTTAGCCAACAGATATCGGAGTTGCCCAAGCGTAGCAGACGAAAAGAAAACTAAACGAAAAACTTTCGTGGGACACACCCAGAAATTGTCATTTATGCAGGTGGTTCATCATTGTCCTCAGTGAGTACCCCGGATGGCGTTTGTATTGTGGGGCTGAGATTGAGAAGACTATTCTTGGCGACCATCCAGCGCGGCTATGGACAATAGACAAATACACAATGTTTCGGCCAATGTGTGATGCGCCGCGGTGTTGGCTGGCACCGAAATGCCTATTTCTGTGTGAATCATGCAATGGTATATTATGTCAAACACAGGAAATGACGTCATTATGTCTCATTTAAAACAAAGAGCTTCTATCGTGAGACCTTTTCATCACATTGTTGTCTTCCAAAAAAAACTTCTCAGAAGCAAAATGAATGTAATCGTGAGTAATCGTGATTACTTTTCCAAAGTAATCGTAATCGTAATCGACTACTCGCGGGTTTTGCTGTAATCGTAATCGTAATCGTAATCGCGTGATTCATGAGTAATCGTAATCGCAATCGATTACTTTCATGAAGTAATCACCCCATGTCTGACCAGCAGTCGTCTCATCATTGCAGAAACTTTACTTATGTTGCTTACGCATTTCAACGACGTGACCGGTATCAGCGGTCTCAACGTTGTCATTTATTGTCGGAACCAGCCTGGGCTTGATCCATAGCAATGAATGCATTTAACTACGGAAATAATATCGAAGCAGCGTTTTTCACTGAATATAAGATATCTTGAACCTTTATCACCCAATATTTGTTATGAATATCAAATCCTGTTTAAATCCGGCTCATATGACAGTCTCAGAATCCGGCTCCGATCCGGCCACAGTAAAATTCATCAAAATCCTGCTCCGGCTCCGGCTCCTGAACCGGACTGTGGCCATCTCTGTTCGCAAAGCGAAAACACAGAAGAGAATTCGATTTTCGCAGAGACTTCGCTATATATGGGCATTTACAAGCGAAAGGACAAGAAGAATACGATTTTCGCTGTGATTTTGGAATATATAGATTGTTGTATGTCTATAAATGGTAAAGAATTGTTATTGAACAGAATTTTAGGTGGGGCAATGCCCCAGTTGCCCTATAGGACGAGCCGCCACTGCTTGTGGCCCACAAGTGGGCCATGGCCCACCCTTCGAGAACCCCTGATTTAGCCTAATATTAAGTTGCTGAATCAGATTCTGTGTTCAGAATTTCTTTATCACGTTAGATTTTTTCGGTATGTAGTTATCTCATTTTCATAAATTAATCAAATTTCGACTTTCGTTTGTGACATTACGGTGAGCGTACAACAGCATCAGATCAACTATGTTATTGAAATCATCTATAATGATGAAACCTGGGTTGTTGGAAGAACAGAATAACTGAGTTTTCTGTGAACTTGAATCCAGGGTTCTCTATCTTTTTTCGACCAGGACCTCTTTTCGACCCATAAATTTATATGTGGATGCAACTATTTTTAGTCGGTAGCAGTTATCATCTTTATATACCACTCTACGTTTAAAGTTTGTGATTAATAGCTCCGTAACTAATTTAGTTTCCTACGTCACCTATCTTTATACGTCTGTCCTGCAGACTTATTTGGTCAATGCATTTTGTGACAGCACACTGTTCTTTCGTAAAACGTAAAAGTTTGCAAACATTGAACATTGCATTGTCGGTATATTATGTAGAAGAGAATTGTTCACTCCGGTATATGACCCAAATATCTAGCCCTTTGAGCTTGTTTTGAAACATTAAAAAAAACAGGATGTCTGCGTTTCCAAGGAAAAAGTGCTCATCATGATAACTTGAAAGAATTTATCATCATTAATCTCCGCCTGTACTTATCATGCTAATTCTTCTTCTTCTGTTTCCATATACTGTCACATTTTATCGGAATCGAGGAAAGCTCCGAATTGTTTTTCTTTTGATTCATTACCATGATATAAAGGGCTTCTATTTGCATTGTCCACTATAGACAACTAGATGAATGGCGACTGCTTACTAACAGCCCAACACGAAACCTGAAGTGCGTGGTATTTCACAATAGAAATAGATATGCGCCGGTTCTAGGACAGTCGATTGGTCGTAATATTTTACTATGAACTAGAGTTGGTCGAAGTGATCGGCGTTGCTACTCAAGTAGCACAAGTAACGCCTTAGATTTCTACTCAATTACGAGTAGAAGTAGTCATTTCTAAGACATGTGAAAACTATTTCAAGTGGAAAACGAAATGAAAGGTCTGAGAATTACTAAAAGTCAGTAAATATCTAAGTATACCAGGGGGGGGCATTACAAAATAATGCGGTAAATCAGAATCTCCGCCAGCGGTAACGAGCTCTCTCGAATGCCATTACCGCATAATGTAAAAATTAATATTTCAAACCATTTTACGGCCAGCTCACGCAAAAGCGCTTTGAACTCACGTAAACTCTCATAATTCCAGACGCAACACAACGTTTCGCAACTAGCACGCTAATTTGTGATTTCGCCAAGTCGATAATCTCAGTAAGAGATGACATCAAACGAGGTCTTATAATGCTGTGTGGTCAGTCACGATTTGTAATTTAGCTGCGATAATCTTTCACAAACAGGGAAATGGAAATACCCTAATTCAGTGGTTCTCAACCGGTGTGCCGCGGCACACTAGTGTGCCAATTGGACTGCTCAGGTGTGCCGCGAGCAAATGTGGTAAACTGGGTCGAAGTATAACAAAAATCCCAATTTTGAGTGTGTCATTGTTGGATTTTCTATTGAATTTACTATATCAAGACACGCGATGTACAATCCGATGCAGTGAACAGATACAAGGATGTCGAGACGACCATAGTAACGGTATCTCAATCTAGTATCTCAATCTAGTATCTCAATCAGGCATCCCCATTAGATCATGGATTGGGTATTTTTCTGGCTTTTTATTGTAAAGACGCTCCGAGCACAGCAACGTATAGGGTCGGAGAATCTCATAAATCTGCGACGCTTCGTAACTTGCTACTGCACTGCCATGAATGAAACTGGAGCCTCCACCGTCAATGGGTGTGATACGCTAGTTTGCCAACATATGGTAGGACGGTGATAGATAACAAATAACTAAACTCGAGCAATTCGACCGTGATGTTGAGGTGTGGCCGAAGGTGACTATTTACTTGTCACCCCATCAGAACCGGAGACAGAACAGGAACATGACGCAGTTGATGACCTTTTTTCTGTTTCTATTTGTAGTCGTATTCTTGCCATGTCTTCGTTATCGATGATCATTTTATACCATACCGATATTACTTATTTTGATTCTTGAGATGCCAACTTATAGCACGGCCCACTTTTTGTAAGACACTGCTTTTACAGATCGGTGGACGAGTAGGAGCCAATGTAAACCTCCAACACCTAGGAAGGCATTCCCACCATCGAGAAATGAACTCATTTGGAAGTGATGTTCACGTTTATAAATTAGAATTGCCAACAGCCATTCACATTGCGATTGTTAGGTAGCGTGCCAGCACTGCAGGTAAAATGTAGGCTCAGCGCGCAACGTAATGTTGCAGGCGACAAATTTGAGAATTGAGAAGTAAAGTTGATCAAATTATATCAGTTAACAAATTTCACCGGCCCTAAGGTTTATTATTCCGGTTTGTTGGAACTGCAATTGGCTGGCTGCCAGTAAGACTATTGAGGTATTGCTATCCTTATAGAAGCTGTTATACGATCTGCATGGAAATGCGTTTGGCTTCCATGTATAAGTATATACACCTCTACGTGTCTGTATTTGTTGGTGGCGATCGTGATGGGACTCTTCCATGCGACGGTTAATTACATCGACAACGAGGTAGCAGGCAGACTTTATTGTCAAGCCAATCTTATTAAATTAACCGCAGCCTAAAGTTGGAGCGAGATCTCAGCAGGTCTCAGAGGTAATAGCTGATAATTCAAAATCTCACACGGATTCAGAGAAAGTTCTTATTCCTGCGTGCAATAAAATTGTAAAAAAAATGTCTGGGAAGAATTTAAAACGATCCCCATGTCAAATGATACCATCCGTAGACGTATTTGTGACATGTCCGCAGAGATAAAAGAAAACCTAATTTCTTCTTTGAAGCAGAGAAAAGCCTACTTGAGTGCTCCGAAATGGCAGAAGTACTTCGTCAGTGACCACCTATGTAAGACTGTGGTTGCTGATATACGCATTCTGGTAGTTTGCCTCTGCCGTAAGCCAAAAGAGTTCAGAACCACTGTGCCAGTGTGCCACCAACTATTTTCATTTTCAAAATGTGCCGCGAGGTCAAAAAGGTTGAGAACCACTGCTGATAATTGTTTGTGGTATTTGCTCTGAAGAGAACAAAATTACAGGCGTACGGTACATTCTAGTTTGTCTGCTTTAGGCCGCTGCGTCAAGTATCACGCGTGCATTGAGTCTTAACTTCGTATGAGGATACAGTTGGAGCAATACATGTATAACATTCGGGAAACATGGCCCTGATCGTAATTCGCAACGACTTTATAGGCCTACCGGATCGGACTGAATGCTACCGTTCGGTAGCGAATTGGGCTACTTATTGACAAGGTGACCACACGATATGCAATAGCCAAACTTAAAAAGTGGATATTAAATAAATCTATTTGGCAATAGATTAATAACCTACCGAGGTTAGTAATCTATAATTTAAGATTATAATAGCATGCTTCCGACATAGAACTCAAGCCCCCGTTATATTCATACAGGCCTTAACGGCGAGGTAGCCTATTCAGTCCCCGCATTTACTGGTCCGTATGTGAATTCAATTCATAAGCGTTATAATCGCCACTGCCTTATTTCGCTTGATTTTACTAACAGTTAGGCTTACTAAATACAACCCAATTGGGTAACTTACAGGACATGCCCTTTTAGTTCGATTACTGCCGCACTTCATTACTATATCGAAGTAGAATATTAGGATTTTGCTGTTAAAAAAGCTGCAATTTCCAGCGCAGATTCAACTCCGCCAGCTAGAAGCTAAGCGGTAAATTACCGCGAGAAATGTGCGCTAATTTCAGTTTTGTAATACCGAACTTCGCGGATAGTGACGTTCATGACGCAGGTCGTTCACGTTTTCTCTCGATTCCAACGTTTTGCGGTAAGTCAATTTCATAGGTAAAAATGCTCTCGAAGACATCGTTACTGAGGGTTTCGTAATCGCGATTGTCCGCTTCTCTCGAATTGTGACGGTAAATGTTGATTCCGCAGTGCGGTAGTTGTTTTGTAATGTCGCCCTTGATCGGGGGTAGGGTGGTCTCATACTTTCAACAGTTAATTGGAGGTGACTACATACGAAATCGCAAGATGTATCGTCGTAGCTAACGCAAACTGACTATAATGACACCACCCATGGGTGGAATCTTCCAAAAAATATTCAGTTACCGTGATTCAGAGGCTATTTCACGCGTTTCTTATGACAATTTAACTCATGATAGTGGTGCAATATTATATCCCTGAACTACTTTCTACTTTACAAAAACCAAATTAGTTCATCCAGATTACTGTTCAGATAGATGTCGAAGTAGTTGTAAAACATTACCACTTCAGTAAGTACTGCAAGTAGCCAAAATCTACTTGAGTAGGCCTACCTCAAAATAGTAGAAATATTCAACATATATAATTTCTCAATAACGTGATTTGATAGAGCAAACTTAACGCCACATTCGTATTCAGCGCCTCCAAATTAGGTATAATTGACCCCAAGAAGTCATGGCGCAAAAATCGTGTAGATCAGTGTAATATTAATGATATAAACAAATGAAAATGACTGAAATAGCAACGAATTATATTATGATCCACAAGCGTCCTGAAGCTAGTTAAAATACATTTCAGCCGACTTCTATTCATTCAACATCAGGGCTGACCGTGAACTGTCAGAATAGAAATTCTTCAACGTGTACCGTATACTGTTAATTATTTTATTTACCAAACCGAGAGAGTCTATCTGCACATCAACTGAAGCTGTGCTAAATCGACAGGGCCCTTCATTTTATTCAACGTATTTGTTCACGGTATATATGCACGGATTTCAAAGGGTAGATTGTACGTATACTAGTTCGAGTTTTACGCGTATTGAAACGAATACAAATGCTGCACTTTGCGCCAACGACAACTATCCTCGAAATAATCCAACATGAGCTGCATCGGAAATTACCATTTAGCTGGGAAGTCGACTAGTACGAAAATAGAGACACGAACATTGCCATCTGCCTTCGATTCAATGATTCCTTGCGTCTGCCTCACTGTTACATATATATCGCCATTCTATTAAACAAAGAAGATTTTCAATGATATTTTTATTTTGTCGTCAGCAGGCAATAGATTAATTCATTTCTTTCGCCTTTTGACTCTGCTTTTTCGCCGTTCCCAAGACCTGTGATTAAATTTTACAATGTTCGAAAGACGCGTATTTGTTATACACGAGAAACACAATATTGCAATAATATGACAGAAGTAACAAGGCTTTCCTATGTCTTATATAATGGTTCGTGATAGGAGATTTACATGACACCAAGAAGCGCGCGATAGGAAAATTTATACCATTGTATTTACCGCAGAATGCAGAGCAGACAAATATGATTAATTGAATATTATAATGCAGGGATCACTCACTCTCCTAAATCAAAGGATAGCATCGGTTTTGGTTGAGATTGCAGAAGTAGCCGGGCGGGCAGTCCAAGTCTTGTTGGCAACCCTCTGAAACAAAAAAGAAACATGTTTTCGGTTATTCCGTACTGTGATATTGCATCGCCGCGTTACGCAGTGAAATAACGGACTTTTCTATGCAGTAAAATTCTGAAACACGTGACTTACGTCCTCGGACTTCAGCGAGCGTCATCGCCATTATTGCCAATACAATGCAGGTCAGTTTCATCTTGATTATTGATTATTACAGGTTCTGTAAAACCGACAGCAGTACCTTTAATTTTACGTAAACGGGTAGAATATCACGTCGCCATGTGTAAACGTGATATAGTGATTTTTCATAGTACGGTCGCCATTCATGTTCCTACATTGAGAAGTTAGCTGTCGATGTACCAGCCTCATTTGTAACTAAAGTAGTACAAATGAAGAGAGGTTCCTAATTTTTTTCCAACCATGAATGAGGAATTGGAGGGAAAGTATATTATTTAGTCCGTGAATCACATCATTTGGAATTCACATCCTCATTCCGAGAAGCGAGAGAGTACGGTTGTAAATGCGAGCGACAGTAAATCGAGATTAGCAATCGTTGGAAATAACTAGCTCGTACGACCAAGTCGCGTTGCATTGCGGCTATTACAGCGTATCAAACTGCATGCAAGTATTAGGCAAACGGACACTCTTATTTGGGAATTTCAGGAAACCTATGATTGCTTGAAATCTTATCGATGCCAAATATATCATGTTCTAATAATTACAAGACCGCCTTTTGTAACTTTGAGCAGTTCTAATGGATAACGTCAAATTCGAAGCGACAGCATGGTATTGTCTGGAAACTCGACTAGTTATTTATAATGCGATAAGGCCAGTGACATGGCGATAGAACGCGTGTATATCATCGCGGAGATCTCATAAACAGTGGCGACCGGTCCATGCAACGAAGCACTTCTTAGCGGCAATGTCTTCGTGCTTGAGAGCGGGTCACGCCACCACAGAAGTGAAGATGTCTGTTCCTGTCGACGCCTTTATGGATTCTGAGTTTCCTGTGATACCGGAGTCGCAGACAAATCCTTGTAGTCGAGAAAATGCATACGGAGTTATTCTTAGTATAGTTTAGTTAATGTCGTGACGTGTCGGGAGATATTCCATCATCGTCGCAAGTAGTGCAGAACGAGCAGTGAGAACTACCGTATCTATTACTCGCCAGGCCGAATAAAACCTCGCTATCAACCATTTTCAGTTCCTAATGCTGGGCGAAGATACTAAGAATATATTCACGACACTAAATATCGGCTGAGTACACGCGACATACAGAACGTTTTAATATTCATTTATGCTGAATATAGCCTATACAAGTTCTCAATGATTTCGCAATTTATTCATATTTCTTCACGACCATGCTGAACGTGGCATTCATATAAAATGGATCAATATACACTCGTTAGCGTCGCAAATGCTATTGACGCGAAAAAACATTACAATCAAACGAAAGGCCATGCTGAAAATATTGGTAAAGGGTCTGCAGTAGGGATCTTCAAAAATGACTTTTTTTTCTCAAATTGTACTCGTCACTTGATAAAATTGTTAGGTTACCTAATTTAAGTCTACACACCAAATTTGGTTCAATTCCAGCCAGTAGCCGCATTGGTACATGAAAACAAAGTTTCTATATATTATATAAAAATAAATTACCAAAAATTTCAAAATTTTCTGTTCACCGCATGAAAGTGTTAAGTTGTCTATAGAAACGATGTTCACCAAATTTGGCTCAATTCCAATCAGTGGAAGCGGAGTTATTGCCGTCAAAAAGTTTAAATTTGAATAAAATAGTATTTACATTTGGCGCACTTATAATAAATAATTAAAGAATTGGTCACCGTAAATACTATTTTATTGATAATCCAAATTTTTCGACGGCAATTACTCTGCTTCCACTGGTTGGAATTGAACCAAATTTGGTGAACGTCGTTTTTATAGACAAACTAACACTTTCATTGGGGGAACAGAAGATTTTGAAATTTTTGTGAATTTATTTTTATATAATAAATAGAAACTGTGTTCTCCCGTAGCAATGTGGCTACAGGCTGGAATTGAACCAAATTTGGCGTGTGAGCTTAAATTAGGTGGCCTAACAATTTTTTCAAGTAGCTAGTACAATTTGAGAAAAAAAATTCATTTTTAAAGACCCCTCGTCTGCAAGCCGGCTTACAAAATTATATTTCTTGAGTTAGGTTTGGAAAATGAGTTGTCTTGAAAATTTTATATTTCACAAAACATTTCCTTCGTGATAGTCTTAATATTTTGGATATTGCATCGAGGTCCCAGAAATTTGTCTCGCAGACAGCAGCTTGAGAACCACAGCGTTAGCAGAAATGTCGATGTGTAGATGAGAGGCGTTGTTAATTGACGTAGGCTCGTCACTGTTACGAAATCACTGCATCGAGAAGTTCCCGACATGTTCGTCTGGAACGTAATATGGTGTTTCCTGTAAAACTTTTCCTACCATCATTTACGCGAGCATAATAAATATGATGATGATGAGCTACTGATTGAGGATCTTCACATTCAGGACGCTTAACATCGGTAATAATTTGGGTGAGAATATAATTTCGAACGTGATGCTTTTGATGGCATACCACTCGAACATCTTATCCATTTACAAGCGTAGGCATTAAAAGTTTTCGAGTACTCACAGTAACTACAATAACTGCAATAGATTGACTAGATTTTGCGGAAGGGTGAACGAAACGAAAACGAAAAAACTAAAGAATGGATGAACATGTGATTGGCATAGAGAAACTAAAATTGATTGGTCATATTGTTTGGTCTTTCGTTCGTCAAATTGTTTAGGGGCTAACGAACATAAATCCCAATAAAATCATATACCAGTTCTGTGTTAAGCAGTGGTTCTTAACCGGTGTTCCCTTACATCATCGGTTCCATGAACCAGTCTCGAGGATTACGCTGGAGGTTAATACACACACTCAACCCATATATATAATATGTGATGACACGCCATTATTGGTTGCAGGCAATTATGATCAATAGGCGAATTTTAAATTTGGTAGTGTCACGCCGTTTTTACTGAACATTACGGCTATGCAGCGTCGGGGAAAGCATCGCGTTTCTGAAATGGTATTTGAAATGGAATAGCAGCAGCTGTCCCACTGATTTGCAGTGTTGGGATGACTCGAGTCATGACTTGACTCGAGTCAGACTCGAGTCACCTTTTTCGAATGACTTGACTTGACTCGAGTCACTTTGCTAAAATGACTTGACTTGACTTGACTCGGCGTATCAGAAATGTGGATTGACTCGTGACTCGGAGCAAAATTCGCGAGTCAATTTCAAGTCATCAAGTAATCGGTGTCGATAAAAATCTGCATCTTGCGTATGTTTGGATTGTTCGCGAAACGCTGGTGTAACCCATGAGAGCGACCAATTATTCAATGATCGTGCGATATACTGAACCTTAATTGATCTCTCACAAATAAATTGACCGCAAACGTAGTGATCGAAACTTATGGCTTACGTTGTCGTAAACTAGTAGTAAAGTAATTGAATGGCAAAATGTCTATTTCTGTTCTCACCTTAACCAAACCTCTTGTTTTATTGAAATTGAATTCGAATATAGTTTATATAGCTCCCAACCATTGGTGCAGGCTCGAATTGTATCATATGAATTTGCAAATGGGTAATGCATTGCGTCTTATCAATTCGTTCTCTATTCTCTATTTTGGCTGCTAACTATGAACTGAGTCTATGCAATTACTTACGTAGTTTAACAGTTCTGCATATATGTGAGCGATACAGCGCCTTCTTGCGTTTATATTCAACTCTATACTCGTTTAGCGATTCAGAATCAATGACCACTCAATACGCATTTCAGACAGCTAGCAAAATGCAATGACGTAATCATGTCTCATACTTTGAAATTGCAACTTGACTTGAATTGTGACTTGACTCGTGACTTGACTTGACTTGACTTGACTTGACTCGACTTGACTCGAGTCACTATTAAAATCGAGTGACTTGACTTGACTCGAGTCACCTTGGAAAATCGATTGACTTGACTTGACTCGAGTCAAAATGTGCAATGACTCGTGACTCGAAGGTAGTGACTTGATCCCAACACTGCTGATTTGCAATTAATATTCATTACAACGTTATTGTTTCAATGGTATTGTTATCACTCCGTTGGTGCGCGGTTCATATTGTGCAACAGTATTCCGTAGTAACGTAGGCCTACTATATGTGTAGTGAGATGTTCAATATGGTAGAATTTGGATCATGTGACTCTAAATACTTGAAGATTCGCCCAAGTTAAGATTAAGAACCAACGCGCTAAAATGAAGGTTTGTTTTGATCCCGGCACCACAAAGAGCAGGGTCGGGCACACTACTGCCCGCGACAACATTTTGTGCGGCCCGCGAAGGCATCGAGACACGTAATAGCAATATTGATAGAAATATGAAGCAAAAAATTTAATTACCAAAGCGACTTTATTTAACGTTCTCCTAATACATTGTATCATGATAATTATTAAGTTATAATATTAATATTCCATTTTCTGATTTTATCATCAGCACAATAGCCTGACTTCGGAGTCTACGCATTTTTAACGATTCAATTGTTAATTATCTAAGTAAATCAATACGGAAATGACTTGGTTCGGATCACAATTGTGATTTTACACTCCAAGTTTTGAAGTGTTGCTCAACCTGGAAAATTGAACACGAAACGTGATCCAAAAATTGAACGCCAAGAAGTGTTGCGAAGTGTTTAAATTAAAAGTGTTTACCTAAAAAGTGTTCAGTCTCAAAGTGGCTGGTTGACTGGTCACCGGAACGCAGGGCTCAAAATAAAATCAGATTTTATTGATTCATGAATAAGTGACGCTTATAATACCCAACCTGGGTGATTAAATACGTGCAAACATTGAAATTTCCAATAGCTGCTGTGACAGGGTTTCATAAATTCAGATCAGCAGTTGAAACCGTTTCCGAAATATTCCATGAAATCACGAACATCACAAATGATTAAGAGCAAACTCACTACAAATATCATGCAACTCGCTCAATCATGAAAATGAATGCATAGGGAATTAGGGATAGTGATAACAAAATATCATTTAGTATCTTAAACTTTCGTGACAGGGGCATGGAATCAAATTCATTGGTTACGTCCGTTAGCGGAAAACATGATCAACACAAATCATTACAACATATTTAAAACTGATCAAATGATGGCTTGTAAATTTCTAATTTTATCGTAAACAAACAAACAATGAATGTATCAGTATCACTACCACGATAAACAACCATAAGTATTTTTTTACTCTTAATGAAATTGGGCCTGCTAACCCGGCATCAAAAATATTCTAGGGCTTGCATTACAAGTATTTATATCAGGTTAATGCCAATCACTTTTGTTTAAATAACAAAGAAATCGTTTCTTTGAGTCCATACAAATTTTGCAGATTTACAGAAAAGATTTTGTTGTTATTTACCAGTCTGCTGCAAAATATGAAATCTGGAAGTCATTAGGGCAGTGGTTCTTAAACATTTTTTGGACACACTCCCTTATGATAGCAAAAACTTTCACACACCCCTTATCGTCGTATCATAAAACGCTAGAAATCCCAACGGATAGTTGGATGCCACTGATGGTAATGGTTGTTGATGAGAGAATATTTAAATAATAAATTCTGACCATACACAGAGAAATAACTACAAGCTGCCATGTGCGAAAAAGATTTTAGTTGACAGCGGCTTCACGCCCCTTCAAATGCTTTCTCCTGTTCGAGAACCACTCCTTTAGGGTATGACAATCCAATGCATAGCAGCTCAAAACGTCAACAATGTTTCTGAATACTGCATTTTCACTGAAACAGTTTTATATTCTTGCCATCAGCTGCAATCCAGGCTCGGTCAATCTCTGATTCGTGGCGTGCCATGGTGTTTGCTTCTTTTCTACTGGTCGACTCCAAGTTGCGCTCCTTCAAAATGTGATTAAATTCCAAAGTTTCGAATATGTCAATGAAGATACTATATTTTATGCAAAAATAAATATAAATATTTCACACATGCAGGTTACACAAGCGCAGGAAATGCGCTCGGATACATGTGAAATCCTATCACTGAGAAGGACTAAAATTAGCATAACGACTAATAAAAATATCTTGAATCAGGTCTGCGTTTTTTTCAATTCAGCCATTTTGACATTTACATTGACATTCAGACGCACAGGCAACAGTGAGAATGCAGAACTGTAACTCAGAATGAAATTTATAGCAGAATGTCGCAGGTCTATGTAAATTTGTATGGTCCACAAAAAAGAAAGATTACGGTACCTGTTTCAATAAGACATGCGTTTGGGTCTTGGATTATATTCGTTTGTCTCTCAATTCGGCTTGGAGAAGAAGACAGTTGACTTCATCAACCTCGTCCCAGCAAACACAAAACCGTAAAAGGATCATCCGGGATCATCTCGATTAGGTTCTGATTTACTAAGTGTCGAGGGAATGTCTAAAATACGTAGTAGGATGGTCTTGTGGTTATATTCAATCAGAATAAATTCATACTAGGTGTTGTTCCATCTCATGCATTAGGCTTCGTTATATCCGGTAGTTAACCTAATAATGCAAATTTTTTATCTCTCGCGGGTACGACTAAAATACGTAGAAAGGATGACTTTGTCGGTACATTCAATCACGATGAATTCTATCCGGTTTTGTTCGATCTCATGCGGTAGCTTCGTTCTATCTATTAGAAAACAATGTTCTCCCTTCGTTTTATTGCGTGAGGATGTCACCGGTGTTGTATATTCGTGTTGTTGCTCTAAGGTCGAACAGTTTTGTTTTCTTCTGATATATATGATCTTCATTATCTATATATTCGCTCTTTCGGTAATCTCGCATGTTCAACGAGTATGGCTAATAGTTTCATTCAAAGAATAACTAAATAAGTGAGATGTTGTACGTTTAGGAATATGATTATCGATGCGTGACTTCTAGAATATTTCGGCGATTCAAATTTTACGTCATCGCGCCATACAAAGATTTGACGCGCAACAGGTCGCAGCCAGGCATAGGTCGCTCTTTCTGTATGGTGAATGCCGTCAATATATAGGAATTGTGACTGACTGAGGTAGCGGGTTGAAGGTATATATGCAGTAGCATATAGCTTATGGGGTATTTCGAATTGCCTGTAGTATATGACGCCTAGAGCTGTTTGACTTTCTGCAAAACAGGTGTAGACAACTATCGAAAAGTTTCAGCTTTTCCAGGTTAGAATTAGAGCTAAACCGTTTTTTCCGCATTAGATTACAATTATATTGCTGGCATTTCGCTCTAATTCAGTGAAATTAGACCACTATAATTATCTAGTTGTCCAAGTCGCTTCAAACATCTGAATTACCGGTACCTATACCTACGGCATATCATACGGTAATATTTATGCTTGAATTTTCTAGGTATATAAGTCAATATAGATACATACCTGTAGAACACTGATTTGTGATTTTATAAAAGTTGGTGCAAGAATGGACATTTTCAACTTGATGTTGATTAATGGAGCAAAATTTGATATTTGAGTGCAATTATACCTCGAATCCAGTGACAAGATTATTAATCGTTGAAACCAAACGCAGCTTGTATTTATATTGGCCCAGAGAATTTGGCTAGCCAGACCATATTGATAGAATATGGTCACAGTAAGATGATATTTTGGGATAATTTACATGAACTTTCCAACATTTGATTTGATATGTCCGCTAAAACAGTTGTTATTCCGCTTTCGAATAAGACCTAAATTGCTGGTTTCAATGGTAACTGTGTTTGTCAAAGGCTGTAAAGGTAATTTCTTTTCCATGTTAGATGTTTGTTTGTTTGTGGTGTTCATGGTGGTGGTTCGACTACACTGGTCATTTTACACCAGGCCGGTTCTTATTATTATCATTCCGTATCTGCCCGATGCCGGTGAACTTGGCACTTTGAGTGGTTGTCAATGTTGTACGGGGGTCAGGGCATGCGTAGATCACACAGTCAATGCGTCATTAGATCACAGATTGCGTAATCGCCGGAAATAACGCGACGCTTTTCACTTGGTGAACTCGGCCCTTGGAGGAATTGGCACTAGAACACCTTCACATTAGAAATGCATTTAATATGAATGAACAGTATCAAAAAGGAAATTTAAACGTGTCGTGGCTCGTGGTAGATCTCGTAATCTTGGGATCCGTCAACCCTGTTATCGAGACACCCTAACTCCAGAGTGGAATCGTCTCTCCAAAGGCAAAAAATAATTTATTTTGACGTGATCATGCGAAACATTTGTTGATGAGGAACACTGGCTTGTCGTGATCGATAAACGAAGAAGCGCCGCTTGATATTCCACGGTTTCGATCTCACATACAATGCCAAGATCCATCTTCTCCAAACTTACACGACACAGGCCCGTCACTCACGCCATCGATTCCAAGCAGACCGCGCGTGGTCGGTATATGAGCGCTGCGTTATTTCCCGCGGCTATGCAATCCGTGATCTAATCACGCCGTGACTGCATGATCTACGGATGCCCTGACCTCCTTACAAGATTGACGAATCACTTGATAATACTATTATTAGTTTAATAATTCATATTAATAGCTGTTAATACACTTCATTACAAAATTTCCCGAGGGCCGAATTCACCAAGTGCTGAGTTCATCGGCAACCATCTGCCCACTTATAGCACGGCCCACTCCTAGGCTTTTTAAGACATGGCTATGCGGAGCAGATGGCGAGGAGGAGCCTAGATAAACGGCCAACACTTCGGTAGGAATTATGGAGTCGACGTGTCAGGCTCGAACCCGCAATTCATTGGTGTTTAGCTATAATGGAACGTACCACTACGTTACCTCGCCATACCTTGTAAAATGGGACCGTAGCATTTGGCATTTCGTGTGGCAATTGAGTTTTGTGTGAAAAATTGTGTTTGTTTCAGAACTTATCCGAAACTTTTATTCCGCCATAGATTGTATATGATAAAACGATATCGGAATTGATCCTAGAATGATTCCAAAGCCACTCACCACAAAGGAGGATTTAAAGAAGTTTGATGACATATTGAATGAAAGCAAAAGCCTTTGCAAGATATGTGGTATGTTGAATCTGTTTTGTTATTTTTAAATACTTTGTTGTGCCGATAGCAGACGGTATATATAAACGAAAGATGTGGAAGCTATCAAGGTGTTATGTTTATTATTTTTAAAAATTCAGTCAGTCAAAGTGGACGATCGTATTGCTTGGATGATATTTAGGCTTATTTTAGCATCTTTGAGATGCAACTCTGAACGTGGACGGTCATGAACAGTCAACTAATTCTGTTCCTATATTGACGTATCAGACATTTGCACTCGTACCGTTGACGGCGACAATATTGGTCATTCAGCAAGAAGCATCCTGAAGAAGGTTCCCAGTCTGGTGTAGTTATAGCAGAGTCGGAAAGAATGGGAAATACGCTTTCATCAACCTCCATTTGAACAAGATCACATATAGTAAGAGACATTCATGATATGCTGCAAATGTGACTGTGTTCTTTGTCTAGTCACCCCACTCATGTAATTATTGAGGCTTCATGCCAGGGTTGTAACCAAGTCACAAGGCTCCGAGTCGCAAGTCAATCTCACTTTTATAGTTTTGACTCGAGTCATTTTCAATTCACCACCGGGTCAAGTCCGAGTCCAAGTCAGCGAGCAGAGGTCCAAGTCCGAGTTATGGTATTATGACTCGAGCCAGAGTCTAAGTCATTGTGTTATCTGCTCAGTTTCCAATTTAAGTATTGTTAAACCAACTTTTTATATTTTTTTTTTTGTGATATCGAGTTGGTCGCATTTATAATATACGAATTTGTACTATTCTTTGAAATAACCATGAAATGTCGGTCTTGGCCGTCTGAGTCTCAAGTCATGCGCAATGAGTCGAGTCATTTCCGTACTTTGAGAAGATGACCCGAGTCAAGTCGAGTCAACAGAAAATCGTGACTCGAGTCTTACAACCCTGCTTCATGCAATGAGCATTTACTTTGAAGATAAATAGTAATTAAATAACTGGTTGGTGGTACAAAATTTTAATACTGCTTTCAAAAGTACCTTCATGATAAACGTTATTGAAACCCGAAGAACTTTTCGCGTGCCAATTAAAGAGCTACCGGCACGATAAAGGAAGCAAAACAGAGTTTAATTCAAAACCAGATGGAGAATTATGACGCATTAATGTCGAATTTAGAAATAACATCAATGGAGCCAGAACACAGCAACAATGCAGTGTATAATAACAGTTGCGTAAAACAGTATGACAGCGTGACACAATTCTTTAATTATTTATTATAGTGGTGCCCACCGTAAATACTATTTTATTCAAATCCAAATTTCTCGATGGCAATAACTCCGCTTCCACTTGTTTGAATCGAACCAAATTTGATGAACATCGTTTCTATACATAACCTAACACTTTCATGGGGTGAACAGAAAATTTTTCAATTTTTTTCTATTTATTTTTAAAATAATAAATAGAAACTTTCTTTTCCTGTAGCAATGCGGCTACTGTTTGGAATTGAACCAAATTTGGTGTGTAGGCTTGAATAAGGTAACCTAACAATTTTATCAAGTAGCCAGAACGATTTGAGAAAAGTCATTTTTAAGAGCCCTAATGTCCATGTCAGAGAAACGTTTTAGGGTAGGCCTACTCACATGTCTCGCAGCGTTCTCTACATAATTGTCAATTGCGATACAAACTGTTCGCTTGTACTGGTAAAGCCATCCAACTTCGAATTGTAAAATGTTGGTAGTCTTGATATCAAATTTTTGAAAGGTGCACTTTGAGAAATTTTGGAATCTGTCAAATTATACAAAAAATTTTAGCAAATTCTTTGACATATTTCATCTATTTGGGACTCGATCAACGTAACAGAATTGGTAATTATTTTATACAATATATTGTATTTGTAGTTGAAGTATAGTAATAATTCTTATGGTTACCGCACTTGTAACGATTCACGGCCATAACTGGAATAATTAGAATGATGTAACTTTCCAATTGTCATGCATTTTGCAACAACATTGTTCTCAATTTTCAAGGTGCTGACCATTGGAGGAAGAATCACCATTAAGCCGGGAATTCACGATCCGTAAACGCGGCCGACTGTTTCTCTCCTCAATCGGAAGCGACAGAGGAGATAAACGAAGAGAAAAAAGGAGCAGAAATGGCAAGAGTGTGACAAGTCGCGTCCGTTCGCTTTAATGCGTATTTACATCCGCGAAGCGCGAAGTAGTAGGTGGGAGAACTAATATGTGTTTGGTTAGCGCTTATATAAGGTTGACTCCAGCGCTGTATTTGCTAAATGTTGCGGTGAAATAGGGGTGGTGTCATTTGGTATCAATATTGACTATTAAAAGACAATTTGTTAGTGGTCATGGATTTGTGCGGCCAGTATGCAGTAATTTCTGATGGTCACTTCCCGGGCTTCTGTTCTCCAACCCCTCATGATTGTTATTCTGCTTCTAGTAAGACTGTCGATTCTAATGTTTTATCGTATCATTTGTCGGAGGTTTCGCTCGCTTTATTTACAACATTTTGCTCTCTGCTAGGTCAATTACTGGCTGAGTATCACTACAGCCTAAGGAACTGCACTAATTCTCATTTTAATGTCTTGCTGGTTATCTTGCTGTCAATTCTAATAATTTGTTAATGTCTATACCAGTGCCGCCACTCAAATGTTTTGTTCTCTTTACACAATACTGTTAGGTCTTCAGCTTTCCAGGCAGAGTATCATTCCACTTTCTAGACTTAGTATATATCTCTCCAACTAGCTGCCAAATAACTGATTCGTTTGGATTGTTGAATTGATCATTTTTGACAGAATGTGACGAAATTTTAGTCAAGAATTCATTTTGTGTTAGTAGCTGTTTTCAAAGATTGCTGAAGTAGTCAGCGTTGATCTTGATAATCAAGTAGAAGTGGCGATTGAAGTCAGTTCTCTAGTCATATCATAATAAAAAATATAATAATAAAAACTTGGAAACTTGAGTGGAAATAGTACAGAATCAAATCCATTTTAGTAGGTATCGGTGAAAAAAATGTTGGAGTCATTCGTTACTCGCTACCTCTGCCATTTTCGCAGTACGAATGTCTTAGCTAATAATCGTCATTTTCATTTTATTTCTGCAGGGTGTTGAAAAGAAAACGCCAGAGGGATTATCATCATCAGACGATAAAACCTTCTGATTACTGACTGTTCTCATAGTTTCATTCATTGGCACTACTTTGCACTACAAGTAATTTCGTTCGTTTCATTTTTTACGTCGCCAATATTTACTTGCCAATTCGTTTTGAATTAAATTACCGCAAATGTGATTAATATGTAGTAGATAATGTGGTGTGTGTGTGGACGCAGCCGTGATCAGGTTATGCCCAGTGGTAGAAAACAGGTTATTATGTCAGGATCTTCTTCTAATGTAGGATCTACATTCTACTCACCATGTTTAAAGGCTGTAGTATCTGCATAATATGTACATTATTGAAGTACATGGAAAAGACGTTGAATTGAGTCGACACAAAATCCCCCTTTCTACTACCTGCCGAGATCTAATATCTACTATATCGACTCAGCTTTTCTACATCTTTGGTCTGTACTGTGTTTGCTGGGGTTTTGCTGAAAATGTAATTGATTGCAAACAAGATCCGACAATAAATAAAGTATAATCGTTATTCCTATGGGTTCGGATTTCCATTATAAAAATTGACACATGGTAGGCTTTACATATAACTTTGATTCTAAGATTTTATAGCTGCTTTGAATTGAGACGAGAAAATATACCAGACAAAGGACACATTGATTGTCTTTAGTACAAAAACTTTGTGACATCTTATCGAAGGTGTTGAATACTTTTACTTCATTGCAGTAATTGTAACTGTTCTCAATCTTTCAAAATCCTTCATTCCTGATTAAATTTAATTAACGAAATTATTTGGAATTAGCACGACATGGGAAATGATCTCAATTTGATGTTCCAAGTATAGTTCAGTAAGCAGTAGTTTAAATACAAGTTACACCAGCTCTTTACATTCAACAACACCTCTGTTCAATGTACACAGATCAAGCCTCTCTTCAGCTCATATCGCATATATTAGGGATGGTGTGAACGTGAGGTTCACGTTCGCGTTCTGTGTGTGAACCTCGGAAATTTAGAGGTTCGCGTTCACAACAGAACCTTGGTAGGTTCTGCACTGTGAACCTTTTTCATATATTGCAATTTTCACTTCATTATAAATCTTTGGTTCCAATTTATTGCATTTCAACTGCGAGTCATTTTGCGCATGGCGCTTGCAGCATTAAAAATCAACACTAAACGAGCATGCACCTTGACAATCTCAAAAGTTTTACTTGCTTTGTGACAAAAGTTTGCTCGAAATATCCAGCTTCCCGTTTGTGAATATTTAGTGACCCGCAATCACACAACATCACGAGCGAAATACGTGGTCAGCGAAGGATGCTTATTCAACCAATCAATAAGATTGATATCGTTTTCTGATGTAAAAATTCGAGACAGCATACAGGGTCAATCTTGACTTCATATCTTTACTGCATCATTAAAACCAAATCCGTGCGATTGAGGAGTTGGCTACTGTTGTATAACTTCTTAATGAGGTAATATCGGTAGCAAGTATAGAAACCCAATTTACACTCTGCTCAATATCAATGTAGCAATACTCGGACACCGAATACATTGTCCGGTCTGGCCTAGACCGTTAAGGGATAAGCGTATATTCCTGGTAAGACCTCGCCGAAATTGTTGGCAAAGCGACGAACGATATTGATTTTATGGGAGTATTATATACTTTGATTGTCTCAGTTGATACATTTGGCGACGTTTAAAACGCCAATATGTACTTCAGAATTGTTGCATAATGTGGCCCAAGTCGTCGCTAGGTATCGTGTACATTAATATAGGCTATCACTTCATTGAAAGATTTGGTAGGAATTAGCAATATGACGTCACGTGACGTCATGAGGTTCACGTTCGTGTTCACACAGAACCTTTTAAAAAGGTTCGCGTTCACACGAACCTGAACCTTTCAGAGGTTCACACCATCCCTAGCATATATAGATAGTTTTTGAGAAAATTGGGACTGCAAAAACCAGCACATTACATATTCAATGGTGCTATATGAAATGAATAAATAGACTTACATAATCACATGTTTCCATGGGTTCTTGAGGCAAAAGTATGTATCGCAAAAGATGATTGCACCGGCACAAAATCCGTTCAGATGACTCCTCACGTCACTATCAACATTGTCACAGGCACGGTAGAACCAGGGGGTCTTTTCGAAGAGTCGGAATCAGTTGGATGAGTTTGAGGATCAATCCAAAACTGTTGAAAAGAAAATACTTGTTTTAAAAATATGCAATACAAGGGAACTATTTAATATTCGAACAGCTTCTTCGAGGTACAAAACTTTAATATAAAATTGAATAGTATATGCATATTGAAATGAGCCCGAATATTTTCAGCGGAGACTCGTCAGGGGTAATCGTCAGCAACTAGTAGAGAACTCGAAAGAACGTCGTACATCAACAATCGTATCACAAAATATGACGTCACCAGCATTCAGCATTTACGCAGATATCAGACTGGATACAATTGTATGAGAGAAAAGGGTGTCTTTCATAGAACAATTAATTATTTTAATGGAAAGTTGCAAGTGACCTTACCACCAATTTTACTCCAGCACGAGTAGCATACTTTCCTGGATTGTTAATCATTTTAGTGAAATTTTACCAGCAAACATTCATAAAAATAACCGAATGCAGCAGAATCAAATTCATTATCTAAGGATATACCAGTTTACTTACAAAACACCGTGATGCTTACCAGTATTTTAAACAACAAATGCATTTCAAAAAGGTGCCAATTGCAATATATACTACCTGCACATTAGGGCATTTTTCATATTCTTTCCATCAGCCGCAATTCAGGCTTGATGAGTCCCTGATTCGTGGCGTGCCATGGCGGCTCTTTTTTTACTGGTCAAATCCAAATGTTGCTCCTAGAAAATACAATAAATACCAAAGGAAGATTGTAAATTTTATGCAGAAGTAAGTATAAATATTTCACACAGGTAGGTTACAGAAGCGCAGGAGAAGTGCTCAGCCCCCCTGGTTGAGAACCACTGACCTAGCCCATTATAGTTCAGTAAGCAATAGTTAAAGTACAAGTTACACGAGCTCATTACGTTCAACTACATCTCTGTTCAGTGTTCAGTGTATACAGTTCAGTGTAGACCAGTGGTTCCCAACGTGGGCGATATCGCCCCCCAGGGGGCGATTTGTCGGTCCAGGGGGGCGAAAATAGCCAAGGGGGCGATAGGGGGGCGAAAACGGACGAAGGGGCGATAGGGGGGCGATGGCGCGTTGAAATGGCTATATTGGCGTCCATGACCGTAACTGCCACACCCAAACCCCCAATTGGGATGGGGGGCCCGAGCTCGAAGTAGACCCACAATTTTTTCGTGAATTAACATTATTTATTTTGGAAATTTAGGCAACTTTTTCAAGGAATTTTCGCTCTACGCGCCATTTCGTGGTCACATATTCCTTGCTTATTGGATACCCTTCCTCCAAGAAATAATACGCATGAGTTATAGAAATGGGCATTTCGGCCTCAGCCAGTAAAACACACCATGACGCACCAAGACATATGTAGTTTCAGGCCATGTAACATGCGACTCGGAAAAGTGTGCCAGAACGAGAAAACCTTGGCGGAAAAGGACTGCCTTTATGCTGACCGACTTCGATATATATACGATGTACAATATATACATATATATTTAATTGTCCGTAGGCGCCTAAATGGCTGGCGCCAAATGTTCCTGTCCTGGCAATCGAAACCCCGCAAAAAATGCCATCTCGCAAAGAAAAAATAATTGCCAGTGCAGAAATACCAATTTGAAGTCGTGTGCGTCGTTTAGTTTAGTACGTATGGGCGATTTGAATATCTTTTGACATAGCAGACAGGCCACGAAATGTCATTACGTAACGAACTCATTATACCCATGGGTCCGCCCGAATCTGTTCAATTATTATTTACGGGCCCTACATTTTCCAAGACACCTCACTCAGTTTTACCGGTAAATCTAAATACATGAGCAGAGAGAGGATAAAAAATTGACAGCAATATATATGCAATTCCGGATCATATTGACCGACGCAATCATGAATGATATAAATTATTCGCGCTTCGCGCGAATTAAGCCGTCTAACAATTTGTGCTGAGAAGTAGCGGTAAAGAGGCATCGGGGGGTGGTGGTCTGAGGGGTGCAGAAGTTTGCTTTATCACCCTATGGAGATGATGGGGGACAAGACCAACGTATTGGGGGGGCTGACGAAGTGCTGTAACGGTCCTTTTGGAATCAAGTCGGAGAAATAACCTTTTTTGTTAGTCAACTCACCAAAATCTAGCTGGAAAAGTGTAATTTCGAGGTCGAGCCGTAAAATTGACCTTTTTTCTTAGTCATCTTGCCGGTGATTTCAGTCTGTATGCCCATTTTTCGGTTCCCAATATTTGGGGGGCGATGATCGGTGTGGAGTTTGAAAAGGGGGCGATGAGTCGAAAAAGGTTGGGAACCACTGGTGTAGACTGTACAGTGTACACCAGTGGTTCTTAACCTTGCCCCCAGCGCCCCCCAGGGGGCGCTGGCGATCTTGAAGGGGGGCGGAAACGCTCAGGGGGCGATATGGGGGGCGCTGGGCTCAGGGGGGCGGTATGGGGGGCGCTGGAGAAAAATGGCTTCGCAGTAGATGATATGGTGATAGGACATATCCTTAATGAGTATTCAGAGCAAATTAACACCGAAAACTTCGTTACATATAGCCTTCAAAATATATATAGGTTTAATTGTCCATGGGCGCCTAAATGACTGACACCGAATGTTCCTGTCTTGGCAATCTGAACCCCAGAAGACGAATTCCATCTGGCAGGGAAAAATTATATGTGAAGAAATAGCACTCTGAAATCGTGTGCGTCTTTTAGTTTAGTACGATTGGGCGACAGGGATATTCCTGTTGGGCGATATCCCCGTTGAGCGATTCTATATTTTTTGATGTTGCAGACAGGGGGTCACGAAATAACATCATGCAACGAAGTCATACCAACGGGTTCGCCCGCCCGAATATGTTTAATTATTAGTAACGGGCCCTACAGTTTCCAAGAAACCTCACAATGTTTGCTTTAAGTTTTGATGAGTCTGTGCACACTCAACAACTCACTGTGCTGACCTTTGGACAACAGTGCGTAACGATTAAAAAAAGGTAATAACTCCGGATTTGTTGTGCGCAACGTAGATTTTCTGTGCGCAGAGACCGTGTCAGCATTGCGCACGTGTGCAGCTTAGAGGGAACATTGCACCTCACTCAGCTCTACCGGTAAATGTGTTTACGTGAGCAGAGAGAGGATAAAAATTGATCTCAAATTACATGCATTTCCCGAAGATATTGACCAATTTAATCGTTAATTGGTGAAATTTTTCGCACTTCGCGCGAATAGGCGAGAATAGCTGCCTCAGTAAATGGACACCCTATGTAGATACCTAATAGGCTATCAGCAAATAGCGGACAGCCTAGTGGGGGTCTGGGGCTGAAGTCCCCCGGAAGTTTGGTTTATCACCCGATGGGGGCCCAGGACCAACGTTTTTTGTTTGGGGGGGGGGGGGCTGACGAAGTGCTGTTACGGCCCTGGTAACGAATAATTGTACCTGCGGGCACGCCTGAATATGTTTAATTATTAATTACGTGCCCTTTATTTTCCTATGCAACAGCTCACTCAGTTCTACTGGTAAATCTGATTACGTGGGCTGAGAGGATAAAAAGTTTATAGCGACTTATATATGTAATTACCACCTTATCATTCATGCATTATGGAAAATTTTGGTACCTAGGGCGACCAGGCCACACAAACTTTGCTGACCATCAAAATCACGATATGGGGTTCGTGGGGGCGAAGCCCTCAGAAGTTCGGTTTATCACGCTATGGGTGCACAGGGCAATCGTTTTTAGGGGGGTTAACGAAGTGCGGTTACGACCCTCCCTCTTACTCATTGTCTTTATTACATTCCCTACAATATGAAGTTGGACGGGGGGCGCTGGAGCACGATAATTTTTGAAAGGGGGCGCTGGAAGAAAAAAGGTTAAGAACCACTGGTGTACACAGATGAAGCCTTTTTCAGCTCATATCGAATAGTCCGTAAGCTACTCTGCGAGATAGTTCGTGAGAAAAGTAGGACTGCAAAAACCAGCAAATTACATAATCAATGGTGACATATAAAATTAATAAATAGGCTTACATAATCACATGTATTTATGGGTTCTTGAGGCAAAGGTCTGTATCGCATAAGATGACTGTGTCGGTACAAAACCCGTTACGAACGACTCCTCACGTCACTTTCAACATTGTCTGATAGCGCAGGCACGGTAGACCCAGGGGGCACTTTTTAAAGAGTCGACATCAGTTGGACGAATTTGAAGATCAATCCAAGACTATTGAAAAGAAAATACTCGTTGCGAAAATTCGCAATACAAATGAACTGCTCAGTAATCACGCAGATATCATACTGGATACAGTTGTTGTTTTCTGCAATAAGTTGTGCGTGACAGAAGGGTGTCTTTCATAGAATAATTAAGTAATGAAATGGAAAGTTGCACATGACGTTACGATAGGCTTACCATACGTCCTCTTTTAAGAGGATTTGTCCTCTTTTTTGACTTTTTTGAAAGTGTCCTCGGAGGACGCCCTTTTGTCCTCTTTTTTGAGATTTTGTCCTCTTTTTTGAAAATTGAGGTCAGATATAGAGGAAATTGCGAGTGATATGCCGCAAAATAGCGCAGAAGTGAAGCTCCGGCGGGTATTTCGGAGGAAAAGCGGTGATTTCAGCTCTGAGCGAAATGAAGACCTTTTTTTTTAGTCATCCACCAAGCAATGTGGAGTGAAAAACGTGTTTTTGAGCTCTGAGCGGAAGTGATGACTTTTTTTATTTTTTTTTTTTTTTTTTATTTAGGTAACCGACCGCAAAGTGGGAAAAATTCACCGGTTTTTGGGAATTCTACTCCGGTTTTGTATCTTGCAAATTTCTGAAAAAGTGTCCTCTTTTTGCATTTTCAAAATATGGTAAGCCTACGTTACGACCAATTTTACTCTGGCACAGGTAGTGTACTTCCTGGATTGTTAACAATTTTAGTGAAATTTTATCAGCAAACAATCATATAAACCTTTATCACGAAGATAACCGAATGCAACAGAATCAAATTCATTATCTAATGATATACCAGTTCACTTACAAAACACCGTGATGTTTACCAGGATTCCATACAGCAAATGCATTTCAAAAAGGTGCCAATTTCACTACATATTACCTGCAAAATAGAGTTTAGTTCAGTTACGGTATCATAATATAAACTCAGAAAAGTCAAATTTGGGGATTGGGCAAAACAAATACTACCACTTGTGATCCATGGTTTGTTGAAAAGATTGTTTGTTTGGCTGTGCTAATATTAGGGCGATTTTTTGGACCTAAAAAGGGAAGATTTTGACTAAAAAATCCAAATTCACACATATTTTGATGATGAAAAACTTACCATGTACTTAAATTAGGTGTTTCTCACATAATGTTAGAATTGTACTACCGGTACTTATCTTTATTTCTGGCTGGAGCTGTCTGTTCTTCCGAAGTAGTTAGACCTAAAAAAATCTTTTAGCATGAAAACCTTATTTTTATCGAAATCTGGACATGTGAAGAATTCGAGTATTAGTTACATCTCGTATTATGGTAGAAATAATTAAAACTTTGTTGTAGTACAACGAAAGATACTTTCCTACATTTTCGGGTAGAAAGTACGTCTGTCCTAACTAAGTAGCTTGGCAAGAATGAAGAAAGAACGTTCACCAGCGGCAGTTGTTGGCCGGCTACACCAGTGGTTCCCAACGTGGGCGATTTGGCGGTCTAGGGGGGCGAAAATGACGAAGGGGGCGACAGGGGGGCGAAAATAGCGAAGGGGGCGATAGGGGGGCGATGACGTGCCAAAACGGCTGACCTTTTTTTTTTTATTTTAGTCAACCCACGGAAATTTAAATTAGACATCGTGGCGAGAATTTGACCTTTTTTTTTTTTAGTCAACCCACATGTGATTACAGTTTGTATGCCCAATTTTCGGTACACAGAATTTGGGGGGCGATGATCGGTGTTGACCTTAAAAAGGGGGCGATGGGGCGAAAAAGGTTGGGAACCACTGGGCTACACTGAAGAAGTTGTGCGTACACCACAAACTCTCTCTCTCTCTCTCATTATGACAAAGTTGTCTACATCACAATTTTTCATCATACGGTTTCTAATAGAAGAACCAATGCCCACGCAGTCTTGCTTCAGTTAGGATAGTGCAGTAAGCTACGTTGAGCATTTGTTTCATTTGATAGTTTATGATTCACAATGAGCAGACGATGGTCCGTCTACAACGGTAGGACTATAATATAGGCTACAAGATGTAAATTGTAAAATGATAAGTTCACCGACAGTGCAATCATCTATGGTACAAACGAAATGCAAGCTGCCAAAAAACTGATTTTGTAAACAATTTTGGCAATTTTTGACCTAACGGTACAATTTTGACAAAAATTTGACCTATTTTGACATGTCCAAAAATAGCTTTGGTTAACACCTTACAACTTAGAATAAACAGTACAGCGTAAAATGTGTTGCAGTTGAAAAACAATCAAAGCCGTTGCATGACTGTCATACCGGCATTCAAATGAATTCAATTGCTGACATTGCAGTACTTGTCCACAATGGACCACAATATTGCCTACATAGGGATATTTCAGTGTGGATGGAGAGAACATCCCTTTATCTATATATCAAAAAAGTTAGTTCGATAGCAGCTTCCCATCAGTACCGTAGTACTGGACCTGGTCGCATCCTGGGATATTATCAGATTCGAAGCTCGATCATCCAGCAATAAGATCAGACGAATCATATTCTACAAAACATCTAAAGAACATTCATATGAATAAGGGATATCAGTAGCCTACTAAAACATCTAAAACAAACGACTTTACTGCAACGTCAAAACGAGCTCATTTTATGAATATTCTCACATTACATACAATCAATAACATTTACCGGTTTCCATACCTTACAGTACATAGATGTTATGATCCTTTACGCCATCAGGTAGCAGAAACTGCTTCAATATATCCATTCCGCCAAGGCTTTTAGTGTACCCAACTCTCTGCCTGAAGCCTGACGAACCACCAATTCAAATTCCAAACTGGAATCGAGCGCGCTCTACCGTATCGAAGGTGGTGACCCCTCTGCGTCACAGGGAAATATGTATATTTTATTGTAATATTACCCTTAAACTTAGTGCTTTGGTCAGTTGAATAACAATATTTTACATATACCATGATCTTATGTGATCTCCAAACCTACCGATAGTTTATGAATGCGAAATTGATGATAAATTACCAAGTATAAATTTTCTTGAAAATAAGCCGCAGTGGCGAAGTGTTACATCTAAACGGAGAAATACGCAGAAGCGTTGCGACGATAATGGCTCAATGCGTTTATATGCCCAAAAAGTGTGTCTGTACGCAGAAAAAGTGTTATGAAGTGTTCAATACGACCTTGCGGATTTAGAGTGTAGATTACTTTTAGTGTAAAGTGTTCAAGAAACGGTAAATTATTTTTATGTCGTTCTCGCAAAAGAACGTAAAGAAGGCAAGTTTAACACAGTAAGCCGTTTGCTGAAACGTATTTAAAGGTAACATGCTGGTTGCGAAGTTGTCAGCAGTGTGTGTTTGTAAGCTTAAACGAACGGGAAATCAACATATCTATAAACCGATCGTTGCTCACATATTCAAGTTTCCACACCATCCTAAGAATCGGCACAACCCACTTCATACTTAATTCAGACGAATTGATTGAGGATGGCCAAGTTATAAAATCTCTGTATTGTCTATGGCACATGGGCGTTATCATCAAATCAACATTTAAATTGTATTATATATGTATTGCCTCCATGTCTTTCGGTTACTTCACATAATCCAATAAAAGCTTGCCTTAGGGCAAGGGTGTCAAACTCAAATTGCGCCGTGGGCCGGATTCAAGCCTTCAAATATAAGTTGACACATTCTCTGCTCCCTTTAATTTAGTGGTAATCTGGCGTTAGCCCTGCGAATATGCGTTGTGAGGAATACAGGATATTTGATTGGAAACGCGGACGTTGGAATATGGTTTATTATTATTGAACCGCGAGTCGAGTTTCCCTTATGTCTGGGGATCTATTAGGTCGAAGGTGACACATCAGTGCGACCATAGACATTTCAATTATATATTTGTGCAACTGATATATATTTCATGTAAACAGCATATAAAGGTTACGCATTGGCGTTTTCGCTTCTGTGAATAGCTACTTTTTGGGCCATTTTTCCATAATACTCGTCACTTAGTGTGCACCTCTTGCCTTCTTGAAATTGTTTGTCAATTTCACCGACTTGTTACTAGTGGTAACTAGAGTAAAACCACACCGCCGCAGTCAGGTGGTTATAACGGGGCCTATGGACATGGACATGGAAGTCCTTCGCGCAAAAAGTCTCATCATTTGTTACGAATGTGCTGCAAAGTATAGGAATTTTTCAATCTACTCAGAATTGCGTCGCGGGCCGGATGAAAATAAAAGCTTGCCTTGTGGTTATCATTTCGATTTTGTAATAATGCGGCACGCGAATGGATTCATATTTTGAATGCTGCCTGCGAGCTGGAAAGTTTTCCCACCCTACAATAGAGTCTAAATAGTGAAGGGCCAAAATAATAATGATAATTGAGGCAGTCAAAAGAAAAAAATATCTTTACTCCCTCAAGAAACATGGTGAAATGACATATCATGTTTCCGTTTAAGCGTTTCCTGCAGTAATTAAGTCGAGACTTGAAAAGTATTTTTATGATAATGAGATGTCAATCAAACATGTTATTGGAATCCACGCTGACATTCAATGCGTCGTGAATGCATGCTAGCATTGCAAGGAAAGTCATTTCCTTTACTTGGATTAATTCAGAAATGAGACGTTATGATTTCGGTTGATGAACAATGTTGAAGTGTAGCCGAAGGTTCTGAGGTCTTACTTAGTCAAAGTGATCAAAGCAATTATGCATCACCGACGATACGTTTTCTGTAGTATCCGTCCAAATCTTGTTTCGACGTCTAATGCACATACCGCGGGCTTAGACTTCGTTATATAAATGTGTATTAGACGATCGAACAAGATTTAACATTAAAAAGCTGAGATTATAAATATGAAAGATAGTAAAAGAAATCGCTATTTCCCAATTTTGCAGCACTACTTTCCGAGATTTCCCGCTGTGCGGCAATCAAAAGGGGAGATGTAGGTCATCGTGAAAGAGAATAAACTAACAGTAGGGAATTGATAAATTTTGTAAAGTATACAATAACACAGACTCAACAGTCAACATTAACTAGTGAATTAAATATGGTGTCTTGGTGTAACTGTAAAATCGATGACATAAATGTAACATATTGTTGTCAGACAATAACTTACACAAGCTTAAATGGACATTAGTTTTATTTTTAGTTCTGATTCTAGTCACACATTTTGAAAATCCAGTAGTTTGTGTAAGTCTGGTAGCTCGCAATATCTGTATCAAGTAGATTGTACACAAAAGACATACAAGTGTTCACTGCTGTTCATTGTTCAACTATACGAGAAGCGTTATTAATTACGCCAGAATTTTAAGTCCTCTTATTTTTTGTTCTATGTCATCACAGTCGATTACCAGTTTAAGGTGCAAAAGACCTTCGTTGTATAAGCTACTAAACACGATTTTTCATAATTAATAATAATAATCAGCCCCAGTTTATATTGGATACTTCAATTTAGTACCCACTTCAGTACTCCGCATTAAATGGTGGTAACGAGTAAAAATATTTATTTAAAACGTATACAATTGAATAGTATATTCATATTGCAATGAACCCGAATATTTTCAGCTGACACTCGTCAGGGGTAATCGTCAGCAACTAGGAGAGAATTGGAAAGAACTTTGTATATCAACAATCACTGTTCTCTCCAATTCTCTACTAGTTGCTGACGATTACCCCTGACGAATGTCAGCCGAAAATATCCGGGCTCATTTCAATATGAATATACTATTCAATTGTATGTTGAAGTTCTGTACCTCTAAGAAGCTCTTAAAGCGTATAGCACGCAGTGGGGGGTTCTTATGGATCGCGTTCAACAGTGTATTGATGGGCACCACAACCCAATGCCTACATACGCTATCATGTGACGTTGAACTGATAACGCAAATGGCACGTAAGCGCCTGCGTTTTCACAGGTCATCGGCCCACCTATGAGTGCGGGAATTGCCCGGAATAGGATGTGTAACACAGAGATGGGCACAGTCCGGTTCAGGAGCCGGAGCTGGAGCAGGATTTCATTGATTTTTTACCTGGCCGGACTGGATCCGGATTTTGAATTTGTAGTGACTGTCGGATTTTTGCCGGATTTTTTGCTGCATTACGATTAATTAGCATTGTTCTAGCAGGATTTATTCGGATTCCGAACTGGACCTTCACCAGCCAGGCTCCGAATCTCACATTGCCAGCCGGATTCGGATAGATTCGGAACCCGAAATTTGGGAATCCGTTCATATCTGGATGTGTTACACGCAAATTGTGTTGAACCCATCAAGGTCTAAATCACTTGTTCTCAGCCTAATTTTGAATACACTCAATTAGAATATAAATTTAAAAGCATGAAAGCACGTACCAACGAATATCAACGCTAACAAGAGAACTAACATCAATCAATTTAATGTCCAACTTGACAGTGGCTTTCAGCTTTAGTAAGTTTGCCAAAGCCATGAGATCGTACAAATAACCCAGGCGTCAATTAAGCTTTCACTGTATGAGCGAGTGATCATTATTGCGACGGAGCGTCATTAGAAGTCCAAACAGTAAGATTCAAAATAAATTTCGTGTATATTCATTGTGAAATTATTGAACTATAAGAAAATGACGCGGTGCAGTTGGTTAGTACGTGAGTCGTGCAAGTCGGTGTGAATGAGCAGGCATGGTCAGCAATGAAATACTGCCACTTTTCTGAGGTACTCGAGTCGGTTTTTGTTTACTTGCACTATCACAGCTACCAATGTGTTAGGGCTCCCCTTCTACATGACAGTTTTATGGGAAACTACTCTTTATAACTAGGACAGAAAGGAATTTCACGATACCAACTATTCTTTAAAACTGCTTCTACTCGAGTACTTCAAAATTACATTTGTACTGCCATTTGAAGGAAATTTAGCATGTGCTGTAAATCGCTTTTGCTATCTCGATCTCGCTTGGACAAGAATGCGTAGTTTCGTATCTCCCGCAGTTCTTAGTCCGTTGTGTAATGTGTATACACAGAGAGTGATTACAATGGCGACTTGCCTCATACTCGTCGCGTCGCAAACGACTTCGATTTCACGTGGGCTCTAAAGTACGTCTTCGGGAAATCATCATCGACCACTCCCCGCGGTTACTCTCGCTATGATAACTGGACTATTCAATGTAATGTGGTGGGTAAGCCTCCGCTATGTCGAACAGACGGTATGTCATACTACATCTGGAATTCGATGTCCAAATCCGAAAGCTGGAAAGAGTGGGATCGAACATCAAAGCATCGCGGTCAAATCCCCACGAGTATACGATCATTTAGCCGAAGACATGTGTCACACTCGATTGATCATCCGTGTACATCACCTACATGTAAAGTACAAGAATTGGAGCGACAACCACGATTCAGGAGCCGGGTTTTGATCGGTTTTTAATAGAGTCGCACGCTGGATAAGAGTTCTTGGGGGATTTTAGCTGAATTCACGCCACCGAAATACACTAAAAATACCACATGTAGATACACCGCATCTACTAGATTACAAGCACCTGAACGACAAGTGATCCCATCGCTGTATTCATTGTTTCCACGGGTTGACTCGGTAATTTTTACGAGATAATACCCTTGTACGTGAAAATAACTTGTGAATATGGATTGTAGTGATTCAGTTCCTTTTGACCACTAGTGGGTGTTTATACTGATTGCTTCTGATTACCTTCACGTCGGAACTATTCATTTCATTCGTACTAGTTGGGTGTGGTGTCGCTTCTGTTTGTTGTACCCACGTTAACTCTGTTTTATTGCTAATGTTGTATTCAGATACACTAGCTTACTTTTATGTTAATAAAAGCCTAGGAACCGATCGTATTGAGTTTTATCGAAGGGTACAAGATGGACCTTGCAGAATAAGATGTAATCCTCATTGATATATTACTGTTGAGTTGGCTGGTAAAGTCGTTGCTTGCTGGATAAGAGTTATGTAAAACTACTGCGGCAATAAAAACAGATAACATGACACTTGCTTGAATAAAATAGTATTTAAGGTGGGCACACTTATAAAAAATATTTAAAGAACTGGTCACCGTAAATACTATTTTATTGATAATGGGAATATTTCGACGGCAGGTGCTCCGCTTCCACTGGTTGGAATTGAACCAAATTTGGTGAACATCGTTCTATAGCGAAACTAACACTTGCATGGGGTGAACAGAAGATTTTGAAATTTTTGTCAATGTATTTTTATATAATATATAGAAACTTTGTTCTCCTGTACCAATGCGACTACTGGCTGGAATTGAACTAAATTTGGTGTAGATGAAGTCCAAAGTGTAAATGAAGAGTGAAACTTTCCGTATGTCGCGTGTGCTCAGCCGATATTTAGTGTCGTGGATATATTCTGAGTATCTTCGCCCTACACTAGGAACTGAAATACGGTTAAAATCGAGGTTTTAATCGGCTTGACGAGTAAAAGGTACGGTGGTGTTCACCGCACGTTCCACACTACTTCCAACGATGATGGAATATCTCTGGACACGCCACAGTGGTACCTACATCGTACTAAAATTATTAGGTCTGCATTTTTTCGATTACAGGGATTCGTATTCGAATCCGGCATCGCAGGAAACTCAGAATCCATAAAGGCGTTGAAAGTCACAGACATCTGCACTTCCGTAGTGGTGTGACCCGCACTCAAGTGCGAAGACATCGCCGTTAAGAAGTACTTCGTTGCGTCAACTAGTCGCCACTCTTTATGAGATCTCCGCGATGATTTACTCGCGTTTTATCGCGATGTCGCTAGCGTTTTGAGACAATACCATGTTTTCGCCTCGAATTTCACGTTATCCAAAGGAGTGTCCGTTTGCCAAATCCTTGCATGCTATTTGATACGCTGTAATAGCCGCAGTGCAACGCGACTTGGTCGTACGAGCTAGTTATTTCCAACGATTGCTAATCTCGATCTGCTGTTGCTCACATTCGCAACCGTACTCTCTCGCGTCTCAGAATGAGGCTGGGAAGTCCAAATGATGTAATTCACGGACTATATAATTTACTTTCGTTTCCATTCCTCATTCATGGTTGAAAAAATGAGGAATCTCTCTCCGTTTATGCTACTGTAGTAACGATTGAGGCTGGTATATCGACAGCTAAACTTCTCAATGTTGGAACATGAATCGCGACCTCACTGGATATCATATGAAAATTCTGGGGAAGCGAGTGGCGCAGTTAGTTAAACACTGCAGTCACGACACCAATGGACGTGGGTTCGAATCACGGTTCTGGCCCACTTCTACGTGTCGGAGGTTTCACTGGGCTCCTCATCGCCGACCTCACTGCAACGGCAGTGCATTGAAAAGCCCAGACTGAAAGTGAGCCGTGCTACAAGTCGGCAGCAAAGACCTCGATGGGAACGCGTGGGAGCGAGAGAGAATGAAGAATGACTGCGAGAGAGATTGAAAGACGTTCCCACGAATACTAAAAACAAAGACCTCTGAACATTATGAAATTCGTGTCGTGGAGCACAAGGCCTTAAAGGCGATAAGCTCCACTGTGTTGTACTCATTGATACATACATACATACATATGAAAATTCTTTATATCACGTTCACACATTGCGACGTGATATTCTACCCGCTTACGTAAAATTAAAGGTGCTACTGTCGGTTTTACAGAATCTGCAATAATCAATTGTCAAGATGAAACTGACCTGCATTGTATTGGCAATTATGGCGATGACACTCGCCGAAGTCCGAGGACGTAAGTCACGTGTTTCAGTATTTTACTACATGGAGAATACGTTTATTTCATTGCGTAACGCGGCGATGCTCCTTTGTTCAATATTAGAGTACAGAATAACCGAAAACATGTTTTTTTTTCATTGCAGAGAGTTGCCAACAAGACTTGGACTGCCCTCCCGGCTACTGGTGCAATATGAGCCAAGGCCGATGCTATCTTTTTCTGTAAAAGGGTGGGTGATCCCTGCATTATAATAATCCATAAGTCGTATTTTTCTGTTCTGCATTCAACAGTAAATGTCGATGGTATATTCGTTTGTCATATCGTGCGCTTCCTGGTGGCATGTCAATTTCACATCACCAGCCATCATATCAGGCCCTGTTACTTCTGTCGTGTTATTGCAATATTGTGTTTCCCGTGTATAACAAATACGCGTCTTTCTAACATTGTAAAATTTAATCAAAGATTTTCAGAACGGTGAAAGGGCAAAGTCTGAAGGCGAAAGAAATGAATTAATCTATTGCTTGCTGACGACAAAATTAAAATATCATTAAAAATCATCTTCGTTTAAGAGAGCGACGATATATATGTAACTGTGAGGCAGACGCAAGGAATCTTCAAATCGAAGGCAGATGGTAATTTTTATATATCTTCTTCATACTAGTCGACTTCCCGGCCAAATGTTCATATTTGATGCAGTTCATGTTGGGTTATTTCGAGGATAGTTGTCGTTGGCGCAAAGTGCAGCATTTGTATTCGTTTCAATACGCGTAAAACTCGAACTAGTGTACGTACAATCTACCCTTTGAAATCCGTGCATATATACCGTGAACAAATACGTTGAATAAAATGAAGGGCCCTGTCGATTTAGCACAGCTTCAGTTGATGTGCAGATAGACTCTCTCGGTTTGGTAGATAAAATAATTAACAGTATACGGTACACGTTGAAGAATTTCTATTCTGACAGTTCACGGTCAGCCCTGATGTTGAATGAATAGAAGTCGGCTGAAATGTATTTTAACTAGCTTCAGGACGCTTGTGGATCATAATATAATTCGTTGCTATTTCAGTCATTTTCATTTGTTTATATCATTAATATTACACTGATCTACACGATTTTTGCGCCATGACTTCTTGGGGTCAATTATACCTAATTTGGAGGCGCTGAATACGAATGTGGCGTTAAGTTTGCTCTATCAAATCACGTTATTGAGAAATAATATATGTTGAATATTTCTACTATTTTGAGGTAGGCCTACTCAAGTAGATTTTGGCTACTTGCAGTACTTACTGAAGTGGTAATGTTTTACAACTACTTCGACATCTATCTGAACAGTATTCTGGATGAACTAATTTGGTTTTTGTAAAGTAGAAAGTAGTTCAGGGATATAATATTGCACCACTATCATGAGTTAAATTGTCATAAGAAACGCGTGAAATAGCCTCTGAATCACGGTAACTGAATATTTTTTGGAAGATTCCACCCATGGGTGGTGTCATTATAGTCAGTTTGCGTTAGCTACGACGATACATCTTGCGATTTCGTATGTAGTCACCTCCAATTAACTGTTGAAAGTATGAGACCACCCTACCCCCGATCAAGGGCGACATTACAAAACAACTACCGCACTGCGGAATCAACATTTACCGTCACAATTCGAGAGAAGCGGACAATCGCGATTACGAAACCCTCAGTAACGATGTTTTCGAGAGCATTTTTACCTATGAAATTAACTTACCGCAAAACGTAGGAATCGAGAGAAAACATAAACGACCTGCGTCATGAACGTCACTATCCGCGAAGTTCGGTATTACAAAACTGAAATTAGCGCACATTTCTCGCGGTAATTTACCGCTTAGCTTCTAGCTGGCGGAGTTGAATCCGCGCTGGAAATTGCAGCTTTTTTAACTGCAAAATCCTAATATTCTACTTCGATATAGTAATGAAGTGCGGCAGTAATCGAACTAAAAGGGCATGTCCTGTAAGTTACCCAATTTGGTTGTATTTAGTAAGCCTAACTGTTAGTAAAATCAAGCGAAATAAGGCAGTGGCGATATATAACGCTTATGAATTGAATTCACATACGGACCAGTAAATGCGGGGACTGAATAGGCTACCTCGCCGTTTAAGGCCTGTATGAATATAACGGGGGCTTGAGTTCTATGTCGGAAGCATGCTATTATAATCTTAAATTATAGATTACTAACCTCGGTAGGTTATTAATCTATTGCCAAATAGATTTATTTAATATCCACTTTTTAAGTTTGGCTATTGCATATCGTGTGGTCGCCTTGTCAATAAGTAGCCCAATTCGCTACCGAACGGTAGCATTCAGTCCGATCCGGTAGGCCTATAAAGTGGTTGCGAATTACGATCAGGGCCATGTTTCCCGAATGTTATACATGTATTGCTCCAACTGTATCCTCATACGAAGTTAGGACTCAATGCACGCGTGATACTTGACGCAGCGACCTAAAGCAGACAAACTAGAATGTACCGTACGCCTGTAATTTTGTTCTCTTCAGAGCAAATACCACAAACAATTATCAGCAGTGGTTCTCAACCTTTTTGACCTCGCGGCACATTTTGAAAATGAAAATAGTTGGTGGCACACTGGCACAGTGGTTCTGAACTCTTTTGGCTTACGGCAGAGGCAAACTACCAGAATGCGTATATCAGCAACCACAGTCTTACATAGGTGGTCACTTACGAAGTACTTCTGCCATTTCGGAGCACTCAAGTAGGCTTTTCTCTGCTTCAAAGAAGAAATTAGGTTTTCTTTTATCTCTGCGGACATGTCACAAATACGTCTACGGATGGTATCATTTGACATGGGGATCGTTTTAAATTCTTCCCAGACATTTTTTTACAATTTTATTGCACGCAGGAATAAGAACTTTCTCTGAATCCGTGTGAGATTTTGAATTATCAGCTATTACCTCTGAGACCTGCTGAGATCTCGCTCCAACTTTAGGCTGCGGTTAATTTAATAAGATTGGCTTGACAATAAAGTCTGCCTGCTACCTCGTTGTCGATGTAATTAACCGTCGCATGGAAGAGTCCCATCACGATCGCCACCAACAAATACAGACGCGTAGAGGTGTATATACTTATACGTGGAAGCCAAACGCATTTCCATGCAGATCGTATAACAGCTTCTATAAAGATAGCAATACCTCAATAGTCTTACTGGCAGCCAGCCAATTGCAGTTCCAACAAACCGGGATAATAAACCTTAGGGCCGGTGAAATTTGTTAACTGATATAATTTGATCAACTTTACTTCTCAATTCTCAAATTTGTCGCCTGCAACATTACGTTGCGCACTGAGCCTACATTTTACCTGCAGTGCTGGCACGCTACCTAACAATCGCAATGTGAATGGCTGTTGGCAATTCTAATTTGTAAACGTGAACATCACTTCCAAATGAGTTCATTTCTCGATGGTGGGAATGCCTTCCTAGGTGTTGGAGGTTTACATTGGCTCCTACTCGTCCTCCGATCTGTAAAAGCAGTGTCTTACAAAAAGTGGGCCGTGCTATAAGTTGGCATCTCAAGAATCAAAATAAGTAATATCGGTATGGTATAAAATGATCATCGATAACGAAGACATGGCAACAATACGACTACAAGTAGAAACAGAAAAAGGTCATCAACTGCGTCATGTCCCTGTTCTGTCTCCGGTTCTGATGGGGTGACAAGTAAATAGTCACCTTCGGCCACACCTCAACATCACGGTCGAATTGCTCGAGTTTAGTTATTTGTTATCCATCACCGTCTTACCATATGTTGGCAAACTAGCGTATCACACCCATTGAAGGTGGAGGCTCCAGTTTCATTCATGGCAGTGCAGTAGCAAGTTACGAAGCGTCGCAGATTTATGAGATTCTCCGACCCTATACGTTGCTGTGCTCGGAGCGTCTTTACAATAAAAAGCCAGAAAAATACCCAATCCATGAACTAATGGGGATGCCTGATTGAGATACTAAATTGAGATACCGTTACTATGGTCGTCTCGACATCCTTGTATCTGTTCACTGCATCGGATTGTACATCGCGTGTCTTGATATAGTAAATTCAATAGAAAATCGAACAATGACACACTCAAAATTTGGATTTTTGTTATACTTTGACCCAGTTTACCACATTTGCTCGCGGCACACCTGAGCAGTCCAATTGGCACACTAGTGTGCCGCGGCACACCGGTTGAGAACCACTGAATTAGGGTATTTCCATTTCCCTGTTTGTGAAAGATTATCGCAGCTAAATTACAAATTGTTACTGACCACACAGCATTATAAGACCTCGTTTGATGTCATCTCTTACTGAGATTATCGACTTGGCGAAATCACAAATTAGCGTGCTAATTGCGAAACGTTGTGTTGCGTCTGGAATTATGAGAGTTTACGTGAGTTCGAAATATTAATTTTTACATTATGCGGTAATCGCATTCGAGAGAGCTCGTTACCGCTGGCGGAGATTCTGATTTACCGCATTATTTTGTAATGCCCCCCCCCCCCTGATATACTTAGATATTTACTGACTTTTAGTAATTCTCAAACCTTTCATTTCGTCTTCCACTTGAAATAGTTTTCACATTTCTTAGAAATTACTACTTCTACTTGTAATTGAGTAGAAATCTATGGCGTTACTTGTGCTGCTTGAGTAGCAACGCCGATCACTTCGACCAACTCTAGTTCATAGTAAAATATTACGACCAATCGACTGTCCTAGAACCGGCGCATATCTATTTCTATTGTGAAATACCACACACTTCAGGTTTCGTGTTGGGCTGTTTGTAATCAGTCGCCATTCATCTGGTTGTCTATAGTGGACAATGCAAATAGAAGCCCTTTATATCATGGTAATGAATCAAAAGAAAAACAATTCGGAGCTTTCCTCGATTCCGATAAAATGTGACAGTATATGGAAACTGAAGAAGAAGAATTAGCATGATAAGTACAGGCGGAGATTAATGATGATAAATTCTTTCAAGTTATCATGATGAGCACTTTTTCCTTGGAAACGCAGACATCCTGTTTCTTTTAATGTTTCAAAACAAGCTTAAAGGGCTAGATATTTCGGTCATATACCGGAGTGAACAATTCTCATCTACATAATATACCGACAATGCAATGTTCAATGTTTGCAAACTTTTACGTTTTACGAAAGAACAGTGTGCTGTCACAAAATGCATTGACCAAATAAGTCTGCAGGACAGACGTATAAAGATAGATAGCGTAGGAAACTAAATTAGTTACGAGAGAGAGAGAGAGAGAGAGTCTTTATTTTTTCATCAAACCAAAATACATAACACTCGGCAGTGGTGGTGGTACAGAAAATATGCATGCACAGTATTCGGTATTAGATAGGAATGATCGATAAGACCGTGAGGGTCATCTAGTCTGATCACACCAGCATCAAACAGGTACACTTGACTCTAAACAGTCTGGCTGTAAAAAAAGTTACAGTAGTTAAAAAAATAAAATAGAAGAAAAATTAAACGATGGTAGCAAATGATCAATGAAGCAATGGAGCTATCAATCACAAACTTTAAACGAAGAGTGGTATATAAAGATGATACCTGCTACCGACTAAAAATAGTTGCATCCACATATAAATTTATGGGTGGAAAAGAGGTCCTGGTCGAAAAAAGATAGAGAACCACTGGATTCAAGTTCACAGAAAACTCAGTTATTCTGTTCTTCAACAACCAAGGTTTCATCATTATAGATGATTTCAATACCATATTTGATCTGTTGCTGTTGTACGCTCACCGTAATGTCACAAACGAAAGCCGAAATTTGATTAATTTATGAAAATGAGAAAACTACATACCGAAAAAATCTAACGTGATAGAGAAATTCTGAACACAGAATCTGATTCAGCAACCTAATATTAGGCTAAATCAGGTGTTCTCGAAGGGTGGGCCATGGCCCACTTGTGGGCCACAAGAGGAATTTGAGGTGGGCCACAGAGCTATTTGGAAAATTGTAGAATTGGTGAAAGTTTAGTTATATTTTTATGTTCATATATTCAAAAATATATTCATTTTATCGAATTATACGTTTGCTATATAAAGCTTTTCATCCGACTCTGAAGTGACATGGTGGCACATATGAAGTCCCAATGTACTAGTCGAAAATGGGAGGGGAAACTGCGGCTCTTGTCCCCCCAGTTATAACAACCTATGAGCCAACACCGACGAAAATAATTTCGATTATATAATAACTAGAAGTTGATGCTCAAATAACCAAGTATTCTGGCAGTGTCATACGTCGTATGCCCTTGAAGAGGATGTGCACTGAACTCGTACTGAAGTGCATTTGATCTAGATTTACGGTACCAAGGCAGATCGTATACAGAGGTGGTGAGTAACGATGTACTTCTACTTTTTGGAAGTACTCAAGTAGTTTTCTTCTACTTCCGGTATTTACTCAAGTGGATCTGATATTCGCTACTTCTACTTCGTAATAGTTTGTGATCTACTTACTTACGTTTCGCTATTTTCAGTTTGTCAAGTAGAAGTAGTTTAATCCTCCTATCGGGAAGATAGCCTGAGTAATTTCAGGGCTGTTTTCACGGAACATCAACATTTAATTTTCATAAAATTTGGGTAAAGCCCAGAATTTTCGTCGCGCCTCGCGCGTACTGGATACGGTGTAACCAGTATGATTTCACTATAGTATCGGTGAATATAACTTGAGTAGCGGGTTGGCGTGGTTTCGTTCACTACGCATTGTCACCCTTCGGCATATCAATTATTTCATCACAGTATATAATATTACGGCTTATCATAACGATTGAAACTGATGTTCCGCAATCTAGCATTGACTTATCATTAGGGCTGGGCAAAATCGAGTACCTGAGTGATTCGATTCTGAATCACTTAATATGCTTCGAGTCGAGTCGAGTAATCGAGTATCACTCATTATGACGTCATAACAGAATATTATACGTCAAAGGTGAAATATGTACCGTTTATGCCACCGCAAAGAATGTAATGCATGTTAGCCAGCACATAAAAGATACTTTGGTATTTTTTCAACCATACTGATTTCATTCCACTTGGTGATAATGTTGTGGGATAATGATGACTTCAGAAATGTGATACGTCCAATACCTTCGTAGCTTTGTACTATATGTTTCGTATGCAACGATGCCGCCAATCAAAGTTTCAACGCTTCAACAGTGAAAATTAGTATCGAAACTATAATTCTCGTTGATAAATTAACTTTCAGTGGTGAGGAGCTTATAATCTTAGTACTCGAAAAAGTAGTCTTTTACTACTCGACTCGAATCATTAGAATTAATACTCGATTCAGATTCGAGTACTCGAATCATTGTGCCCAGCCCTACTTATCATATCGTAATCTAGCAATCCATGGCGTGTCCTAATCTAGAAAAGTGGACTCTGACTTTTTTCAGTTTTAGAGCTGTTTTAGCATACCAACCTTCGAAACTTTCTGGACTAAAGAACAAAAATACATGTTCCACTTTTCGAAATTCAATTCCCAGTATCATATACTTTGAGTTCTAATTATTATCAGTTCTTTTGTCTGGATAACATACATGTTGAAGTAGAAAAGCAAGTCCGGTATTGCCTTTAATTTCCGGAAATAAAGCTACACAGTATGGTATTTTTACGATCCACCATATTTTTCATTAATGTTTACTAATCGCGCAAAGTGTTTACACCGTATCATATCCAACTTCTCCGTATTGCTCTTCGACTAAACTACAGGCCTTATAATATGGGGAGGGCGCCATACCATGATCTTTACTAAAACATGATGTTCGAGTAAACAGAGGATTAGTATCGCATTTCCATATCAATACTATCATTTTCATTCCATGATGCGGACGAATGCTAATGCTGTCGAAAATTGGATACCTCCTGGTATGCATCAATAAGAATCAAGCTCTGCACCTTTCGCATAGCTCAATTTGCACCTTTTGACAATCCATGTAAACGAATTACGATCGTTTTCATAACTACTTACTTACTTGAGTACATTTAAAGTCAGTCAATTCTACTTCTACTTCAAGTAGTTTTAGGTTGCTCATAAAAGAAGTACTTCGACTCGTACTTAATTAGATTTTCTCGTCGCTACTTCTACTTCTACTTGAGTAGCTTTCTTGACTACTTTGACTACCTCTGATCGTATTATAGTATACCATAAAATAGCGACAATTGCAATTAATATCAATTTTCAACTTCTTGTGGAAGTATACGGCACCTCCGCAACGAATCGTAATGGATTGAGGAGTTAGCGCAGCACATTAATCTTCGGAGTCGGTCTTGAAATCATTGTACATAATGTAAGAGTCACATGAATTGATTGTATCATTGGATTTAACGTTCTGACATCGCAACTTCAATAGACATACTATGTACAATGTACAGTGTATATATAGCATATAAAAAATATTTCTGAAGAGGGTCCATAATGTGTATATTGTTTCCAAACATTGTGGAACTAAAACCCAATCACACGGTGGATGCGGGGATTGGGTCATTGGGTTTCATGACATGAGTGGAACAGCGGAAGTACAAAAGAGTTATGCGATCTTCCAGGGCCGTAACTATCGCACCCCTAGCCCCCAATTGGAGATGCTCGAAGTTGCCAAAAATTTTTTCGTTGGTTTTTTGTTGGAGATTTATTTTACTTGAAAATTTCCGTCGCGCTTTGCACGATTTCATGTTCATACAGGCCTAAATATGATTATGATTAGTAAGAGAAAAATGCGCATATATTTGAGAGAAATAGCAATATCGGCGGTGGCGATTACCAGTCATTTAACCGGAAACAGGGCTAGAATAAGGACAGGACAGGACTCTAGCATAAGAGGTGGGCCACAGAACATTTTCAAACCGGAAAATGGGCCACAGCCAAACAATGTCTTAAAACCCCTTGCCTAAATCAATCATTAAAACTTTTGGGGCAACTTTTTTGATAATTTGTAGACCAGTGTCATTTTATGGGTCGGAAAGATCTTCCGATTGAACGAAGATAGAGAATCTCGGGATTCAAGTTCACCGAAAACTCACTCATTCTGTACTACAACAACCAAGGTTTCATGATAGATGATTTCAATACCAATATTTGATCAGTTGCTGTTGTATGATTACCGTGATGTCATTAACAAGAGCCGAAATTTGATTAATTTATGAAAATTAGAAAAATTCATACGGAAAAAGTCTAACGTGATAGAGAAATTCTGAGCACAGATTCGGATCCAGCAACCTTGAATTAGCCTAGATCAATCATTAACCCTAGACAGCTCAGGTTGGGGTCAATTTGACCCCAGGCGAGCAAATATATGAGTCATATTTTCATGTGCGGTCAGATTGTTCTTGCCAGCCATGTAATCCTATACGGTCATATGCACTATCAATTGGAATAAAGCATTAGCTGGTTATCTCTAATTCCTCGCCGCTATGAGCTATTGATTTAGCATGGGTCAGATTCTGAAGGTATCGTGGCCAGACTAAGTATTTTTCTCCTCTTTGTAATCGGACCAATTCCTGCTGTTTATGTGATTCTTTCGCATTGTTCATGTCACGTGGAGTAAACGAGACATGATGAATAGCTCCGATCTCTTTGCTGGTCAGAAAAAGTCGGTTTTAGGTGGATTGAGTCATGGATTGAGTGTTACTACAGAAGATGTACCACATGTAAAACATGCATTGGGCCGGATAAGGATTCTGATTGAATTTACTTTGTTGTAATAAATAACTGTTGTAATATTGTATCGTATTGTATAGTTGTATTGTATTGCAGGCCTACTGTATTGTTTATTGTAATAATTGTTGTAATAAATAACTGATGGGGGGTGTTTGACCACAGCTCGCCATTCGTGTAATGGTATTAGGCCTCAGCGGGAACTTTGAAATGGGTAGAGAGTAGAGTTCAATGTTCCAAAAAGGTAGATGCATCGTTATAACGTCCCGCACGAGGTTATTAGACAGCTGTATAGCGAAATTGGTAAGAAAAAAAGCATATTAACTGATGGGGTCAATTTGACCCCACCTGACCCATCGTGTAACGATATCCCACCTGAGCAGTCTAGGGTTAAAATTTTTGGCGCAAAATTTTTTTCGAGATTTTTAGACCATTGTTATATTTTCGTTGACTCAGAACCGCAAAATGGCGTAAAATGAAAACAAGTGATACTTTTTGTGAAATTTGCCTGTCATAGTAAGCTAGACAGACACATGAAAGATCCATTATGATTTCGGATGATGGCGAACGGTATATATTAGGGATGGTGTGTACGTGAGGTTCACGTTCGCGTTCTGTGTGTGAACCTCAGAAATTTAGAGGTTCACGTTCACAACGAACCTTGGTAGGTTCTGGATTGTGGACCTTTTTCATATATTAAAATTTTCACTTCATTAAAACATCTTGGGTTGAAATTTATTGCATTTCAACTGTTGACCACTAATCGAGCATACACCTTGACAATCTCCAATATTTAACTTGCTTTGTTATAAAAATTTGCTTGAAATATCCGCAGCTTTCTGTTTGTGAATATATAGTGACTCTCTGCTGTGAGCTTGATCCGTAATCACACAACATCAAGAGCGAAATACACTACATGTAGACAGCGGATGATGCTTACTCAACCAATCAATGGAATTGATATCGTTGTTTGATTTTAAAAATCTAGCAGGCATGCGGGGTCAGGGTCAATATTGGCTTCATATGTTTATTGTATCATAAAAACCAAATCTGTGCAATTTGGGGAGTTGGATACTGCTGTATGTATGTCCTCGTCGAACTTGTTGGCAAAGCGACGGAATATATTGATTTTATGGGATTATTATATAATTTGATTGACCCAGTTGATAAATTTGGCGACGTTTAAAACGTCAGTATTGTAGCATTATGTGACCCGAGTGGTCGCTAGGCATCGTGCAATCACTACACTGAAATGAAGGGTTAAAATTAGCAATATGACGTCACGTGACGTCAAGAGGTTCGCGTTTACACAGAACCTTTCAAAAAGGTTCGCGTTCACGCGAACCTGAACCTTTCAAAGGTTCACACAATCCTTAGTATATATATATGCAGTATGCACCTGCCACGGGGGCACGCGTATAAGTCATTATTAGGGCAAATCTTTGTTCCAGTAAAGTCGCGAGAAAGTTGCACTTAATTTTTTCAAAAGTTACAGTATAATGTTGCATTTATGATTTTTGCTGAATTATTAGGGCATGAGATACTCGAAAAGTTCGTTTGCAGAAACTAGTTCCTGCATAGCTGTCGAATTTGTTACTTTGCCATTTCAAGGACGGTCTAACAACGGGCGAGACAGCCAAAAATTACATTTTTACCGGTACACAGCAAGAAAATTAGCCTACGCAGTGCGGAAATAATTTCCGCCCAAAAGGCCAAACAGCATAGCGATAAATCCCTCCCCCTAGAACAGGGGTTCTCAGCCCTTTCTTGGCCGTGGCCCATTTTCCGGTTTGAAAATGTGCTGTGGCCCACCTCTTATCTTAAAGTCATAATCCTGTTCAATGCATGGTAATCGACTGCACCGATATGCCTATTTATCTAAAATATGCGCATTTTTTTCTCCTGATTTACTGATAAAATTAAAATCTAGACCTCTAGGGATATGAAATCGCGCGTAGCGCGACGAAAATTTTCGATTTAAATAAATATCTTCCAACAAACGACCAACAAAATAATCTTGGACCCTTCGAGCTCCCCCAATTGGGGGTTTGGATGTTACGTTGGCAGTTACGGCCCTGGTATGTCATAGGCTTAAACTCGTGTGTATATTATGATCGTCCGCTGCTCCATTCGCCTCGCGAAACACAATGATCAAATCCCCGCATTCACTGTGTGATTGGGGTTTTAGTTTCACAAGTGAGGGGAATAATATAATCGTTATGGGCCAGCTTCAACCAATTCATTAATGAATGAGCTGCTAGTACTACAGATGAGTGGAGAAAGAGTTTTTTTTTCATTATGCATGCTGTACAATGTAGGCCTACATTGTATGTCTTGTACCAAAGTATGTCTTGTAGCAAACCAACTGCAAAGATTAACGCACTCTGCGTAATCCTCAATCCATTACGATTCGTTGCGGTGGGGCAGTATACCTTCACCAGAAGTTGCTAATAATTTTCAATTATAGCTACTTTTCTCTTCCAATAATACGATCTGCTGAAGTGCAGTAAATCTATACATCTATTACACTTGATTCCGAGTTTATTGCACACCCCTTTCAATGGCATACGACATATCACCCTATCGAAATACTTGGTTACTTCAGCATTACCTTCCAGTTATCACATACTCGAAACTAATTTAGTTGCTGTTGGCCGTAGGTTGTCATAGCCAGTGGAGAAAGCCGCCGACTTCTACATGCTGACTCCATACGTGCCACTACGTCTTCTCAGAGTCGGATGAAAAGTTTATGAATATATTTCTAGCGTTTAACATAACAAATATAACTAAACTTACATTAATTCTAAAATTTTGTAAATAGCTTTGTGGCCCACCTAAAAATGCTCTGTGGCCCACCAGTGGGCCATGACCCACCCTTTGAGAACCCCTGCCCTAGAACAAGTCAAATAACACACCCCAAACCCCCTATGAGTCTGCAAAATTTACACAAGACACTACAGAAAAACTCACTCCTAGCGACTTCACCAAAATCAATAGCCTGAAAAAGGTGACCCAGTGATAATGTAATTTTCGAGGGTCTCGCCTGGGCGTACGTGAAATGGGAAACTATCTCAAATTTAGACAACAGAATAATAGCGACCGATTTACATATTGTTCGGGCACGGTCGTGCTTGGCAGGGGTAGTTGAACTTCTTGATTGCAAGCCATTGTACCATAGATAACATTCAGATGCAGTTAACCCGTCGCATAGCTCATTGTTATGGAAATCAAAGATATAATAGAACCATGCTAAAAATGGCTTATAGCTTGGTTTTAAATCGCTGCTTTACATGTTGCACTTGCTCTACGCGTCTTCCATATTTTAACTCCATTTCTTTATGTAGTACGTGGTAAACATATGCTGCGTCACTCATTTTTCTTCCACGTGATACAACAGCACGTAGCCTACTCTCAATGTCACTTGCAACATATGTATAATAACCATACTGATCGAGGTCGTAACCTCAACTAACCTGATGCACTCTCCTGCTAATCCCACATCTCATTATCATAAAATTCCTTTTTAAGTCTCAATCTAATTTGTTGCAGGCAACGCTTAAACGAAAACATGATATTTCATTTCACCATGTTTCTTGAGGGAGTAACGATATTTTTTCTTCTTTTGACAGCCTCACTTATCATTATCATGTTGGCCCTGCACTATTTCGCCTCTATTGTAGGGTCGGAAACTTTCCAGCTCGCGGGCAGCATTCAACATCTGAATCCATTCGCGGGCCGCACTATAACAAAATCGAAACTATAGCGCTAAGGCAAGACATGGAGACAATACACATACAATACAACAATTCAAATGTTGATTTAATGAGATTTGATAATAACGCACATGTGCAAGAGACAATATCGAGATTTTATAAGCTGGTCATTCTCAATTAACTCGTCTGAATTAGGGATGAAGTGGGTTGCGCCGATTCATATGATGGTGGGTAATTTGAACATGTGAGCAACGAGCGCCTTATTGATATGTTGACTTCGCGTTCAGTTCAGCTTAAAGACAAACACTGCTGACAGCTTCGTAACCAGCATGTTACCTTTAAATACGTTTCAGCAAACGCTTTCCGGGTTGAACTTGCCTATTTCACGTTCTTTTGTGAGATCAACATAAACATAATTTACCGTTGTCTTGAACATTTCACACTGAAATTAATCTAAAATCACAATTGTGATCCGAACCAAGTCATTTCCGCTTTGGTTTATTTGGATAATTGCCAATAGGAGCGTTAAAAAATGCGTGTAGGCCCGAGGTCAGGCTATTGCGGTAACAATAAAATCAGGAAATGCACTATTAACATTATACCTTAACTATTATCATGATAAAATATATTGGGAAAAAGTTTAATAAAGTCGTTCTAGTAATCAAATTTCTTACTGCTCATTTTTACCAATATTTCTATTACGTTTCTCGATGCCTTCGCGGGCCGCACCAAATGTTGTCGCGGGCCGTAATTTACCCGGCCCTGCTCTTTGTAGTGCGAGGATCAAAACAAACCTTCACTTTAGCGCGTTGTTTATTAATCATAACTTAGGCTAATCTGCAAGTATTCGCGGAACCACAATTTTTTGAGTCACATGAACCAAATTCTACAATATTAAACATCTCACTACACACCTAGTAGGCCTACGTTACTATAGATTACTGTTGCACAATATGAACCCCGCACCAACGGAGTGAGAACAATATCATTAAAACAATAACGTTGTGAAGAATGTTTATAGAAAATCAGTGTGACGGCTGCTGCTTTTTCATTTCAAATACCATTTCAGAAACGCGAGGCTTTACCCGGCGCAGCATATTCGTAATGTTCGGTAAAAACGGCGTGACACCCCCGCACGTAAAATTCGCCAACTGATCATAATTGCTTGCAACCAATAATGGCGTGTCATCACATATTATATATATGAGTTGAGTGTGTGTCTTAACCTCCAGCGTAATCCTCGAGACTGGCTCACGAAACCGCTGATGTTTCCATGGATCACCGGTTAAGAACTACTGCTTAATACAGAATTGGTATATGATTTTATTCGGATTTATTTATGTTTGATAGCCCTTCAACCCATTTGAAGAACGAAATTCCAAACAATGTGACCAATCAATTTCATTTTCTCTACGCCAATCACATGCTGTTCATCCATTCTTTACTTTTTATCGTTTTTGTTTCGTTCACCCTTCCGCAAAATCTAGTCAATCTACTGTAGCTAGTTACTGTGAGTACTCGAAAACTTTTAATGCCTGCGCTTGTAGATGGATAAGATGTTCGATTGGTACGCCACCAAAAGCATCACGTTCGAAATTAAATTCTCACCCAAATTATTACCGATGTTAAGCGTTGAAAATACACCTGAATGTGAAGATCCTCAATTAGTAGCTCATCTTTATTATAATTATTATGCTCGCGTAGATGATGGCAGGAAAAGTTTTGCAGGAAACATCATATTACGCTCCAAACGAATATGTCGGAAACTTCACGATGCAGTGATTTCGTAACAGAGACGAGCCTATACGTCAATTAACATCGCCTCCCATCTACACATCGACGTTTCTGCTAACGCTGCGGTTCTCAAGCTGGTGCTTGCGAGACAACTTTCTTGGACCTCGATGCAATATCAAAACTATTATCACTATCACGAAGGAAATATTTTGTGAAATATACAATTTTCAAGCGGGCACGCTTTTCCCCCAAGCAGTCTATTCATCCTGGCCTTTCGTTTGATTGTGATGTTTTTTCGCGTCAATAGCGTTTGCGACGCTAAGGAGTATATATTGATCCATTTTTTAATGAATGCCACGTTCAGCATTGTCGTGAAGAAATATGAATAAATTGCGAAATCATCGAGATCTTGTATATATTCAGTATAAATGAAGGGTAAAACTTTCTGTATGTCGCGTGTGCTTAGCCGATATTTAGTGTTGTAGATATATTTTAAGTATCTTCGCCCGGCATTAAGAACTGAAAAATGGTTGATAGCGAGGTTTTAATCGGCCAGGCAAGTAATAGATACGGTGTTACTCGCTGCTCGTTCCACACTACTTCCAACGATGATGGAATATCTCCGGACACGTCGCACCAGTAACTACATCGTACTAAGAATTATTCCGTCGCATTTTTTCGATTACAGGGATTTGTATTCGACTCCGGCATCGCAGGAAACTCAGAATCCATAAAGGCGTCGAAAGGAACAGACATCTTTACTTCTGAAGCGGCGTGTCCCGCACTCAAGTGCGAAGACATTGCCGCCAAGAAGTGCTTCGTTGCATCGGCCAGTCGCCACTCTTTACGAGGTTTCCGCGATGATTTACTCGCGTTTTATGCGATGTCGCTGGCGTTATCGCATTAGAGATACCTAACCGAGTTTCCAGACAATATTTTGGTTCCGGTTCGAATTTTACGTTATCCAAAGGAACTGCTTAAAGTTACAAAAAGGCGCTCTTGTAATTATTAGAATATGCTATATTTGGCATCGAAAAGATTTCAAGCAATTTTTAACATAGGTTTCCTGAAATTCACAAGTATGAATGCGGTCCGTTTGTCAAATCCTTGCATGCTGTTTGATACGCTGTGATAGCCGCAATGCAACGCAACGTGGTAGTACGAGCTTCGTTATTTCCAACGATTTCAAATCTCGAATTACTGTCGCTCACATTCGCAACCGTACTCTCTCGCGTCTCATAATGAGGCTGTGAATTCCAAATGATGTGATTCACGGACTATATAATCTACTTCCCATTCCTCATTCATGGATGAAGAAATGGGGAATCTCTCTTCATTTGTACTACTTTAGTAACGATTGAGTCTGGTATATCGATAGTTAAACTTCTGAGTGTTGAAACATGAATCGCAACCGTACTGGATATCATATGAAAATTCTCTATATCATGTTTACACGTGGCGACGTGATATTCTACCCGTTTACGTAATATAAAAGGTAATACTGTCGGTATTACAGAACCTGTAATAATCAACAAACAAGATGAAAGTCACCTGCATTGTATTGGCAATTATGGCGATGACACTCGCTGAAGTCCGAGGACGTAAGTCACATGTTTCAGTATTTTACTGCACGGAAATGTCCGTTATTTCATTGCGTAACGCGGCGATGCTTCTTTGCTCAATATTAGAGTAGAGAATGTCTATCTTTTCCGTTGCAGAGGGTTGCCAACAAGACTTGGATTGCCCTCCCGGCTACTTCTGCAATTTCAACCAAGGCCGATGCTATCCTTTGATTTAGGAAAGTGAGTGATCCCTGCATTATAATATTCCCATATTCATATTTGTATGTTCTGCATTCCACAGTAAATGTCGATGGTATATTCGTTTTTCATATCGTGCGCTTCTTGGTGTCGCGTCAATTTCACATCACTAACCATCCTGTTAGGCCCTGTTACTCCTGTCATATATTATTACAATAATGTGTCTCCCATGCATAAAAAATACGCGTCTTTCTTACATTGTAAAATATATTCACAGATCTTCTAAACGACAAAAGAGCAAAGTCTTCTAATGGCTGAAGGAAGGAAGGAATTTATCTATTGCTTGCTGACGACAAAATAAAATTATCATTGAAAATCTTCTTTGTTTAAGCGAGCGACGATATATCATTTAACAGTGAGGCAGACGCAAGTAATATTTAATTCGAAGGCAGATGGTATTTTTTATGTGTCTTCGTCGTACTAGTCGACTTCTCGGCCAAATGTCAATATTTGATGCAGCACATGTTGGCTCATGTCGAAGATAGCTGTCGTTGGCGCAAAGTACAGTATTTGCATTCGTATCGATAACCGTAAAAGTATAGAACCACTGAACAATTGGGCTGTTCAAAAATAACTTATTTTTTCATGAATTCCTGGCATTCATTGAATAAATTGTCTAGTTATCCCAAAAAACGCTGCACACTAAATTTGGTTCAATTCTAACAAGTGTTAGCCGCCGCATAGCCAATTAAAATGTTTAATTTATGAAGAAAAATTACAACCCCATGAAATTGTTCAGCTGTCTTCAAAAACGATGGAAAACGAATTTGACTCAATTCCAACTAATAGAATCGGAGTTATTTGAGTATTTCGTTGATAATTCTCGGGTGATTACTGTGCAATCTACGCTTTGAAATCACTGCATATATGCTGTGAACGAATTGGTTGAATAATGTGAAGGGACCTGGGGATTTAGTGCAGGTTCAGTAGATGTGCAGATAGACTAGTCTCTCGCTTTGGTAAATTTATTAATTAATAGTGTACGGTACACGTTGGAGAATTTCTGATTGTTCACGGTAAGCCCTGATGTTAAATGAATAGAAATCGGCCGAAATGTATTTTAACTAGCTTCAGAATGGTTGTGTATGGGGTTGTGTTTGAAACAAAAATCAATTTAAAACAGACATGTTTGAAGCAAGGCCCTTGTTTGAAACATGATTTTTTAAAGTCATGACGCCACGCATATTTAACTGTGACGTCATGGTGGATTGATATTCATAATTGAAAATACAGGTTAATTATGAGTCCTTCGGCGAAATAGGACAACCCCTGTCATACACGGATCAAAATTATCTTAACAAGGACTACATCGTATGGATGTATAATTGGAAATGGTGAGTATAACTGCGGATGGTTTTTTGCACAATTCCATTTAAAAATCGAAAGTTCTATACCAGTGCTTTCCAACCTTTTTGATACCATTTGCACTTTTTTGCAAACTGAATTTTGGTATTGCAACGAATAGCACATTCATATTCGCAATTTATTCACTCTAAGATTTTTCAACTGACACTCATCGGGAGCGGCTGTCAGTAAATACGGAGATTGCAATTCGAAATTTAAAGATGAAATAGATAGTGTGACGTAAGGATGGTATAAAAACAACAATGAGAGAATTCACAAAACGAGAGCGTTAATCAAAAATTCAATTACGCAATACAAATCGGATATAATATATAACCAGAGACGCAACACTAATGAAATACACGGAGATAATAGAGCCGGTCCTTTTGTCGACAAAGAATCGGTTGCTCAAGTTTTATTATAGTCGATTCGAGAACCTTTAAAAGAAACAGACCACAAATCAGCCGAAAATTGTTATACAAAAAGAACATGAAGACGCTTAACAATATTTGGTTCAGATGTGCAACAAATAGTCTGCTATAACTTAGAGCAGTGGTTCTCAACCGCCGGTCTGCGAGGTATTTTACAATTTGATACCTTATTTTCCATATGCAATATGTTGAAGACGTGTTTATTGATAAAATAAATATAACACCAAATTCTAAACTGATTCAGAACTTTGTGAGATAACATTAGGCCTAGAAACATATTCGATTTGACTTTAATGATCGATTTGACTTGAAGTTCAAGATAAGTCATTTGACGAAATGCGAGCGACAAGTACGAGCTTACTCGCCAAACCGGGGATACACTTTTTGCATGACCATAGCCTAACTTGGGCACCCGAAACCCCCCAATTGGAGAGGTGCCGAGCTTGAATCGGGCCCAAAATTATTTTGCAAATGAACATAAATTATAGAGTATATTTTGAAATTTTTTCCAATATTTTTCAATTTCTTTTCGCGCCTGGCGCGATCTAGTGCCACTAAATGTCTTTCTTATTGGGGGTACTCTTTTCCCAGAAATAGGCATTTCGGCGTCAGCCATCACCGCGCCACGACACACCAACACCACGACACACCAAAATTAGGCACCGAGAAAACCGGGGCCGAAAAGGACTAAGCTTTGTTGACCGAAAGCCGATATATATTCATGTCTGATTGTACCTAGGCGCTTAAATGTCTGGCGCCGAATCTCGCCGTCCTGGCAATCTGTACCCCACAAGACAAACGCGATCCCACGAAGAAAATTATTTGCCAGTGAAGAAATACCGACTTGGAATCGTGTGCGGCTTTTAGTTGAATACGCTTGATCGATTTCAATATCTATTCACTATATAGCAGACGGTAGGTAACGAAATAATGACATGCAACGAAGTAATTATTTCAACCGGCCCGCCCGAACATGTTATTTTTAATTATTTTTTACGAGCCGTAAATTTTCAAAGACGACACTTCACTCAGCTCTACCGGAAAATCGGACAATACTGAGAAGATTGAAAATTTATAGCAATATATATGCCATTACCAATATTTCTAACGGATTCGGACATGAATGCTCGGATATTTTCGCAATTGACCCGATTAAGCTACATGAACTCTCTGCTTACACTGAGTAGAATGAATGTGCTCACGAGTACTGGTGAAAACACCCATCAAACCGTGGGGTCTGGGGCGAAGCCCCCAGAAGTTTATCGCTGTGTGGGGCCCAATACCAACATGTTTGGAGGTGGGCTGACGAAGTGCTTTTTCGGCCAGGATGTTTTGGATGGCCGGATAGCTGCTGTCAGGTGTTTTCGTCCGCCGCATTGTATTCGTAGTAAACAGAGTAGCCTAGGTCTGGTGGTAATGGCCAATGAGCAAGGTAGCACGATAAGGTGCTTGGTTCGACTCCAAAACGCTTCTTCCCTCGATATTGTCGAAGAGAAGAATATTATTCGAGTTGCTGTGGCGGATAACTTGAACCCACGGCCTTCGTCGAGACATCCTGTTTACAAACTACTCTCGGCGGTATCACGTTTATCTCGACAAGTCAATTTTATCTCGACTTAACAAACTAACTACCGTAAAATCACATGGATGCCATTATGAACATATTTAATTACGATCAAAAGCCACTAAATGTCACTCTCTAGCACCATATACTTGCAAAAAACTGTTGCATACCTTATATTTTGGGTTAATTTCAATTTTTGAAAGTGCACCGGTCCGCCACATATTTTTTGAAATTTTACTGGTCCGCGGGGCGAAAAAAGTTGAGAACCCTGGCTTAGGGCGCTTAGGCCATAAAGCGCCATGATTCAAAAGACATCTTTTGTCCGATGTTTTATTTCAACTATAGTGCACTGAAATCCTTTTGGGCAAAATAAGTTGTTGGGTTTTGTATACATGAACATTTACTGGAGCTTAGATGGCGAGGTTTTTACAGTCTATTTTCACCGAGTGAAAAATGCTTGTTGGCGGAAATCCTTTCAAGAAATTACACAAAGGTCCCGGAGGCTCCAATTCGTCGAAAGGTGAAAAAACCAACCCACATGTTTGTGTTGAGGCTTCTGCCTGATGGCTTGGAAAATAAACTTCAAGACTATCAAGGAGAGTGGCACATTAATGCTCGTTACCTTATCATACGTTGCTACAACTTGTGTTCTGATTTTTCTTTTCAATTTCCAATTTTCTGTCTCGGTAGAAAATAAGAAGAGCAAAGAAAGTCACGATCACGATACCGTGTGTTCGGCTCATTAGCTCAATCTAACTTGAAATTTCTGAACAGTTCATTAATCGTAAAGCAGCTTTTTAGACCACGCTCAAGATCTGATGTTAAGGGGCATCTCGCGACCCGAGCCTCACACATAAAACGAATGTATTTTTTAATATTGAAGTAGTATGCTACGATTTTACGGACATGTATGACATACAGAACGCGCACACTACAATTGTACCCAACACAGCTCTACGAAGCATGTCTGACGCACACAATTTCAAATTGGTGTAAATTAAATTCCGCTGCGCGTCGCATTTGAACTAACGTCTACTCAGATTGCAATAATGGGACGAGTCGGTGCCGACTGCCGACCATTTCGACAACGCAGCATATCCCTATCGAAAGTTTTTTATCAACCAGCTACGGTCATTTTTGGCAAAGGTTTTGTCGCCGCTGATCTTTGTGGCACTACATTCCATCAGCGGTGTCTTGGACAAAACTTTATGTCTTCATGTGCCCCGACGCAGAAGAGGTTGGCATCGTAGATGAATGTGTCTCATAGGCCCGAACTTGCCCGTTGCACACCCACTCATAGTCATCTCATTTTTCAGAGAAACCAGTCGGTCAAATCTTATCATGAATTCGAACCAATTCGTGTAATACAAAGTCGGCACATTCTCATAATCAAGCCACATATTCTGTGTGTCTGGCTTATTGTCTATAGTACCCAACACAGTGACCTTGGATATGTATAAACTATCCACAGGACCTTTTGCAATAGATTCGAAAAATATAACATACATATTAACAGATCGCTGTGGTATCGCGGCGGCCCCAAATTATAGGCTACCCTTTGCGACCCATACTAACCCTTATAGGGGTAAAAATTTGCGCTGCAGTATCTTGCAAGTGTGAGTCTGTTATGTTGGTATTTACTACTATCCTCGTCCCTCGCGATAATCGAGCTGTTATTACGAAAATATGATGATTGTTCAGTTCAGCAAAAGAAAGCAGAATGTCAATTTTACGTCATATATCCAGTGGATCACAGGTTCAGACGTGCTGATTAGGGATGGTGTGAACGTGAGGTTCACGTTCGCGTTCTGTGTGTGAGCGTCGGACATTTAGAGGTTCACGTTCACGAACGAACCTTGGTAGGTTCTGCCCTGTGAACTTTTTCATATATTAGAATTTTCACGTCATTATAACATCTTTGGTTGGAATTTATTGCATTTCAACAGCGGGCCACTCTATACATGGCGCTGGCAGCATAAAAAATCAACACTAAACGAGCATGCACCTTGATAATCTCAAAAATTTCACCTGCTTTGTTCCAAAAGTTTGCTCGAAATATCCAGCTTTCTGTTTGTGAATATTTAGATGGCTGTGAGCTTGACCCGCAATCACACAACATCAAGGGGTAAATACACTACATGTAGGTCAGGGCCGGATCCGGCCCGCGACGGCATTTTGTCCGGCCCGCTGGCAGCTTCCCGTCTTACATGATAATGTGGCCCGCGGCCGATCAGTCTGCCGAGATTACCCAGTACTTGCTTACTACGTCAAATTTTGGCGACTGTATGTTAATATATTCGTGTGTGCGCACTTCGCAGCGTGCCAGAGTGGAGCTTACGGGTAAGTCTGTCGAGGCGAGAAGACTTGCATTGTCAGCATTTACTATGTAGGCCTACTTAACTCCAATGTTGTTTGTGGTAATCATGGTGTTTGTCGACCGCAATGGTCATTTACACCAGGCCGATATTTCTTATTTTTGATTCCGTAACCGCTAACTGGTAGCACGGCACACGTCCAGGCTTTTGTGAGACACCGCTTAGTAGTTATGTCGATGATATGGCGAGGAGGAGCCTAGATAAACCTCCAACACTCAGGTAGCAATCCTAGAGTCGGACTCGAACCCACAACACATTGCGTATTGTAGCTTTGGATTATACCACTGCACTATCTCGCCACTCACCCAAGCCCAATGAATTGATATCTTGGTAAATTTGGGGCACCGGGCTTAGGCTACCGAACAACTTAAAATCCTAATTAAGGATTGCACCTTGTGTTGATTGATCAGAGAGAATCAAACATAGCGGGGCATGTATGACAGTGGTTCTCAAGCAGGGGGCGTGAAAGCATCTGAAGGGGGCGCGAAGTCACAGTTAACTGAAAAAATTTTCGCGCTTGGCGCGATATACCACAAGCTCATGGTGTTTACTGTATCTATTGTCTGAATTTCACATTTGAGAATTCTCTCATCAATAGCCATAACCTTTATTGCCAATAAACTATCCGTTGGGATGGCTAGCATGGATGGCACGGAATTTTTCACTATAAAAAAGGGCGTGTTCAAAAAAGCTTAACCACATGACAATGCTGTTCTCCAATCCACATTATCTTCGTCATTATCGGCGAGAAATTACTTTGAAATAACATTGCTCCGTTAAAATACTATCATTGAATACGATTTATTCCATGTATAATGTATATGTGAATAAATGGGCCAATAATGTATCGATTCAGCAATCCGGCCCGCCAAGTACTTAATTTTCCTATATCCGGCCCGCCGACTGGAGAAGTTGCCCGCCCCTGATGTAGGTAGACAGCGAATGATGCTTATTCATATTCTATCAATCAATGAAATTGATATCATTGTCTCATGCAAAAAAAATCCAGAAAGCGTACGGGGTCAATCTCGATTTTATGTGTCATACAGTCGCACTTCTGAATGAATCCAAGTAAAGGAAATGACTTTCCATGCAATGCTAGCATGCATTTACGGCGTATTGAATGTCAGCGTGGATTCGAATAACATGTTTGATTGACATCTCAATATTGTACAAATCCTTTTTAAGTCTCAATCTAATTATTGCAGGCAACGCTTAAACGGAAACATGATATTTTATTCCACCATGTTTCTTGAGGGAGTGACGATTTTTTTTCTTTTGGCAGCCTCATTTATCATTATCATTTTGGCCCTTGACTATTTAGCCTCTATTGGAGGGTCGGAAACTTTCCAGCTCGCGGGCAGCATTCAAAATCTGAATCCATTCGCTGGCCGCACTATAGCAAAATCGAAACTTTAACCCTAAGGCAAGCTTTTATTGGATTATAAGAAGTAACGAAGACACGGAGACAATACACATACAATACAACAATTCAAATGTTGATTTAATGAGATTTGATAATAACGCACATTTGCAAGAGACAATACCGAGATTTTATAAGCTGGTCATTCTCAATGAACTCGTCTGAATTAGGGATGAAGTGGGTTGCGCCGATTCAAAGGATGGTGTGGCTATTTGAACATGTGAGCAACGATCGCCTTTATTGATATGTTGACTCCACGTTCAGTTCAGCTTAAAAACAAACACTGCTGACAGCTTCGTAACCAGCATGTTACCTTTAAATACGTTTCAGCAAACGCTTTCCGGGTTAAACTTGCCTATTTCACGTTCTTTTGTGAGAACGACATAAACATAATTTACCGTTGTCTTGAACATTTTACACTGAAGTAATCTAAAATCACAATTGTGATCCGAACCAAGTCATTTCCGCTTTGGTTTACTTGCATAATTACCAATAAAAGCGTTAAAAAATGCGTGTAGGCCAGAGGTCAGAATATTGTGCTAACAATAAAATCAGGAAATTCAATATTAACATTATACTTTAATTATTAACACGATAAAATATATTGCGAAAAAGTTTAATAAAGTCGTTCTAGTAATTAAATTAGTTACTGCTCATTTTTATCAAAATTTCTATTTCGTTACTCGATGCCTTCGCGGGCCGTAGTTTGCCAAACCCAGCTCTTTGTAGTGCAGGGATCAAATCAAACCTTCACTTCAACGCGTTGGTTCTTAATCTTTACTTAGGCCAATCAGCAAGTATTCGCGGCACCAAATTTTTTCTGAGTCACATAAACAGAATTCCACCATATCAAACATCTCACTACATAGCTAGTGCGTTACTACAGATTACTGTTGCACAATATGAACTGCGCACCAACGGGGATAAAAAACAATACCATTGAAACAATAACGTTATAATGAATATTTATTCCAATTCAGTGTGACTGTTGCTGTTACATTTCACATACCATTTGATAAACGCGAGGCTTCACCCGAGACAGCATAACCGTATTGTACGGTAAAAACGGCGTGGTAGCGATTTCCTAAATACGAATGAGCCTCACTGCACATGACATGACACCACCGCATTAACAATTCGCGTACTCATCCTAATGCTCTACAACCAATAATGGCATGTCATCACAAATGATATATACGAGTTGAGTGTATGATTTGACCGCCAGCATAATCTCTGAGACAGGCTCACGGAACCGCTGATTTTTCCATAGAACGCCGGTTAAGAATCACTGCTTCATATAGAACTGGTGTATGATGTTATTGGGATGTATGTTATTGTGATAGCCCTTCAACCCATTTTATGTTTGTTTGTGGTATTCATGGTGTTGTCGTTTACTCCGGTCACTTACATCACGCCAATTTTCTTCATTTTCATGCCGTGGCTGCTTGGTAGTAGCACTGGCCACATCTAGACTTTCTGTAAGACACCGCTAACACGGATGATATGGCGAGGAGGAGTCTAGATAAACCTATACAACACTTGGGTAGGCTTTCAGGAGTCGAACTCGGTCGGACTCGAACCCGCAACCCATTGGTCTCGCAGCTGTGGATTATACCACTGCGATATCTCGCCACCCATTTTTGTCGGTGATCTATGAAGAACCAAATACCAAAAAATATAACCAATCAGTTTTATTTTCGCTATGCCGAACACATGCTCATCCATTCTTTAGTTGTTTCGTTTTTGTTTCGCTAACCCCTCCCCGAAATCTAGTCAATCTAGTATAGCCAGTTACTGTGAGTACTCGAAAACGATTAATTCCTGCGCTAGTGGATGGATGCGATGTTCGATTAATATGTAACCAAAAGCCTCACGTTTGCAATTATATTCTCATCCATATTATTACCTATGTTAAGTTATGAAAATACGCCCGAATGTGAAGATGCTCAGTGCTCACTTAAAGCTCATCATCATTATAGTTGTTATGCTCTCGTAAATAATAGCAGGAAACGTTTTGCAGGAAACACCATATTACGCTCCAGATGAATATGTCGGGAACTCCACGATGCAATGATTTCGTAACAAAGTCGAGCCTATACGTCAATTGACAAAGCCTCACATCTACGCATCGACATTTTTGCTGATACAGCGGTTCTCAAGCTGGTGTCTGCGAGACAATTTTCCGGGGCCTCGAAGCACTATCCAAAATATTAACACTATCCCGTAGGAAATATTTTGTGAAATATACAATTTTCAAGACAACTTATCTTCCAAACCTAACTCAAATGCCGGCTTCGAGTCCCTCAACGCCAGTGGTCGGAGACCTATGGCTCTTTTGGGTATAAGATATGGCTCGTCGAGAAGTTATTTTTTAATTTTTAACCTAATTTATCAATATTGCAGCTACTTGTTAATACATTTTCATGATGGCGGACGGTATCATTGAATTTAACTGTTCTACCCACTTGAATCGTTCTAATAACGCAATAACAAGATGGTCCTTGATTGACCACTCAATAGCTTCGGCAGACATCGCGTCGAAATGCTGTACGCAAATGACGATGGATCTACTAGGCAGCGATCACACTGTCATCTTCACGCACTATAACAATCAAGTCCCGAGGACATCAGGAGAACTCCCGCTGCGATGGAATCTTAATAGAGCCGGTTGGACTGAATTTGCACGATCTGCAGGTGCGTCATTAGATGGCAGTGTAGTCGAAGGAAATATAAATGACGTATTCAGCGAATTTAACCAGTATGTTATAAACGCTGCAAGCAGAGCGATACCTATGAAACGAAATCATACAAAGCATGCAATCCCCTGGTGGAATGAAGACTTTGCGCGCGCTGTGAGGAGAAAGAAAGCTGCATTTCTCAGAATGAAACACACATTCGACGTTGAAGATATCATAGAACTTAAACGTCGAAGATCGGAATGCAGAAAAACGATTTTGGCTACAAAACGGGAATCTTCGAGATCATTCTGCGACTCTTTGAATCATAGATCGAACTTGAAAAAAGTGTGGAATGTCGTCCACTCCATGTCTGGGAAACATACCAACTTCAAAATACCGAATCTGTCGGTGTCTGATCGCATAATCACCGACGATACCGACAAAGCAAATGTGATAGCTACGAAGTTTCAACAAGCGAGTAGTACATTGCAGTATACGAATGCGTCTATGTTTAATAGACCTCAGCTGAATACAATACTGCTGCAAAAGGCTGATAGATATGACAATCTGGAGATAAATGTCTCATTCACAATTTTAGAACTCAATGTAGCACTGGCCACGAAGAAAAACTCCTCGCCAGGTGGCGATATGATGAACTACGCCATGTTCAAGCACCTGGATCCCGATAGTAAGTGCAAAATGTTGGAAATAATTAATTTTTCTTGGTTATCAGGACAAATACCCGAGAGCTGGAAACACGCCATTATCATACCAATATTAAAGAATTGTAAAGAGACAAGTGATCCGAACTCATATCGCCCAATCTCACTAACAAATCATTTCTGCAAGGTCATTGAAACTATGATATCTAGTCGCTTATCCTGGTATCTCAAAAGTAAGAAACTTCTTGATACATCACAATGCGGTTTTCGCCGCGGTAGACGTGCACTTGATCATGTTTTGGGTTTGCATGACTCCGTCAACAAAGCAATACACAACGGGCGATCAGCAGTTGCAGTATTCCTCGATATCAAAAAAGCATACGATACAGTGTGGAGAGGAGTGGTCATCCACAAATTGTCAAACCTGGGCGTTAAGGGTTGCAAAATTTCCTAAATGGTCGAACATTCCAAGTACGCATTGGTGCAGCTTTGTCCGACAAATTAGAATTGCAAAATGGTATTCAAAAGGGGAGCGTTTTGAGCCTTCTCCTTTTTACAATAATGACTAACGATCTTCCGCAGATGGTGTCCACGAATATCGGATTATTTGCTGATGATATTGCTATAGGGGAATCGAGGATGGATATAGAAAAGATCTCCTCTGAACTACAAACGGCACTAGACGCAATAAGTCGATGGTGTGATACCTGAGGATTTACCATCTCCAGGGAAAAAACAGTGGCTTTGCTTTTCACGAGAAAACGAAAAATAGTTTATCCTGATCTATTTTTAGGAAACAACAAGATTTCCTATGAACGCACATACAAGTAGCCTACCTGATGGGAGTTATTTTTGACGGACGAATCAACTACAAATCTTACATTGATGACTAGCCTATATATCAGGCAAATGCAACAAACGCATGAACCTTCTTAAACTATCAACAGGGACGGATTGGGGCGCATCAACTCACACTCTTCTAATACTCTATAGCAGTGGTTATAGCAGTGGTTCTCAACCGCCGGTCCGCGACGACCTTCCTGCCGGTCCGCCAGGTATATTACAATTTTATACCTTAATTTCAATATGCAATGTTGAAGGCTTGTCCATTGATAAAATAAATAGCAAATCAAATTTTAAACTGATTCAGAACTTCTTGAGGTAACATTAGGACTGGAAACATGTTCGATTTGACTTATAGTTCAAGACGTGTCATTTGACGACATGTGTGCGACAAGTACAGAACAGATACGAGCTGACTCATCGCTAAACAGCGCAGTTTGCGCGATCATTCGTTTTCGATTCATTCATTTTGTGCATGGCCGTAACTGGGGCACCCCAAACCGCCTAATTGGAGAGGGGCCAAGCCTGAAAAGAGCCCAAAATTATTTTCCAAATGAACATAAATCATAGCGCATTTTTTTGAAACTTTTTCCTACATTTTTCAATTTCTTTTCGCGCTTTTCGCGATTCAGTGTCACTAAATGTCTTGCTTATTAGATGCCCTTCTCCGAGAAATACGCAATATTTATAGATATAGGCATTTCGGCGTCAGCCATTACCGCGCCACGACGCACCAACACATAATGAAGTCTCGGCGAACATGGGACAAAAATTCCACAGTGAGAAAACCGATTCAGTCATGAATGATCGATAATTTTCGCTATTGGCGCGATTAGGCTACATAAACTCTCTTTTTTTAGTAGAATGAATGTGCTCATAAGTACAGGTGAAAACATCCACCCAACTGTAGGGTCTACGGGCGAAGCCCCCGGAAGTTTGGCTTTTCGCCCTGATGTGGGCCCAAGACCAACGTATTTGGGGTGGGCTGACGAAGTGCTTTTTCGGCCCCGATTTGCGGATGACCGGTATAGTTGCTGTATGCGGCACGCATTGTATTCGTAGTTGCCAGAGTAGCCTATGCGTCTGGTGGCAGTGGGCAATGAGCAAAGTAGCACAAATGGTGGTTGGTTCGACTCCGAAACGCTTCTTCTCTCGATATTGTCAAGGAGAAGAAAATTATTCAAGTTGGCATGGTCGGTTAAACCCACGGCCTTCGGCGCGAAAGACTGTGTCCACTCTCGGCTGTAGCACGTTCATCTGGACAAGGCAATTTTTCCTCGACTCAGTAGACTGACTACCATAAAATTACATGAATGTCAGGATGAAGATAAATAATTACGATCAAAACCCTTTAAATGTCACTCTCTAGTACCATATAATTGCAAAATACGGTTACATACTTTACATTTTGGCTTCATTTCAATTTTGAAAGTTCACCGGTCCGCCAGACATTTTTTGAAATTTTACCGGTCCGCGAGGTGAAAAAGGTTAAGAACCACTGCTCTATAGGACACTGATTAGATCTGTAATTGATTACGGAATGGAGGCATACTTCTTCGCTCCGCAGACGTATCTGAAAAAGATCAAGACAATCAACAACAAGGCATTACGAGTGTCCAGTGGGGGTATTGTGAGTACACCAATATGTGCAATTGAGGCAACCTGCAATGAAATGCCACTCGAGGTAAGGCACCTGTATCTGTGCCTAAAATACCGATTGAATCTATTACACCAACGAGATCATCCAAACCATGGCTTAACAGAGAACAGCTGGGAAGATATGTACACGGTATTGAATACCCGATTCAGAACATTCAATTCATTTACTAGAAGCTCTGCACTCGACCAAAATGCGAACATCCCAGGAGACGAGACTTAATTAATTGCCCCTTGGACTATTCATCCTCCCATAATTGATTCAACCCTATCGAGATCTTTATCCCGCGAGACACCTTGCTACATGATAGCCATCGAAGTTTGGGAATTTCTAGACGCTTACTACACTAACTCAACGACTCTATTTACAGATGGGTCGAAGACCGCGAATGGATCCGGATACTCGGTATATGTGCCAAGTATTGACCTGAGAATTGCTCACGCTGCTCACCGCAATTTCTCGTCATTCACAGCAGAATAATGTGCCCTTAAATGTGCCTTGAATTGGATAGACCAAAAACAGACTGCCTTAGTGCTCTACAATCCATACACAATTTCCGTTCAGTTCGACACTTCATAATCAATGAAATCGTGGAAATAGGACACCGCCTGAAGAATAGAAGCATCTCGACTACAATTGCGTGGATAGCCGGACATTCCGGCGTCATAGGAAACGAAATTGCAGATCGACTTGCAAGAGAAGCCGCAAACATCAAACATGAAGCCACGACCTACGATTTACCGCTAACAGACGCGACAACATTAATGTTCCGCCATTGCAAGTCGATCTGGAATGGACAATACCAAAGTACTGACCAGGGAGCAACGTATCGACAATACCAGCCAAACATCGACACAACAATTCCAAGACAAGCATCGCGAAGAAATGAATCCACGTTATTTCGTTTACGAACGGGACACTGCGGATTGAATGGACATCTCCACAGAATAGGGGTCTCTGCGACACCTTTTTGTGCCCATTGTGGAGTCATCAAAGACGTGCGCCATTTTTGATGGATTGTCCGACATTAGAACAACGCAGACAGATACTAAGAAACAGTGGACATCGAAAGAGAATACCAATATTACAACACGTAATCGACTTTGTAGCATCATCGGGACGCCGTATATAATTATTGAAATTTGACTTCTCACTGAGAGTATATCAAGTACTGAATTTGCAAGTTAGCTTGTGTTAGTGATGGAATTTGTTGTCACGTGGTGCAAAAGACCACGCTGTTATAAGCACCATAACATGCTTTTATTAATAAATAATAATAATGATACCAACGTAAAATGCACGAACAAAACAGTAAGTTAAGGGGTACAAGGTACTTTATGTCGGCCGATAGAAATCAGTTTGCTTCATAATTCTAACGGGATAACGTCTACCCGGCGTTCGAGCAGGACTAGCTGCAGAACGTTGTGCCCTATTCCTAACCAATGGTTGCTCCGCTTGTGACTGTTGAGGCTGAGCAACTTCCTGTGTGGCTGTATCATTACCCGTGGAAATCAAGCGTTGTTGGATTTGGTTTTTATGCCTTCTCCAATACTCATGATCTGCTTGGACAATGTACACAACACGTACCAGTATTCTCGTCACCACCCCAGTCAACAAAATGGGAAGCGATCGCCCGGCGTATCATGTGCATACGATTTCAAAATGATGCTTAAAAAGATACAATTTTCGCACTTCGGCCGCAGACTCATTAACCCTTTGTTGCCGTCCATTAATCCTCTCGCTACTGCAGCTTACAACCGCTATTAGCCCTTTCGCTACCTGAATTATTGTTGCTTTCTCGTAGACATACTGACTCTTATGTTGTAAGACATCACAATTTGACAATATGTTTTCATTATCGTTTTAGTTATAATAAAATCCACCACGAGCATACATATACCGGTACAATACCGGTCAAATACAGACAGACAGTCATAAAATGCATAAAATGACACATTGATTTCAGTCGAGATACAGAGTTCTTTCCGGGACAAGTTTGATACAACTATTGCTGTTCTTGCATTGAAATACAGACAAAATCTGGTTTATCAAACAAGTATGCGCCTTGGCGGGGAAGAATAGGATCAAGGAAACGATGAGCTATGGGCGTAGTCCGCGAAAACAGAACCCACTATACCCATGGGTTATACCTCCATGCGAATCGAACTATTTTACTAATTTTCACCCATTGGCATGGCACTTTGGTATCTGAAAACACCGTGAACCCGTTTTACACCATAAGTCAGGGTGAAAATCGGAGAAATGTCGTCTTTTCGTTTCCAGTGTACCTTCATTTACTGGTGCGCTGTGGTATAAATTGAACGTCTGAATGACCTCTTAGGTCATCGGTTCTCAACCGGGCGTCCGCTGACCCCTAGGGGTCCGCGAAGCATTTTCAGTGGGTTCGCGAAGACTCTATATTTACAAAATGACTATAATAACCTAATTTATTTTAGGGGAATCACGAGGCATTTTTTCTTCATAACTTCTAAAACTTCAGGACTCACATCATCATCATCGTCGACTGAGATGAATCATCATACTGTACAAACTCATTTTAATTGCCAGATTGCCAATTGCCTACTGATACAAACGTACTTCCGTTTAGGCCTATTCGTTTTTGAGTTTGTGGAGAAATAAAAAGTTAGAGTAAAAGTCAACAGACTGACTTCGAAATTTTTGCAGAACATTTTGGATTCGAAGTTGTCAGTCTCAGCAATTCAGTAAAATGTCGTTTGAAATGGAAATTCCAGAAGTTTTTCCTAATCTGACGCAATGCCAGGAGTGAATCCTCGTCACCGAATCCATTTTCACCAGTAATATACATATCGTTATTCCGGAATAACTTCAATGTGAACTGCTACATAAAAATGACTAAGCTGGGGGTTCATTAAAATATGTCTTTTAATTTTGGTGCCATTTATGTTGGCATCATAACCGAAAGTCAGATTCGTTACGCGTTAATATTGCATTCGCAATCATCTATATTCTATATCTTTGTGAAAAATGAATTTCAGCATTCGTTGATATCAATTAAATCGTAGGCGCGGATTTTCAAGACACGACCGCGCATTTCTACCCAATTTCCACATATATGATTAATGATTACACTTTCGAGAGAAGTCATTTTGTTGCTGCTTATATCTATCATTAGCCTACAGTTAATATTTGCACAAGCCAGATGACGGTTACACGATAATTCAGCAAAATTTGTACTAAAACTTGAGGGGGTCCGTGGTGCTCCGTGACTTGAAGTCTAATAATAACAACCACATTTTCGCCGTCTGGAAACGGGAAGTATTCTTCGACTTTCAATTCTCTCATAAACATTCAGCATGTACGTGACTAGTTGAGCGAAACAAAATAAATGAAACCCTCTCCCATTTCCATGCAGTTGAGTGCATCCCTATAAGTATTAAAATTAATTCGATTATTTGCCCAGAAACCCAACATGAGCTATCAGATTGTGATACAGTGTCATTATCGTATTTCAAGGAGTCGTATCTTGAAATTTGCTATTCATATTTTCTCTCTGTATTCTGCAATTTCACAATAGGCCGAATTACTGTCAAGAAACTGCAACTAAATATGAAACTGACCAGCGCTGTTTTTCTTGTCCTGAGTCTGGGTGGAATATGTGGAGGTGAGTACAATGACATACATTCACACCGCTGAGCGGAATCTTTTCGTTAAATCCAATCGCTATATCGCAATACGGTATACATCAACATGATTTGCATCAATTTGTAGCGGGATGTATTTTTTGATATTTCATTCAAGTCACTATACTTGTTGTGGCGAAGTATGGAACAGACTTTGCAGCAAGTGTTATGCTATAGCATGATTATGTGTAACTACTACATCTACATTCGTCTTCCATATGCAATAATGCACGAAGTGTTGGACTGTATGTGTTCATTCTTCACAATTTATTATGAAAGTCAGACTTACAAATTACCTTCCACATGAGGGAGACGTGAATAGCCGAGGAATCATATTTTTTTGTTTACGAATTGTTTTGCTCCACCTCACGTAACCTATATTACGGCATTTAGGGTATCAAGTGAACAGCTTCCATTACAGCAGTGATACTTGACCTTTGCAAGCCTGTGAAGCACTTAAGACAGAGGCGGGCAACTTCTACAGTCGGCGGGCCGGATATGAGAAAATAAAGTAGGCCCTACTTCGCGGGCCGGATTCCTGAATCACTATACATTCATTGCGTATTTATCCACCTACATAACAAATGAATCGTAGTTCATGTTAATTTTAAGCGTAAAGCATAGAGACCAAAAACAGTAGTCTATGACAGCAGGCTATGACCAAATCCCATCACGGTTTTTAAAAATGATAAGCATGCATATCGGTCAATATATGGCCCATTTTTTCAACTTCATGATAGAAAATGGAGTCTACCCAAGCTATCTAAAAAAAGCCAGAGTAGTCCCTGTACACAAAGCTGGCGATAGAACTAATGTCACCAACTACCGTCCGATATCCGTTCTCCCATGCATCGGGGTTGTATTCGAAAAGTTGCTCCTCTCCCGCCTGTCCTCATTCCTCGCCAAAATGTCTGTCATTTCCCCTCAACAATTTGGCTTCCGAAACAAACACCAAACCGCACATGCCCTCCTAACAGTGGCCGAACAGTATTATGATATCTCAGAGAAGCGAAATGTGGGATGTAGCATTTTTCTCGATCTAAAAAAAGCGTTTGACTGCGTAGATCATAAAATTCTCATCTCGAAATTGGCGCGCTACGGACTTCGGGGCCCACAACTTGAGCTCATGAAAAGTTACCTCACTGGACGCCAACAAATGGTTGCGATCTCAAACACCTTGTCCTCTCCTCACCTGGTGACCTGTGGTGTGCCCCAAGGCTCAGTACTTGGACCGGTCCTTTTCACCTTATATGTCAACGACATTTTTGAAACCTCTTCATTGAACACCACACTTTTCGCTGATGATACTCACCTCCTCTCCTCAGCATCTTCGACGGCAGAGCTGGATGCCCTGACTGGTGACCAAATGCCCAAAGTCCATGAGTGGACGGCCCAGAACAACCTCTGCATAAACGCCTCGAAATCGCAATTGCTGACAGTAAATTCAAAAAATAACCTAACCGTTAATATCACTGGTCAGCCCGTTTCCAACACAGATAATGCCAAATATCTCGGGGTTTTACTGGACTCGAACATGTCCTGGAAGAGTCATATTCAGTCCCTAGAAACTAAATTATCACCGAAGTGCGGCCTGTTCTACAGCCTTAGGCGCTTCATGCCAGCATGGGTTCTTCTGATACTCTTTAAATCCTTAATCCAATCGAAGTTACACTATGGCATCCTCTGTTGGGGGGCTGCCAGTAAAACTGCACTCAAGCCACTGCAAAAACTACAACATAAAGTACTCCGAATCATAGCTAGGGCCCCAAAGGGGCCTGGCTGCCCATCCAACAAGTCGCTGCTGAAGAGATTCGGCGTCCTAAACATAGAAGATATGCGGAAACTAGAAATCGCCAAGTTTATGTATCAGTTCCACTGCGGTCGTTGCCCCGAATATTTCAATGACTTCTTTACCTCGGAATCAAAAGCGCACAAGTACAACACACGCGCGTCCACGTCGTCCAAATATCATATGATCGACCGAAAAGATCATCGCTCTATCAAATATGCCGGACCTGATGTGTGGAACAGTATCCCGCCGGCCATCCGACAGTCGACGAGCATGTCCACATTCAAGTCGAAATACAAGCAATTACTACTAAATAAATACAGTCCATCCTCAAGATTACCGGACCACGACTGACCTATCGATCTCGCTTCCCATGACATGCCGCCCTATTTATTGTCGCTTTCTTTTTCTATACTATCTTCTTTACTTTCATTCAGTGTGCATGCCTCCTCTTTACATCGCCTAGGCCAAGGTGGGTGTCAGATTCCATAGACTGCTCCTTGTCGCTTCGACACCTTCCTGTCTTATCATTGTATCGCATTTTTTGTGGTGTATTGAACTGATAAAATTGCTAATAAACCAATGATGATGATGATGATAGTCATTGAATTTATCAAGGTAATTTACTTCAATAGCTGTTCAAGTCAATGAGAACTATGTGGTCTATCAAAGTTGTCAACAAGTTCGTTGAACTCTGGCTCTATGTTGGACGTACAACCCCTTAGTAAAGACTGCACGTGAACATAAGTTAGATTGGAACGCAGTTCTGTCTGCTAAATGTTCATGGTAGCAAACGTTTGCACGCAAATGCATGTAGATTCGAATCGTGGGCCACTTTATCATGTAAGAGTGGAAGCTGTCCGCGGGCCGCTCAAAATCCCATCGCAGGCCGGATCCGGCCCTCGGGCCGGATGTTGCCCGCCCCTGACTTCAAATAATCGGCAAGTCCTAACGGAATCTCAAATATTTGCTGCAAAAACGAAAATTTGTAATGTTTCAAAAGTAATACAAATATCTATCCATACATGCGTGGCTTCGCGTGCGAGTTATCGGGACTGACAAAATCTCCGTCCCGTACTGATAGATAAGGATGTGAGTTACCTTGAAGTTCGGTAATATTTATTCGTATTTTCCGTTGTAGATCATCATAATTGTCATTGCAAAACTGACTGCCCTGCTGGTTATTTTTGCGTCCCAATATTGAAGATATGTTACCCAGGTAAGTAAGCTGGTACATGTAGGCTACGTAACTTAATTCAATATCGCGTGCTTTGTATCCCTACAGCCGGAATCGATGGGACTTTTGTTTTGATGTCGTGTGGCTCTCGGATAAATTGAAAAGTATATATATATAATTAGAGCAATTACCAGAAAAACTATTGTAATTTTCTGTGTAATTCGCGAAGAAATTATGCATTCGGAGTTGTGTTTGCCCGGTATGGAACGTCTTCTCTTGTGGAGTCAGTAAAGCACGTCTGGTGTAATCATGCAATCTCGGGTAACAAAATTAAGTGGTAACTGGTCAGCGTTTCGTTGCTAAACAGACGGTTTATGTCGAAATGTTTTTCTTGCATCAGGATCGTTAATAGTAGTCTTCGTAGACATGTGATGACTTTTTCCGGCAAGGAATATTATCAGCCAAGTAGCTCACAGGGAACACTTTGTTCACGTAAGCGCGAAGCAATGCTAGCTTTAGGGTGACACTTTTCCAGAACTCGTTCACTAATATCGTGCACTTTCAATATTGTTACGCGACCTGTTCACGTTTGCATATAATAATCTCCTCATGAGCCAACAATATCGGACTACATGACTCGATCATAAATACATAATGTATCATCGTCACAAAATATGGGCAGGAAGAGCAATTCCATGCAGTAGAGGACGATTTTGTTCAGCTATGACCAGGCCTGTTTATTTTTGGATTTCTCTAAAAATAACAAAAATAGCTTAGTTTTGGATGTTTTCACATTTTTTTTTTGGAGAATCTCCAAAATGAAGAAATGAACGTGTTTTTAGCCCTATTACTACTGGAAAACTCCACCGAGCGTATGTTATTATCATGTATTCAATTCCTCTAACACAGGGGCGGGCAACATACGGCCCGCGGGCCGGATCCGGCCCGCGAAGGGATTTTGTCCGGCCCGTGGACATTTTTCCGTATCACATGATAATGTGGCCCGCGGCCCCAGTCTTCCGAGATTCCCCACTACCTTCTTACATGCATCAAATTTTAGTGACTGTATGTTATTATACATATGTATGCGCAGCGAGCAAGGGTGGAGCTTACGCGTAAGTTCGACGAAGCGAGAAGACTTTCATTATCGGCATTTACGATGTACTCAACCCTAATGTCATTTGTGGTAATCATGGTGCTTGTCGTCTACAATGGTCATTTACACCACGCCGATATTTCTTATTTTTGACTCCGTAACCGTATAGACTTGTAGCACGCCACACTTCTAGCCTTTTGTAAGATCACTTGTGCCCGGGGTCGCCAACTCAAAACGGGTCGCGGGCCACTTTCAAATTCCGAGGCCGCGGGCCGCATAAATGCCATATCGAGATAAAATAGGCCACACAGTTGAACAACAACGCTATCTCGTCACCTACCAAACCCTAATGAATTGATATTTGGTAAATTTGGGGTGTTGCCGGGCTTATCGAATGCCCTAGAAATCCTCATTAAGGTTTGCACAGTCTGTTGATTGATCAGAAAGAAGCAGTAGTGGTGACTGTGCGACAATGCTGTTCTCAAATCCACATTGTCTTCATCATTATTGGCGAGAAATAGCTTTAATGTCACATTCCTGTCGCTAAAATTAAATAAATACGATTTATTCCTTGTATATGTGAATAAATGGGCGAATAATGTATCAATTCAGCAATCCGGCCCGCCAAGTACCTAATTTTCCTATATCCGGCCCGCCGACTGGAGAAGTTGCCTGCCCCTGCTCTAACACATCGACATCATCAGTGATCTTGATATCAGACATGGGGTAATCGCGATTAGTAATCGTAATCGATTACGACGATTACAGCATTTTGAAGTAATCGTAATCGCAATCGATTACATTCGAAAAAAATCCGAAGTAATCGTAATCGTAATCGACTACTTCCCATATCTAATCGATTTTTTTGTGAAAGAACGATTACTTTTAGTTGGTACAAGGACTATGACATAAACTGAATATTCGTGAACAAGAATGAGATAATATACCACGTTAGCGATAGCACAAACGTCTGTTTTCAAACGCCACTACTCATTATTACGTCAGAAGTATTAGCTCCGCTCGTCATTGCGTAGGTATCCACACATAGTAAACAGACATGCGATGGACATTGTAGTGTGATTGTAAGAACACCCCCCGTGGTGTATATCAGGTTATCAATACACTACAGAAGCCCCTACCTCGCCGCAGGATATTGATCACCACTCTGCCTATAGTTTCAAATAGTAACTTATGTATTGATGTTTGGTTGTGCTTAGTTAAACGCAGTTTACCGTTGCTGCTTGGCGAGCAGGACGCCTACGTACGCACGTGCACCTGATGAAGATTCGGAATTTCGTACTCGTCGAATAAAACATAGCAGTTTCCGCAACGAAGCATTACAAATAAACAGCTGCTGATATATCTCATAACCGAGCCGTGCTTAGCCGTTTCTCGTAACAGCAGCTCGCAGTATATGTATGAATTTGCAGGCAGAATTTTTATGTTCACTATATCTTATTCTCATATAACTACTTGAAACGGGCGTCAATTGTTATTTCACAGTTCGTTACTCAGCATTTGGACCTGCCGCCATAACCATCCGCTTATAAAACCTGACATGTTAGCGTGGTTGTAGCTAGAATCAGAACCAAAACAGCAATACGTCCCCCAGTCCAACCGTTGGTCAATTTTCAAAACTGAATTTCTTCAATAATATTGGTAATTGCATTATATTACTATTCATTTATAACCTCTCTCAGCCCCGAGTGTCAGATTTACCTGTAGATCTGGGGCACGTAATTCAGAATTATAGCATCTGGTATGTTGTTATAATTACTTTATTGTATGTCGTTAATTCGCGATCTCCAGTCTGTTGTATAATCAAAAGATATTGTACTCGCCCAAACGTAGCAGACTAAAAGAATATCTTTCGTGAGACCCACACACAAATTGTCATGGCTTTCTTTCTTTGTGGATGCTCCGGGTGGCATTTGCATTGTGGGCCCAGATTGGAAGGACAGGAGTTATTAGTCACGCCCACCCAGCGCGGCTATTGACAATGGACGAATACCTTAAGTTTTGGCAAAGGTATTTCTTTGGTATCACATTCCGCGGAGTTGCGTGTTGGCTGAAACTGCATATGTCTTTTGGTATGTTGTGGGATCGTGGCGCGGTAATGACCGGCTCCGAAATGCCTGTTCCCATAAAATAGCCTATAAATGTTTTTTCTTGAGGGAAAGAGGTATGCATTTCAAACCCAGCTATCTACTGGAGCAGGGGTCACCAACCGTTTTGAAACAAAAAGCTACTTCTTGTGTAGTGTGTACTGATTATTGCGACGACCGACGGGTTACCACTTACTCCCGCCGTTTCTCCCTGTTCAGTTGGATTTCTTCACTTAGAGTAAGACAATCAGAGCACTGGACCGGGTTTCCGCCCCTTACCAAGAACAAAAAACGCTCACTCGCCGGGACTCACATCAGCTCCTCCGGGCTCAGTTCCGTTGCTGCAGTGCGCGCCGAAGCGAGATTTGGGAATATTACCTATATAGATTACCGTTGAGCCGCCGCGTGACGGGCGAAGACGAGCAATGCCCCGAGCGACTGCGTTCGTATGTTCCTTGGGGTAGGCCGACCAATTTTCAACTGCTGCTCATATGAAACCAGCTTCAACTTTCAAATCTCTCATTTGGATATTTGCTACAGCGACCGCGGGCGACTCATTTGGTCCGCGTTGGTGACCCCTGTACTAGAGACATTTGAATCGCAAAGCTCGAAGAACATTTTCAAGAATTAATTAAATTCTCGAAAATACTCTATAATTAACTTGGTTTACCAAATACTTTTGAGTCCCCTTCGAGCACGCTTACCACCCTATTAAGAAATTAGGGGTGCGGCAGGTAAAGACCTGGCAATAATGCAAATCGTGGGGTGCGATAAATCATCCCCTATAAAGTTGGGCAATTTGTATATTATGACGTAATAAGCAAGTGACGCTGAAATATGAAGAGAGCTGATATCTCATTAAGCCTTTCCATCGCAATCCTTGTATTGTCTTCCAATATATCATTTAGGATTATAGTCCTAAGAAGCAAATGTAATCGTGAGTAATCGTGATTACTTTTCCAATGTAATCGTAATCGTAATCGACTACTTCCCGATTTTGCTGTAATCGTAATCGTAATCGCGTGATTCTGAAGTAATCGTAATCGCAATCGATTACATTCATGAAGTAATCACCCCATGTCTGCTTGATATAACTTTCAAATACTTCTGTCAAAAAAATCAAGTTGTTGGCCGGGAGAATACCTTCTAAATAAAAATCAGAGAGAGGCGCGCGGCCGATACCCTTGTCCAACTTGATTTTCGAGACCTCGACCGTCGCAATTGTGGGAAACATTGAGCCTAGGGGTTCAAAAACGGATGGATGGCTAACTCTCCAAACTCCTCAATCTTCCAAGCTTTGCTCCTGACAAGCGCTCGTCAGTGATGCGCTTGAAACCCTCTGATCCTCCACGAAGTTGCGTGCCTCATTGAACTTGACAACCCAACGGCCAACACCGTCTGACCAGAAAACCTTCCTTGTGGCGTGCGTCGTTGTCCCAGTCCTCACCTGGACTGGCTCGAAGACGTTCGACCAAGCGCTGGAGCACTTGCTGCTCCTCGATAAGACTGCCAATACCCTGAAGCTTCGTGACGGTGGTGCTGCTCAGCTCTGGGACCATGCGATCGAGAACGATCAGTTGGAATCACCACTGCAGCAAAGGTGCACATGCCGGAATTTTCTCGTCCATAACATCAAGGTCTTTGGTAGGGTGTCCAGTCAACTAGGAGGCCATCTTCTTCATTGACAACCAATGGGCGTTAACAGACTTGGGTCACGCACTATCGATCTCCTGGATCAAGTTCTGTTGCCGTCTGAGGTAGCAAATCAGTCCCGTCCCGTGTAGACGAAGTGATTGTGACAGAGGTGGTCGTATTTGATTTCGCCGTTCCCTTTGCCTCACTCAAGCTGCCTGCCCGTCTTCTCTACGTGCCGTACTGTGAAACTTATAGAAGTACAAAGACGGAGAGGCGGGAAGGCAAGGTCAGCAGAAACGTGGAGTGGAATGAGTGGGACTAGTTTTAGCGTTTCGGTGACCCCTTCCCTAACACACAGGCTATTTTTGTGTGTTTTTATGAGTTTCCTGGTTGTTCACATCGCTCTGACTTGTTCATTTCACTGAAAAACTTGAAAAATCATTATCCAAAAAAATATTATTTTTGGATGTTTTCAAATCTTATTTTTGGAGAATCTCCAAAAATAAAACCCAATATCCAAAAATAAACAGGCCTGGCTATGACGTAACGAATCTTCAGTAATTGTGATGTCAAAGTAAACCAGTTGCTCACTCAGTTAAAATTTGCAATAATTATGAAAATTGTTGTATGGCTCTCAAAGGCAAATAAAATTGATTAAGTGGGGATAATATAGCTCACTTACCAATAAAGGGTTTCGACGGCCGGCACTGCGCTATAGACAGGTGTCAGTGACTGGTCACTGGTCAGTGGTCATTGATATGCAAGATTATGATTTAATGAAGGACACACAGTCAAAAATTGTCGTGGACAAGGCTTCTCCACCTAACATAGCTGTTCAGAAACGCGCATTTTGAACGCGTTACATACTCCGGAATAACCAGTTACAATGCAATATTCCCTTCTTTGCAGACGCGTGCAAGGCCGATTTGGACTGCCCCCCTGGCTGCAGATGCTTTGGAGGCATACATATGTGCTATCCGGGTAAGTTCTCATAGAAGGTTTGCTAGTGAGTAGTATGTTATATGACATATATTTGACAGTTAAATGCACGGGAACGCTTGACTGTCCTCCTGGGTATAACTGCTTCGCGAGCATATGCTTTCCAGGTAAGATACAGGGAAAATTATAAATTCCTAATCCAATCCTAAATTCCATTTTTCTGGCAAATGCCCCAAAAATCTCGATTGTCCTCCTTATACTTTTTGCTTGAAGAGGTTTGGAAGATGCATCTAGTCTGAACATTGGACATAAACAACCTTTTCAGGTAGGTCGATCTGTATGTGGTCCTTTCACGCATTACCAAAATGAATCGATGCATGCAGGCCGGCAGGGCCATGAGCGAACAATCCAGAAATTTGTATGAATACCCCAGTAGTCTACCAATTTCTAGCGTACAGAGGCCGATTTGCCATCGACACCATTCTTGGCCGATTGTGACCATATTAAAGTGGGTTGGTTGTAGTCAATTCCACTTCTCATTGGGTAAGTTAACCAGTCAGTCTGATCCACTTATCAAAAAGGTGATTTTATTTTTGACATGTCAAAAAAAGTCAAAATTTTGTTAAAATTTTAGCGTTAGGTAAAAAAATGTCAAAATTGTTTACAACGTCAAATAATTCTTGCAGTCTGCATTTCGTTTGTATCGTAGATGTTTGCACAACTGGGTGAACTTATCATTGATATTTTACAGCTTGTAGCCCAATTTATGGGCCTATCGTTGTAGACCAGAGGTCTCTAACTCAAATGTGCTCGCGGGCCAATTTCCTACTTTTTGATAGCTCCGCGGGCCGCAACGCCAATAATAGGGGTATTAAATGTATTTCCGAGTAGGCCTCATTTGACGGGACCTTGCAGACTGCCATTCCACGGGCACCTTGAAAATGTGATTTACTATTGTGAATTCACGCCTGGCGCGAAAAAAATCACTTTTTAATATATTTGAATAAAAGTGTTGCCCTACTTGGCATAGTTGCTGCATATTTAGGTGTAGAAACCATGCGAGAGTACAAATGCATCGGGACATCGTCAACGCTATTGCTTTATAAGTTTGCAGCTAGCGGACATTTGACGTCTCACAATTATACGTAGAATATTTTAGAATTTTAAAAAAGATTGATCTGATATCAGAGCATTGGAGTAGTACAGCCAAATCTGGGTTTCGGGCATACTCTTGATAACAAGGCTATTGATCATGTCATTACCCAAGTCAAATTAAATCAGCGTTAGATTTACCTTCGAATATTGGAACAGATCTATAACAACTGGAATATAATGATTACTGTGCCATAACAATATAAATGTCCAATCGTCGAAGTGTTCTTTGATCTTCCATTTCGTAGTAACTTTCGAAAGTGACGTAACAGTGAAGTTTGATGAGTAGTTTCGGGGCGAATTCCCAGATTTCAAATTTAGGAATATACATTTAGCAGTTAAATATTGTCGAATACTTCGAAATCTAAAACACCGTTGCGGGCCGCACAAAATGGTCGCGGGCCGCGTGTTTGAGACCTCTCATTTAAACTTTAACCGAGGTAATATTGAGCTTCGCCATGCGTCCTTAAATTACTAAGGGACCAACGGAATTATCCTGACAACCAATTTATAGCACGCAAGCATTCATGAATCAATTTAGCCCAAAGGTCTCAAACACGCGGTCCCCGAGTCCTTTTTGTGCGGCCCGCGTCGGCATTTTGGATTTTCAAGTATCGACATTATTTACCCGCCACATATCGTTTTTTTTTAGATTTTAGAGCTTGTAATTCACTCCAAAACTGCCGAAAAACCCTAAACTACTCGTCAAACTTCAATATTACAATACTTTTAAAGGCACCATGCGGTGGCAGACCAGCTATTATGTCACATTACCTGTTCACGATGATAAAACATGACCCGTTGAAATAATTTGTGACTGAAAATTGTGATTTCTACATAGCCGTGATCTTTCGTAGAAATGCTTCCACTCGGGCTGATCATGGAGTATATATGATAAAATGACTTGAGTTGAGTCGGTTCAAACGTTAAAATTAGGGAAGGACTTGTGACTTGGAACGCCTCGGGTTACTAAAGCCATGGACGCAAAGAACTATCTAACTGTCATGATGAATACTAATTTATAAGAAGGTCGTAGCCGGCGTTGCGTAGCGTAGTGGATTTCGTTATCTAAGCAAGTCGGTATGGCAACCATTGGCACTATGTTTCCTCCTTGATACATAGTTAGTTACCTCTTGGCTAAATCTTGAATCTCTATCCATGTTATTATCGCCAATTAAATGTGACGATTAACAAAGTAGTTCGTTTGACAGCTGTAACACCAATAGATCGTTAGGTGATTGGACAATTCTTTACTATGACACAATAATTTTATTTTGTTATTTATCTGCTATCCGCCAGCTTCAAAATTGTAACGCGACAGCTTTCACGATATCATGATGCATTTGGCCCCTTGCACTGTGCCTGTATCTCAATATTTTGACAAGTTATGCCAAGTACAACAACAATTTTATTCAAATATTTAAAATTGTGATTTTCTTTTCGTGTCAGGCGTGAATATTACGATAGTACATCACATTTTCACGATGTGCGTGGAATGCCAGCAGTCTACAAGGTTCCGTCAGATAAGGCATACTTGAAAATACATTGAATACCCCTCTTATTGATGCTGCGGCCCGCGGCGTCATCAAAAACCAAGAAATTGGCCCGCGCCGCGAGCACATTTGAGTTTGAGACCTCTGATTTAGCCCATAACCGCAGAAACGAGTGCGACACTTGTACAAATAGTTTAACCGTAGCCGTAGCTTACATGGGTTCGTTGACTATTTCAAACAATCATCCCTGCGCTTGAGCGCACATCAGCTCGTTTGAATAAGTCTACGTCGAGAGTCCGAGAAAGTTATACGCTGATATCCGCGTGATAGACCTTACCATGATGGTTTAGCTCGCACACTATAGTTCAAACTTGGTGTTGAGAACTAATTAACCATCCCGTTACAAGTTAGCAGACATTCCGAGGCCGCTGAATGAAAACTCCGAGGCAAATTAGGCTCGCATTACGACGATCATTCCAAGTTAGGAGCCTTATTAATTGGTAAACGGGCACGGGCATTAGGGCTCTTCAAAAATGACTTTTTTCTCAAATCGTACTGGCTACTCGATAAAATTGTTAGGTTACCTAATTTAAGCCTACACACAAAATTTACTTCAATTCCTGCCAGTAACCGCTTTGCTACAGGAGAAGAAAGTTTCTATTTATTATATAAAAATAAATAAGAAAAAATTTGACAATTTTCTGTTCACCCCATGAGAGTGTTAGGCTGTCTATAGAAACGATCCTCACCAAATTTGGTTCAATTCCAACCAGTGGAAGCGGAGTTATTGCCGTCGAAAAATTTTGATTTGAATAAAATAGTACACTGTAAAAAATCTGGTAGATTTACTGGGAAATCTCTGTAAATCTTGCAACGAATTATCGGTAGCTGCCAATAACTGTGCGTAGCTTGTAATTTTACATTTTGATATGTATTATTACCTCAATTTGGCTCTAAAGTCAAGTTACCAGAATTTCTTCGAAAAATTACTGACATTTACTCGTTACTGAAGTTTACCAGGCTATTGGCAAAATTGATTAGCTTGAAAATCTCTGCAGCCAATGTATACGTGGAACTGAATGTTACTGATATCATTCTCGTGGTGATTTGACCTGATTCAACCTCGTTCGCGAGACTGGGGTCTGTCATACGGAAATTGTTGGCCCTAGTACCAATTTCGTACATAGTAGGGTAAAAGAAACAACTGGCAATCGTAGATAGCCACTATATTATATTATAAGGCTATGGCCAGGCCGTGTTATTTTTGGCATTTCAGGAGCCAGATGCCAAAACTGCCAAAAATAAAAATGCCAAAAATGCCAAAAATAAGCAATTTTTGGCATATGCCAAAAATAAAACGGCCTGCCAAATAGTATATTTCGTTCATGGTGTTGTGTTAACAGGACCGCGTTACAAGCGAGAAGAGCGTCTGTGAAAGGCAGGTTTCTTAATCTGGGTCCAGCCCACCCATTAGGGGTGAAAGCATGGTGTCATAAATGGTGTGGGCATAGCGAGATTGAACGGCTGACTGCATTTGGTTTACGTCATACTTTCCATTTGTCCAAAGGCAATTTTACGACCATTTTTGACCGGCTTGTCTAGCGCTAAATTTGATAAAACGGGTATCGATGAGAAGCTGCCTCAGTACTGATTATTAAAATATAAATTATATTTTGCTCATGGAACTGGAACCCCCAAAATCAACCACGATTTTTGCATTGTTATCGAGTTGAACATTGTGACGCAACAAACTGTCTGGCTATTTCTGAGCTGAATAGTCTCGTTTTGCCAGACAGTCTTGTTTCGTCAATGTTCTTAAACAAGCTAACCGCTAACCTTCCCAGGACTCTTCCATGCGAGCTTGTAATATTAAAGCCACCTGAAGTGAATCTATCAGTAGACTGAAGGAGAAATGATATTCGGGCTACTAAATAGAATGTGTTGAGAGACAACACAGGAAACTCCTGGAAAAGGATCGGGAAGACAATTTTTTCCGCGACGAGATCGATGGCACTGGCGAAGTGATCTCTTTTCATGATGCATGGAAGCCGGTTCGGCCCTCCAAAGATTTTGAAGCTCTGAAAACCTTTTGTGGATGACTGGCAACATTCTTTTCCTCAACGGCGCTACTGTTGAAGCCGATATTTCCCAGATTCTCTGGGCGAGAAATGAATTTAGGAGAAACTTAGCTAACCTGAGTTTGGAAGCACTGTTACAGTGCAAACGATTTATGTCTATTCAACAGCTGTAACAATAAGCTGTTGAGCGTGTTTGTTAGGCTTTTCTTTCTTTTTTTCGCTTATTGGCACCGATTCCGATGAATACTGCACATTTTGTGGTTTCGTTTGATATTATTAACCTATGAAATCGTTAGGTTTTTTCTTCTTCCTATTGTTTGTTGGCACTGATTATAAGTGGATGCTGCACATTTTGCGGTGTCTTTTGACAAACTAGCCCAAATAAAGCGTTTTTGTGACTAATTCGAGGCTGAAACTATCTATTTAGAGGACGATGCCAAAACTGCCAAAAATAAAAATCAAAAAATGCCAAAAATAAGTTATTTTTGGCAGTTTTGGCATATGCCAAAAATAACACGGCCTGGCTATGGCTATACGGCCGGTCTCGCAGGTTACATTCGTTGTCACGGGCAGGACTGATGAGTTAGTATATCAGTTTAGGATGTATAATATTGTTCGGGAAACTAGAAATATCAGCACCGCATGCTAAGTTGACCATTTGTTAATGGCGAACAAGGCGAGTTAGGCGACCTGTAATAGGTTACATTAGGTTACCGTTACGCGTTAATGCTTTTTCTAAGATTCGTATTAAACAACCAACGCACAACTGTGACATCACAAGCAGCGTCTGGCTACGTAAGTACGGTAAGTAGTGACAAAATATGGAATAAATATCAACTTATATGCAACTAGATGGAAAAGAAAGGGACTAGATGTAATGATAAATGTTTCTGTATGAAAAAAACGACCTTAATCAAACATTATAACGCAGTGGTCAGTAAATATTATTGGTGGCATGTCAGCGGATGAATACCACTTATTTCGAAATCGTTCGAATGTCGCATCGTCGTCTGGCCATTATTGAGATTGGAGCAAAGGGTGGAGCGAAGCTTGTTGTGCTTAGTGGACATGATCGTTGAAGATTCCTAGGAATACTGATTGGGATACGCATCGTAAAAGGTACAGTACTACATAGTATTCGTTACTGTGAATATCTACGACTGTGTACACCACCGGGATGACTTTGATTTCATGATTGAAATATTTCATTCGCCGCATTCTCTGTTCTATTTTGGGATGTTGGTTGACCTATATACTGACCTGTGACACCACATACTCTGCCGCGGAGTAGTTGAAACTGTTGGCATGTTTATGTCATTTTTGGGCCATAGCATAGAGATGTTTTCATCCACTGCTGGATTTGGTTGGCACACATGCCACCTCAAATGAGGAACCTTTTCCTTCCATACATAAGATCAGTGGTTCTCAACCTGGGGAACGCGAGAAATTGACTAAGTCTGTATGAATTCTGACTAAACATGTGTTTTGCAACCATTTTCAGAAGATGGAACTTATTTCGTATTCAAGAAATCTCGCCAAATTCAAACTCCAGCAGTCGCGCTCAACTTCATTTCAGCAAATTTTTGATATTCTTTGAAGATTTGGAGGAATTTCCACGTGTAGGTCATTCATTACTTCATAGCTTTGGCAGTAGCCTAAAGCTCGTTGCGCTGGGTAGCTGTTGTTAATAGCTGGCGAACTGCACTGCGTAAGACAGACTTAGATGCAATAAAGGTTGCTTGGTTTCGCCCTCAATTAAGCTACCCTACATCAACACAATTTAATTCAATTCAATTCCAAAACTGATCAAATTGAGCATGGCAGTACAGAACGACGCCTTGTTCTCTGTAGTCACTACCAGCATTAGGATTAGTCTCAGTGCAACCTATCTCAAAACAAATTGATGTCCTGTCCAATGTTTTTTTGCTATTTTCAAACAAGTTTGGGGAAATTTGTCAAAAATGTTTGAAGACTGGAATACGGATTCAAACTTGGCGTAAGACATACCATATGTATACTATTAGATCAGGGATGGGCAACCTGCTGCCGTAGATGGGAATTTGTGCGGTCGTCAACACCTAATTCAATTAGTATGTGTTAGCATCCGTCGGCATGCAAATTGAAATTACTAATTCACTCACAATTTTATTTTAGATATTTTAATTATTCTTGAAATTTTCTTCGCACTCTACGCAATTCATCATAACTTAATTTTTCGATTCTAATATAGTAGCGCCCTTCTAAATCTGAGCAGGAATCAGAATCGTGTGCTCCTCACGAAAGAAATTTTTTTATGGTACATTTGGGCGATATCAATATGTTTCCACTACCAATACGATGGACAGTCCTGATCGGGGGTCAAGAAATAACAGCATGCAATAAATTGCATGACTAATAGTAATAATAATTGGCCCACACGAAGATGCATTATCATTTATAACTTGCCCGATGCACTTGATAAAGTAAGTCATGAATCTTTGCTATCATGTAAAAGGCGGAGCCGTCACCACACAATGTACCAGTACCGGTACTTCAAAAATTGTTGTATTTTTGTTACCCTATTTGTCTTAGTAGTCTTTATAATGTCATGTCTAGGTTAGGAACTTTGCTTCATATAGAGACTTACGCATGAATTCTTTTTAGTGGAACTGCAAGATACTAGCTACACAGAAGGAATGAGGACGAGAAAAAGAAACAATTAGAAGTTTGGCCGATGGTGGAAGACCACTCGTGTTACTGCATGTCTCCTAAAGAAGAATTAGACCTCCAGCAGCAATACTTTTCCATCGATAATCTTCTCATCGTGAATCATGAATGAATATACACTATACAGTTTGTTCCAATGTCGTTTTGGGAGTGTGAAGAAGCTATTGCGATATGTTAGCATCGGGTTGCTTTGCGATAGGTATGGGATGTACGTGAATTTACAAGCTGGTATGTAATCCTGATTTACACAAACAGCATGTTGTAGGTAGGCGGTAAAATTACAGTCCGAGTGGCAAATATACAGGATAAAATGTAGATTGGATATACCGGAGGTGACTGTAACATTTCAGTCTGGCGTGTAAAGTGAGATTACCGGACGAGTGTAAGTTAAATTTACATTGACTAACGGTAATGTCAAATTACCACGAAATGTCTGGCTACCGTGCTTCCAAACATTTCGCGGTAAATCGAGTTTTTTTTTTACAGTGTATTTACGGTGAGCATAACCATAATAAATAAACAAAGAATCGGCCACCGTAAATACTATTTTATTCAAATCAAAATTTTTCGACGGCAATAACTCCGCTTCCACTGGTTGGAATTGAACCAAATTTGGTGAGGATCGTTTCTATAGACAGCCTAACACTCTCATGGGGTGAACAGAAAATTGTCAAATTTTTTATTATTTATTTTTATATAATAAATAGAAACTTTCTTCTCCTGTAGCAAAGCGGTTACTGGCTGGAATTGAACCAAATTTTGTGTGTAGGCTTAAATTAGGTAACCTAACAATTTTATCAAGTAGCCAGTACGATTTGAGAAAAAAAGTCATTTTTGAAGAGCCCTAACGGGCATATGGAAGTTGAAACCGAATTTAAGGAAATTACAGATCTTACGCGCAGAGGCAATGTACTGACTGAATACCCAATATGTGCTTGTGCACCAATACTTTTGCATTCTAACATTCAATATTACCACAAGTGTACTGCCTCATTACGGATGTTTGTGTTACTCTTGTCATTACGGCGATCGCCTTCAATTCTGAACTATTGTATACGATCAATCATAGGCGGGAATGTCAAACTCAATTAGCGTCGCGGGCCGGACAAAATCCGTTTGATCGTTTGAGCCGGGCCAGTCTACTCAAGCCCGAAATCTACCTGTAAAACCAGACATATGGTCATGGTCATAAGTTCAATTTCATGTACATGCACAATTGCACAATGCACATGCACACAGACGGATTACGGAAACACGGGCTCTATTTTAGCAATATGTTCACAGGAAACATTTTCGAGCGCTACATAAAGCAATCTTACTATCGGGTTGTTTCTCTCATGTCACTCGTTTTTCGAGTAATGACTAAGACAAGGGTTCTCAGCCCTTTCAAGGATTATAACGAATAAACATGGAAATACGTGTACCAAGCAAGAATATGATTCTGTACAGATGTGTCAATCATCATCAAATCTCTGCATTTGTTAGAAAAGTCCCGTATCCCGATAATCATCACGTCTCTGCATGCGGTAGAATTACTTAGTTTTGAGATAGTCTATCATTGCACACAAGCAATAATAGACATGGCCGAATCAAGCACCTGGCCAAACCTTGCCGGGGTGAAAGATAGATAATAATAATAACAGATGCCCCCCAGAAGTTACGGTTGGATACTTAAAGGCCCCCCGGTAAGTCTCGCCCAGCCCCCCGTTCGTAGGGCCACCACTGGCTGTGGCCCACCTCTTAACTCAGAGTCATAATCCTGTTAAATGTGGTAATCGATAGCAGCGATAGGCCTATAATTTCTCTAAAATATGCCCATGCCTATTTCTCTAAAATATGCCCATTTTACTCTGACTGATGAGATATAAATGTAGACCTCCCGGGACATAAAATCGCGCGAATTACGACAAAAGATTTCACGTGGCATAAATATCCTCTAACAAACGACCAACCAAATAATCTTGGGCCCCTTCGAGCTCCCCCAATTGGGGGTTCGGGTGCGACAGTTACGGCCATCGTAGATCATAGGCTAAAACTTCTGAGTATATTATGATGGTAGGCTGCACCATCCGCGTTGCGAACCATAATGATCCAATCGCCGCATGGCCGCATCCACTGTGTAATTGGGACTTTAGTTCCACTATTGTGTGGAATAATATAATCATTCTGGGCCAGCTTCGAACAATTCCTTGGTGAATGGGGTACTGCAGAGAAGTGGAGAAAGATTTTTTAATATATGCTGTACTGTACAATGTATATTGTATGTCTTGCACCAAAAGACCTGAAGCTGCGATCTCAGAATATTCAATCCAATGATACAATCAGTTCATGTGAATCTTACATTATGTACATTGTACAATGATTTCCAGGCCGGACATTTTAAACCGATTCCAAAGATTAATGCGCCTTGTTAAATCCTCAATCCATTATGATTCGTTGCGGTGCACACAAAAAAATTTACCTCGATTTACCGCGAAATGTCTGGAAGCAGGGTGGCCAGCCACTTGGCAGTAATATAACATTACCATCACTCAATGTAAATGCAACTTACACCCGTCCGGTAATATAGCTTTACACGCCAGACTGTAATGTTACAGTCACCTCTGGTATATTCAATCTACATTCTCTCCTGTACATTTACGAGCGAGACTGTAATTTTACCGCCTACCTAGTACCTACAACCCTACATGCTGTTCTTTGTAAATCAGATTACATGCCAGCTTCTAAATTCACGTACATCCATACCTATCCCAAAGCAACGCGATGCCAAAATACCGCAAAAGTTTCTTCACGCTCTAAAAACGACATTGGGACAACTGTATAATATATAACAGTGTATATTCATTCATGATTCACGATGAAAAAGTAGTGCTGCTGGAGGTCCAATCGTTCTTTAGGAGGAATGCAAATATAGCACCAGTGGTCCCAAGAAAAGGTGAATTAATTCCACCGCCGGATAAACTTCCAATTGTTTCTTTTTTCTCGTCTTCATTCCTTCTGTGTGACTAGTATCTTGCAGTTCCACTAAAAAGAACTCATGCGTAAGTCGCTATATTAAGCAAAGTTCCTGACCTAGACATGACATTACAATAACTACTAAGACAAATAGGCTAAAATATAACAAAATTTGAAGTACCGGTACTGGTACATTGTGTGATGACGGCTCCGCCTTTTACATGATATAGCAGAGATTCATGACTTACTTCAATGCAGCGGTTCTCAACCTTTTTGGACATGCGCCACCCTCAGCGATGGCCAAAAAGTTTGCGCCCCCCTAAGCGATGGCCAAAAAGTTTGCGCCCCCCTGCACTTATCGTCACGTCAAAAAGAGCACATCATCTAATACAGAGATTGGCAACTTTTTTGCTAATCACGGTCAGATTTCAATTACTTAGGTAGCCTATAGCCCAAGGCCGCATTCCAGGGCATAGCCGCCGCATAGCAACCTATATTGCATCTAAGTCTGTCTTAAGCAGTGCAGTTCGCCAGCTATTACCAACAGCTACCCAGCGCACTTAGCTTTAGGCTACTACCAAATCTATGAAGTAATGAATGACTTACACGTGGGAGTTGCTATAAATCTTCAAAGAATATCAAAAATTTGCTCAAATGAAGTTGAGTGCGACTGCTGGAGTTTGAATTTGGCGAGCTTTCTTGAATACGAAATAAGTTTCTTCTTCAACAATCGTCTTCTGAAAATGGTTGTGAAACACATGTTTAGTCAGAATTCAGACAGACTTAGTCAATTTCTCGCGCCCCGCAGGTTGAGAACCACTGATCTAATGTATTGAAGCAAAAGGATCCTCATTTGAGGTGGCGTGTGTGCCAAACAAATCCAGCAGTGGATGGAAACATCTCTATGCTATGGCCCGAAAATTACATGAACAAGCGAACAGTTTCAACTCATCTGTGGCGGAGTATGTGGTGTCACAGGTCACTATGTAAGTCGACTAATATCCCAAAAATAGAACAGAGAATGCGGCGAATGAAATATTTGAATAATGAAATCAAAGTCACCCCGGTGGTGTGCACAGTCGTAGATATTCACGGTAACAAATACTATGCAGTACTGTACCTTTTACGATGCGTATGCAATTCAGCATTCCTAGAAATCTTCAGCGTTCCACTCTCTTCAAGCACAACAAGCTTCGCTCCACCCGGGTTGGAATCCCGGTACGTTTAGCGAGACACCGATTCCATATTGGCGCTTCATCCTTTGCTCAAATCTCGATAATGGCCAGACGCAGGCTTGTCAGGCATCTTTTGCGTAAGAGGGCCAAACAGCGCCGGAAAAGGGGCCAAAAAGGGCCAAATTGTTCAATAACGTCAATAACGTTGCAACATTACCCATAGACACCTGGAAATCCAGTTATACATTGTTGATACTGTTGTAGGACACAAAATCCATTACCTGCAACTACACTGTATCCAACTACAATAACTGCTCCATAATTTCAAGCCTTTTTCGACCGAATATAAAATCGTAAAATAAAACTTTTTGTGCTATAATAGGAGAGTGATTTAATTTAATGAATTTTAATTAAAAATTGAGAGAATAGTTTCTTTACATTTGAAACTTATCCAACTTATATACCTAATATTTAGGTTTTTCACCAAAAAACTCTACGGTTATGTTGAATTGTTTTCTTTGAAATTTCTATCGATCATTAAGAACCATAAGGGTGCTCTTCTTCAGACTTTTTCTGCTACATAGCTTCCAGCCATGATCGATGTTTTGTCATCCACCTGTTCACAAATCTGTATTTACAATTCCAACACAGTCTACATTCTACAAAAACAAATCCAACTCTTCTACAGTGTTTCAACTCGAATCTTTGACATTGGCATAAACATTGTCAGCTCAATTTGCGAGATGGATTTATTTGGATACTTAGTTTGACGGTATGTCTCAACTGCTTCCAAAAAGGGCCAAAAATTGAAAATAAAGGGCCAAGGGGCCACATTATTATTTTGCGGGCCAACTGCCTCTAAAAAGGGCCAAATTTCACGAATTTGACCCCAAAAGGGCCAATCTGGCAACCCTGGCCAGACGACGATACGACACTCGAACGATTTCAAAATTAGTGGTATTCAAACGCTGACATGTCACCAATAATATTCACTGGCCATGTCATAATGTTTGATTTAGGTCGCATTTTTTCATACAAAAACATTTATCATTACATATAGTCCCTTTCTTTTCCATCTAATCTCGTATATATTGATATATATTCCACGTGATGTTCACTACTTACTGTACTTACTTAACCATACGCTGCTTGTGATGTCACATTTGTGCGTTGGTTGTTTACTACGAAACTCAGAAAAAGCAGTAACGCGTAACCCTAACCTACTGTAAGCTATGACAGATCGCCATGTCCGCCATTAACAAATGGTCAACTGAGCATGCGGTGCTGACATTTCTAGTTTCCCGAACAATATTATACATCCTAAACTGATATTTTAACTTATCAGTCCTATCCGTGGTAACCAACGAGACCGGTCGTATAGCCATTCCCTTATAATATAATATAGAGGCTATGGTGTACCACATTAGCTACGATTGTCAGTTGTTTCTTTTACCCTAGCATGCACTTTACTGAAATTGGTACTAGGGCCAACAACTTGCGTATGATAGACCCAGTCTCGCGAACGTGGTTGAATCAGGTCAAATCACCACAAAAGTGATATCAGTAACATTCAGTTCCACGTATAACATTGGCCGCAGCGATTTTAAAGCTAATCAATTTTGCCAATAGCCTGATAAACTGCCAGTAATTCTCCGAAGAAATTCTGGTAACTTTAATTTACAGCTAAATTAAGGTAATATTACATATCAAAATGTAAAATTACAAGCTACTCACAGTTATTGGCTGCGACTGGTAATTCGTTGCAAAATTTACAGAGATTTCCCAGTAAATCTACCAGATTTTTTTCTGTATGGTGCAGTATACCTCCGTCAGAAGTTGCTAATAATTTGTAATTGTTACTATTTTTAGTACATTTATACATCAATTACACTTCATTGCGAGTTCAGTGCATACCCCTTTCCCAACCTTTTTCGACCCATCGCCCCCTTTTCAAGCTCAACACCGATCATCGCCCCTCCCCCTAATTTTGTGTACCGAAAAATGGGAATACAAACTGTAATAACCGGCGGGTTGACTAAAAAAAGTCTACTTTTCGGCTCGATGTCGAATTTGACACTTTTACAACTAAATTTTCGTGGGTTGACTAAAAAGAAGTCAGCCGTTTGACGCGTCTTCGCTCCCTTCGCTATTTTCGCCCCCTGTCGCGCCCTTTGTCCATTTTCGCCCCCTATCGCCCCTTCGTCCATTTTCGCCCCCCTAGCCGGCCAAATCGCCCTCTTTGGGAGCCACTGTCATAGCAAGTGGAAAGAGCCGCCGTTTCTCCCCTACGTTTTCGACTTGCACATACTGACTCCATGCGTGCCACTACGTCTCATCAGAGTCGCCGATGAAAAGCTTTATGTACAGCCAACGTATAATTAGATAATACGAATATATTTTTAGCGATTAACATAACAAATATCACTAAACTTACATTAATTCTACAATTTTCTATATAGCTTTGTGGCCCACCTCAGATGCTGCTGTGACCCACTCTTTGAGAACCCCTGGACGAAGATGTCGTATACGTCACTAGTAATCACTATTACGCCTTTCAATTTTTCCCCGCTTATGCGGTTATTGCGTTTACGATACACCAGTCTCCGCATTCTTATTATTATTACAACAACAATTATGTCAGGTTGGGTAACATTTTGAACCCACCCCCAATTGCTTACCACCGATGAAAGATTTCTTACAATATTTGTGTTCTCCTCCACTTGTGATACTTTCCACACTCGGCATGTAGTCGGCTTTCTTTAGCGATAAAGGCAAAACTGAGGTCAATTGACTTATGTCTTGTGGTGCCAAATTCGGGTGATTTGGGGGTTGTCGTTGTTAATTCCTGCGTCGAGTTTTATCTCCCGCCCTTCGTAACCATTCACTAGTATGGTAACAGCAAGGAAATTATATTGCTTACCCGTCACCGATGTTGCATTCGGAGATTTAATGATAAATTCACTTGACATGATATTAACTCGGTCGGGGAGAAAACCGGAGTGGTTGGTATTACTTTTGCCGAAGTCCGCCGTTGCGTCATCAACAATCCGACAAGATAGCGTAATGGTTAAGCGTCCGGCTTCTTGATCGGTAGGTCGTGGGTTCGATCCCCGGCCGGGTCAGATCAAAGACCTAGTAACACTGGTATCCATGATTTCCCTGCTTGGCGCTCATGCATTACTGGGATAGCATGGAGGGGTGGGGCAAGACTCGGAAAGCCATACAAGGCTATATCTGCACCTTCCTTGTCCAGCGGCATATGCACATCATGCACTCATGGTATGCATATGTATTATGCACAGATCGAGTGAATGTCTATCATGAGTCGGTGTGCATGCCGCAAAAAACATCAAGGACAAAACTAAACTACGTCCTTTCCTTCCTTTCCGATTTCCACGTGTGCAGATTTCCAGTAACGAACTACTTAAACCTTAAAACATGTCGCCATTTTAAATTTACATTGCTATACGTCAAAACCACATTCTCTTGGGGGCTATATCTTACCGTCAGTTCCAGACATGTCTGTTTAGTTCAGTTCTGTTGTGATTGGCGCCTACTGCATGAATAAACTCCCACATTGTTCAATCGTCGTCTTGTTATGTCCGATTTTAAAATCTCATTCATGGCACGCTACATATACCTCGCGCCGCCAGACCTTACCCAAAACAACGTCAGTAAAACTCCATATTGGGCTAGACGCTAGACGTAGAACGTTGCGGTGTAGTCCCGAAGTTTCTGTAATATTAAGACGGCAGAGATACACGGTTCTATACCATTACCGAGAAAACCATTACCGAGAACGGACATTACCGAGAAAACCATTACCGAGAATGGACATTACCGAGAATGGACATTACCGAGAATGGTCATTACCGAGAATGGACACCACCGAGAATGGACATTACCGAGAATGGCCAATGTCAAGAATATAGCTTACCGGGACTGACGTTGTCGAGAAATTTATACCTGAGCATCGATACCGAACGTGGCGACGCCGTGATGCACACACACGACCTGTGCATATGCATAACATGCCTGCAATGCATATATTGCATTCTCGGTAATGTCCATTCTCGGTGGTGTCCATTCTCGGTAATGGCATTCTCGGTAATGGTTTTCTCGGTATTGACCGGACACCGAGATACACGTATTTGTATGATAATTCCTTTTAACAGTGCGTATTATTTTGCCGGCATGACTCCTCTTAAAATGTGGTATTTTAGATTTGAGAGCTTGCTCGCAAGCGTCCTATGCAGCCATATCCACTAGCTATGGCATATTTACGTTTGCACAACCCAGGTCGTTTTTTTCACCAGTTCCATATAGATCGTAGCACTTGTTTCACCCACTTATTTTCCATTTACGTGCAACATTATTACGTCTATAGTGCAACACTTTAATACTTACACAAAGTGTTCACATTTCACCACGGCACCACTAACGGCGGCTCTTATTCAGGAGAACCAAAATTTTGATTTTTTTTTTTAGGTCAAAATCTTTCGCTCTTTAGGCATAAAAAATTGCCCTAGTTATCAATAATAAATTAATCAATAATCGTCGGATTATATTTTCATCTGGGTTGGATTTCTCCAATCGCATTATTTATACGGTTTTTGAATGTAGTAACTCGGAAGAGTTGATCAATATACCTGATGTTCTTTAAACGTCATTGCATCTTTCAGGTGCAGACGCTGAGACTGACAATATCATACCGACATGGAAGCATAGGCTATAACTGATTTTATTTCGGCCACGTGTGATTTCCATAATTACAGCAATTGAAGAATGGCGATGCGTTTTTTCTTTAGCTGCAGTATATACTGTAAGTTTAGGTAGGAGAATGATAAGCCATTCCTTCGAGACGGAACGGTGGAGCTCTATTCCAACTGCCAACTGTCATCATATGCTATTTTTGTTATGGCACGAGTTGGTTAGTGTTCCTCAGTAATCTCAAGCTCAAAGGTGGTCGCTGATATTTTCTGACTTAGTGGACACTGCGGGCTGCAGCCTTACCATTACAAATAGTGCTGTTCCATTACAGGACTAGAAAGCCATACTCGGCCATATGAAAGTCCCAAAAACCAAAGAGGGTGATTGTAATCGCACGAAAATATCTTTCGAATATATAGTTCGACGAGGGATATGGTCGTCCTTGGGGAGAGTATAGGCCCAATCATAATTTAAAATAAAACTGCTGGATATATACAACTCCATGATTGCACCTGATCGAGAGTTAGGGGAGCAGCTTTCACTATATCATGTCTTCAATATGGTTATCGACATATGAGCATGCGACATGCGACACTTTACCACGTACGTATCACTATGGCCTGTGGTTTCACAACCACAAATATCACCCTAACGCGGAAATCAACACATATATATTCTAACAGCAAGCCTAACCCTAACCCAATCCTCGGTCTAACTAAACCATAGGGCCTACCCTTAACCCCACATTTTACCCACATGCTCGATCGTCGCATGCCCAATTGTCGCATGCTGAAGTGACGCATGCTGAAGTGGCGCATGCTATTATGTCGCATGCTCATGTCCCGTCACGGATCATAATTGCTATTATTGCAGCCCTGCAGGGTTATAATGACTCGGGTCTTGACTCGACTCGAGTCCGAAGTAATATGACTCGAGACTCAGACGACCAAGGTCAACATTTCACTATTCTTTCGAAGAATAGTAAAGTAACCAACTAACCATACTATTGGGATTTCGTCTATTGGTACTATGGTACTTGAAAATGCGACCAAAAACTGCTAAAAGTGAGGGAAATTACTATATGATAAAGTATATGATAAATGCGAACCATTCGATATCACCAAACAGAGTTATAAATAGTGGGTTTACCACGACTTTAACAGAAAACTGAGCAGTCAACACAATGACTTGGACTCGGACTCGACGCTCTGCTCGATGACTTGGACTCGGACTTGACTCGGTGGTGAGTTGAAAATGACTCGAGTCAAAACTATAACAGTGAGATTGACTTGTGACTCAGAGCCTTGTGACTTGATTACAACCCTGATTATGTGAGAATAAAAGGGTGGTAATATTGTTATAACACAGAATTGTAGGTGGGGCAATGCCCCAGTTGCCCTATAGGTCGGGCCGCCATAGCTACATTCAAATCGAGAAGTTCATTGCCCAATATTGCTCCGTTGCTGGAATTTCTGGCAACCTCCTATACTAGCTTGGCGTCCGCGGCATGTTGTAAAATAAAGACCAGCATGTATAGCCTGAGTGTCATCTCGTAGATTGTAGGGTCCGTGGACAATGGACAATGACCATTTGACATATTATGAGCATGAGCATGCGACAATTCGGCATGCGATACTCGATTATGTGGGTAAAATTTATGATTAGGGCAGGCGATATGGTATGGTTTAGATGAGGAGTGTCAAACTTAACTTGCGTCGCAGGCCGGATTCAAGCCTTCAGGTCGCTCGTGGGCCGGATCAGTCAAATAATTCCAAAATGTTACCTCAAAATCCATGCCCCTGCTTTTCACTTGAATACTTTATCTAAGCCTCTATATACATAATTGTATATTACATTATATTTCGGAATATAGGGGTTCTATTCTAGAAACACTTTCATCATTCGCAATGAAATTGACAAAATATGACGATTGGCTGATTGAATACAGTAATAAACCGTTTAAAACATTGGCTCCAACGGTGATATAAGTTGGTAGGGCTATATTTCTTTTGCTACCTTTATTTTAGTCGTAATCTGGCGTTAGCCCAGTGCATGCGAGGAATACAAGAGAATGAACTGTAAATGCGACTTAGAAATTCGGTTCATTCTCATCACACCACAATTCGAGTTGCTCTGGAGGCCGGGCAAATCGTGAGTCAGACAGTGATACAGCACTGATATTCGCCTCTTTCTGGTTTGGACATCGTGCTGGTCGGTCGTGTGACCGACGGTTTAATGCTGTATTATGTGGTGGTGTCGATACGTTGTAGTTAGCGTGTGAAGCTCCGTAATAAAGCACTACCAATCCAAAGGCCGGGCATTACAAAAGCCTCAGAAATTTGAAAAATGACATGGTGCAAAATCCTACCCTCCTACACATCCACGATATACAATTTTAATGTATTAACGATATTCGTTCGATTTAAATCATACAAGAGGGTTGGTTAAGGAGAGCACTAGGCACTGTGAGCAGTTCATAGAACAGAGATTATATATATATATATAGACGTTTTTAATCAAATAAAAAGGGCAAAAGAAATTCAGTTTTGCGCTCATGTTATGCGACTCCAGCGTAGGCGGTCGCGGGCATCTTCAAGCGACAGCCCTAGTTGCGCTAAATTAGTCTCCATTGTCGAGCGCCATGTTATTCGATTTCAGCCACCTCTGCGCCATGGCTCCGCCGTGGACATTTGGTGGATGGTGGCGGCGGCTTGTTGCTCGTCTTGATGCCGCACTAGATGACTGATTAGGTGAAAGCGTAGTTCAGCGGCCTGCAAGCGGCAGGGGACCGTTCCCGTGAGTCCGCGCAATACATTTGTGGATATGTGCTCCGGGTGGTGAATGCCGAGTGCATAGCGGAGGAGTACATCGTAGCCTAGTTAGCGTTGAGAGTCTTAGCCAGCTTCAACAGACATACATTGTTAATATATTAACTATAAGTAGGGCGATTTTTAACCTAATAAAAGGAAGATTGTGACCTAAAAAATCAAGATTTTGCAATCTGCACCAATGTATCCGAAGCTACTGATAGAATCGGTAAGGCATCTACGCTGTATGTAAAGTCATACAAATCGTATAGCGACAAGGTGGCCAGGCAAAACTGCTGGGAACGGGTGAGCCGGGACGTACAATATTCAGGTAGGCCTAATTATATTTTAAAAAAACTGAATGCAGTAATTAAAACTATTCACCAATTGGTTATTCTTTCGCATAGTTGATGAATGTTAAACAAAATGGAAATATCTCCGTGATAAACATCGACGGGAGAAAAATAATTGACAAAAACAAACCAGATCTGGTTCGGGAAAGTCAAAATACAGGCCGTGGCTGCTGATGCCAATGTTTGATTTTCTGGATGCAGATGTTGAAGTCCGAAGGTATATGATTATTGGTTATTGCTTCATTTCCTAGCATGAAATAATTTCGTTTGTTTATTCCAGCACATCCTCAAACGTCGACGAATGTTGTAGTGAAGAACAGTATTCCCTGAAGCAGTGGGTCTCAACCTGGGGGCGTGAAAGCATCTGAAGGGGCGCGAAGAAGCGGTCAACTGAATTTTTTATAGCTCTGCCCGATTTACCTCCAATTCACTCGTGTTTCGCTATATATAGACCGAATTTCATATATTTGAATTCTCTCATCAACAGTCGTAACCTTCCATGCCATCAAACAATCTGTTGTGGTTGCTAGGATCCAATTGGATGTTGTGATATGACGATAAGGGGGCGCGAAATTTTTCACTATTATAAAGGGGGACTTGTCTAAAACAAAGGTTGGGAACTACAGCCCTGGAGGGTACACATGATGCCGTCGATACACATGACCAACGTTCCCTCTAATTTTGACGACTCTGCGCGCACTCACCAACTCACTGCGCAGAGTCGTCAACAACAGTGCGTAAATTATTGACAGATTAAATCATGAATTATAGAATTTTTTGCGCGCTTGGCGTGTTTAGACGAAAAAAGCGTAACCAACAAATGGAGCCCAATGTATCATCATCATCATCATCATCATTGGTTTATTAGCAATTTTATCAGAGGTGGTCAAAGTAGTCAAGAAAGCTACTCAAGTAGAAGTAGTAGAAGTAGCGACGAAAAATCTACTCAAGTATGAGTAGAAGTACTTCTTCCATAAGCAACCTAAAACTACTTGAAGTAGAAGTAGAATTGACTGACCTTAAAAGTATTTAAGTAAGTAAGTAGTTGTGAAAACGATCCTAATCTGTTCACGTGGATTGTATAAAGGTGCAAATTGAGCTATGCGAAAGGTGACGAGCTTTATTCATATTTATGCATACCAGCAGGTAACCAATTTTCGATATCATAAGCATTAGTCCACATCATGGGATGAAAATGATAGGATTGATATGGCAATGCGATACTTTTCCTGTTTTCTCGAACAACACGTTTTAGAAAATAACATGGTATGGCGCCACCCCCACGTCCGTAGTTTAGTCGAAGAGCAATGCGGAGAAGTTGTATAGGATACGATGTAAACTCTTTGCGCGATTAGTAAACGCTAATACAAAATATGGTGGACCGTAAAAATGCCATACTGTGTAGCTTTATTTCCGTAAATTAAAGGCATTACTACACTTGATTTTATACTTCAACATGTATGTTATCCAGACTAAAGAACTTATATTAATTATAACTCAAAGTATATGACACTAGGAATTGGAATGGAGCATAAATACTAGTTATAAAAGTGGAACATGTTTTTCGTGCCTTTAGTCCAGAAAGTTTCAAAGGTGGTATGCTAAAACAGTTCTAAAACTTAAAAAAATATCAGAGTCCACTTTTCCGGGTTAGGACGCGTCATGGGCATGCTAGATTACGATATGACAAGTAAATGCTAGATTGCGAAACATCAGTTTCAAACGTTATAATGAGCCATATATACTGCGATGAATTATTTCATATGGGCGAAGGGCGACAATGTGGTGTGAACTCAGGGATATCTAGATATCTAGTTCTAGATATCCCTGTGTGAACGGAACCACGCCAAGCCGCTACCTGAATTATATTTATCGATACTTTCGTGAAATCATACTGGTAACGCCGTATATCCACTGCGCGCGAAGCGCGACGAAAATTCTGGGCTTTACTCTACTCTTATGAAAGTTAAATGTTGATACTCCGTGAAAACAGCCCCGAAATTCCTCAGGCTATCTTCCTGATTGGAAGATTGAACTACTTCTACTTGACAAACTGAAAATAGCGAAAAGTAAGTAAGTAGATCACAAAATATTATGAAGTAGAAGTAGAAGTAGCGAAAATCAGATCTACTTGAGTAAGTACTAGAAGTAGAGGAAAACTACTTGAGTACTTCGAAAAAGTAGAAGTACTTCGTTACTGACCACCTCTGGATTTTATAGAGGATGAGTACAGCGGTAAACAGCTCCCAACGTGAGTGGGGTCTGATTTATCATCATATGGGGGCCCCAAGACCAACGTTTGGGGGGGGGGGCTGACGAAGTGTTGTTACGGCCCTGGCCACACCATCTAGGACACTATATGGTTATTTACTATCGAATGTAAACATAGAACGGCAGCGACCGATTTTACAGCTTCGTTCCGCTTCACTGAAGCTTCACTCAGACTTATTTTACGGCAGCAACTCAGGGATTTCTGGCAATCCAAAAGTTGTCTTCCATAGCTCAGAATTTTGTGAATCTGATCTTGATCGAAAGCTATTGTCGCACTGATTCCGAAAATATCAATAAAAATATGGTCAGGTTCCGTACTAAGATGAAAAATCACCTTCAACATCCAAAATCTGCATTGTTCAGAACAATCGGTTGACCGCAAAACAAACACCATATAACATAACATCGTTGGGTTATAATTTTCATCTGAACAGGTCACACACAATGTACAATGCGATATCATGAACAGATAGGAGGATGTCTAACGACATAACAAAAACGCGATCGCGGCTCTTTGATTGTTCGGACCATGCCGATAATTCAGACTTACAGGGCTAATTATAAGTGGTTCAGTGCCTGATCATATTTTCATTTATATTTTCAAAGTCAGTGTGACAGTAGCTTTCGATCAAGTCCAGATTCAGTAAAATCTGCGCTCTGGAAGACAACTTTGGATTGCCGGAAATCCTAAAGCAGCTGCCGTAAAATAACTCTGAGAAAGCTTCAGCGAAGCGGAACGAAGCTGAGAAATTGGTCGTTGCCATTCGATGTTTACATCATAGATGAGCATGGATTAGGATTAGGTTTTGAAAAAACAGGATTTGTGAAATTTTGTCGGATTTGAATTGGATTTGACATTTTTTTCAGAACGGATTAGGATTTGGATTGGATTTACCTATTTTCTGGGAGATTAAAATGTCGTGTGGCGAGTGGCTACAAACTTTATTCAGATCAGTTAATAATGTACTTATGGTTACTAAGTTATCTTGAATCAAGTGAATCGTTGGTTGTGAAAGAAAATTTTCGAATCCCTCCATTGCATAAATTAGTATTTTTTCTGAATTTCCAGTTGGAATCGGATTAGGATTGGACATGGACTTGAATGTGAAAAAGTCATGGATTAGGATTTGGATATGGATTTGAAGGTTCGGATTTGGATTGGATTAGGACATAGGAATTTCAAATCCGCTCATCTCTGGTTTACATTGATGACAAAACGACAACTTCTAGTTCTCTCCTGAGTTGTGCAATGTATGTAATGTGCATGTGCTGGGCAGCCGCTTGCTATAAAGAACGATCTGCACTGTGCAGTGTTATAGCGTGAAGTATTGCCAATTGGCGCGTTCGGATACTAAGTTTCGAGATTTTTGCACATTTGCATGGTGTTTGGCACGTTAGCACAATACTGGCACTTACGTTGAGTTACGGCTAGGGCTAAGTTCTTCATTTCAACTATCAGGAGTAAATCTTGTTGCCGACTTGCCGTCACGTTACATTAAAATATTAATTGATTAGATCTGCACAAAGTGCTGTTTACCTCGTATACCTAGGGAAGTATTTGAGATTGTTTAGAATAGACCTACAGTCACAGTAAGCATATGATATAGGTCTCTTACGTCCTATCTTGCATTACATTGAAATTGAATTATTAGGTCGCTAGTGACTTCGTCTGGTAGGGGAGAGGAGGCCAAGATGAGACACTTTTCTGATAATTCAAGGCCACTCAAAGAATAATGCCTTCTGAGGATTAATTTTGGTACCAATGGAAAGCCTGTGATCTCTACTTTCTATGACGATGGCTTGAGTTCTATTGAATAACATACTGATGGATTTCTTGGCCTTCAAAAATCCTTGCTCAAATGTCTCAACTTACCCCCAGGTGAGGGTAAGATGAGACACACTGTGTTTAAGATGAGACACCAAGCAATTCATGCTCATTACACCACCAATTCACCCCAAATGATGAATCAACCAGCAACATCGTGAATAAAATATAATAATCATGAAATAATTCATTTTTAAAAAGAATTGGTACATCATATACAAATATAAGTGACATCGAAAACCAGATCCAGCAACAATAAGAGTTTCGTTATTATTTTGTCTTGTAATATCACATCTGGTAAACTACTAGATAAATAATACATTTTGTGTGCCTTCAACAGTAAATTTTTAATCTTCCGAGGCCTTCAATAGAAAAGCCCTCTGATACCCATGTCTCATCTTACCCCCATGATTTTGTCTCATCTTACCCCCACACCTAAATTAACATATAAATTCAAATAAAAACATTTCTGTCCGTTACTTTTCAGAGGTAAGCGCATGATTACACTGCTAATATTGCACTCAACCAGTATTCTTGTTTTATAATATTAAGTACTAGGATAGGTATGCCCTTACAAACATGAATTCACATAACTGACATAGGCTATGAAAATATAGTTTTTGGCATTTTTCTTCCCAACCTCAAATCTGTTTGCCTTGTTAATATGGTAGGACTATGGAATGGCATTGTGGGAACAACATAGTTGAAGGAATCTGTCCATAAGAAAATTTTTCTGTGAAAAAATTGCATGTCTCATCTTGCCCCGTGTCTCATCTTGGCCTCCTCTCCCCTACTCATTGTTATAAGTTTGTTGGTAATGTCAAGTATCGTTCACCATTTAGACTACAAGAGAAGTTTTTCCTTTCTTAGAGAAACGATTTCAGACGGAGTCTAGATTGTTGAGGCGTAAGATATAATCATTGCTGATCAATGAAGATATAGCTTTCCAAGTTCGTATTCACTCTGCTTTTGTTGTAAAATTGTGTAATTCTTCTGATTTGACTTGACCCTATGCAGAGAAAAATGAATTCCACCAAGACCAAGATGTAGCCTATACGCCAATCGCCATATGATCTTCCTTCAGCAGCATAATTTGAGCTAATAGCCTTATTGAAATTCATTCCTCTGTACTGTATATTATGAGGATAGTTCACTTACAGAACTCAATTTTGACAGTATTTCAGTCGGTTTGACACTATTTTACGAAAAATATGGCACCCAAATCCCTGTCATAGTTGGCAACCCTGGGATCGTGCATTGAACTTTTAACCAGCCCGCGATCGGCAATTTTTAAATTTATGCTGGAATAAATTTTTGTCATTGCCATCCGATTTTGTAGCGTGCAGTGTTATCCCAGCATGCAAAAGCAGAATACCGTGGATCATGATGTACAATTACTATTTGCCGCTTGAGATCACCGGTCCATGATCTGATGTACCGACACTGCCTTCCGTCTTATCCCTAATTTTTATTCCTATTCCTTTCATGTTTTCTTCTGTTACTTTTCAGTGTGCTTGCCTTTTCTTTTCATCGCCTAAGGCCCAGGCCGTAGTGAAATTGGTGGCAATGTGGCGCCCAATTTTTCATTTAATATTATCCTACCTAATGATTCGGCGCTTCTTCGATAGTAGGTAAACATCGAACAATGTCCATCATGATTACCAATAAACGTTTCTCATGACCACGTTAAAATTTCTAAACGTCAAACTAATTTTTTTTCGCTTTGAGATTAGGATGGGGGGGGGGGGATATTAGTGTTTGTGGATATTAGGGTTGGGGAATGGGTGATATTAGGGTTGGAGGTGAGAGATATTAGGGTTGGAGGGGGGGTTAGGGTATCCCAAGATTAGGGTTGGGGGGGGGGGGCACGATATCCGACCCAAATATCCATATATCCAATCGTAATATCTCCTTCCCTAATCTTGGGATACCCTAACCCACCTCCAACCCAAATCTTAGGATACCCTAACCAACCTCCAACCCTAATATCCCCCCACCTCCAACCCTAATATCCCCCACCTCCAACCCTAATCTTGGGATACCCTAACCCACCTCCGACCCTAATCTTTGGATCCCTAACCCCAAATTTGACCCAATCCGCCTCCAACCCTAATATCCCCTGCCCCCAACCCTAATATCTTCCCTCCCGAACCCTAATATTCCCCTCCCAAACCCTACTACCCCGCCTCATCCAACCCTAATCTTGGGATACCCTAAACCCAACTTTGACCCTAGCCCTCTCGCAACCCAAATATCCGTCTCTCCAAACGCAAAATCAATTTATTTTGACGCTTATAAATTTTGACGTGTTCATGAGAACCATTCATTGGTGATCATGGTGAACATTGTTCGATGTCTACCTACTATCGAAGAAGTGCCATAATTCTATGTAAGGAACCATTCTATGATGCGCAATTTATTACAGAAGACAACTGATGTTTATACAGGAGTGTGTATTTTCGAAGACTGCTACATGTCGTTTCGGCACCTTCTTATCTATTCATTGTGTCGCAATCTTGTGATTATTTGAAAGGAAAGTTATTAATACTATACTCAACTATTAACGTGTTTTTTATTCTAATTTACCAGATAAATTGTCATCAGTCAAGAGCATAGACGATGATATGATGTCGACTGCGTAATAAATATGAATTCCGGTGCCAGCAAAGTCACCCCGACCAAGTGTATGACGCCACGAAACAACTTCGTTTATGAATGTCGTATATGTGGCGCCGGATTTTCGGATGTTCAAGAATTGTTTGTACACAGCGAAAAACATGACGCCGACGCGACTGATGGGTCGCAAAACAACCCTGTTGTTGAAAACTCAAACACGCTATACTCCTGTGTCGAGTGCCCTGCAAAATTTGAGGTGTACTCGGACCTCCAAGCACACGCGAAGCTTCACTCGGACGACTCTAACTCAATACTATCGAAGATATCTGGCAGCGCTGAATTCAACGATGATTTCGTCGACGAGAACTCGGCCGGCTCACTTTTTGGAGTGCAAAAAAAGGGGAACTTGATTAGAAACTCGGATGTGCTAGAAAGATTGCAAAATCGCCTTTTTCCCAATGTCAAATCTGAAAGCGACATATCAAATCTTGAGGATTCTGAATTGTTTGAAAATCTTGAGTCTGAATCCTTTTGTCCGAGCGCTCGTAAAAAGCATATCAGAATTCACAGCGGTGTGAAGCCGTGCTTCTGTAAAATTTGTGGAAATCAGTTCTCTGAAAGTCTGTTGTTGAAGCAACACGCCCTCACGCAACACGCTGTAATGGACCCTAGTTTGTACTTGGGAAACATTACCGTGTTAAATCATGAACAAGACACGGCTGGCTCAAGCTCGCAACAAACTTCTTACACTGAGCCGTCCAAACAGAATTATTGCGAGCCTTGCGGAATTGATTTTGACACTTGTGAAGATTACGAAACTCATCTCTCCATTCATGAAGACGAATATAAACCAGAGCTACTCAGCGACGCGGAAGGAGACCCTAATTCTGATTTGGATGAAGATTATGTGCCAGTAGTCACTCAGAAGAAGCAATGCGAGCATTGCAGCCAGAGTTTCAGCTGTAGCAGCTCACTAAAAAGACACATGCGCATTCACTCGGGAGAGAGGCCGTACAGGTGTAACATTTGCTCGAGAACTTTCACGCAGGGTAGCACTCTGAAGAAGCACTTGCGAAGGATTCATCAATCAGCCTGGGAGCAACTCAAGAGGGAAGGTTTGGAAAATGATGCATTCCAATTCAGGAGCGATCAAATTATAGAAAATGCTACGAGCGAAGATTGGGGATTGGAAACTCGTAACGGACTGAACCCTCTCGTAGAGTACGACGCCCCGACGATTGCAGACATCGCAGACCCTGAAAGTCTCAAATGCCGTTACTGCCAAGTCCAGTTTTCGACGGTTGAATTTTTGACAGCGCACGAAAAAACGCACACTTCAGACAGGCCGCATTCGTGCCCGTCCTGCGGCAGGTGTTTTGGATACAAGAGTCACTTAAACCGACACATGCTGATTCACACCGGCGAGAAGCCTTTCAAGTGTAAGATCTGTAAATTGCGTTTCAGGCAAAAGGTATCGTTGGCCGCTCACATGCGTTCGCATCACAGCAGAGCGCCCGCTCACCATCACATGAAGAGTTATAGAGGTGCCAAAACTAACGAAGCTGACTACGAGTGCGAAACGTGCAAGAAATCGTTCCCGGTTTATAGCGCGTACGCGCGACATCGCGCTTTCCATCTCAGTAACCCATTGAAGTGTTTGACATGCGGGAAAAAATTCTCAAGGACCAGCATACTCAAACAGCATACGAGGATACACACTGGGGAAAGGCCGTTCTTTTGCGGCGTTTGCGGAAGCAAGTTTCGCTATTCGATCCAGCTCAAAAGGCACATGAAATCGGTGCATCCACAGGAAGATTTCAAAGAAGATGGTGATCATGAGTTTGCCAACGATATGGTTATTAACTATGAAATCACGCACAACGATCCTGACGAAATTGTCGATGTGGTTGCTAGTGATAGTGAATTGAGAAAAAACGGAGGTGACGCATCTAAAGAAAATGAAACTGACGAACAAGTCAGTGCTGAATATTTGGAAAAACTCATCGCACAAAGACGCGTCGGAGTGCTGATGAAGCTTGATCCTAAATTACTCGACGAACTCAAAGCTCAGGAAAAGACCAATCAAAATCAAGTTGGCTTTCATGATGAGGATATTATCGCTCTATGCAGTGATGATGATGGCGGCGATACCCAAGGCAATATCGACAGTGTCCGGTCTCGTTCCAACGGCAGACGCACTAAGAAATGCAAAGGAAGGGAACCAGGATTGGGGTCGGACACTTTGATCAGATTGGGTATTTCCATGAACACTGGAAAGTGTATGTACTGCGCAAAAACGTTTTTCAGTCGTAGCGACATGAGGAGGCATCTGCGGACGCACACGGGAGAGAAACCGTTCGAATGTAACTTGTGCGAGGGTCGGTTTACGCAGAAGAAATCGCTCGCGGAACATCAGAGGACTCACACCGGAGAGCGTCCGCATAAATGCGACGTTTGCGGCATGCGTTTCAGGTATCGCAGCCACTTAGCTCGGCATGTAAAAAGAAATCTGCATTTTCCGGAAATCGCACCCGTTTTCGACGACGATCAGTCTCTGTCGACGTTCTCGTGCATGGCGTGCAGCGAGGAGTTTTATAACTTGGACAGGTTGCGGCAACATCTGGAGGCAGTGCACGGAATAGGTGAAGACATGAATGTCGCAGACATGGAGATCGACGTAGAGTCGATGTCTGAGCGCGTGTGCGAGAATATGCCGCAAGTCATGCGGTCGATCAAACGTGAAGCTCTGGAGGATTTCGAGAGTGGAGCGATTAAGCTGTCTACCGCCGAGCTCTTTACGTGTGACGTCTGTAAATCTGGATTTGCTGAATACGAGACTTGGATAGCTCATTTGAATACGCACTCTTGAATTTCAATGATAAATTCATATTGAAATAACCCGAATAGATTCGGCTAACACTGGTCCGGTATATTTTTCAGCATATCATAGAGAATTCAAAAGAGCTTTTCATATATATAGTCTTATCCCCAATTATATTGATGCAAAAGCTCTTTTTGATTTCTTTACTAGTTGCTGATGATCGCTCCTGACGAGTGTCAGCCGATAATATTTGGGTTTATTTCAATATTAAAATGTTATTCGATTGTATACTGAAGTTTTGTACCTTCAAGAGTGTCTCGAACTTCAATTTTTTATGCCAGTGGTTCTCAAACTTTTTTAGACATGCTCCCCTTGATGATAGTGAAAAATTATCGTTTTATGAAAAATAACGAAAGGAGCTACCGTACCAGAATGTTTGCGATCCCAAAGCATATTTTGATGTCATGGAAGGTTTTGTCTGATGTGAGACTTATCAAGTATGAAATTTAGATTATACACAAAGTAATAATCGGGAGCTGGAGGTGAATCGAACCTAGCGTGGAAAATTCTGAATCGAATATTTTGTCAAAAATGGTAGCCCTGAGCCTTTGTTTACTTTCTCTACTGGTCGCAGATGTTCGGCAAGAGAATAATTCAACTGTGTTCTTCAGGATGCCATAAAATGCGCCTATTAAAAGTGGCATTCTACAAAACGTCCTTATTGAGTATACTCAGATGTTATTGTAAGCCAATTCGATTTGAATTCTTGATTCTTAGAAAAATAAGGCATATTGTCATATGACACGAACTCGAAAGGAAATATCTCATTTAGCCATAAATTAGTGACTTTTTACGCACTCTATACGTATGCTAGACAGACAGACCATACGAGTATCAGCTAACAAAGACAATCATCCACCAGTTCTCTTAAAATTCATCTTCTAATCGGTACAAGGTCCTGCATGAGTAAAAATCTAGCATCGGTGAAGGGATGGTACTACCCAATATGACATTGATATCATAATATAATTAAAATTATTGACGTCTGGTAAAACTAGGAATTTTCTCTCTGGCTGTTAAGCCCCCCCCCCACCCCTTCCAGTTTGAGAACCACTGGTCTATGTTCTGCATGATGTCGATCAGGAGCTGGAGACTGGCAAAAGATGAAGTTTGTTTCGGAATGAAATTAATGCCTGTGCTTCGTTAGTGTTGGTAGATATTCTTAACACGTTATCTCATCTGTCAATCCGTATTTCTAATAATATTGGTTTTGCAAGTCTCGTCTTTTACTTCTTGTATCAAGCACAGTATGGTATTTCAAATTTCGAGATCATGGCCAACTTGGCTAAACATATGGCATGAGAACTATGTGAAGCAACTCAGTATATTTCATTTGATTCTAGGTAGGATGAATTTCAATCATGTTGCAATTTCAATGCTTTGTCGTTTTTGTGAATTGCACATTTCATGGGTGTTTTGTTAGTCGAATTTTTCCTCGTGTGTTAGGGCAGGGGTGTGCCTGTTGCAATGTTTTTGGATTGCAGAATGTATATTAACACCTTGAAACGATGCAAATATACTTTCCACAAGTTTTAGGCTCATCGTCTCATCAAGATGGCGGGACTTGTCAGTTGAATTCCAGTTTTGACTACACGTACATAACAAGCGCAAATTTTTTTTTTCGGGCTTTCGACCGAATTTTGTCATAAATATTCATGTGCAAAGTCAGCTTATACATATTTTGATGTTTTTGTCCCACTTGTGGGAAGAGTCTTCACAGACCAATCAAGTTTAGCTCAAATGTACCACAGCATGAGATAATTGAAAACCAATTTCGTGAGTGCACAATTTTACTCTGCACTGTGCAGTGCGCACCCTGTGTTCGGGTATCATCACCGGGGAAATTAGGTCTTCGAGGTCGATGGTATGACATTTTCTACTGCTTGCAGGTGCTGTTACTTATTTTCGTTGACTACGCCAGTATGTGATGATGTTGCTGTACACTTGCAACTCGTGATACTGTTGATGAAATGAGCAAATAAACTTATGGTTTCATATTCCAAGCAGTCATAGGGATCGGGATTGTGACCGAGAATGATATTGCATTTGCGAATGACGTGGTGTACAATGTTGAAGTATTTACATCGACGTCTTTTTATAACTATTTGAAGATGCTTTATTTATGTCAGGTGAAGATAGTTATAAATTTGTCCACTTCTCAACCATTGGTATAAGGATAGACAAGTGAGCACAACAGTAACGAAATACTTCCTGTTTCAAGTAGATTTTTCCCACTTGCACTACTTCCTGAAGTGGTTATATGTTAGACTACTTCCACTTGGCGGTAGGTAAAACTAGGCCTAGAATACTTAACTTTGCTACTTCTTGCGTACCGACGATGACTACACTGACCACCTCTGTATGCACATTTTTATGAGCAACATTCTCGTAATAGTTAGGTGATATTAGATGTTCTGCTATAACGGTAAAAATCGGTCATCGGCGTGAGTGATATGTGCTGCACATGACGCAATGTACAATGGGATGCATAATGAAGGACCACGGACGAATCTTAAACATTCACCTCCGCTTGCCTTGATAGTGTGTTCGATATTGATCTTTCTCATCGCTTGAAGTATGACTGCTGGTTACAACTGCGGGGCGATTATTTCCGCGGACCACCCTAGAATCCACGATATTTCTATATCTACTGTCCAGCTTCATTGACAAATTACTGTAGTTGCCTGCCAGGAGATTAGCCGATCACTTCAAAGTGGGTGCCTGATTTAACTACTGCAAGTATTTACGACACCCACCTATATTACCATTATATTGCAATCTTATAGTTCTTTCATGAAACTTTTATTAAAAATGACTTCTTAGACATATCGAATTTACCTCTACTGGTGACAAATGCGCTATGTGTCATTGATACTCAAACTGGTCGACGTGGTCCATTTGGGATCCGTGACGCAATGTTGTGGGACAGAGAATCTCCTTTCAAAAATTATTTCGTAAATCAACAAAACAAGATTATTTTAGGCAAACTTCTCAACTTGAAATTTTTCTTCGCACTTGCTCTTGTTGTACAATCTCAATGAACATTGACCAATACCGATACAAACACGCCCATTCTCATTGTCAATCAATGGCACGGGAAATCGGCCCGGAAAATCTTGAACACGCATCACGAAATCGACGGCCTGCGTGACCCAGACTAGGACGAGAAAATGTTCAGCTTTGTCAAACTAGATTAGAATTATGAGTGCGCGGTTTTTCCGAATTAGTTTAGAATTGCTAAATTTGAAAAACTGGAAAAATGAATTAACTCCGAATCAAAAACGCATACAACAAAAAATCAAGTTCATATCAAGTCAGAGTTCAATCCCACGCGCACGATACACTTCCCCTGTAGCACTTACAGGTAAACCAGAGATTTGATTACAATTAAAAATGAAAGCATAGAAACATTTCACAGATCAGATTAGAAAACGGCATTTTTCTCAAATTAGATAAGGATTATCTATAGACTTGAAAGCCCGGCGTGACCGTTGGCAGGATCTCTTGAGATTTAGATCCAACCGGAGCCTAATATACCTGCAGAACTCCGCGTCGAACGAGACACTATTCAATTCGCTTTAAACGTGTCGGCTTCGCCGAAGTAAGTCCAGTCTCGTTCCGAAAGGCTACGCCACACAAGCCAATCAGCGGATGCGCACTATAGTAGAGGCAGAACCCACATATGGATTCGGTATCATTTCGACGATCCCGGCATGTTCGGATCAACATAAGTCGCCGAAAACCCGAGCCCAACACCGCGTTGCGTGTGCGTGGCCAGCCTCGCTTGCTGATATTGCAAGTCCAAGTTTTGAAAGACTTCAGCCTGTTTCTTCACAATCTCGCTCGAGGCCGAAGACTCGCCGTCCTTGGCAACGTCACCCCTTATGCCCATCAGTTTCGCGAATTTTTCATCAGATTTCGAGTCCCCGAATTTAACTCCGCTCCAAATCGCCACGTTACCGACGGCCCCCTCTTTCGGCTTCTCTTTTTCGACGACTTCGTCTTTCTTGGCCCATAGCTTTTTCCGTTTCGCAGCCTGGTGCGCGTAATTCATCGGGTTGATCGCGAGAGGGTTATAATATTTAGGGACTTCGATTCCAGTCTCTGCGAACGCTTTCGCTCGTAACGCTTCGACTTGCGCGTTCGCTTTCGCGCTCATCCCCTCGTAATTCAACGACTCGCTGACCAAGTCGGCAGCTTTCTTCACGGCGGTTCCCAGTTTTTCGTTCGAACTCTTACTCTGTTCTTCTTTGCGCTTTTGCATTTCTTTGGCACGTTCCAAACGACGTGCCAGTTTTTCTTGCGCTGCCATGGCCCGATCGAAAGTATTCGCAGGTGAGTAACTCCTAGAACGTGACCGCGAACGCCTGGCGCTGTGTCTCGAAGATCCACGTCTGGAAGACGAATGTCTCTCAGACCGCGACGGGCGTCTGTGCGACCTGTCGCGAGATCGAGACCTGGAACGCCTGCGCCTTGATTCATGCCTACGATGACCGGACGATCTCGAAGAATGTCTGTGCTTATGAGAGTGTCTGTGCGACGACCTACTGTGGCTCGAATCGCTGGTCGATCTGTGGTGCCTCCTTGATTCCACACCGTTTTTTTTAGTACTTCGGTCATCGTGATTGGATTTGCCGGAAGAGGAGTCCGAATCGGACATCTTTACTCGGCAAGGCTAGAGTTGCTAAAATTTGAATAAAGGCCTGGAGTAAGATAGCTAAGACGTATTTATAGGTCTACGAAAAGATAAAGAGCAGAGTTGCATAAAATGCGAATAGTAATGTTAACATACCGAAACCCTGACATAGCATACGCAATTTGTCACTTACGACATCGCATTTTTGCGCTTCGGTCGTGGAGCTCGGTAAAATTCTGGCAGACTTGCAACAATCTGTAGTTCGAATGATATATCCGGTTCCCGCTTATTTTGCCAGTTTGCTATAAATGAGGATGCAGTTAATATGAGGGAATAGGATGATGAGCAGTATGCGACCCCTTTTCGTAATAAGTCTGTATAGTATATAAACCGCAACCCCAACAAAACATTAACAATGGCATTTGAATGCTACTGATTGCAACATAACAGCAATAGTACGAGTTACAAGTTAGTTGTAATTATCCGATTCTACTTATTACATTCTATGTTTAGGCTAATACTCTGATTTAGAACAAGATGATCAGCCGTCATTAATAGAAATGATGTAGGCTGCATAGCAATGACACAAATACTACACATCAGACGAGTCCACCACAGCAAAATAGAGTCATTTTTGTTGAAGGTAACCAGTCTCAGTCAATGATTCCGGGAATTGAGATGTTGTGGTTTCCATTCATCAAGTAAGTATTTGCATTTCTTAAACATAATCATCACAGGCATGGTCTGTGTGGATACGTCACCGTTCAAGAATCTTTCAATGATTCTTTAAGTTAGTGTCATTAGAATTAAATTTAACAAGTAGGCTACGGTACTACAAAATATTGTTGACCTACTAATACGGCAAAGTTTTATGTTTTTTCCTAATAGGATACGCTACGTGAAAGATAGCATACACTATTTCTGTAACCATAGACTATAGATCCCTGTCAAAATAGCAGACATGCAATCCATTAGTACAAAACCTCAGACCCACAAAACAAGGTTGATGATGGCTTGGCAGGCATATCCTGTGTTCAGATAGATTGTACAACTCCTCAAAATAAAGTGGCATCGATGTGCTACTATAGATATAATTTACATTTATCATCTGGAAAATATGACACTTAAATGTTAAATTGCAAAATATACAACAGAATTTAGTAGTAGCCAACAGTAAGCAATTGACCCGGTCAACTTGACATATAGGCTCAAGTGCTCATGTATCTGACATGAGGACGTAATACTATGTGTTGTACATCCTCCATATTAATGATATTATTGCAACCATATATCACTGGCAGTCTGGTACAATGCACAAGCTTAAGATATACTCTTGTTACAGCATGATTATACAACGGTCGACTTATTTCTCAATAGAAACTTTTTCAAAATAACCCTACGATGTACGCATCTCAATATATCTGTTGGCTAGTGAATGAAATACGGGGATCGACAATTCACAAACCTGAGGATTCAGGACACAAATTATGCGGCTCAAACGATCATATTTTGCTATATACTTTATTGCGCGAACCAGTTGACAGTCGGACTGGTAGTCACTCAGTCAGGAAAGTCCCAATATAGAATCGGTGTATCGTGTATTTACACTGAAGATTCTAATCACCGCACACAGGTGTGATGCTGGGAACTGTCTTGGCACACAAAATACATTGAACTAAACGTACAGTACCCTACCGTGATTTCAACCCGAGGAACATCAAGTCAACCACTGTAGTTTAACACTTAAACTAGAGTGGTAGCAGCAAATCTTCAAATGTACACATTCAAACAGTCAATAGGGTTCATACACCGCACGGAATAAAACGATCAACGAGTAACTGGAATAAGTGACTGCAGTCAACAATATGGATCGGAATTGCAACTGAATTCATGGAGATTCTCATTTTCACCAACATTTCTAATTTTTCTGGCATTTCAAACCATGATTCAGACCTGCCGAGTAGACTGCTACCGTACCCATTATTTGCACTACTGCTACTACTTATAAACATGCCATACCTTAGGTCAAAACAAGCTTTCTTGCCTTAAGGAATTGAACTCTGAAACATGATTATCGCAACGGTACCGTGCCATGCACGTAACAATATTTGGCCTCAATAAAGAACGTTAACTCCGAAACACTATTATAGAGCATCAGTCTTTCTGGATTCTGGCCACCAATTGTATATATAGCTTTGAATTTATTTGGCGTAGATCACGAAGGACACGAACAAACTGCAAGCGCTTCCGTTCCTTTCCTTCCAGCTTATAGACATTGCTTCATTGATCATTTGCTACCAATGTTTAATTTTTTCTATTTTTCTTTCCTAACTAAACATTTTTTTACAGCCAGACTGTTCTGAGTCAAGTGTACCTGTTTGATGCTGGTGTGATCAGACTAGATGACCTTCACGGTCTTATCGATCATTCCTATCTAATACCGAATACTGTGCACGCATATTTTCTGTACCACCATCACTGCCGTTTGTTATGTATTTTGGTTCTATGAAAATAAAGACTCTCTCTCTCTCTCTCTATATATAGCTCAGTGCTTCCACTCAACTATTGAGTGACTTTGCACCCTGTAGCCCGATGAGCTTCTCATTTCGGCCGAACATAGAGCTTTGCACAAAACCATCGTACATGAGCCATAGAGAGAGAGAGAGAGAGAGAGAGAGGGAGAGAATTAATTTATTCGGTTCGATGAACATTGAAAATGCATAGATACGTGAATACAACGCAAAGTATATATAATTCAATTCAGAACGAGGCTGTAGCGAAGGGATCGAGAGATCATCAAGTCAGCTACAGCCTGAAAGGAGACTGATTGTAATATGAAACTTAAAACAAAATATAACACGTTCGCACTATATCAAAACTAAGTGGGAACATTCACAGTAGATAACCTAAAGAATGGTCAAGATAACACTTTGACACTAGTAACAGGAACACAAACTAGGCAAAGAGATACTGATTAACAAATTTACAAAGAATTTACATACTTTCCTACAAGATGTTCGTGGAACATTTGTTTAAAGATATGGAGAGGTTAATCTTTAATATGGGGCGGAATGGAGTTCTATATACGAGGACCTTGGAAACTGATTGTTTTACGATGTTATCGAGGTAAGAATAAATTCATAGAAGAGCCAGGGCCGTAACAGAACTTCGTCAGGCACCCCAAAAAAACGTTGGTCTTGCCCCCCCCCCCCCCCCCATAGGGTGATAAACCTGAGACAGGAACATTCGGCGCCAGGACAATTAAACCTATATATGGTAAGCACAGTCCTTTTCGGCCAAGTTTTTCTCGCTGCCGATCGTTCTGGCACACTTCTTGGATGCTGGTGTGATCAGACTAGATGACCTTCACGGTCTTATCGATCATTCCTATCTAATATCGAATACTGTGCAAGCATATTTTCTGTGCCACCACCACTGCCGTGTGTTATGTATTTTGGTTGAATGAAAATAAAGACTCTCTCTCTCTCTCTCTCTCTCTCTCTAGAGTCGCATGTCACATGGCCTAAAACTTCATATCTTGGTGCGTCGTGGCGCGGTAATGGCCAACGCCGATATGCCCATTTCTATAAATCTTGCGTATTCTTTCTTGGGTAAAGAATAAGCAATAATCAAGATATTTGGCAACTTGAAATCACTCGAGCGCGAAAAAATTTTGAAAAAGCTGCATACATTTTCAAAAATTACTCTATAATTTATGCTAATTCATGAAATAATTTTGGGCACCTTCGAGCTAGCCCCCCCCCCCCCCCCCCCCTATAAAGAATGTCGACTGCTTGCCCACATTTGGCGCTAGTGAGCTCATGAGGCCTTGGCAACGGGACGCCGGGTTATATTTGCTTTACTAGAGTATATGAGACCTCATCTATCCAATGGTTGTAACAATATTCCAGCAGTAGTATGTCGGCCTTTTTCAATTTTTTGTAATAATAATTCTAATAGCAATTGTTTGTAATGCCCGGATGTCGGTTTATGGTAGTTTAAGTGTGTATCAACTTAAGCAACGATTGAGCGAAAGGGTAGCTTCAACAAGGGGAAGAAAGTCCGATCTTATTGAACGGTCTGAATATATTTTCTTGAGAGATTCTACATTGCTCGGATGACTTTCAATTTTATTTTCAGATTGGAAGCGTATGACCGGAATAATGATTTCAGGGAGGACATCATGTTGCGGCCAGTAACGAAACACTCTTCCATTGAGTGGCCAAAAACTGGTTTTAGGGAAATATCTTTATCGTGTCTTGAAATTCTAAGAAAAATCGTTACGTTTTTGTGCATCGAGCTGTATTTTGTTACGGCTGTCGGCGGTAGTAGCGACTACAGATCGGTTCTGGACAACGGCTATAGTTTGTTCCGATCCAAAAGAGTCCTCGCAGCCAGTTATAGTATCGGTGCTCAAGCTCACTCCTAAGTTTTCTTCACTGGTGTAGTTGGAGCTACGATGAAAAAGAAGGTGTTGAGAATTAAGATTCAGTCATTACCAAATATTGTCATCGTTATAGCTGGGATGTCATTTGTTGTAGGTTTCATACTGCATAAGGCTTCTCGTCGACTGCAAATTGGGTACCGGTAGTATTACAAAACGGCGAGTGTGACTGTCCAGCTGGAAGCGGCAGTGGCTCTTGCAAGCACTTAGCATGTTTCGCCCACGTGTTGAGCCACTTTTTACACTCGGGTGAATTAATTGGTACGGAAAGCTGCAACTCTACAATCCAGATGTTCCATCGACCGATTCTTAATAAAAACGACAAGATAACAGTTAAGTGTTTATTTCTTCATCAATAATATAGTAAGAATTAGGAAAGGAAATAAAATATTTGCGAACACATACTAAAATATAATGCCGAAATACTGCTGTGTTTATAAGTGCAGTGCCACCAATGCAACGCAAAAGGACAGGAATGCTTGGGAATGCAGATTAAGAATACGGTAGGCCTATGCTTTATTGCGTATTAATCATCTCCGTTTATATCGAGTAATGGGGCTGTTCCACTTCATTTTGAACACGCGGTGGCGACAAAGGTAACTCGACCCAAATCAGTTTTGTTGCTATATGCTTTACTATGGGAATGGACTAAACATGGACCGAATTTCGTCTCTTGGCGTACAACGAGGATGGTGAAAGTATCCATATCAATATAAATCATCCATATGGATATCAAATAACTGTTAGCCAACGAAAATGAGGCTATTTCTTATCGTCTTGTCCTCGTGCTGGACATTGGCACCCTGGCAGGTTGCAGCTTACCGGTACATTGCTGTAAATTTTCCGAGAGTCGTTGATATGGCAAGTGTTATATGCCTCATTGTGTAAGGATGACGGTCATTTGATCGCAGAAGATGCATCAATTAGAAGCAAAAAGTTATCAGGAGGATGGGTTCCGTTTACGAAGAAGAGGTATGGATGCCTTGTCCTCTCCTGGCGAAGAAGTCTGCAGAATATCATTTCACCAGCATGATTTATCCTGATTCCGCTGCAGTAAATCAGTACCCCCATGCAGTGGTGGCCTTACGATTAGGAGGGCCCTAGGCGAAACTTCCGGGGGGCCCCCCTTATCTACATTATCGCAACTTCTGGGGGGCTACGCCCCCCAGACCCCCCTTACTAACGCTGAACGTAGCTTTTATTGTTGGACACCTCGTATGGACTGTTCTGGTAGTACATTGTCTGTACATCATGATAGAACCGTAACCATATAAAATTATTATAATGCCATGTCAAAGTACTACTTGTCATGGTTATTGTCATTTGTTATGTGCCATTGATTGAAATGTGTATGCTCCTACAGGTGGCGACTGTGTACTAAGGCCTAGCGGCCCCTCGTCGTCATCCTGGTCCGTACCGGATTTTCACTGGTGTGACAAATAAATGATTGATTGATATTTGAAAACAAGTGACTCAAGTGAACTGTAGTGCGTGTCGAGACCCTCCTATTTAGAAGAATTATGGGATGTAGCATGACATAATAGTATACCAAGGCAACTGCACGCTAAATAGACCATATCAAAATAAATCCAGAAAGCTGTCGGCTGACATTAGTAATAAGCCAGCACACCACGTCAAGGTTTCAGCCAGGTGCTGGATTGGGCCTATCTTTTTCCTACCAAGAAGATTTTGTTGTATGATTAGGCATAGAGCAAAATGTGCGGCAACGTGGTAGCCTACAACACCAGTAATACCACAGGAACACATCAGCACTGGTATAACCTGTGAAGAGCTAGTTCCACGATTAGTAAGAATATAGCTTTCAATACAACATCCATTGTAATATAATATTTCTTGCACTCGAAGAATTTTCGGGTGCCACTTTTCAAGAGTTAACGGCACACCAAAGGGATTTAAACTATAGATAACTATAGAAACTATAGATAACTAGTTATCTATATTTAAACAGATTTAAAAGCAAAACCAAAAAGGCAAAGTATGATGCAACAATTAAAATCACAAACCATGACATTCACATTGTAACAATGGCAACAACAACAAACTTTGAAGCATACGGACATATGGTACTATAGTAGCAGCGCAATTTGTAAATAAACTGTTACACACACGAAACAACACTCACTAATGAGAAATTTGTAAGTCATGGAGAAAATCTTTTTGTCTGTAAGAACTTGCCTGGTAGGATTAACCCTAAAAAGCCACAAATAGCATAGACAATAGACCACTACAATCAAATACCATATACGTATTTGAAAACACTGTTACATCATTCAAGTCACAAGGCATTATAGTTGTTGGAAAAACAGCATCATCCTCAATTTGTGCAGAACATACCTGAGCTGACATTGATTGTTAAAATATTTGTGTAGCAGTTCAAAATTTGCATTGTCATTTCTTTCTGAATTTGAACCACTTCCTTTTCTGAGGTCCTGACTTACATTTAGCATGTACTCGTGGCATTGTAGCAGATACTTGACTAGAGTACGGTAATTAAGAGATAATGATGCAACAAATTACAACTTAACTTTTAAATGAGTGACCAAACTCATCGTAGCTAATGAAGTGTACGGTTGTCAACTGACGAGTGCGCCTTACTTAATATGCTGTTTACCGGGTCATATTTATATTGAACTGGTAGCCCATTTGAAGAATGTAATGGTCAAAAGTGTCTTATGCAACACCTGATCTTAGGGCAAATCTTGGTTGCAGTCAAATCCGTGGAAAGTTGCATTTATTTTTCACTAAAGTTACACTAAAAAGGTACATTTATGGATAAGTTCCTTGAAATTATTAAGGTATGAGATACTCGAATCGATGCGCATCCAAGGCACTGTCGCAAAACTCAGTGTTAGCGCCTTCGACAAAATCAATGGCCTGAAAAAATTTACCCAGTGGTAATATAATTTACGGCGGTCTGAATCTGAAATGACCTCAAATTCAAACCACAGTGAAATAATCAAGCGATCTATTTACATATATTACCAAATATTTCCAGTAAAAAGTGAGTTGCATGAAAAATCGAAAAGCTGCAAAAATTGCTTGAAAAAATGAAGAACAGTTGCAATTTAAGATTCCTGCAAATAGCTTAAAACACCATACTACATAACCTTTGAGTATTTAGGAAGATGCCAGACAAGAAATGAACAAATCATGACAACCCTGAGAATGGATTTCCATTCAGAAAAGGCCTAATTCACAACAAATATGTTGAGTCATGAGAATGGCTCAGTAAACAATATATAGGCTATACTAGCCTATATGCTTTCATTAGCTTTTCAAATGACTCTTTCCTTTGATATTTTGGATGTTCAGGCTCAGTGTGGACTAGATTCATTAGAAATCAACATACCATATGAAAGCTGGCATCAAGAGCTAGCAAGTAGAATCTCACACAAACATATACTGGAAAATTTTGATGCACTGAAATATACACTGCTGCCACTAGGAAGTATATATTCAATAATAATTCATTACATGTTATAATATGACCTCATTGACATAAAATAGAAGTAAGCTCTTTTAACAAGCACATAAATTCAATTATCGAACACCGTTTATAGTACCATATTCTACATCGGTAGGCCTGCATGTATTTTCACGGTTATTCGCAAAATGATTCCAAAAATTCGCATAAATGTGGGAGGGGGGCCCTCATGAATTCAAAGTAAGCTCTTTTAGCGGTTGCAGAAATTTAATGATAGACTGTTTACGGTACCATATTCGACATCGGTAAATATATTTTCACGGTTATTCGCAAAATGATAACGAAAATTCTCATAAATGTAGGGGGGCCTCATAAAATCAAAGCAAGCTATTTAGCGGATGCAGAAATGAAATGATCGACTACTGTTTACGGTATTATATTCGACAGGGGTACATCTATTTTCAGTTATTGGCAAAATGATAACATTCGCGTAAATGTAAGAGGGGGGCCCTTTAGCTACTGTCAAAATGGATAGAGATCATAAAATCAAAGTGAGCACTTGCAACTAGTGCAGAAATTTAATGATCGACTAGACTGCTTACGGTACTATATTTTACACATGTAGGCAGTAGGCCTACATGTATTTTCACGGCTATTTGCAAAATGATAACTAAAATTTGCATAAATGTAGGAGGGGGGCCCCCTATAAAATCAAAGTAAGCTCTTTTAGCGGGTTGACTACTGTTTACAATATTATATTCTACATGGGTACATGTATTTTCGCAGTTATCTGCAAAATGATAACATTCGTGTAAATGTAGGAGGGGGGCCCTTTAGCTAATGGCAAAATGGATAGAGATTATAAAATCGAAGTGAGCTCTTGCACCAAGTGCGGGAATTTATTGATCGACAATTGCTTACCGTACCATATTCTACATTGGTGCATGGATTTTTGTGGTTATTCGCAAAATGATAACTAAAAAATTTGGATTGAAGTTTGACCCCTCTTTGCGGTACAATACCAAGATTCTTTATGGATACAAGGATTCCGCGGTTATTCGGAAAATGGTAATACTTGAAAAAAAGCGCGTAAACCGGAGAAATAGTCGAAAAAAGCGCGTAAACTGAAGAGGGGGGGCCCTCGAAAGCGCGTAAATCAACCAGGGGGGGCCCTAGGCGACCGCCTACCTCGCCTACCCCAAAAGCCACCACTGCATATACATACAGCGGTTCAGTTAGATGGGCAAGGTTTAAGTGAATATAGCACATGGCGATGTGTCAGTAATTGACCGTGTTGGGTTTTGTAAGATATCGATATTTCGGGGTGTAATGGCGATAGCATTTCCCGATACTCAATTTTGACACAGGAAAAACAGATCACTGGTTGAGATGAGTTTCAAATCATTTTGTGAATTTTTTGACATACTGCACCCGAGAAACACTTAAAATTACTGAATATAACATATTGCCATGTCTAGGAGCTTGAGATGAAATCACCTTGATTTCGGGGTGGAAAATTAACATAGTGATTGTATATTGTGGCTGTCATACACAGTCAGTTGGGTGTTGAGCGATTGGTGACTCTATAGAATTGTCATACAGCGAGTCAGCTGAGCGAATCTATATATCATGGTTACTTAACGGTAAGCGATTGATCCGACATCCGCTTGCGAAACGTTGATTCCTCGTATTACATTAACGATATAAGATAACTACCATAGTGAATAATTGGACTCGACAGGATACCCGAGTAATTTGTCCCACAGAATATAAACTCCTATTACAGTTGAATAATGAAAAAGACAGGACGTTGGAACATAAATACAACCAGGATTTATTTAGGTTGCTGGTTACAGTGATTTATGCTCACGCAACCTTTTCTTCTTATCATACATACACTGTTTGAGTTAGTCGAGTAAGTTGCAAGTGATATTTCAGTAATTGGCTCCGTTGGGTTGTAACATGTCGACATGTTGGGACGCAAAGGTGATACTATTTCCAGAAACTCAATTTTGACACAGGAAAAAACCGGATCACTGATCGAGTTGCATGGTTTCAACCCTTGATACTGCTGTTTCACCTTAAGCCTTGATTAGTGTAAACGATTAGGTTTGTGAAATATTAGCTGATAATCACATCATACCATTCTGCAATACAGCATCACACGATATCTTGCAATATAACACATGGATTCGCTTGAGATAAATCTTTTTGATTTCGGATTGGAAAATTAACACCGTGATTGTATATCCACGCGTAATATTGTCATACAGAGTCAGTTGGGTATTGAGCGATTGCATATTTATCATGTCTACTTAACGCGTGCGCTGTGCATCTTAACTCGTGCATGGTTAATCCTGCATACAGCTTGTGAAACGTTGATTCCCCGTATCACAGTTACCATAGGTATTTATTGAACTCGACAGGATGTCAGAGTCATTTGTTGCACAGAATATTTAGGTAACTGCGCGCTTGAACACTTGTTTCAAAATCCACACGTGAAGAATCAGCCATATGCACGGATATCTCACACCAGTTAAGATTTACCGAAACCACGGCCTACACTACACATAATCATTAGTTCCACGAAATACACAGGTTGCGTACCACGAAGCACCACGGCCCGCTTTTCTCAAGTTCCGGTGTTTGGTTTCTTTATTATATTCACGAAACACGACATGCCGCTTTTTGCGCACGAAGCACATCACAATACAGTTTTTTTGAATTTCCGGTGTCTTTGTTCATTTATTATATTGGCATATCACCAGCGGTGACATATACTACTCGGAGCGGCCTTTGGCACCACGGCCGGCCTTACGATATAGTTTGGCTTGTAAAAACTTTTTTGACTTGAAAACTAATAAATTTTTACTTCAAAAAACCCTCATTTTAACGAAACTGGACCTATGAAAAATTCCATTATGGTAGACGTAATTGAAATTTGTTGTAGTACAACGAAAGATACTTTCCTACATCCTCGGGTGGAAAGTGTCTGTCCTTACTAAGTAGTTTGCCAATAATGGAGAAAGAACGTTCAACAGCAGCAGTTGTTGGCTGGCAACACCGAAGCTGTGGGTACACTGCTGGTGACACACCGTGTTGCTTCATTCTCCCAATGTTATCTACCTACATCACAATGTTTCGTCTTGCGTTTCTTGATATAAGAACCAATGCCCACGCAGTCTTGCTTCAGTTAGGATATTGCGGTACGTTGAGCATAACACCATCAATCTTATTTGTTTCATTTGACCGTTTTGGCCGTCTACAACGGTAGGCCTATATAGTAAATGATAAGTTCACCGACAGTGCAAACATCTACAAACGAAATGCAGGTTGCAAAAACATTTTGACTTTGTAAACAATTTTGACAATTTTTTGAGCTAACGCTACAATTTAACAAGATTTTGACTTATTTTGAATTGTAAAAAAACGCCATAGTTTTTATAAATTCTGAGCTATTTACCATGAATTGCGCTATCACAGGATGGTTTTTACGGAAAAAATACGCCATGTAGTGAGCTCGAATAAGTGCAATCATGACGTCGCGAATTTTTGATTGTGACGTAATAGTTGATTGCATGTATGGCTCTCTGAGAGTTAAAATGGAAAACATATGGCCAATATGGCTCTTCAGACGAAAAAGGTTCCTGACCCTGCCCTATAACGTACCACGTAAGACCCCACTTTTTCCTCGATGTCCTCGCTAATATAGAGATGTTGATCCACAGTGGCTCGTTTTTTCGGATCGCTTGGGTACAAGCTTTGCTTTCTTTGTTGAGCGCCGTACTGATTGACAACGTACGTCGCTATTGCTCGGCTGAAAATGCAGCATTGCAGCATGGTTGCATACATAAAATAGGCGGACATAAAACATTGTTTTTGACCTGATGTCATAATCGATTAGGTGCTTCACCTCCATCGCTAGAATAGTTATATTACTGGGGTTCACGTTCCAAATTGAGCAGTGGTAAGTAGATGCCAGCTACTCGGTTACGCCACAAATTCAATAAAGGAAATATCTCACGAGTCACGACGCACCTTTCGGCAACACAGAAGTCAACGACCTTGAGTGCTGGCACCATTTGCCTGGGGTTGATGTCCTTGTAAGAATCGTGCTTGTGCTCACCCACCATTATATTGATCACTTTCTTTTCGTACTTCAAGCCAAGCGCTTCCAAGACCATCCACGCCGCCCGGGACGGAGGACTCAAGTTAAAGTAGTAGAATTCGACAGGCATGTTTTTTTATAAATCCAATTTTAGAAATGCGACTGTGCTATAATCTGCCGTTATTGTGAAACAATATTAGTTATAACTTATGATACCAGTGAACAGGCGTCTGATATGCATTGCTCCATATTCTTTTAAATCGCACCAATTCACACTGATACTAATTCAATAAAAATAAATATTTTGAGCATCGGAAATGCGAAAGAAAACAAAAACGATAAAGTGCATATAAACCAAGAAGACTTCATTATACTGTATACCGACCAACACGCAATTCATGACTGACATCATTCCTATAGACAAACTGACGAGCCCTTGATAGAAAAATCACGGCACGGAACCAGCTAAATACAGCATATGGTCGAGAAAAGAGGAAATTGTAGCGTCAGTAGTATACATTTGGGCGGAATGCCCGCTTTCATGCTTTTAACATAAAGAAACTAAATTATTTATTATAAAAAAGGAACAAAGGATAACGGACTTACGCATTTTGCAGAATTGCCGTGGGTGCTTCCCCCCGTGATGGGTTGCTGCAGCGGTTCGATCAATAATTTCTGTGGCTGAAGGTGTGATGTCGCTACGGCTGGTGATTTTCGGTTCAAATGAGAGTGATATATGTGTATTCTTGGTATCATTTTCAAGACTGCTTGCAAAATTACGTAGCTCACTATCGGGCGATGAGTGGATTCCTAAACTAGAAATGGTCCTGCCTGGCGATTTAAAACTCGGCTGACCTATCATATCGATCAATGATTTCCGGTTCAATTGCGTACGACTGCTATCTGCGTATAATCAAAACTCGTTTGTGTTGAGTAAAGTTTTATTATTAGGCGAATATTCTCAGGGTTATTGTAATCTTTGCTGTAATTTTCCGCGTATGACGATCGAATCGTTCTGGCCTAACCCGACGAAACGGAAAAGTTCGCCTGGCGTGACTCGGCGTGTAATGGCGGGTTGATTGACTGATCAGTGATCAGTGACGTGCGGTCCAATGAGGCAAGTGAGGCAGTGCCTCACCTGTCGTCAGGGTGAGTGAAATTGTGGAAACCCTCGATGATTATTGATATTTTCCAGCGCTGTTCATAAATAACTAAATTTGAGCATTTTTCACCCAACATCATCAATTTGCATAATTAATATTCGAAAATACAGCGCGAAAGGAGAAGTGGGGCACGGGCGGGTCGTGCCTCGCCTGCGATAATGCAATTCATCATAAATAGCTCGGAATTCATAATAACTGGTAGCAATCCGGCTATCCTGACACTGATTCCGAAAATCTAAATTTCAACAGTGCCAGAGCACCGTACCCCCCCCCCCCACCCCCACCACAAAAAATAATAATCGTCAAGCAAGGTGACAATCAGCTTTATTACAGACTATGCCATCGCTGAGAAACAATAGCCAGGCGATGCACAAACGAATCTGCCTCGTGCACTATTCGCTAACAATCGGACAATCGCAGCACAGTGAAACACGCTATTGATTTCGGAATCCTACAGTCTTGTAGGAATTGTATACAGTAGCGACGGCCAATACGTAATGCGGAGCAATTACATTCCCTAACTGATGTTGCTGTTACGTATTTTCCATCCATGGCTACGTTAAATTGTGGTATGTGATAGCTACTTTCATATAGCCTGCATTGTCGTTGTTTGTGGCCTTTATGCTGTGTAAATTGTGCTATGTGATAGCTATACTTACGTAGCCTGCGCTGTCGTTGTTTGTGGTCGTTAAAGTGTTTTCGACTGCAATAGTTATTTACACCAGGTCGATATTCTACGTCAGGGTTGGGCAAACTACGGCCCGCAATACCGTTCTGTGCGGCCCGCGGAAGCCTCAAGAAACGTTGTAAAAATATTGATAAATAAAAATCAAAAATTTTCGGGTACTTGATTGAACGAGATAATGATAAGTTATATTCTTAGCATAGTATTTTTTTATTTCATTGAGGCAGGGTTGTAACCAAGTCACATGGTTTCGAGTCACGAGTCAATCTTACTTTTGTGGTTTTGACTCGAGTCGAGTCGAGTCATTTTCAATTCATCACCGAGTCGAGCCCGAGTCCAAGTCACCGTTTTAAGGGTCAAGTCCGAGTCATAGTGTTATGACTCGAGTCCGAGTCCAAGTCACAGTATTGAAGTCATGTTCAACTTATGTTTTCAATCCTGCTTGAGTGATATTGAATTCCTTGCTTGCCAAACATGCTTATTCTGTCCCTATCATAGTCTTGGCACATGGTTATTAAGGCAGATAACGGGCAGTTCCTGGCCTCATTTACCGATGCTACAGATAGACGAGACATGCCGCCAATACGATAACTTTACTAATCTTAGAACTTTAAATCAAATATCTGTCTTGTCAGTCTGATACATCACACATACAAGCATTCAGTTTTTATTACGAACACATCGACGACCGCTCACAAATAGCTTATAGAGGATTAACGAATTCATGTCTACATTAGGGCTCTTCAAAAATGAATTTTTTTTCTCAAATCGCACTGGCTACTTGATAAAATTGTTAGGTTACCTAATTTAAGCCTACACACCAAATTTGGTTCAATTCCAACCAGTAGCCGCATTGCTACAGGAGAAGAAAGTTTCTATTTATCACATAAAAATAAATAACGAAAAATTTGAAGATTTTCTGTTCACTCCATGAAAGTGTTAGGTTGTCTATAGAAACGATGTTCACCAAATTTGGTTCAATTCCAATCAGTAGAAACGGGGTTATTGCCGTCGAAGAATTTGGATTTGATAAAATAGTATTTACGGTGGGCACCGCTATAATAAATAATTATAGAATTGGTCACCGTAACGGCGTAAATACTATTTTATTCATAATCAAAATTTTCCGACGGCAATAACTCCGCTTCCAGTGGTTGGAATTGAACCAAATTTGGTGAGCATCGTTTCTATAGACAAGCCAACACTTGCATGGGGTGAACAGAAAATTTTCAATTTTTTTGTTATTTAGTTTTATATAATAAATAGAAACTTTCTTCTCCTGTAGCAATGCGGCTACTGGTTGGAAATGAACCAAATTTGGTGTGTAGGCTTAAATTAGGTAACCTAACAATTTCATCAAGTAGCCAGTGCGATTTGAGAAAAAATGTCATTTTTGAGGAGCCCTAATCTACATACTATCTGATAGAGAACCAACGAATTCACGTCTAGATACAAGCTTGTAGAGAATCAACAGATAAACGTTTATGTAGAGGTACAGTTTTGCTTTCATATTATCAGGTGGTAGACCAGAAAAAGGTCAACTTTCCTGCTTAGCTCCCGAAATAGTCACCGGAGCGTTACTTTAGTGCTGATTTACTGTTATCTTCGTCGAATTTGCCCTACATTTACCAAAAATTCTCAAAAAATGAGAACAAAATCTCAAAAAGGAGGCTACTTCTGAAAATTGTTAGATTTTGTAAAATAACTTAAATTTAGCTCAATTCCAACCAGTAGAAAGCAACGCTAATTGAAAATATTTTGGATTAATTACAAATAGAGACTTTCGAATTTTACCGGCTACCTCATGATATTGGTAGAAAGTGTAAAAATATGATTCATAGCAAATTTGGCTCAATTCCAACTAGAAGAAGCGAAGTTATTAGAGTGGAATATTTGGGATATGAAAAAATAGTCGACTTACTACTAGTATGTAATTATATTATATGAAAACATTTCTCACTAAAAATACTCCATTTATTTTCAAATCCTAAATTTTCTCCTCTCATATCATTGATTCTACTTTTTAAAATTAAGCCAGATTCAGTGTTCTTTTTATGCAACATAACAATTTTATCAAGTAGCCACCCTGTAGAATAAAAAATAAGGTATTTTTGATCAGCCCTATTATACAAACATCACACAACATTAGCCATTCATTATTACTCACGTGCACAATGCACATACCTAACAAAACGTCAAATGGACGGAGGGTATTGTGTGTTCTCACAGACAGCAGATCAAATCAATGAGTTACACTTAAAAATACTTAAGTGGAAAGGAGATTCTCATATATGTTAAAGCGGCATGGCCTTAGAATAAATCCACATCCACTGGATACACGTTCCACTGGTGCATTAGATGCAGGAATTGAAAATCATTTTTGAACCACACTGAAGAGTATTAGATACTCATCCATTCTAGTCTCCAAAAATGCAACGAATCATGGCCTTCAAATCTACACATGAGCGTATCAGTCTCTTTCAAGTAGGCTACTCGACCATCTGAGTCGTTTCATTGGCTCTAATTGAACTTTGCTTCGATTGTTTGCTTGAATAATTGAATAGTCTCGAGTACTTTAATTGCGGAGGATCTGTTACCTCTTCATCACTGGATGATTTTGTACAATATATTGCTACCATGTACCAATTGTACCATTGTCTTTTGTTGTTTCCTGCGGCATAACTGATATCAGACGAGTGCAACAAAAGCAGTGGTGACAAATAGCGATGTCGACCGAATTCGTCACATGCGTTGATCTAACCATTGTGATTCGCAAATTTCTTCACCTTCAAGTCATATAAAATAAGCCGAGTCAATGACTTGAGTCGAGTCATGCGTAATGACTCGAGTACAAGTCGAGTCAATCCAAATATTGACTCGAGTCGAGTCGAGTCATTTTCCCATTTCAAGAAAATGACTCGAGTCAAGTCGAGTCACAAAAAATCGTGTCTCGAGTCTGACTCGAGTCGAGTCATGACTCGAGTCATTACAACCCTGCATTGAGGGCGCGATATCCCTACCTCGAGGCCTATGCATTTTGAAAGTTTTCAATTGCTAAACATCACAGAAAGTGAAACGTAAATGACTTAATTCAGATCATGAGTGTGATTTTAGATTGGCAACACGAGCAAGTTAATTACTAGGGATGGTGTGAACCTCTGAAAGGTTCAGGTTCGTGTGAACGCGAACCTTTTTGAAAGGTTCTGTGTGAACGCGAACGTGAACCTCGTGACGTCACGTGACGTCATATTGCTAATTCCAACCCTACTTTTCAGTGAAGTGATAGCTTGTATGAATGGCCACATAGTGCCACAATGCTGATCGAAGTACATATTGACGTTTTAAACGTCGCCAAATGTATCAACTGGGGCAATCAAATGATAATAAATATCCCATAAATAATCCCATAAAATCAAGATCTTCCGTCGTTTTGCCAACAATTTTGACGAGGACTTGCAAGGGAATATAAGTTACGCCTTAACGGTCTAGGACGGACCGGACAATGTATTCGGTGCCTGAGAATTGCTACGTTGATATTGAGCAGAGTGTAAAACGGGTATTTATATAGCTCAGTGGTTTTACCCTATTAACAAGTTATACAGCAGTAGCCAACACTCCAATCGCCCGGATTTGGTTTTTATGATACAATAGACATATGAAATCGAGTTGGACCCCATGCTCTTGCTAGATTTTTTTACAACAGACAACAACATCAATTTCATTGATTGATTGAATAAGCATCATGCGCTGACTACTTACATGTAGTGTATTTCGCTTTTGATGTTGTGTGATTGCGGGTCAAACTCGCAGCAGAGAGTCACTAAATATTCACAAACGGAAAGCTGGATATTTCGAGTAAACTTTTGTAACAAAGCAAGCAAAATGTTTGAGATTGGCAGGTGCATGCCCGGTTGGTGTTGATTTTTGTATGCTACCAGCGCCATGCATAGAGTGGTGCGAAGTTGAAATGCAAAGAATTTCGACCGAAGATGTTATATACTGACGTGAAAAATTGTAATCTATGAAAAGGGTTCACAGTGCAGAACCTACCAAGGTTCGTTTGTGAACGCAAACCTCTAAATTTCTGAGGTTCACCCACAAAACGCGAACGTGAACCTCACGTTCACACCATCCCTATTAATTACTTTTATTCCTGTACTTAAACACCGATTCGCGAGTGTGCTAGATAGATTCGTTCTTTGTATGTGTAGTGTAGAGAAGTGTTTTTATTTTCAGTATGATATATTGTAGAAGCGTATTTACGGGTAACATGGTGATGTGATGATGCTGTCAGCATTGCGTGTCCTGGAGTTAAACCAAAAGTAACAATCAGCAAATCTATGAACAAATCGCTGATCACAGACTCAAAATTACATCCAGAATCGGCACAACCGACTTTCATCCTTAATTTTGACAATGAGGACGACCAGCTTATAAATTTCTGACGCGTGTACGTCATCATCAAATCAATGATTGGTTTGCTTTAAATATACAAATACATATATATTATTTACATGTCGTCGGTCACTATATAATGAAATACCAATATTGAATTTTGACTTATCATCCCAATTTTGTGCGGCCCGCGAGCTAAAAAGTTTGCCCACCCCTGTTCTACGTTATGATTCCATATTTGTATTTGCCGACTTGTAGCACGGCCCACTTCTAGGCCTTTGTAAGACACCGCCTACACCAGGCCTGGGCAAAGTGCGGTCCGCGGGCCAAATGCGGCCCGCGAAGCCATTCTGTGCGGCCCGGGAAAGGTAGCTTGAAATTCATAACATTAAACCTGCTCTTTGAATGTTGATACGTGTACTAAAACCATAGGCTGTATCAACTAAACAGGAAATTCGTTTACTTTGAAACCTGTTCATTAATATGCCACGATTACGCTGCCTACGTACCTCGCATACGTAATCCAGATTCAAAATAAAGGCAATGTGGCAAAGTATGAGTAACAATTAAATTCACAAGAAATCACTATTTCCATATAGTTTACGTCAAACCTTCTTTGTTTCCATTGTCACATTATGCATTATACGGGTACAATGTAGCCTACATGCCGTGTTTTCATCGAGGGAAAGCAAAGACGCTTATGCAAGTAGTGAACGAATTCCCCGTTTCAGAAGGGATCCATCATCAGTGAATACAAATATAAAGCTTCACCATGACACTATACTTTGTGTGAGCTTATTGGACTCAAGTTGTAGTATATAGTTGATATTTTGAATGCTCTAGGGATTGACTGAATCAGCCGGTTGTGCTTGGCAGTTATACTTCAGCAAATTGAATTCACATGTAAGTGTTGTCAAAGTCCTTAATGATGCTGCAGAAAAGAGGTGTAAAGTAAGCACAATGCTGGATATCATGTCCAAACTATGCTGGATACTATGCAGTATAGTCTGTGATTATCTGCGGGATCAAGAGGGACTTTGACATACCACATTGGGCATAGCCTGTGCAAGTGTGCGTTATCATTAGGGACTTTAGCAACACCTACAAGTGAATTTACTGTAAGCATCTGATGAGTGCCAAGCATAACCCGCTGATTCAGCCGATTCCAATATCATTCAAAACGTCACCTATACAGCTTGAGCCTAATAAGATCACACAAATTACGGTATCGTGTCATTGTTAAGCTTTATATTTGTGTTCACTGATGATGGATCCTTTCCAAACGGGGAATTCGTTTACCGCTTGCATAAGCGCCTTTGCTTTCCCTCGGTGAAAACACGGCATGTAGGCTACAGCCGTTTCCTTCCAATAAAGCAGTCATGCTGTAGAAGTTTTTGTGAAGCAGCTGTTGATTGTTCATCATGTATTTCGTACCTTAACATGTCCTGAATTAATCTTAAATCATCATCTGCGAACCTACCAACAACGCGATTTCGGAATCCCCACCGGTAGCAGACTCCTTGAGCACATAATCAGCAAGTTGTTGCTGTGGTGATCATTGAAGCATAGCCAATTAGCCAATCAGGAGCCGTGGTTATTTGATTACTAGTCTTCTCGCCGTTCTATGGTCAGTGGCACGCCCATTCTTGGGCAGCTACTTTAAAACGCTTTGGCTGAAATCTTAACGGCTTTCCCGTGAGCTTCTTTTGGGCTCATTGTTATTTTTTATCAATAATCTATGGAATGAGACACAATCACGGGGTATTTTTAAGATTTTCCAAATTTTGGACAACCCTAGGGTACATGTTTCAAATTGTTACGTGAGGCGTTTCCAAATCCCTAATTCGAAAAACAAATCAATCAGTGCTCGCGATTACTATATGACTCATCATATCCATCTCCCATAAAAGATAAACGGGCATGTCAAAAAGAGAATGCGGAAAGCTGAAATTCAAAGAAGGTTTAGAGCACTAAATATTTGTATACCGGAGTAAACTGGGTAAACCCATCCTTTTAGTTTTTGCCGGTACGATACGGTGAATTCACACATGCACGGTTCCCGGCCAATATGTTTGGCCAGTAAGTTTCTAATTATGACAAAAACACGAAACAATCGGTCAAGGGAGGGCGAATTTCAGAAAAACTGCAAACTTCGCTCAACATCAAGGCTATTTGAGCTGCACACTGCTCGGAATCTAGCAACCAAAACAGGCTTTGTACTATCCCATATACCTTTCAGTGCAGTGGTTCTCGAACTGGGGGGCGTGAATTCATCTGAAGCAAAGCGCGAAGCTGAAGTTAAATGAAACTTTTTTCGCGCTCCGCGCGATATAACCCCAGCGTATACTTTATTGCTCTGTGTATTGTCCGACTTTGATATTACAGAATTCTCTCGTCAACAACCATAACCTTCCATGCCGTCAAACTATCCGTCGGGATTGCTAGCATGCTGGTTGCTTTTTTAAATATGTTGTGATGTCATGATATCTCTTTTTTAATTAACCACCACTTTCTCATTACCTAACATCAACACATTCACTGAGCAGCATTTATTACCAATGTAATTTAGAAATAAAATTAAAATACGCTGGAGAAAATAGCTAAAAATTTTCACTCGGCCCGCCAACGTATTTTCTAATTCTCATTTGCCCGCGGAGGAAAATAATTGCCCACCCCTGGCCTACACGGAACCGATGAAGAGGAATAGCATAGATATCATGCGTGTGAAGATTGCTTATGTGATTAGCAACATGTCGCCAACTCAATCAGCTAACCTATTAGGTTTTATGTATTTGCATATCCTATTCTAATGACATCTGCATCCCCAACCAAGAATCTCAGCCTGATTTTTCACAGGTTGACTGATGTCTAACCACTTAAGATTGATATTAGAGAATGACACATTTAGTTTTGCTGATCGAATACAGAACCGCAGTGATTAAACAGCGCGCTTGTTGCTGCTTTCCTTCGTCTCAGAGGCTCCAGGTGAGTCAAGTACACTGCTGCGAGCTATTTATGTTTGTGTTTGGCTCGTTAAGGCTCCAAAAATGAAAGAGGATTATATATCCAAGCTTTGGGATTTCTCAAAACTGGAGTTTTCAATCGGACTGGTATAACCTAAAAAAACGGCTGTGTGGCTGCGCTTTAAAAAATCGTCTTTACTGCTTACCCTGCCTTTTGTTTTCAACTTGTAACAATGTCTGGACTACCAAGGGATATTGTGACTTGAAAAATTTGCCACGAAGCCTCAGCAAACATGAGAAGTCGACAACTCATTCAAAGCACGATTGCTGCAAAATATTTTGGAAACTCCAGGATCGAATTGACTTTTAACGAACAGCGGAGACTCGATATTAGCATCCACAATGCAAAGGTAACAGAAAACCGGGATATTTTAAAAGACCTGATTATTGCAACCTGGTTCTTAGGTAAACAGGAGCTAGCATTTCGAGGTGACAATGAGAAGGCAAGCTCTACTAATCGCAGTAATTATGAAGAACTATTACAAAGGTTGTCAAGACATTCGGAGACATCCAGTGTGTTTTCTAGCTTGTCAAATCGAACACAGAACGATTTAATTGAGGCAGTCGGTGATGTAATTCGAAATGATATGAAAAGTGAGATTAATGCTGCCAAATTTGTTGCTAGAGGTAGACGAGATAACGGGTGTCACAAATAAAGCACAGATCCATGTAATTTTCCGCTATGTAGCAAAAAGACTTGACTGTCAAGTAAAGGAGGCCTTTTAAAGATTTGATGACGTAAGTGAGGACAGACGAGCCTCTGCGGTAGCTTCGTATGTCTTGGGAGTATTGGAGAAATACAGCTGTGTCCAAAAGCTAGTAGCTCAAACATGTGACGGGGCTGCTGTGATGGCATCAGAGCTTAATGGAGTACAGGCTAAAAGAAAAAAGGGTTGAACAAGCAAAGGACAATGTATTACCGAATTTAGGTTCTTTAATAATTTTTTTGGTTTCTTTTCATACTTTGCGTTGAGTAATCTGTAGTTCAGACCTGGGCAAAGTGCGGCCCGCGGGCCAAATGCGACCCGCGAAGTCAGTCTGTGCGGCCCGCGAAAGGTTGCTTGGAATTCAAAACATTGATCTTGCACGAAATTCGTTTACTTTGAAGCCTTTTTGTTAATATGCCACGATTACGCTGCCTACTTACCTCACATGCGTAATAAAGGCTTTAAAAAATAAAGGCAATGTGGCAAAGTATGAGTAGCAATTCAAGTCGCAAGAATCACTCTTTTCATATAGTTTAGTTATAACCTTCTTTGTTGTCATTGTTACTTTACGCATTATAAGGAGGTATGTGTTTCAAATTTCTACGTGATACATTTCCAAATCCCTAATTCGTAAAACAAGTCGATCAGTGTTCGCGATTAGGCCTACTATATGACTCATCACATCTATCACTCATAAAGGAAAAACGGGTATGCCAAAAAAGAAAGCCGAAAACTGAAATTCGAAGAAGGTTTAGACTTTAGAGCAGGGAGGTAGCCTTCTTGCGGCTCTGATTGACATCTAAATGTGCCACAAACATATAATGGACGACAGTTGTTGTTTGTTTCTATGAATAGTTATAGTCAAAGTCATTTACTGTATATGAATCCCAAAATGAGGGATATTAGTTATGTCTAAAGCCGTCCAAGGAAACTTCTGAAAACCGGGAAAGAGAATTCTTGCAGACTAGCGTCAAACGCATGGATGAATACCCGTCAGATAAGGATATACCTTTATATATCGTCTCTGTGAAGAGTAAATTTCGATACAATTTTAGTAACATCCACATAACGGCTCATACTCAAGTATAAATCGCAATAAGTCCAATATTACTCAGCGTATAATACCCCACAAACTTGTGCATGCTGTGCTGGAATGTACGAAGACTTGAAGAGCTATCACATAACGACATAATAGTATGTTGTAGTAATTATCTGCATTTCAGTTTATTTCAATGCATAGCACTCGCCAATATGTGTCTATCAATGTTAAAATAACTGATATAGAATCTATAAAAGTCCATCTGCATGTTGGTAGACTAGTTACCTATACATTTTCATTATACGTAGCCTGCACTCGAGTGTTTTCATGCGGTTGCATACGTACTCTGAAATTTGAAATGCGGCTCCGTCATCCACAAAGGTTGGGAACCACTGCTTTAGAGCACTAAACATTTGTATACTGGAGTCAGGGGTAAACCCATCTTTTCAGTTTTTGCTGAGCATGTCGCCGAAATAAGGGATTTTAATTAAATTCGGTCTTATGACAAATACACGAAACACTCGGTCAAGGGAGTGCGAAGTTAAGAAAAACTGCAAGTTTCGCTCAACATCAAGGCTATTTAAGCTACACACTGCTCCGACGGCAGCGACCAAGTAAATAAGCTTTGTACAATTGCATATACATTTCAGTGCAGTGGTTCTCGAACTGGGGTACGTGAAAGCATCAGAAAGGGGGCGCGAAGCCGAAGTTTGGTTGTTACTGTAATGCAGCTGTTCTTGGGACAATTTAGTGTATCAGTGTCAATTTAATGATATTTTCATCATTTCAAAGCACCACAAAACTGCGATACACTGAAAGATAGGAAGGTGTCGAAACGAGTTGGAGTACTCTTAGAAATCGGACACCCACCTTGGCATATAGGTAAAGTAGAGAAGAGGCATGCACACTGAATGAAAAGTAAAGCAGAGAATATGAAACGCTAGCGACAAAATGAGGTGGCATGGGACGGAAGACGAGATCGATACGTTAGGTCGTGGTCCGGTAATCTGACTAGTATTCTAGTGTGTGTGTGTGTGTGTGTGTGGGTGTGTGTGTGTGTGTGTGTGTGTGTGTGTGTGGGTGTGTGTGTGTGTGTGCGTGACCATTGCTATGACTTTGTACATTACACGTCGATCGCCGCTTCATCGCAATGTCCTTTCAAATAACGCTTTGTGCTTGGTATTGTAGTAGCATAAGGGTACGGATGTTCGACTATATTTGCAGACTGCTCATGATTGTTTCCTGATACGAAGGATTGCTCTGGTCGACATGATTCTTGTTTTCTGGCCAAAATGATGACTATCAGGTCAATTTTCGTACGCTGATTACGAGTATGAAGTCGCTTTTTTTCTCTCACGTCAAGATTTTTTATAATCTCAGAAAAAAAAATTTGCAATTCACTGCTAAAAACAGCCTGTTCTGTGACGTATTCCTTGCTGTTTGGTCATAGCTATCACCATTGTGACTTCATCAGAGGTGGTCAAAGTACTCACCATATGTACTCAAGTAGAGTTAGAAGTAACGGCGTCAATTTCTACTCAAGTAGAAGTAGAAGTAACGGCGTCAATGTCTACTCAAGTAGAAATGAAAGTAACTTTTTATATGTATGTTAAAAAGTCATTACATAGGCCTATTTTTTGATATCAGTATCAATTTAATAATATTTTCTTCCTTTCAAAACATCACAAGACTGCGATACAATGAAAAGATAGGAAGGCATCGAAACGACTTGGAGTAGTCTTTGAAATCAGACGTCAGACATCTGAAATCAAACCTGGGCCTAGGCGATGTAAAGAAGAGGTATGCACAGCACAATGAATGAAAAATAAAGCGACATTAAGGCTGTGAAGCATTTGAAAACAAAAATATTTACAATTTGGTGTGGCAATAGGGTTTGGAGAGAGCCACATGGACATGGAAACGATTGTTACTTTTTCCCGTTTTTTTAAAATTGAATGTCAAAAATCAGCATAAAATTCAATATCGAATTTGACTTGCGCAATACGACCGATTCCTCATGGGCCAGATGTTACAATTCCATTGCCTTCAAAAGTTTACCAGCAGTTGAAGATTCTCTCGGTGAAGAGTCTTTGTCTGAAGAATGTTCTCAGCATGAGTGTGATCAGCAGCTATATAAAGTTGAATCAAGCTGAACTAAATAACTGTGTCATAAATTTAAATTTGCCAAATGAATCTGCTCTTATTGTAGGTTCCAGATTAAAAGCAAAGCCAGACATATAGCCTATTTGCCACTGATACCACTTTTGCTTGGTATATGCATCGTGATAGTGAATACACCATAGAAATTAAACATGGAACGGCAACGACCGATCTTGCAGCTTCGTTCCGCTTCGCTGAGGCTGGAATGGAGAATTGTTTTGCGTAAGCGACTGTAGGATTTCTGGCAATCCAAAAGCTATCTTCCCGAGCGCAGAAATTACTGAATCTGGTCTTGATCGAAAGCTACTGTTGCACCGATTCCGAAAATATAGAATAAAATATTGATCAGGCACTGATCCACCTAGAATCTGTCCTCCAAGTCTGAAATATCGGCATTGTTCAGAACAATCGGGTAACCGCAATACAATGGCCATAACAATGACCCGTTGTGACTCTCCGATTGTTCGAACAATGCCGATATTTCAGACTTGGAGGACGGATTCTAGGTGGATCAGTGCCTGATCATTATTTTAATTTATATTTTCGCAATCTGTGCAACAGTAGCTTTCGATCAAGACCAGATTCAATAATTTATGCGCTCGGGAAGATAGCTTTTGGATTGCCAGAAATCCTACAGTCGCTTACGCAAAACAATTCCCCACTCCAGCCTCAGCGAAGCGGAACGAAGCTGCAAAATCGGTCGTTGCCGTTCCATGTTTAATTTCTATAGAATACACACTCTTCTTTGCCGACGTACCCTCTTTAGTCTATTGTGTCGATGTTCAAGGTCTCATAGAGACATTGGGAGCCGTGAATTGCGCCTTCATTCATGCATCAAGCCTAAAAGCTGCTTTGTCGCACAATACAAATCAATGTGCTTATATCCCTGTAACTGGTACAACTGGCATCAAGGGGTCTTACGAGAATATAAAACTTTTGATTTCGAATTTGGAATATAGTACTCACACTACTCAAACGTGTAAAGTTTCCGTTGATTTTGAACTCATAAATGTGATACTGGTTCAACGGTCTATCTCTGGAACAGGGGTTCTCAGCCCTTTCTTGGCCATGGCCCATTTTCCAGTTTGAAAATGTGCTGTGGCCCACCTCTTATCTTAAAGTCATAATCCTGTTCAATGCGTGGAAATCGACGGCGCCGATATGCCTATTTATCTAAAATATGCGCACTCTTATGTTAATTTACTGATGATATTTAAATCTAGACGTATATAAGGACATGAAATCGCACGAAGTGCGCCCAAAATTTTCGAGTTTAATAAATATCCTCCAACAAACGACCAACGAAATAATATTGGGCCCCTTCGAGCTCTCCTAATTGGGGGTTTGGGTGCGGCAGTTTCGACCCTGGTAGATCATAGGCTAAAACTTCTGTGTATATGATTATTGTCCGCTGCTCGATTCGCGCCGCGAAACACAATGATCAAATCCTCGCATCCACTGTGTGATTGGGGTGTTAGTTCCAACTATTGTGGGGAATAATATAATCATTCTGGGCCAGCTTCAAACAATTCATTAATGAATGGGGGGCTAGTACTACAGAGAGAGAACGAGTTTTTTAATATGCATGCTGTACAACGTACATTGGATGTCTTTTACCAAACCAACTGAAGTTGCGATGTCAGAATATTCAATCCAAGTATACAATCAATTCATGTGACTCTTACATTATGTTCAATGATTTCCCGGCCGGACATTTTAAATCGACTCCAAAGATTAATGTGCTCCGCTAAATCCTCAATCCATTACAATTCATTGCGGTGGTACAGTATACCTTCACCAGAAGTTGCTAATAGTTTTCAATTATGGCAATTTTTGTCTTACAATAGTAGCCTACGACCTGCCGAAGTACAGTAAATCTAAAGATCAATGAGACTTCATTCCGAGTTTATTGCACACCCTTTCAACGTCATACGACATATGACCCTGCCGAAATACTTGGTTATTTCAGCATTACCTTCCAGTTATCATATACTCGAAATCACTTCAGTTGCTGTTAGCCGTAGTTTGTCATAGCCAGTGAGAGAAGCCGCCGTTTGTCCCTCTTGTTTTCGACTTGTACATGCTGACTCCACACGTGCTACTACGTCTCATCAGAGTCGGATGAAAAGTTTATGAATATTTTTCTTGCGTTTAACATAACAAATATGACTAAACTTATATTAATTCTAAAATTTTCTAAATAGCTTTGTGGCCCACCTCAAAATCCTCTGTGGCCCACCAGTGGGCCATGGCCCACCCTTTGAGAACCCCTGCTCTAGAACTACAAGGCATCCTTGTTTTATGTGTGAATAGGACAGTAGAAATCATTGAATTAAACGTAAGTGATCGATGAGGGAGTATTGTAACCGCAGAAATTGAAGCCTATTCTGGGTACACGACCACGTTGCCCTGTCAGCTGTCTACGCTTTGGTTGTAAGTCAAGCACGAGTCTTCTTGGATGAAGTACGGTTTTCTGATGATACAAATTCCCAGCGATAAAACAACTGACCGAATTACTTATACCAAAATCCTAATACCATCAAATACGACAGTTAAATACACATTAAAGCCAAATATAACCCTAACTACAACAATACGGCCGTAACTAATACACATCAAATATCACTCCTTTCAGCACAACGCGCTGTTCCAAAAGAAATCAAGCACGTGTAGTTGTGAAATACAATAAACCATTCATGCGTCACTCATAATCAAGAAGTAGTGGCGTGTGGCGAACTCATTAAAGGGTGAAATTCTGCGGCAACAAGTATCTTACACCAGACTTGGACAACTAAATAATTCTAGTTGTCTAATTTCACTAAATTAGAGCGAAATGCAAGTAATCTAATTCTAATCTAATTTATTGTTTTCCGGAAAATACCTTGATGTCCGCGGCATTTTGCAGCGAGTTAACAAGAATATTCCTCTCGCGCATAGGGAAATCCAGTTACAAGCGACCATCGCATTACTTACACCAGAGCCCAGGACCGGCCAACCCGTGGCCCGCGAGAAAGTTTTGAGTGGCCCGCGAGATAATTTCCGGAATTAGTTTAATATCAAAAATGGATTGCACAGATTGTGAACTTGCAAGGCCAACCAAAAAATTGATTAGTCTGGCCGCAACACTTGAGATGTGATGACTAAAATATCATTTCCGACGCATTGGCAGATCCATGAACCAGTCACATTTTGGTAGATCTTCGTACACTACTAAATACACGCTTCGCGCAACATGTTGTCACTCGATTTCTTGCTTTTAGTATTGTTACCTCTTTGTGAAAATGAAAGAACGCCTAATGTATCAGAATGAGTCTAACTATATTCGCGATTACGATTACGAGTGTCGTTCAACATATGCGACCTTGCGTTTGCGCTCGCAGACAGACCGTCGACTATGAAACCTAGGCACAAAATGATCGACGCATGTTGGTCGATGCTTTCGATATCGATATGTCCAGGCGCCGAATAGTCCATTCCTTGCAAATTGAGCCCAGCGATATACAACAGGCCCGCTATATTGGCAAGTGACAATATTATTGACCTATGAACTTCGAAATATTTTCGCGCTTCGCGCGACTAGTGTCCCGCGCAATATTTCGTCAATCAAATGTGGCCCTTTGGCTGAAAAGGTTGGCCACGCCTAACTTAAACCGTACTTACAATCATAGTAGTAATTGTGATGAATAATAGCCATGCGTCAGTACAACTCCGAATCCGTTTCAGCTAGTGCGGAATAGTGTTATTGGCACAGCCGAATAGCATATTTTGAAATAACAACAATATTAATTTGAAACTGAAATCAATTTCAGCATTTCAAAATGCTTTACTTCGCGTTCCTCCAAAATCACAAATCAGATCGCCGGCCGCATGTGGCCCGTGTCTTGGCGGCCCCTGGTGAGTGCAAAAGCGAGCCAAGCGTGGTGAACAGACATTAACTATTACCGTGGTTGTGGGAACGCACTGTGATTTGATATGGACTTAACTTGATTTTTGCCGTATTTATTTCTCTTTCACAATTTCATTCAATTTCCAAGTTTTTTGCGAGTTCAGTCATTCTAATTCTAATCTGATTTTAATTTGGAAAAAGCTGTGTAGCTTCAATTCTAATTCTAATCTAATTTGGAAAAATTGTGTAGCTCTAATTCTAATCTAATTTGGAAAAAACCGTGTAACTCTAATTCTAATTCTAATCTAATTTGGAAAAAACTGTGTAGCTCTAATTCTAATTGTAATCTAATTTGAAAAAGCTGAAAATTTTCTAGTTGTCCAAGTCTGTCTTACACCAGGCTTTAAAATGTTTTAGAGCCTGCTCTTATCCACAGATCTAATGTTGTATTTCCACCATTATGTATTAAACTGTATCTCATGAAAAAGTTTTTAAAAGCTCGGATCAAAGAGAGTGCACGTTCTAAATACATACACGAAACGTTTCCTCACTTGAGTGCCGTTACAGTTAAAGAGGGTGTATTTGTTGGATCTCAAATAAGAATACTCACCAAAACCCCCCTATTTCTTATTAGGAAGGCGGATTTGGAAAAAATACACGACTCTCCATCATTGAAGTAGCATCTAAATTTCTTTGAAATACTAGGGATCCTTTTTATTTGGAAGGTTTAGTTTAAGATAGTAAAACCTCAAATCCAATAAAGTAAGTTGAGAACATTGTAAACTGTGTTTCGCATCATACAGGGAACTAAACGGGCAAAAGCGCCCTTAATACAGGCGTTTTTTAGTATAATTTCCAATCGATTTTTTCGAAAAATTGTGACGTGATGAGTGAATTCTGATGGCAAATTCGGAATCAGCATCGTCAAATTAGGTTAACACAATTAATCGTTCTAAAAAAACAAAGAGAAGTTGAAAAATGTCGACCAGTGTTGTTTACCACGGCGAATCGTCTAAGATCGCACCGTCGTAATCAATATTCACATTTCCATACCCCAAATCCGCCTTGATAACGTCAGCCGATAACGACAAATATTGACTTATTGCCACCCTAAAAGATGGTTCACTTGTAAAAACTCGCTGCGTGAGGTCAAGATTGAGAATATTGAGAATGAAATTTACATATCTCAATATATTGAAAATATGTCCAGCTGGAGTTGATATCATGGCGGGTAGAGTTTGTTTCTTTGTTTGTGATATTCATGGTGCTTGTAGACTACTATGGTCATTTACACCAGGCCAATTTTCGTCATTTTTGTTCCGTAGCTGCCGAGTTGTAGCACGGCCCACTTCTGAGCTTCTAGAAGACACCGCTTACATGAATTATATGACAAATAGGAGCCTAGATATACCTCCAACACTTGGGTAGGAATTCTGCAGTCGAACTCAGTCGGACTCGAAGCCGCAACCCATTGGTCTACCACTAAGCTGACTAAGCTATCTCGTCATTATTCACGCTGCGTCATGGATAATATTTTCTTTAACATCAAACTGTTGATATAGGCCTACTTCACTTCTTGTGTTCTTAAAACAGACAACATACATATTTTACAGGCGGGTCGCGTATTTTCTCCATCGACAGCCGAAATACAAGTTCATATGCACAATTGACATGCTGCCATACCAGAATGATATATCCTTTGTAGATAGCAGATGATTACGCCTGACCACTAACCAGTGGTGATCGCGTTTCAGCTCAGTACCAAAAGAATGAAACTGCTCGATTTCTTGCTAATCTGAACTGGATCCCGATTTGTATGACCGTCAAACAGAAAACACGGTACTACTGAGATATATATATATATTGCATTCGGATCACCGATTCATTACACCACTTCACAAGCGATTGTGGACAGAGACAATGGGAATTTGGGTCGCAGGCTAGAATCATTTAGCAAGTACGTCTACTTGCACAGCGATAAGTCTTTTACCACTCAATTATAACGCCAAATATTCCCAAACTCGTGTTTCAGCGAAATTAAGTCAGTCCACCAGTATCCTACGAAACGGGACGAACTTTCCCGATACGTCAGCGTACAATGGAATCGAGTATAGTAGTTCTCGATACAGGAACCACATCGATGCAAGAGTCACGAGTCAGAAGAAAATGACTACATTGATGTAATTAATCCATACGAGTATTTAAACCCCGACTGACATCATCATATCACGCTCGATCGATCACGGCTGATTCATGGCCATCACTTGCCAGCGAAATTATTTCGCGAGTAGCATGTAAAATTTAAAAAATACATGTCCAGATAAGCATAAATCCAAATGTAATCCAGTAAAAATCATCCAATGCGTTGTACTCCCATCCAAATTCACGCTCATTTCTACAGTATACGAGCCCCGATTGTCGGCGTACAGCGGAATCGAGTACTGTATCGTAGTTCTCGATACAGGATCCACATCGGTGCAAGAGTCACGGGTCAGAAGAAAAATGACTGCTTTGATGTAATTAATTCAAACGAGTATTTTAAACTCCGACTGACATCATCGCATCACGCTTGATCGATCACGGCTGATTCATGGCCATCACTTGCCAGCAAAATTATTTCGGGAGTAGCATGTAAAATCCACAAATCCAGGTCCGGATAAACGTAAATCCAAAAGTAATCCAGTAAAGATCCTCCAATGAGTTGCTTTCCCATCCAAATTAACGCTCGTTTGTACCGTATACGAGGCTCGCTCCAGGCACACTCGCCATCAACAAATTAGTTTGATTCATACAAATATCAGAGGATTGCAATCTAATTCCCATCATGATGAGTTAAAAGACCTTATCGTTGACCTGAAGTCACCTACCCTCGTAGCAATTTCAGAAATAAACTTTTCAACCAAACCCACGCAAAACGTTGATATATCGGGCTGCAACTTCGAGTATACTCCGGCACCGAAGTCAAAGAAATCTTACGGAGGTGTTGGTCTTTACATTGAAGAAAAAATTCCTTACGAAATTTGCACGGACTACGATCTGAATGTCAAAGATTGCGAAGAGCTATGGCTGGAAGTTAATCACCCAATTGGAATTCACAAATCTTTTCTTGTGGCCGTTTTATACCGTCATCCCACGAAAAACATGAACCAATTCGCAAAAGCGTTTGAGCGCTCACTGGACAAAGTCAGCAGCGACAAAAAGATGTGTTTCATTGCGGGAGATATTAACATAAACCTTCTAAAACACAAAGGCAACGTATACTCCAACGCCGCCAAATCCGCCGGTCTTTACCAAATGATCACCGAGCCTACACGCATAACCGAAAAGTCAAGGACTTTGATTGACCACATATATACCAACTCGCGCGACATGGAAATCATTCCATTTGTCATTTCGGCAAAAATCAGTGACCACAACCATATTGGTTTTCAATCACAAGAACAACAAAGGACACCCCCCGAAACATATCACCTCTGCAGACGACGAGAGTTAGTGGACGAAGAAGCGCTCGATGATGCCGCATTCAATCAATTTAAAACATCAGCCATCCCCCACATCTCGGTAAACAACTTTGACGAAAAATTTGTAGAGTTTATGTCTGCTATCAAATCACTGCTGGAACAATTTGCACCTCTACAGCCCCTTTCGAGAAGTCAAAGAAAATTGAAGCGAAATCCGTGGATGACGACAAAGCTGATTCAACTTATCCGTAAACGTAACCGGTGGCATAACCGAATAGACACCAAGAACTGCCCAGAACATGAACGAGAAAGATTTCGACGTTTCAGGAATCGCACCGTGCATCTCATTTCCAAGGCAAAAGCAAAGTACAATGAGAGATTTTTCAACAGACACATAAAGGACACTCGAAAAACGTGGTCAGGACTTAACTCTCTCCTACATCGAAAAAAAGGCCATAAGTCTGTTTCGGAAATTGTGAATTCGGATACCGGAAACAAACTTTCAGACCCGGCGGCCATCGCGAATCACTTCAATGAATATTTTTGTAACGTAGGCCCAAATATTGCTTCTTCTATTACAAAACCTGTGTCGGCCAGGTCAGAGGTGAGATCGATATCCCAGTCAATTGTGCTTGAACCTACGACCAAATACGAAGTAGAAGTAGCCATCCACAAACTGAAATCGCACAAGGCCGACGGCTATGACCAAATCCCATCATGGTTTTTAAAAATGATAAGCCTGCATATCGGTCAATATATGGCCCATTTTTTCAACTTCATGATAGAAAATGGAGTCTACCCAAGCTATCTAAAAAAAGCCAGAGTAGTCCCTGTACACAAAGCTGGGGATAGAACTAATGTCACCAACTACCGTCCGATATCCGTTCTCCCATGCATCGGGATTGTATTCGAAAAGTTGCTCCTCTCCCGCCTGTCCTCATTCCTCGCCAAAATGTCTGTCATTTCCCCTCAACAATTTGGCTTCCGAAACAAATACCAAACCGCTCATGCCCTCCTAACAGTGGCCGAACAGTACTATGATATCTCAGAGAAGCGAAATGTGGGATGTAGCATTCTTCTCGACCTAAAAAAAGCGTTTGACTGCGTAGATCATAAAATTCTCATCTCGAAATTGGCGCGTTACGGACTTCGGGGCCCACAACTTGAGCTCACGAAAAGTTACCTCACTGGACGCCAAAAAATGGTTGCGATCTCAGACACCTTGTCCTCTCCTCACCCGGTGACCTGTGGTGTGCCCCAGGGCTCAGTACTTGAACCGGTCCTTTTCACCTTATATGTCAACGACATTTTTGAAACCTCCTCATTGAACACCACAGTGTTCGCTGATGATACTCACCTCCTCTCTTCCGCATCTTCGACGGCAGAGCTGGATGCCCTGAATGGTGACCAAATGCCCAAAGTCCATGAGTGGACGGCCCAAAACAACTTTTGCATAAACGCCTCGAAATCGCAATTGCTGACAGTTAATTCAAAAAATAACCTAACCGTAAATATCGCTGGTCAGCCCGTTTCCAACACAGATAATGCCAAATATCTCGGAGTTTTACTGGACTCGAACATGTCCTGGAAGAGTCATATTCAGTCCCTAGAAACTAAATTATCACCGAAGTGCGGCCTGTTCTACAGCCTTGGGCGCTTCATGCCAGCATGGGTTCTTCTGATACTCTTTAAATCCTTAATTCAATCGAAGTTGCATTATGGCATCCTCTGTTGGGGGGCTGCCAGTAAAACTGCACTCAAGCCACTGCAGAAACTACAGCATAAAGTGCTCCGAATCATAGCTAGGGCCCCAAAGGGGCCTGGCTGCCCATCCAATAAGTCGCTGCTGAAGAGATTCGGCGTCCTAAACATAGAAGATATGCGGAAACTAGAAATCGCCAAGTTTATGTATCAGTTTCACTGCGGTCGTTGCCCCGAATATTTCAATGACTTCTTTACCTCTGAATCAAAAGCGCACAAGCAATTACTACTAAATAAATACAGTCCATCCTCAAGATTACCGGACCACGACTGACCTAACGATCTCGCTTCCCATGACATGCCGCCCTATTTCTTGTCGCATTCTTCTTCTATACTATCTTCTTTACTTTCATTCAGTGTGCATGCCTCCTCTTTACATCGCCTAGGCCAAGGTGGGTGTCAGATTCCATAGACTACTCCTTGTCGCTTCGACATCTTCCTGTCTTTTCATTGTATCGCATTTTTGTGGTGTATTGAACTGATAAAATTGCTAATAAACCAATGATGATGATGATGATGAAGTACAACACACGCGCGTCCACGTCGTCCAAATATCATATGATCGACCGAAAAGATCATCGCTCCATCAAATATGCCGGACCTGATGTGTGGAACAGTATCCCGCCGGCCATCCGACAGTCGACGAGCATGTTCACATTCAAGTCGAAATACAAGCAATTACTACTAAATAAATACAGTCCATCCTCAAGATTACCGGACCACGACTGACCTATCGATCTCGCTTCCCATGACATGCCGCCCTATTTCTTGTCGCATTCTTCTTCTATACTATCTTCTTTACTTTCATTCAGTGTGCATGCCTCCTCTTTACATCGCCTAGGCCAAGGTGGGTGTCAGATTCCATAGACTACTCCTTGTCGCTTCGACATCTTCCTGTCTTTTCATTGTATCGCATTTTTGCGGTGTATTGAACTGATAAAATTGCTAATAAACCAATGATGATGATGATCTACTGTCCTAAGCTGTGGCAGGTAGTTTTGGACGTCGTCAACAACCGCTTGAAAATGGCGGCTAGCAAGTAGCAACAGCAATGGACTTATCTCAGCTTCTCTGTAATAAAGTCGTTTTCAATCGAACCCCAAATAGTTATTCAAAACTGTCTGCTTACAATCATATCAATATGATATACCATCGACTCAATGACACAAACACTGTTGCCCTACCTCGCCCAGACATTGCTTCATTGATCATTTGCTACCATCGTTTAATTTTTCTTCTATCTTTTTTTTTTAACTACCGTAACATTTTTACAGCCAGACTGTTTAGAGTCAAGTGTACCTGTTTGATGCTGGTGTGATCAGACTAGATGACCTTCACGGTCTTATCGATCATTCCTATCTAATATCGAATACTGTGCATGCATATTTTCTGTACCACCACCACTGCCGTACGTGTTATGTATTTTGGTTTGATGAAAATAAAGACTCTCTCTCTCTCTCAGATGGCTTGCAGTCACACTCGATTGAGCCGGAAATCATTGATTGAGAGATCCAAGAGAAATCATACGCCAGTAGAGTTTTAAAATATAAGCCGGAGCAAGATAGTCTCATAATACCTAATTTTTACATCCGCTCGTCTCTGCGCCTGACTGGGTTACGGTAGAAGTTTTTGATGTAACCCTTAAAAATAGCCAACCGTCCCCCACCGCCGTCGATTTATTGCCAATAATTCCTTAAATATTTATTATCGGTGTGCCCAGAAAACAGAAAAAAAGTTTGGAAGCATTGTTCTAGGTTGGTAACTCATTGCTGGCTTTGCTGTGTACCAATGCTTCCTAAAACTAACGAATGGACCTGGCTATAATTCAGAAACAAGAAAGCTTGGAGCCCATCCGCGCCCGCGAGGCGTTTTCAGGGGGTTCGCAATACCTATGAATTTGCAACATGATTGATATAAGGGTAAATCATACGCAGCACGGCTGTCAAAACTTCAGAACTCGTTTAGCAGAATGATAGTTTCATCTATAATTACTTACTGTTACTGTGCAAACTCATTTTATTTGCCAGTCGGTCATTTTGTCGACCCATATACCTATATTGATACATACACACCGCTGTTTAGATCTGTTCTGATGGGATTTCAGTAAAATATGAAAATGAGGGGAAATGGGCAATCATGGTAACTAGGAGAGGTTTGGAAAACTTTTTCTGGCTGTCAGTGTCAGGAAATTAGTGAACGTTATTATTATTGTTGTAATTGGCACAACACAGCTTATCGCCTTTTTGACCTTGCGCTCCACGACATGAATTTCATAATGTTCACTGGTCTTTGCGATTGTATTCTTGGGAACGTATTTCAATCTCTCTCGCAGTCATTCTTCATTCTCTCTCGCTCCCATGCGTTCCCATCGTGGTCTCTGCTGCCGACTTGTAGCACGGCTCACTTTCACCAAGTGAAGTCACAGTTTTCAGTCACGTATCATATATGCGCATCTGCAAGTTCATTTTCGTGATTATTCTCCGACGACAGCACATTCATCCGGTCTATTTATCCCGCACTGGTCTTAAAAAGGGTTAAATCAGAATGAAGCAGATTCGGCGAATGTAAAATCGACTGCTTATTATCGAAACTCCAGCTTTTGGGGCCGGGATCTTCCATGCCTTTTAATTGCAGTATCGATCAATCCACGGATTGGTAAAAAAATCGAGGGTTTCATTACTCGGCTGTTTTGCCTTGATCCAGATTGTCATTGGCCTTTCGTGGACCTCTTAAGACTAGTCCGCGGGTGTCAGTTTAAGGCACCCTCGTTTAAGGGGGTTATTAATTATATTTCGCAAGTATTGTATTGTTGTATTGTATGCACTTTCGGCAGCGATGATTGAGCAGAATCCTAACACATAGTGGTTCTTAACCGGTGTTCCATGTAACTTTATATGTTTCCCCGAGCCAGTCTCAGAGGTTCCCTGAAGGTCAAGACAGACACACAATTCGTGCATATGATTTACGTCCGTCTTAACCATGATTGATTCCAGCCAATTAGACTCAATAAGTACGGTAGTCGAATTGTGGCTGTTGCGATTAGGGTTGCTTTCAAGACAAACGGTGTTTTGAAGAAATGCCTTTTTTGAAAAAACACAATTTCGTTTTCAAACGTTGTATATTAATGCCATATTGGTTTTTTACTTTCAAAAAACATGTAGTATGGGCCTGAGGACGATTTGCAGCCAATATAGTCGACGTATACGGTATGGAGTGGCTGGAATCCTCGAAATCGTCGTCGGTTCAACAGTTATAGCAATTAGATATATATCATTGATACGAAATGGGTGTTCTGATGATGATGATCACCGACCGTAAAACTGCTGCATAACATAACGATGTAATCCCTGTAGATCAGTGGTTCCCGACCTTTTGGGATGTCGGAGCCGCATCTCAAACTTCAGAGTACTTAAGGAGCCGCATGAAAACACTCAAGTAGGCTACTTATAACAAAAAATTAAAGGTAGCTAGCCAGTCACTGGATCTCATCATCCAGCTAATTCAAAAGCATGCACATAGACTTCTATCGATTCTATATCGGTTATTTTAGCATTGGTAGACGCAGATTGGCGAGTGCTATGCTATATGCATTGAAATAAACTGAAAATGCGTATCATGGCGACCATAGGCGCCGACTTTCATTTTTGCATGGGGTGGCGGCATGCGCGTAGCCAGGGGGTGGCGAAACCCCCTCCTTTTGAAACGAAAAACCCCGTCCTTTTGAAATGGCCGTTCTTGATGCTAATATTCAGTTGCAATTCAACAAGTCTTATGTCAGTGTTACACGCGCGGCCGCGACCAATTAGCGAGATTCGTCTGTGCACGCGACGCCATCTCCTGCTGAGATCATTGCGAAATTAGGTTATTGATTGCCGAGCGCTCGGCATTCATCGCTGGACTGAGCAGTAACACAGCGCAACAATTCTGAAACACGAAAGACAGACAAGAATTATGACTACAAACGCGCGGCCAATCAGTAATTATCCCTTACCGCCAACACAATGGGTTTTTACATAATATTGAGTAGCTCGCATCGCGACGATTGGTTGCTGATTAAAACATCGATTTTGACTGCATTGCTGCATTTCCCGATTTACGTTCGCAAATCTTAATTGTATTAATATTATGGGCACAGGAATAAATTCCAACTACCAGGTAGGGATGGTGTGAACCTGTGAAAGGTTCAGGTTCGTGTGAACGCGAACCTTTTTGAAAGGTTCTGTGTGAAAGCGAACGTGAACCTCATGACGTCACGTGACGTCATATCGCTAATTCCAACCCTACATTTCAGTGAAGTGATAGCCTATAATAATGCACACGATACCTAGGGACGACACCTAGCGACACATAATACCACAATGCTGAAGTACATATTGCCGTTTTAAACGTCGCCGATTGTATCAACTGGGGCATTCAAATGATATCATAATCCCATAAAATCAATATTTCCGTCGCTTTAACAACAATTTCGACGAGGATTTGCAAGGGAATATAAGCGTACGCTTTAACGGTCTAGGCCTGACCGGACTGGGTTTCTATACTTGCTACCAATATTACCACAGCAGTAGCCGACACCCCGATCGCACGGATTTCGTTTTTCTGATACAACAAACATATGAAATCAAGATTGACGCCGTACGCCTGCTAGATTGTTTACATCAGACAACGATATCAATTTCATTGTTTGGTTGAACAAGCATCATTCGCTGACTATACATACATAGTGTATTTCGCTCTTCCTGTTGTGTGATTGCGGGACAAGCTCACATCAGAGAGTCACTAAATATTCACAAACGGAAAGCTGGATATTTCGAGCAAACTTTTGTAACAAATCAGGTAAAATTTTTGAGATCGTCAGGGTGGATGCTCGTTTAGTGTTGATATTTTATGCTGCCAGCACCATACATAGAGTGGCCCGCAGTTGAAATGTAATAATAAATTTCAAACAAAGATGTTATAATGAAGTCAAAATTGTATTATATGAAAAAGGTTCACAGTGCAGAACCTACCAAGGTTCGTTTGTGAACGTGAACCTCTAAGTTTCGGAGGTTCACACACAGTACGCGAACGTGATCCTCACGTTCACACCATCCCTACCAGGCACACACGATAAAACACTGTTCAACTTTGCGCTCGGAGAATATTTATGACAAAAATGGTTCACAAAATATTTTAAACGCGGCTTGCGGCCCTCATCGACGCAAATATTGCACTACAATTTGTAGAAGGTGAACGTATATTTGGTCGTCAAATCGCGATAGGAGATGATGTTTGTCAGAGCGCGCGATGAAATCTAAGTTTCTAGCGATGAGGTCGAATTTTTACATCTCATAACGATCGTTAGTTTGCTGAAATCAGCATCAGTACGCTGTGCGAATTATATAGTAGTGATCAATTTTATCGGACTGTACAATCGGCCGGCAAGGTCGCGCTGATACCGAAATTGCAGACATGCCGCAAACCCGCAATAATTACAATTACAGGGTGCGCTAGTTATACCTAAATACCTAGATTCGGCCATGGCAACGAGCACAATTTGTTTAGACGCGGGCATAAGTTTTAATCAAAAAGATACATAAACACATGCAAACAATATTACACTCAGAGATTGTTACTGTTTGGCGAAAGTGTTTCTGCGGACGTGTAGCAGGCCTGCATGCGGACGCGCTAAATCAAATCTCCGACGATAGTACACATGAGATATCGATGGACCATTTCCCATACAAATAATTCTCGCTAATTTGCAGTACGCAGCATCGATAATACGAATTGTGAATTGACATTTCAAAAGGACGGGATTTCTAGTTTTAAATGAGAAACTCACTAGCTACGCACGTAGTGTTTTAATACCGACAACGCGCTGCGGCCTACATAGGTCCCGATCAGCCAGTCGAATTTGATCGTGAAATGGTGCGATTTTAATTATCAAGGTGTTATTGCAGCAAGAGCAATATGGGCGCATGTCGCAACCTTATTAATGAGAATACAAATCCCGATAGTTTGAAATTCGATCCGCGATATGGTTGCGCCCGATGGAGTCCGTCCAGAAATGAAGTTTATTGGAACGTAGAAGGTTCCCGCACAAACTAATCGAATAAATTCAGAATTTGCGCTCAGAGAATCTCTTGTTGCATCAATATTTGACAACATAATCCAACGCCATGCACTGCACAATGCGCAGTATTAATAACAAATCAGACAATGACAAGTGACATCGAGGAAATACGAATGTATAAAGCAGACAAGAATTAGTAGCCTATACGGATGATAGCAAACGAGAAAGCGCGCATCTATCAGTAATTCCTCAACTTGCGTACAGCACAATAAGGTTCCGAGTCTGACGTCGCGACAATTGTTTGCTCATTATAACGACGTTTGAGCTGCGTTGCTGCATGTCCCGATAAAAGTGAGCAAAGCCTTGTTAGAGTAATGAATATTAGGGGTCTTCAAAAATGACTTTTTTTTCTCAAATTGTACTGGCTACCTGATAAAATTGCTAGGTTACCTAGTTCAAGCCTACACACGAAATTTGGTTCAATTTCAGCCAGTAGCCGCATCGCTACATGAGAAAAAGTTTCTATTTATTATTTAAAATAAATTAATAAAATTTTCTGTTCACCCCACGAAAGTGTTAGGTTGTTTATAGAAACGATGTCCACCAAATTTGGCTCAATTCCAATCAGCGAAAGCGGAGTTATTGCCGTCAAAAATTTGGATTTGAATAAAATAGTATTTACGGTGAGCACAGATATAATAAATAATTAAAGAATTGGTCACCGTAAATACTATTTTATTGATAATTCAAAACTCCGCTTCCACTGGTTGGAATTGAACCAAATTTCGTGAACATCGTTTCCATGGACAACCTAACACTTTCACGGGGTAAACAGAAAATTTCGAAATTTGTTGGTAATTAATTTTTATATAATAAATAAAAACTTTGTTCTCCTGTAGCAATGCGGCTACTGGCTGGAATTGAACTAAATTTGGTGTGTAGGCTTGAATTAGCTAACCTAACAATTTTATCAAGTAGCCAGTACAATTTGAGAAAGAAAGTCATTTTTGAAGACCCCTAATGAATATGCACACTTTGTGCAGGAATGACTTTCTATTCGCAGGCATACACAAACACACTTTCCTATTTCGCGCTCCAATTAAAAAGACTATCACGAAGCTAACTCAAGAATCATTCTGTAAACGAATATGAGCGCAAATACAATTTAATTGAGAGAAGTAGAACGTGAATTCGTTCGTCTCGTCAAGAGAGGAGATGGTCCGTTTCTCAGCGCAACGTGTCGAAATCGACGCCGTCAACGAGGTCGCGATTCTAATGTATGTTTAGTGATTAGCACTAGTTCGTCGTCGCCGACGAAGCTGAGTATTAAATTATTCACGCGCGTATCGGTTAATGGTAAATAGTTGGCATTTACGCGATATACGGACTCGCTAATTGACAGCGCAGACGCATTTTGCATGGGGTGGCCGCCACCCCATAATTGTGTCATGGGGTGGCGCACCCCGTAACTCGGCGCCTCTGATGGCGACAACGTACTATTATGTCGTTATGTGATAGCTCTTCACTTCATTCATTCCAGCACTTGCACAAGTTTGCAGGGGAGTAATATTGGACTTATTGCAATTTATACTTGACTAAGAGCCGCCAAGTAAACACAGTACAGACCAAAGATGTAGAAAGCCGAGCCCGATATAGTAGATATTAGATCTCGGCAGGTCGTAGAAAGGGGGATTTTGTGTCGACTCAATTCAATGTCTTTCAATAATGTAAATATTATGCAGATGCTACAGCCTTAAAACATGGTGAGTAGAATGTAGATCCTACATTAAAAGAACATCCTGATATAATAACCTGTTTCTACCACTTGGCATAACCTGATCACGGCTGCGTACACACACACACACCACATTATCTACTACATATTAATCACATTTGCGGTAATTTAATTCAAAACGAATTGGCAAGTAAATAATGCGAATGGGTGGCGACTGACTCTGAAGGCCTAACGGCCCCTCGTCGTCTCCCAGTCTATACTGCAATATTTGTTTCGTATACTTCTTTATTTATTGATGTGACGAATAAAAGACTATCTATCTATCTAAACGAACGAAATTACTTGTAGGGCCAAGTAGCAATGAATGAAACTATGAGAACAGTCAGTAATCAGAAGGTTTCATCGTCTGATGATGATAATCCCTCTGGCGTTTTCTTTTCAACACCCTGTAGAAATAAAATGAAAATGACGATTATTAGCCAAGACATTCGTACTGCGAAAATGGCAGAGTTAGCGAGTAACGAATGACTCCTACATTTTTTTCACCCATACTTACTAAAATGGATTTGATTCTGGACTATTTCCACTCAAGTTTTCAAGTTTTTATTATTATATTTTTTATTATTATATGACTAGAGAACTGACTTCAATCGCCACTTCTACTTTATTATCAAGATCAACGATGACTACTTCAGCAATCTTTGAAAACAGCCACTAACACAAAAAGAATTCTTGACTAAAATTTCTTCACATTCTGTCAAAAATGACCAATTCAACAATCCAAATGAATCAGTTATTTGGCAGCTAGTTGGAGAGATATATACTCAAGTCTAGAAAGTGAAATGATACTCTGCCTGGAAAGCTGAAGACCTAACAATATTGTGTACAGAGAACAAAACATTTGAGTGGCGGCACTGGTATAGACATTAACAAATTATTAGAATTGACAGCAAGATAACCAGCAAGACATTAAAATGAGAATTAGTGCAGTTTCTTAGGCTGTAGTGATACTCAGCCAGTAATTGACCTAGCAGAGAGCAAAACGTTGTAAAAAAGCGAGCGAAACCTCCGACAAATGATACGATAAAACATTAGAATCGACAGTCTTAGTAGAAGCAGAATAACAATCATGAGGGGTTAGAGAACAGAAGCCCGGGAAGTGACCATCAGAAATTACTGCATACTGGCCGAACAAATCCATGACCACTAACAAATGGTCTTTTAATAGTCAATATTGATACCAAATGACATCACCCCTATTTCACCGCAACATTTAGCAAATACAGCGCTGGAGTCAACCTTATAAAGCGCTAACCAAACGCCCATTAGTTTTCCCACCTACTACTTCGCGCTTCGCGGATGGAAATACGCATTAAAGCGAATGGGCGCGACTTGTCACACTCTTGCTATTTCTGCTCCCTTTTTCTCTTCCTTCCTCTTGAGGAGAGAAACAGTCGGCCGCGTTTCCGGATCGTGAATTCCCGGCTTAAGGGTGATTCTTCCTCCAATGGTCAGCCCCTTGAAAATTGAGAACAATGTTGTTGCAAAATGCATGACAATTTGAAAGTTACGTCATTCTAATTATTCCAGTTATGGCCGTGAATCGTTACAAGTGCGGTAACCATAAGAATTATTACTATACTTCAACTACAAATACAATATGTTGTATAAAATAATTACTAATTCTTTTACGTTGATCGAGTCCCAAATGGATGAAATATGTCAAAGAATTTGCTAAATTTTTTTGTATAATTTGACAGATTCCGAAATCTTCTCAAAGTGCACCTTTCAAAAATTTGATATCAAGACTCCCAACATTTTACAATTCGAAGTTGGATGGCTTAACCAATACAAGCGAACAGTTTGTATCACAATTGACAATTATGTAGAGAACGCTGCGAGACATGTGAGTAGGCCTATACCCTAAAACAGGGGTTCTCAACCCGCGGCCCGCGGGCCGCATGCGGCCCGCAGACGTTTAGTTTGCGGCCCGCGACATCTTTCATTACGGACGCAATTACTATACTGGCACAGAATTGTTACATATTAATTTAGCTACTTAGCTTTCTTATCGGACTGTCTGTTTCGTTTGATTACTCATTCTTTGATGTGTTCTGGTTTCTTGATATAGGCCTAGGCTGAAGTTTAGATTGTTATTCTTTTGAATCGGTATTCGGCTGCACTCTGCTTCAAGAGAATCCCGCTGCGTAGAACACTTTTAAAAAGTGTTTCACACACCGTGAATGGTTTGAGCAGAAACAAGTACTAGAAACGAGAACGTCGACAGCTGGGTTTGTAACTCTGCGTCGAGCAATGAATTCGTTTTCCCAGATATAAATGGAAAATCGATGTGTCATATCTGTCAAAGAACAGTTGTCGTACCGAAGCGTCGAAGCTTGAAATGATACTAGCCTACGCATGTTCCTTCTGGAGTTTCACATATCGCCTGATCTTAGAAAAAACGAAGCTAGCTTGGTGGCAAGCCCGGCAAGCCATATGTCGGGCATTGTTAAAATTGGCAGCGACGTTACAGCCGCATCTTTCAAAATTGCTTAGAATATCGCTAAACCCAAGAAATCTGGAGGAGAGGGTGTGATTTCAATAAGACTTCAACATACTGTGCGAATATTCGGTGTTTCCAGAACTTAGTAGCGAGGCCTACATGACCTGACAAATTTCGCAGCTACAGTTGTCTGATTTAACCGTGACAAGAAGAGTAACAGCAATACCAGTCGATCTTTTATCGCATTTTCTGAACCATGTTGCCGCGTAGACTACTTTAGCCTAGCATTGGACGAATCCACCGACTCCACAGACATGGCACAGCTAATTATCTGGGTGCATTTTATCAGAGTAGACATATTTGCAGAGGAAATCCGAAAAACAACAAATTTACAAAGCTGACTCATCATCATCATTATTGGTGCAGGGCTCCATTAGCCATGGAAGGAATGGAGTAGGGTTGAATGGTTTGCTCAGGAATGACCCCGAACAACAGACTTCTTCTCATATCCCTGAGAGCTGAAATTCATGATAATGGCCTCTGTAACGAAGGAGTGACCGTTATTTCATACTTGCTCAATGCTCACTCACGCATTGAAACATGGAGCTCAGTTCTCTGTTGGAAGGGTTTGGGGTGCATATACCTACTTAGAAACGAATGCAATGCAGGCTCCATATGGGGATTTACTTGCGCCGTTGGAAGATACATATTCTCACCAAAAAAAACAGCCAATGTAAACTTACGAATACTGTCCATTGACGCTTTAGAATGCATGAAAATGTACTAAATGCCATTATACGACTAGTAATTAGGCTATATAGTAGCCTAAATTTAATAGTAGCCCACAAATACATGATAATAATATTCTGCGGCCCGCAGCGTCTTTATTTGTAAAAATGCGGCCCGTTGTACAAGGGAAGTTGAGAACCCCTGCCCTAAAACGTTTCTCTGACATGGACATTAGGGCTCTTAAAAAATGACTTTTTTCTCAAATCGTTCTGGCTACTTGATAAAATTGTTAGGTTACCTAATTCAAGCCTACACACCAAATGTGGTTCTATTCCAACCAGTAGCCGCATTGCTGCAGGAAAAGAAAGTTTCTATTTAATATGTAAAAATAAATGAAAAAATTTTGAAAATTTTCTGTTCACCCCATGAAAGTGTTAGGTTATGTATAGAAACGATGTTCATCAAATTTGGTTCGATTCAAACAAGTGGAAGCGGAGTTATTGCCATCGAAAAATTCGGATTTTAATAAAATAGTATTTACGGTGGGCACCACTATAATAAATAATTAAGGAATTGTGTCACGCTGTCATACTGTTTTACGCAACCGTTGTTATGCACTGCATTGTTGCTGTGCTCTGGCTCCATTGATGTTATTTCTAAATTCGACATTAAGGCGTCATAATTATCCATCTGGTTTTGAATTCAACTCTGTTTTGCTTCCTTTATCGTGCCGGTAGCTCTTTAATAGGCACGCGAAAAGTTCTTCGGGTTTCAATAACGTTTATCATGAAGGTACTTTTGAAAGCAGTATCAAAATTTTGTACCACCAACCAGTTATTTAATTACTATTTATCTTCAAAGTAAATGCTCATTGCATGAAGCAGGGTTGTAAGACTCGAGTCAGGATTTTCTGTTGACTCGACTTGACTCAGGTCATCTTGCATGACTGTACTGAAATGACTCGACTCATTGCGCATGACTTGAGACTCAGACGGCCAAGACCGACATTTCATGATTATTTCAAAGAATAGTACAGCAAATCGCTATTGGGATTTCGTCTATTGATACTGGTATTTGAAAATGCGGCCAGAAACTGCTAAAAGTAAGGAAAATTCGTATATTATAAATGCGACCCACTCGATATCACAAAAAATATATAAAAAGTTGGTTTAACAAGACTTAAATTGGAAACTGAGCAGCTAACACAATGACTCTGGCTCGAGTCATAACATCATAACTCGGACTCGGCCCTCTGCTCGCTGACTTGGACTCGGACTTGAATCGGTGGTGAATTGAAAATGATTCGAGTCAAAACTATAAAAGTGAGATTGACTTGCGACTCGGAGCCTTGTGACTTGGTTACAACCCTGGCATGAAGCCTCAATAGTTACATGAGTGGGGTGACTAGACAAAGAACACAGTGACATTTGCAGCATATCATGAATGTCTCTTACTATATGTGATCTTGTTCAAATGGAGGTTGATGAAAGCGTATTTCCCATTCTTTCCGACTCTGCTATAATTTCACCAGACTGGCAACCTTCTTCATGATGCTTTTTGCTGACTGACCAATATTGTCGCCGCCAACGGTACGAGTGCAAATGTCTGATATGTCAATATAGGAACAGAATTAGTTGACTGTTCATGACCTTCCACGTTCAGAGTTGCATCTCAAAGATGCCAAAATAAGCCTAAATATAATCCAAGCAATACGATCGTCCACTTTGACCGACTGAATTTCTAAAAATAATAAACATAACACCTTGATAGCTTCCACATCTTACGTTTATATATACCGTCTGCTATCGGCAAGCATTTGAAAATAAAAAAACAGATTCAACATACCACATCTCTTGCAAAGGCTTTTGCTTTCATTCAATATGTCATCAAACTTCTTTAAATCCTCCTTTGTGGTGAGTGGCTTCGTTTTATTATATACAATCTATGGCGAAATAAAAGTTTCGGATAATTTCTAAAACGAACACAATTTTCCACACAAAAGTCAATTGCCACACGAAATGCCAAATGCTACGGTCCCATTTTACAAGGTATGGCGAGGTAACGTAGTGGTACCCTCCATTATAGCTAAACACCAATGAATTGCGGGTTCGAGCCTGACACGTCGACTCCATAATTCCTACCGAAGTGTTGGCCGTTTATCTAGGCTCCTCCTCGCCATCTGATCCGCATAGCCATGTCTTAAAAAGCCTAGGAGTTGGCCGTGCTGTAAGTGGGCAGATGGTTGCCGATAAGCTCGGCACTTGGTGAATTCGGCCCTCGGGAAATTGTGTAATGAAGTGTATTAACAGCTATTAATATGAATTATTAAACTAATAATAGTATTATCAAGTGATTCGTCAATCTTGTAAGGAGGTCAGGGCATCCGTAGATCACGCAGTCACGGCGTGATTAGATCACGGATTGCGTAGCCGGCTAGCAGCGGGAAATAACGCAGCGCTCATATACCGACCACGCGCGGTCTGCTTGGAATCGATCGCGTGAGTGACGGGCCTGTGTCGTGTAAGTTTTGAGAAGATGTATCTTGGCGTTGTATGTGAGATCGAAACTGTGGAAGATCAAGCGGCGCTTCTTCGTTTATCGATCACGACAAGCCAGTGTTCCTCGTCAACAAATGTTTCGCATGATCAAGTCAAAATAAATTATTTTTTGCTTTTGGAGAGACGATTCCACTCTGGGGTTAGGGTGTCTCGATAACAGGGTTGAAGGTTTCCAAGATTACGAGATCTACCGCGAGCCACGACACGTTTAAATTTCCTTTTTGATACTGTTCATTCATATTAAATGCATTTCTAATGCGAAGGTGTTCTAGTGCCAATTCCTCCAAGGGCCGAGTTCACCAAGTGAAGAGCGTCGCGTTATTTCCCGCGATTACGCAATCTGTGATCTAATCACGCCGTGACTGTGTGATCTATGCATGCCCTGACCCCCGTACAACATTGACAACCACTCAAAGTGCCAAGTTCACCGGAAAACATTGCAGTAACCAATCATGGTGACCGGTACCGCTACGAGATCTACCACGGCCGAATTCACCAAGTGCCGAGTTTGTGCGGCCGAATTCACTAAGTGCCGAGTTCACTGGTAATCGGGCAGATACGGAATGATAATAATAAAAACCGGCCTGGTGTAAAATGACCAGTGTAGTCGAACCACCACCATGAACACCACAAACAAACAAACATCTAACATGGAAAAGAAATTACCTTTACAGCCTTTGACAAACACAGTTACCATTGAAATCAGCAATTTAGGTCTTATTCGAAAGCAGAATAACAACTGTTTTAGCGGACATATCAAATCAAATGTTGGAAAGTTCATGTAAATTAGCCCAAAATATTATCTTACTGTGACCATATTCTATCAATATGGTCTGGCTAGCCAAATTCTCTGGGCCAACATAAACCAGCTGCGTTTGGTTTCAACGATTAATAATCTTGTCACTGGATTCGAGGTATAATTGCACTCAAATATCAAATTTTGCTCCATTAACCAACATCAAGTTGAAAATGTCCATTCTTGCACCAACTTTTATAAAATCACGAATCAGTGTTCTACAGGTATGTATCTATATGACTTATATACCTAGAAAATTCAAGCATAAATATTATGATATACCGTAGGTATAGGTACCGGTAATTCAGATGTTTGAAGCGACTTGGACAACTAGATAATTATAGTGGTCTAATTTCACTAAATTAGAGCGAAATGCCAGCAATATAATTGTAATCTAATTCGGAAAAAACGGTTTAGCTCTAATTCTAGCCTGGAAAAGCTGAAACTTTTCTATAGTTGTCTACACCTGTTTTGCAGAAAGTCAAACAGCTCTAGGCGTCATATACTACAGGCAATTCGAAATACCCCATAAGCTATATGCTACTGCGTATATACCTTTAACCCGCTACCTCAGTCAGTCACAATTCCTATATATTTACGGCATTTACCATACAGAAAGAGCGAACTATGCCTAGCTGCGAGCCTGCGACCTGTTCCGCGTCAAATCTTTGTCCGGCGCGATGACGTAAAATTTGAATCGCCGAAATATTCTAGAAGTCACGCATCGATAATCATATTCCTAAACGTACAACATCTCACTTATTTAGTTATTCTCTGAATAAAACTATTAGCCATACTCGTTGAACATGCGAGATTACCGAAAGAGCGAATATATATATAATGAAGATCATATATACAAGAAGAAAACAAAACTGTTCGACCTTAGAGTAACAACACGAATATACAACACCGGTGACATCCTCACGCAATACAACGAAGGGACAACATTGTTTTCTAATGGATAGAACGAAGCTACCGCATGAGATCGAACAAAACCGGATAGGAATTCATCGTGATTGAATGTACCGACAAAGTCATCCTTTTTACGTATTTTAGTCATACCAGCGAGAGATAGAAAATTTGCATTATTAGGTTAACTACCGGATATAACGAAGCCTGATGCATGAGATGGAACAACACCGAGTATGAATTTATTCTGATTGAATATAACCACAAGACCATCCTACTACGTATTTTAGACATTCCCTCGACACTTAGAAAACCAGAACCTAATCGAGATGGTCCCGGACGATCCTTTTACGGTTTTGTGTTTGCAGGGCGTAAAATTGCGCCGAAATTTACTCCAAAGGTCTACGACCAGCAAAACTCAAGATATACACCTTGTCTGACGGGTTTGACATGCGTTTGACGCTAGTCTGCAAGAATTTTCTTTCCCGGTTTTCAGAAGTGGCCTTTGACGGCTTTACACAAAACTAACATCCCAAATTTTTGCATTCATATATAGAAATTGACTATAACTATTCATAGAAACAGACAACAACTGCCGTCTACTATATTTTTGTGGCATATTTAGAGGTCAATCAGAGCCGCAAGAAGGCTACCTGGGAGCCGCATGCGGCTCTGAGAGCCGCGGTGGGGAAACCACCGCTGTAGATTGTATATAAAAGAAATTTTTGGTCTATTTATGACAGTGTTTCGAAGCCCTTTTCGTTGAAGTAGCCATGTTTACCCTATAATTCTAATTGTCAATGCCACGATTACAACTTTTAAACAATGACCATGTTTTAAACATGTTTGTTATTGGTTTTTCATGGTGGTTGTCGACTACAATGGTCATTTACACCAGGTCAATTTTTTTCAATTTTATTCCGTAGCGGCCGAATGGTAGCACGGCCCACTTCTAGGCTTTTATAAGACACCGCTTACGCGGATGAGATGGCGAGGACGACTCGACCTCGGTCGGTCCCAAAACCGTAACCCATTGGTGTTGCAGGTGTGGATTGTACCACTACGCTATCTCGCCACGATTTTTGTTATAGCCTAAGTGCAACCCTAATTGTGGCGGTACGTCATGCGCAGTGTCGTACGCAGTGGTGTTGGGGTCGTCATCATCATCATCATCATTGGTTTATTATCAATTTTTATCAGTTCAATACACCACAAAAATGCGACACAATGAAAAGATAGGAAGGTGTCGAAGCGACTTGGAATGGTCTTTATGGAATCAGACACCCACCTCAGCCTAGGCGATGTAAAGAGGAGGCATGCACACTGAATGAAAAGTAAAAATGATAGTATAGAAAAAAAGTAAGCGACAAGAAATTGGGGGCATGTCATGGACAGGTGAGATCGATAGGTCAGGTCGTGGTCCGGTAATCTTGAGGATGGACTAGTAATTATTTTGTAGTAATTGGTTGTGTTTCGACTTGAATGTGGAGATGCTAGTCGACTGTCGGATGCCCGGAGGGATACTGTTCCACATATCAGTTCCGGCATATTTGATAGAGCGACGATCTTTCCGGTCGATCGAGAAACGCGCGCCCTTGCGAAATGCCAATTCCAACACCAATATTTTCAGACTCGTCTGTAGGCAATTGGTAAGACGCTGTGGCTTTTCATCGAACAATACGATGACAGTTACGGAGTCCGCATTACTGAACTGTTATATGAAAGGCACTCAGCAGTGTTTTCGTTCATGATTATTATATTAAAGGATGCAGGTGATGGTGTATATTAGGGTTGTTCAGATTTGGACATTTTTTGGAAACTTGTTTTACGTAGTTCCAAATGATAGTTTAGTATATAAAAACACCTTTACAAGCGATTTTGGTCATATTTATCGCGATCTTCCTTGTCCGCAAAGCCCCCAAAGACTAGGGTTGCCATACGTCCGGAATTTCCCGGACATGTCCGGAATTTCACTGTTGAAACTAGCGTCCGGGAGGAATTTCTAAAATATGCCAAATGTCCGGAATTTTGACGTAGGCTCATAATTTGTTAGTAAATCAGCATAAAAACATTATGTTTTGGGAATATTTATGCTGATGCATGATATTTTTCTTCGCGCTGCGCGCGATTTATTATCACATTCATTGATTTTAATATGGAGACTACCACCATCGCAAAAACTGCCATAAAATATAAATACAAAAACCTTCATTTACTGGAATAAGCCTATAATTGCAATCGCAATTATAGGAGAACAGTATATTTCTAAATATCGTTGAGGCCGTTTAAATGCTTTATTCAAAGATAGTGGTTCAAAACGGGGGATCGCTTGCCTTTCTTCTAGGGTTGCGAATATGTTGAACGTAATCAGCTTCCAAAATAGCCCGTGAGTCAGTCTGGGCCAAGGTGCTGACTTATTTTAGTCAGCTAGTCAAATTTTGATCTGGGCCACGGTACATTTTCAAATTGGAGATGGAGTCGCGGCCATAAAAGGTTGGAAACCACTGGATGTGGGGTGTTTATAAAGCTCCGTGGTGCGCACCGGCATAAGGCTGATAAACAATCTTACCGGTAGGACATGAACATGACTTAACGATGTCCAATTACGCTCCCTGTATTTTCGAACTCATCATCCTCCATGACCAGCTCTACCGCTAACTCTGATCATGTGAGCGGAGAGTGGTAGTAATATATGAAACGACTAATATTATTGACAGAATTCATTCAAATAATTTAACGACCAGATGCATATAGAAACCAGATTCATATAGCAAGACCCCCCACCCATAAGTTGCATCGATTACCCTATAGTGTGGGTTCAAAATCATTGTTTATTTGGGCGGGAAGTAGCTGAAAACATGTGCTTTCGGTCTCGCGTACACAACACACAGCCACATACTCCTGAACCGGATCGTGACCATACCTCTGGTCTATGAGCAAAGCTTCGCTAGTGTGACGTCACAACTCATTTTCAAATCCACTAGTGGGCGCTAAAAGGTGTCCGGAATTTGGGTTGCTGAAATATGGTAACCCTACCAAAGACCCACGGATCGATTCTCCTTACTACTGACGATTCACCAGAGTGTTGACGTCATATCTTTTTCTGTAGTGTTGACCGTGTCACTGGTTCGCAGCTTTTGTGAAGGTATCAGTTCAAAAGGGCTGTGTAGGGATGGGAAATATATCTGTATCTATAACTGTACTGAAATGCAGTCCTCTATATGCCAGGTATCTTCGTTCTACCAAAAACAACCAGTCTATCATGTTCATGGGAAACATGTATTGGTTGAGCGTTTGTTATGAATCGTATACCAAAGAAGCGCAATCGTGTTGTGAGTCGAGAACAGATGCGCAGATATTTTCAGCTGGTGTTAGGCTAGTAAATGTTACTGAAAGGTATGTAATATGTTATGTCAGTAACATTTGCCTCAATTTTAGTGTTACTGTAAGTTACCGAATTATCTAATTTGATGGTAGACTAGAACTTGGTTGAAGAAGAATGTTTGAAACGTCTGAAAGGTTGTGCTGGACCCACCAATAACAAGATCGAAATCTGCTCATTATTTGGTCGGATATTCATCTGAGTGTATTATTCACTCAAAGTTACCTTCTCTACGCCAGGTTCTACAGTATTTGCTGTATCTGAAAGACGAATGTCCTAAAACTACCAAAACACAGGATTGTCTTCTTCAAACCGTTGAGGAGGTTGTCAAAATATGGAATATGGCAAGAATAATACCTATGAAGCAAATGCACCACATGCCATGTGGATGGGGACTATTCTATATTCTCAGAATATGTTCATGTGGGCTGATCAGATGCAATACTCGTCAAGTTTCGTTACTCAACCGGAGCGCATGAACTTGTTTCTAAGCTCATTCTATGTTCTTGCTTCGCTGGACTGCAGCATTGGCCGTGACGCGCCGGAAAACGACTTGCGGTTCATTCAGGAGATACGCGGTTACACAACTACCAATAAAGATGCTGCTGAATCTGCTCTCAATAAGTTGAAGAAGCATCCATGGTACATTGTGGAGAAAACTGCTTTATGCCCTATTCTCAGAAAAATAAAGGTACGATACCAGGAAAAGCATTGCAAGTCGCCTACTGAAAGTTGAAAAACCGCATTCTTATCGACACAGGCCACCTATTCTCTCATCAGAAAGAACTATAGAGGGGAACACCACTTTGGCTGATTTAGTGGGCCCTCAGTCATTTGTTCAACTAATTTGAGTGTTCTGGAGAATAGTTGAATCAGCCTGTGAAGCAATGGCCTCAATATGAATCATACAATGAAATGAGCGATTTTGTAAGTAATGTCAAAGTCGTCAATGACACTGCTGAACGAGGAGTTAAACTCACGCCGACTTTGCTTCGATCATCACATATGATGAACTTCAAAAGGAAAGTCTGTTGCATGTTGTTGAGCAACACCGTCAGAAGTATCACAACTTCAATAAATCCACACTGAAATCCTTATCAGCCCGCCTGAGACTAGAGCCTGTCGTTATCCATTTTTTGTTTTTATGCCTAACTAATTCTCAACGTGTTCTTCAATGATAATAACTTCCGTTTCATCTTTCACAATTGTCTCAAGTCATGTAAATGGTCGGCCTACTATGTACGGATTTGTGTTTTGCCTTCTTCTGCTTTTCAAGTTTGATAATGCAAATTTTCTTACTATAAATTCATCAAGTTTCAGAAACATAGTCTGTGCCAGATATTTGTTTTTTTATGTGAACTCAGTTGTAAGAACATACCATAGTATGTGACGACGATGATTAATAAGTGTTGAGATTATTGTTTCTGTTTCCGTAGGAACACCTGGACGTTTTCTGACAGAATGACATTGCTAGTTGAGGATCAGGTCCCCTCTTTTGGCGCCATGGCTTAACTGTCATGATCCTTTGAGAAGAAGCCTAGTATCATGAGCTTGTGCCTAGGCCGTACTCGCTATGACAACGTCTTGAACAGGGCAGCCCTGAGTTTTTGTGGTCGGGGGGGGGGCATCTTTCTTGCAGACTATCAAATGCTGCAAAACCTGATGTGGAGTAGGTGAATTGGAGCTGCTATTAAGGTGACATTACATTTATATACAATATATCCTTCATTAACATTTACGAAGTAAAAACCAGATGGAAATGCCGGTATTCGTTCATACGTACAACCCGGCCCCCTGTACCAAATACCTGAAGGTGGGACACATTTGGCATGTATAGGACTGTAGGTATGTTTAATCGTCAAAAAGACAATTCAACCTGATATTTACAACCTCTACTCAGCCGTTTTCTTCCGCAAACTTCACAAAAGCTACGAACCGGCAGTGGTGAATCGTCGGTAGTAAGGAGAATTGGCCCATGGATCTTTGGGGGCTTTGCGGGCAAGGAAGATCGCGATGAAAATGACCAAAATCTCTTATAGAGGTGTTTTTATGTACTAAACTATCATTTGAAACTACGCAAAACAAGTTTCCAAAAAATTGCCCAAATCTGAACAACCCTAGTGTATATATGTGTCGTGTCGAAGTTACGTCATTTTTATTCCTACTGCTTCATAATATAAAAGTTCTATAAGATAATCTTGTCATACCTTATGTCAACCGAACTTTCGTAGGAAATCTGCGAATATGCTGAATCATGATTACCATCATTATGGCCGTCTTTGCCACGAGGAATGAGACGCTAGTATCGTTAGTTACAGATGAACGAATTTTCTAGCGTCCACAAATCATTTCTGTATTTGCTTAGTCATTGTGTCTCGCAGAGGTCATAGGAAGTACGTGAAATCAACGGCTGCGGCATTTTTTAAACCATACTGGCGATCAACAAGAAAGTGACAACAACTGGCCTTGAATGTACCGTATGTGGACGTTACATGTATCTGCTTTGGACGTCAATTTACACACCAATGTTACCGTAGCGTAGCACCAAATCGAAATGATTTGAGTTTTATTCTTGGGATATGGTGATTGAGGTCAGGGATAAACGATACGTTGCCATTCAAATTATGTGATCATCTTCACCACGATGGCCTTGGGCGAAACGTATTTCGATCTAGATTTTCGGGCTATAAAGATCTAGCATCAAATGTACCGCCGGTCTGGATTGAAGCGACATTTCCTGGCGGATGACTACGGTGTTTTATTTCTTTTAAATAGGCCAAACGTTACAACGCGCGTTTGTGAATAGTGGTGGATTGTTCACAGTAAAGCAACTGGTTAATAGTCGAACCGGAACGACGTTAAAATGGCCATTTCGGCTAACGAATCGTACAGCCGTAATTCATCAAGACTTTGAAAACACGTGTTCAAGTTCTCGCCATTGTTTCATGTTTCGCAGTTTTGCAAGTTCGTTTTTTAGTACGCCTGTGTGCCTATTACAACATCGGCTCATTACTCTCTAAGATATCCGAGACATACAGTGTATTACCGTCAATAAGTCGAGTCATCCCTCTTATGCTAACAATAAATGATCACCAAACCTCCGACAGCAACAGTATTGATATTTGCTTCCCTGGGTTTCGACACAGCTTTACCAAATACTGATACACCCCTTGTTCCTGGACTGAACACCAATACGCTCATGCTACTTTGTGGTCAAGTGATTAATATATCACTTCCTCGTATGGTGTGATGCTTAACGATAAATGAATAATTAATGTTTCGCGGTTACACGCCCTGTAGTTTTTGATTATAGAGTGTGACATGCCGACGGCGATCTTCTTAGCAGCAACAAATGCCGTAGGTAACACTTTGAACAGGAACGGTGTTATTTAATCCAGCATACGAAAAGCTATCTTTTCAAACTACGAATAAGTTTTGCTGTCAATGTCAAAGCACCACACTGATTTTGTAGGATTCCATCATGGTTTTCCTCAATTGGTAGGCGATGACAACGTTATCTTGAAAGTTTTTATTAAAAGAGATCAACAGTAAATGATTGATCACAGCCTACATTTAGAATTCCACATATTCTATTAGAGTGGTACAAGGGTGAATAGCTAGATGATATATCGTCTTTACGAAAAAGTGCTAGAGAAAGAACATAGGCCGACTATATCCAGTCGTGAAGAAAAGAATTCCTATTTCTTTTCTCCGGCGGATCCCCTTTTTGAAGCGTAAAACTCTTTCAATTTGGCTTGATTGTCAGCCCAAACTTCTTGATGCCACGGCTTTGCAGCGATTTTCGCCCTCCATTCAGCGACTTTCTTGAATTCAGTGAAGTCGAAGTCCACTAAGTCAAGGAATGCTATCGCCATGTAGTAGAATATATCTGAAATGCAACGTATCGGGTAACGTTGCCAGCTGAGCAACAGAGTCATGTAGCGAGACTAGTGCGCCGTAAAAGGAATGGTAGATGTGCTTCACAAATCTGAATTCTGTATGAACAAGGATGTATTCGATCTGTAAATACTTTAGATTGTGTCATAGCCATGAAATCAAGTCATGTCAATTCCAATGAAATTCCTGCAGGACCAGGATTTTTTTGATCCAACCGAACATTAATCAAACGTGTAATACAGAATGGAGTGTCACCGATCTATTCGTGAACCATTGGGATTACACTAACTAGTTTGGCATGTCATTCTCTCTCACAATTGGGTTGGGACAGGACACAACGATTCGTGTGATCGAATTCTGGTCGGGTAGTTCGAATCCATACAAGCGATGTTCAGTATTTGGATTACTGTGAGCAATGATTTGTATCATTAACGGAAAGACACAGAGGAAAGGGTGACACTTAGAAGCTTGTATGCAGGAGTTGGTAGATTGTAGGAGTTGGCTGGAACGCAGCATAGGACAACTTGGCGCTATTGCAAGTTCAGCGTTTGTAAAAATTAACAATCTGTTAAGCCTTAAGAGTGACTTTCCCTGTGGCCGCATATAATGAGGTTACAAACATTTCCTACATATGAGATCATTTGTAGTCAGAAGTCGAAGCCTGGATGGGTTTTTCGGGTTCGGCCAATACCAAATCGGCACACTGCCATCAGTCACACGACTACCACACTCATGTAGCAAAATATCACCACGTTACCACTTAATTGAATATTATCCAGCACCGTTTGTCGTAATATATCAAGGAAAAGCTGCATTGCAAAGTACACGTTACCAGCAATGGTGAAATCTTGTCCGGCAGTGAACGTAGTTTTAGCCAGGGTGTCCTCGATTGCCTGAACCGCATCCTTGGCTTTACACAAATTCTCTTCTTTCAAATCTTCTCCGCGGAACAGCACGCCGGGCATGTTCTGCGAAACACGTTTGCGTCATGATTTGGGTTATCGTTATACGGCTATCACCAGGTATGCACAAAACGCACCACGTAGGATACCACTTTTTCCACGGTGTTCTCGCTAATATAAAGATGCTGGTCGACAGTGGCTCGTTTTTTCGGATCGGTTGGGTACAAGCTTTGCTTTCCTTGTTGAGCGCCGTACTGGCTGACGGCGTATGCCGCTACTGCTCGGCTGAAATTGGACGCAAATGGAATATCACTACGTGTTGGTTGGATACAAAAACGGCGGACAAAAAAAACGTCGTTATTTGACCCGATTTCAATAAGGAAAATATAACAAACGACCCACACCTTTCAGCAACACAGAAGTCACCGTCCTTGAGCGCAGGCACCATTTGCCTGGGGTTGATGTCCTTGTACCAATCCTGCTTCTGCTCACCCGCCAAGATATTGATCATTTTCTTCTCATACTTTATACCAAGCTCTTCCAAGACCACCCACGCGGCCCGGGCGGGAGGACTCATGTTGAAGTAATAGAATTCGACAGGCATGGTGTTGTTTTATGAATATTATTTTAGAAATGCGACTGTGCTATAATCTAACGTTAATGTGAAACAATGGTAGTTTAAACTTATAATATCCCGTTTAACTATTTTCAAAGGTTTATTGATCATAAATGTCTAGTGTAGTAATACAGTGCTGTGGTAATTCGTTCACAGGCCCTCCTAACACACCATATAAATGCCATTTAGACCTAAGCACGCCTTATTCTCTTTGCTTCTGCAAAATCAACAATAGTGACAAAGCTTAGTCGCCTGACATGTATTGCTCCATATTCCCATAGAGCGCACCAATTCTCACTGATGCTAGTTCAATAACAGTAATCAGTAAATATTGCAATCACGAGAAATGCGGCAATAAGCACAGCGCTGAAGCACGTATAAGCCAAGATTACTTCCGCGTACTGCGTACGGCTACCCTCCAACGCCTACACACCTAGGCAAACCTACGAGTAATCAACAGAGCCCGCGATAAAAAAAACACACATCACCGAACCGCTTAAATACAACAGCCGGGCGCATAGACGAATTGCATCGTCATGGTGCGATATTGAATTTTCTCAAATTCGCTTGAGAAAATTGGTCGTCGATTGCGCATGCGTAATGTATCTGTTTGGGAAAGGCTTAACAGAATGACTCAGCAGATGTCATTCTGCATTGCATCAGTTACATAGAAAGAAGGCAGTGCATTACGTGTAGTTTTCTAGTAAGAAGCTAGTCTAGAATGTTCCGCGATTCGTTACAGAGTATTTCTCATCTGTTAACCATACTGCCATCTCATTCCCGAGTAGCTGCAATCGTACTTTGGGCTAGCATTTGCTTATCGTAAACGTCTTATACTTATACACTTTATACTTTATACTGGTATCCGTTGTACTATACGAGAACCATGCGACTCACATAACCAAAGCAAGCAGAGTTGTGGGAAATGCGGAACAAACCGCCGGTAACAATCGATACGCTTGACTGCCAAGCAACTATGCGCTATCCAATCCAGACACTTGAAGCGTGTCTCTACTCTTTTCCCATCTCAAACTATACGATACATTACTGACAGCCTATACGGCTACACCTCTATATTGGCATGGTTTCGAGATGCGGAATACAGTGTTGCTAGTACTGCGGATTATGGGCGAGGTATGAAAACACGGGTGTACCGGACCAGTACATACTATCACGTTTCTTTGACGATAAAACTCATAAGTTCATGCTGGATTTCAAGCTCATTTTTCGTGTCTTCTTACAAAATACAATGGCGCAATCATGCTGTGGTCTTGGAATGACACACGTGTTACGCGGACAACTAATGAATTATCTCTGTGGTGCGTTAATTTACGTTAATTCAGTTTTGACGGTTCCTAGTGTACAATTTTAGATGCTGATTGAACCGTAGTCTCCACCATTAATAAAAGATCTACCACGCTTATGTCGAGTTATCCGTTACTAGGGTTGTGTTTAAAACAAAAATGAATTTAAAACAAACGTGTTTAAAACAATGCTCTTGTTTAAAACATGTTTTTTTATTTTTTTCGTTATTCTTATTTCTAAGCCATGACGTCACGCATATTCAATTGTGACGTCATAGCTGATTGATATTCAGAAGTGAAAATATAGGGTAAATATAGCTCCTTTGATGAAATATTCTTCCAACCCATGTCATATACGGACCAAAAATATCTTAACCAAGACTACGTCGTCTTGCAGTATTTTTACGGTCGGCGGTCATCATCATCAGAACAATCATTCCGTACCAATGATCTATATCTACGTCTATATATCTACGTACTACGTACTGTTGAACCGACTATTTTGAGGGTTCCAACCACCTCATATCGTATACCCCGGCTATATCGTGTGGTAATCGTCGCCCGTAGGCCCATACAACATGTTTTTAGAAAGTATTTACACAATTATGGCATAATTATACAACTTAATAATAAACAATTTTTTCAAAGGCCATTGTTTAAAACACTTTTAAACAACCATTTATTTTAAATGTACCCCTATCTGTTGTGGAACAGGACAATATGATTAAACATTTACGCTTAATCAGCAATCACTAATCACTACTAATCTCCAGTACCAGTCGGCGATTGTGCGCTAATACAAAATCAACAGCTTGAGCTATTCATAGCTTACTATCAAACTATCGATAATGCTACTCTGAAGAAGCCGTTTACATGCCGTATTTATTCAACGCGTATTGCACTTGTGGATGCGGCCAACTCGAACAGTACACCGCCGTGCGATGTCGTTTCGGTTACCTATACCTTTACCTTGTCCGTTGAGCATCGAACGATGCGTGCCAACACATCTCCAACGCAAGAAGACGTATTTTCCTTCCTTGTCTCTGAATATGGTAAGGTCATCTCGTTTGTCCTGTCACTACTAAGATCCATTACACCACGTCATTGTTGAAAGGTTTTGCCCTAAGATGCATCTTGGCTACCCTGGCTCTAAGTCTGAGTGTAACCCGCGCAACATCGTAATGTATTGATACTAAGTGCTACCTTATACTCTCTATGTATTGATGCCTACTTCGTGATTGCCTGTAATGCTCAATTACATTTCCACGGAGATAATGATGCACCCAGAAGTTTCCTAATATCATAAGATTTCCTATGGATAGTGGATAATTTGCACGATATCGAAACGTAAATGGCATGCGCCTGCGCTAGAGCAGGCTACATTAAACTTATTGATAACAACTTACATCAAGATATAGGGATCCCCTCAAGCTATTGAATTATAGGGAAATAAGAACTGAACAATCAAATAGACAAGTATGTTGTGGCTGTCATATGTATAATTAGGGACTTCGCAGTGTCCTTATTGACCGGCACATGGTAAAGAGGAGGCATGCACAGTGCACACTGAATGAAAAGTAAAAGTAGATAATATGAAAGCAAGCGACAAAAACGGGGTAGCATGTCACTGATACTAAATATAGCGCGATGTGATAAGAAAACTTTCAAGTTCAACGGATCTGCTAAAAATATACAACTTTTTGTTGATTTGTTGCTCCTTGGAGATGTTCCCTTAATTTGGGATGGTAGACTACGGCCCTGTGTAACTACTTCTATCAGTCAAATCTGCTATACGTTTAAAATGTATTTGATCGGCTACGGGTCTATCAATGTAGGCTATTCAGCGAAAAGAAAATGTTAAATATTACTAAGTTAATCATGAAGCCATCTGCCTTAGAAGTGGTCATCGTGCTATTGAATGGTGAATGGTGAATTGAACGTTCAGAGATGATAACGCTGGTTGTCCAGATAGCCTCAGCGGTATATGGAGCTCTTCGGCGATTGGTACAGGTCTTGACTGGATGGATATATTTGCTCACGTGTTCAGCGTTGTATCGGCGTAGGCAGAGTTACATTAGTCCGGCTATAAGTCTTCATTCCGGATAGTAATGCCGTTAACGTGACAAGAAGGCATATGTTGAGCATACCATTTTACGACCCATGTCAGACATCCAGATGAACTCTATCGAAGAATTTCTTGCAGCCTACAGGTTTAGTTGGGTCTCTAATAGGTTGGAGATGAGTAAGTAATAGCAGTTAGATTCTCATTATTATGCTTGTATTAGTTGCATTGAGTGAACTATACCATTCATCGACTCTATTTCCTATTTAGACCTTTGACGGTGACACGTGAAGCGTATTATAAACGCGTGTTGGCGGTATAGAAGTATTAGGTTAGCATATTACTATCAATAAATGTATGTAAGTTGTTTTATTGCCGCAATTTCGTCTACCAATAGCATACAAATAACATATATTAATAGCACTGGTTTAGACTCGGAGCTCCCAAATATCAGTGTAATTGCGGTGTGTGTCTTTCTGATTAAAGTGGGGTATATAAATTTGAAATTTTCATACTGCTTCGTGAGGTTAGAATATACGAAGTCGGCCAGTCACGGGACTTGGCTTACGGTTAGTGTGAAGTGAAGGCAACAAAAGCTTGAGCCAATATTGACTCAACACCAAGCTCCATGGTTTTTGCGATCATGTGTGCCAACTTTTATGATAAGACGTAGAATTACTAAACCAATGATAGCTAACTGTCAAGTACCAAGAATGGACTACAGTTTCAACCTCTTTATAAAATGACCTTGATGGTTTACGATAGTAGCGGCCTGACTGCGCGTCAGAGATTATATGTTTGAGCCGTAATATTCGCGGGGACAAATTTTCATCCGCTCCACACACACATAGTGTATAATGCGATACACAAGACACCATGCGATGTAAAAATTTAATAGCTCTGTATAAGGTATTGTTATGTACAGATAGACAAATGAAACTGATGGCTATGATTTTTATGAATCTTCAGCAGTGTGTCTTTCTCATAATATATTATATCAGTCTTATCAATATGACGATTGAATTCTACTACCACCAACAAAGTCCGCCAAGCTGCGTTGTCTGGATGATCCTGAAGGAATTGGGGATTGATTACAAGGGAACCGTCGTTGATTTGATTAAAGACGAACAGAAAGGCGCCGCATTTGCTAAAATCAACCCCAGAAAACAGGTCCCCGTGCTGAAAGATGGCGACGTGACTCTTACCGAGAGGTATAGGTTAATGAATTTCGCGTCGCTATAGATGTAACGAACGAATAGAAAACATCGACTAACGTATATAGGCAAGATAGTCTATCCCAAGCATGGCATGCCGACTTTAGCAATAACCTGGTAATCAGCGGCAATTTCGCTGCTGAAATGATCGGCTCTTGGAATATAGGTAGACCTATAGTTAATATCTGCCGTTGCAAATTCGTCGCATTTATACGATTTAACATCACTGTGCCAAATCTTCTTGTGTAATAACTATTCCCATTGTGCAGACAGGATGCGTACAAGACGTTTTCGTGTGTAATAAGCATCAATAACGAGCATTGGTAGCAATTTCAACGCACAATTGTTGAATTTCTAATACAGCATTCGATTGCATGCATCAAAGTCTGCACAAGTGCACAGCACATCCACGGGATTGAATTAACAGTCAAAATTACCCAGCATGGACCGTGCACCACTTCCGCAGAGCTCTTTAGTGACATACCGGTTGTGAATCGTTACAGAAGGCATGTTCTATATGAAATATGCTTCAGCTTGCAATTGTTCAGTGCTGACTATTTCGGTCCGCTAAGCGCTACACAGTATACGAGACGTATTTAATATAGGCGGAGGGTCTGAGCAATTCTACTAGATGTCTAAATTTGTAATAAACATTACTCGTTACACAGCCGATCAATAGCCATATACCTCTGCACCAAGTACGAGAAGGCAGATAAGAAGGAAAAGCTGTATCCGAGAGACCCATTGGAACAGGCCAAATTCCACGAGCTCATGATGCGAGATGTTGACAATTACCACTTCTTCGGCACATACCTGGTAAGAGTCCAACTTGAAAAGTTTTATCAGACCAATTTGTGATATTGCAACAATTGCATTGACTGTCTTGAGAAATGAAAATTATTGTTGTGCACATTATTTTCCACTACAATTATTGGTACAACTATGCCAATAGCCTGTCAAACGTGATGCACAACGCATGCAGTTTTTCATTGCCCGATATCTTTGTAGTCTATGATATTTACTAGTCTGCGTTTGTCAGACAATTCATACCCGGTCACAACCCCTCATTTGGCGGATTTGTGTTCACTAAATGTGCGTCGGACCATATTTAATCCAAACAAGACTATATAGTTTCTTACGGGTATAGTCTCGATACAGTGCGGTGTCAAATACAGCGTATTCGTCACTTGTTAAGTTGCTAAGTATAGGAATACCATTTGTCCTCTTTAACGAGTATTTTTCATCTTTGTACAATAAAAACAAAATTTTCTCAGATGACGCGTAAATGTTCTATTTTTTCGTATGGGGTACATTTTTCGTTTCGAGTGAGGCGATTAGACTGAAATGGTCAACCCGACAAAAAATACACGCGAAAAGCGGGGTTTTCTGAAACTGGCTAATAAAGGTCAACTGTCCGTGGAAACCGGCTAGCAATGTATCGAACAAAATTCACAGCATATAGCACAAAAATGCGAAGTCATGGTCTTGATTTGCCTGCCTTGCTTGGTCATCTGTTATTGCGTTTCCGCTTTCCCGTTACAATGGTATTGCGAAAAAAAACGAAATGATAGCGCCGAACCTGCAATCCATGCCTTATTCAGCATGCTGAGCTTTTTCGCTTCTGGCACAATTTACAAAATAATGAGAATCAGCCTAAAGTTCGTCAATGCCGGAGTTCGGATGTGAAGGATAACCAATCGCGTAAATTGCTGTCTCGGTGGATGAAAATAATTGTCATGGTATTCGAATATTGCTAGTCATCTCCGGACGATAGCTCTTGTGATAACTGCAGTGAACAGTGGACACTTAGGTGACCAGTTCGTAGATCGGATTCTGATGAATGATCACACGTCTCTTCCTGCAGAATGGCGAAGAAATCTTCGCAGGCAGAGCAAAAGGCGTGATCGAACCTCTATTACCAAGATGTGAAGAACGTCTCCAAGAGTACGAAGATATTCTAGCGAAGAACAAATACATTTTCGGATCTCATTTGACTTTCTTAGGTACGTATAACTGTATACTATATACCGGTATGCAGCTATCTTTCATATATAATTATATTTGAATTCGCAATTTCTCCACAATGACTCTTTACGGTCACTAACAGTGTAGAGATCTTCGTTCACGGTACATGCAAGTGTTTATTCCAGCAACATAACCCAAACCGGGCGTATACACAATTACACATCAACACTTCGGACGAGCGGCAGATAGTCCGCTCGCGGAGACAGTCCAGCACGAAAGAGCGCGAGTACGGTACTGCATGCGTGACAACGATAATATTGGTCACCTGCGGCAGTAGCAAGCAGGGCTGCTACAACAGCTTTAACTTGATATCAATACTATATTCGTTCTTCGTAACATTAGAAATCCATCTTGTGTGGGTGCATCGTGCACTGGTGTATAGTAGAGTGGGGCATGGACCGGAGCCGGATTGGATATCAGACCTGATTTTCTCATATTTGGCTTAGCCGGTTCGGAGCCTGATCAGTACACTTTTTCTGATACGCCCGGAGTCGGGTCGGAGCTGGAGCAGTACTTTTAATAAGAATATAGGGCAGCCTTACCCTCTTCCACCTTCGAATCAGTAGTTGAAGTGAAACCTTCGTGAAAAGAAACCACACACTAAGTCCAAGTCAGCACAACTACTTCAGATAACGGTTGGACTGGACTTTATCTTTGAGTTTTTAATTTCCAGTTTACATTTCTTCAATCAATATTCAGTACCATCTTGTGAGTAGATAATTATTATCGGAGTTTTTCAGAACGGATCACGGTCATTTCTAGTCGGACTAGAGATTAAAAAACAGGATCGGAGTAGGACTGGAGAATTTTTCGATCCGCTCCGCACTAGTATATAGACTGTTATCCGTCATTATGATAAGTCAGGGGTCTCGAAAGTGGCTTGGTCGGTTGAAGCATGGAGATAATATACGTTTCTGAACTTACAACGGCACATCGTAGCCGTCTTAATATCACGCATATATTTGTCAGTCACTTACACATAGCCTACTACATTAGGCTTACCATATTTTGGAAATCTAAAAAGAGGACATTTTTTCATAAATTTCCAACTTTCAAAATCGGAGTAGAATTCTCAAAAACCGGTTAATTTTTCCTACTTTGTGACTGGTTAACTGAAAAAAAAAAAAAGGTCATCTCTTCCGCTCAGATCTCAAAATAACGTTTTTTACTGCACATCGCCAGGTGGATGACTAAAGAAAAAAAGGTCATCTCTTCCGCTCAGAACTCACAATGCCAGGTGGATGACTAAAGAAAAAAAAAAAAAAAAAGGGCATCTTTTCGCTCAGAGCTAAATTCACCGTTTTTCACCCGTCGGAGCTTCATGTGTGTGTGCTAATATGTGGCATATCACTCGCAATTTGCTCTAAATCTGCTCTAAATCCTAAAAAAGAGGACAAAATCTCAAAAAAGAGGACAAAAGGGCGTCCTCCGAGGCCACTTTCAAAAAAGTCAAAAAAGAGGACAAATCCTCTTAAAAGAGGACGTATGGTAAGCCTATACTACATGTTTGAGATGTCGGATGGGGGTGTAATTTGTCTAGCAGTTTAATACTCCAGCTCAGTATGGTGAACGGTGACAAAGGTTTGAATTGCTCACAAATCGTGTTTTATGTTTCTCAGATTTCACCTGTGCACACACCGTCTCCGGCATGGCGATGACCGGCTTCAAAGACTGGGAGAAGTACCCGAATTTGAGAAAATGGAAAGATACCCTTTCGAAACTTCCGTACTTCGAAGAATGCATCAAGGCGCCGACGGATGCCAATGTACAGCTTTTCACTCTTCTTTTGGAGAAGGGACCTGAAGTTCTTATGGCATTGGCCGCCGCCCAAGAGCAAAAGAAATGATTGGTCATTTCAACTCAGAAATAAAGTACGCTTTAAGCTACATAATTTCGCTGGTGAACTAATGTATTTAATTGATTTGGGACAAATGATAAGTTCACCAATACCTCGTGACACTTTTGATTTAGATGTTTAATACAATCAAAGATTAGAATGAATCCTATAATTGATGTTCAGGGATATCTAGAACTGATAGATATCCCTGTTTATGTTACACAATCGATACAATAAACCTATTGTGTGTCTGCGCGAGCAGGTACAGAGCAGCAGCGTTTGTGAATATTTGTCAACACTCCGTGTCTAGAAAGCAGCGGTTCTTAACCAATGTTCCCACGAACCCCATGCAGTGGCACTTTCTCTGAAACAGTCGTAGTAATCAGTGATTGTATAGGATTGAGTCAGAATCAGATTGGGTACTAGGGTTAGTTCGGATATCAATAATTTTCACTATCCGGATAACGGATATATCCGGATATTTGGAATTTATCTGACCGGTTAACCGGATAATAACTGCTAAGTGAGATAATCGATTTCATGAGGTCTGCATGAAAAACGAATCGCAAAATCATTACACAGTGTTATTGTAGAGTACCTATACCTACACGCGCAGTACGAGCGAATACGAGAAAAACCACGCAAATTTAATGTTCACTGCTTCTCCAACACCTTCCTTATGAAGCACAATGCATCAATTGTGGCATCCTGTAGCTGGGTCCGGAATTTTGTAACAAAGAGTCCTCGTGCATTGAATTCTCTTTCAGCTTCTACAGAAGTGGGCTGAATAGTAAGCAGCGCTTCGTAGAGAGTATAAGGTTGGCATGTCGTTTCCCGGAAACTTCAACGACTTTACATTCCTTTTGACCATTCTTATGTTTAGGATTGTAGTACTAGAAGGACGAGTAGCTGTTAACTGATACTGGAATTGATGCCGACATGATACCTCGCTCTAATTCACGTGATCAGGCACGCAGCCCGCCGAAAATTTAGGGAGGTTTGAAATAAAATGAGGGGGTTTCGATTTTTTTTAAATTAATTATCAGCGGAAATCAATTACGCTTGCACGCACGCACATGTTTGCGAACATTCGATGTCATTCAGTTTCGCGGTATCACTCTCAGAATCACTAATTAGAATACACTTAACAGCATATCGTCACCAAGCCATCTAGAGATAGGAGCTAACGCATGCTAGGTCCGAGACGCGATGATATCTGTCGTAGGCCTATTGCAGATGCGATTATGTAGGTCAGCGATAATATCGTGAGCATCAGTCAATGCAGATGCGATTGTGCAGACCAGCGATGGAATAGTGTGCACACTGCACAGGACCTATTGCAGATGCGATTCATCAATCCAGCTGAACTATAGGCTTGTTGATCACGCGATAAATCAGGCCAGAGACGATAGCCGAGCGTGCGGCAATCAATGATCTAATGCAGTGGTTCTTAACCTTACCTCCAGCGCCCCTCAAGGGGTGCTGACGATTTTGAAGGGGGCGGAAACGCTCAGGGGGGATATGGGGGGCGCTGAGCTCAAGGGGGCGATATGGGGGGCGCTGAAAAGAAATGGCTTCACAGTAGATGATGTAGTAGTAGGACATATCCTTAATCAGTGTTCAAAGCAAATTAACATTCAACAAAACATGTCAAATCTCGAAATTTTGGTCGCGCTACGCGGCGACGTGTGCTACATATGTTTTCATTAATGTAGTTGGTTATTATAATTCATGTAAAATGAATTGCGCGTACTGTTAGATCGTCAATTTCCCGTTAAAACACTACCGTCACTCTTGCTGGGGTTATTTTCAACAATATTTATCGAACTAAGTATTATATCCTGCAGCGCACAGCGTGTGGAAATCGAAGAAGGCGAGGCGGCACTGTATATCACTTTTGAGAGTGAGAGCCCTTTTTACATAAAATATGCTTTGTGTGCGAAAGGAATAACTAAATATACATGTATTTGAGAGCTACAAAATTAAATCGTCCGAATATTTCTTCATCGTATCATAAAGGATGATACTATCTAGTGTTGTGGTCCATAACCTCACAGGAACGTTATGCAATATGAGTTGCTTTGTTCGAAATACATTCATGTTAAAATTAATAACCGTGTTCAGTACTAAATTCAATGTGAGCACTGAGCAGATATATGCATCCTATTCGCAGTTGACTTACTTAGTCACACAAAGCACGAAAACAAAATCCAAAATTTCCGCGTATTGCCCATCGCAGATGAGAATTAAGGATGTGTACATCTGGTTCGAACCACAGGATTTGAGACCGTACCCGATTGTTGTTATAACGACCTTGATCTGACCCTGAATATACCACATACAATTATTATGTGGTTATAGTCGAGTGGTCCTCGAGCGCGATTAAATCGCGAAATGTTTCCAATACTAAAGACCGACTGGACTTTGACCTCTTACCAGGACCGACACTGCTGCAACCCAAACCCCCAATCGAGGGGGGGGGCTCGAACGGTGCCTTAAATTATTTCAGTGAATGGACATAAATTATACATCATGTTTTACCGACGAAAAAATACGCATAATTATAGAAAATATAAATAGGCATTTCGGCGTCGGCCATTACCACGCCACGATGCACGAAGACACATGAAGTTCCGGCCAATAAGGGACTCCGAGAAGTGTGCCAAAAAGATCGTCAGCGAGAAAACCTTAGCCGAAGAAGATTGCCCTTATGTCCACCGTAAACTTCAATGTACATAAGTCTAATTGTCCATAGGCCCGAATTATCATGTCGTCGCAATCTGCACCCCACAGGACAAATAACATCCATTAGAGAAAAATTATTTGCCAGTGAAGAAATACCAATTTTAAACCGTGTGCGTACTTTAGTTTAATAAGTTTATGCGCTTCAATATCTTTTGACAATATAGCGAACAAGAGGTAACAAAGTAACAAGTAATGAAGTAATTTGTACCAACGGGCACGCCCGAATATGTTCATTTCAAGTATTATTTACCTGGCCTTCATTTTCCAAGACAACAGCTCCCTCAGCGCTACTGATAAATCTGATTACGTGAGCCGGGAAGTTAAAACGTTTATTGCGACATATATATGCAATTACCACCTATTCATTCACGCAGTATAGAAAAATTTGGCGCCTAGGGCGACCAGCCCACACAAACTTTGCTGACTATTGATATCACGCGACGGGGTTCTTGGGGGCGATGCTCCAAGAAGTTTGGTTCATCACGCTAGGGCAGTGTTTCCCAACCTTTTTTCACCCACGTACAGTTTCGAGGTTTTATGCAGTGCTCGCGTACCACCTACATAAGTTACGCGCGCCGACGGCGGTCAAAAAATCTTCCATCCTTTATGACGTCATAATCACGTATTTGGCCTATGCGAGGCGTAGTAGCAAATGCTATTAAACTAGGCATTATCAGCCTGGGTTGATGGGATGCATGTAATCGTTTTTACACCCCCAGTAACAAGAAGAACAGCATATTTAAATACCAGCAAACAACAAACGTCAATATATTTATTGCGATGGCTGCAGTTGTTTATTTTCCACTAGCTCAGCGGTTCTCAAACTGTTTTAAACACGCTCCCTGTTATGATGGTGAAAAGTTTCGCGCCCCCCTAATCGTCATATCACAAAATGCAACCAGAATGCTAGCAATCCCAGCGAATAATTTGATGGCATGGAAGGTTATGACAGTTGATAAGAGAATTCTAAAATATGCAATTAGGACTATACACAAAGCAAAAACAATGAAACGAAGATAAATGGCGTGGAGCGCGAAACAAATTTTCAGTTGGCTGCAGCTTCTCGCCCCCTTCAGATGCTTTCACGCCCATCAAGGGGGAGGGGGAGGGTCGATGCGGGGCATATGTTTGCTCACAGCGCATCGAAAGTCGCATGGCCGCAACAAGTCGGCTTCGTTTCTTCGACTTAATAGTCATCAGGGATGAAAGGATGAAAATCCTTGCTCGCACTCCCACGTAGAAGGGAAAATTGGCAGCTGGGGAATAGCGTGAGAAGCTAGAGTCGAGTACGAGGAGGCCGTACTAAGCCTGAAATTTGTCGGAAAACAATCTTTGTGTTCAACCCCACCTGATATAATAACTCCCTTCGGTCGAAAAAAACAGAATCTACTCGCGTACCACCTGGAAGACCTTCGCGTACCACTAGTGGTACGCGTACCACAGGTTGGGAACCACTGCGCTAGGGGGACTGGCGAAGGGCTGTAACGGCCCTTCCTCTTAGCCATTGTCGTCATTACAGTCCTTACAATACGGGGTGGGGGGCGCTAGAGCGCGATAATTTTTGAAAGGGAGCGCCGGAGGAAAAAAGGTTTAGAACCACTGATCTAATGTAACGATCTTCTCTCTAAGCCCTTGGGGACTCGCTAATTGGCAACACGCTTCTCGCTAATCGGCCGCGCACAACACTGAATACGAGTTATTGAAGCTTACTAAAAAGTGTAAAACACATTAGCAACGATGCTTTTTTATCCGGTTAACCGGCAGAATTATATCCGGATATCAGATAGTAAAAATACCTGCGGTTAACCGGTTAACCGTTATCCGGATAATCCAACCCTAGTACTGACTGAGCCAGATCGGAGCCGGATTCCATTTTGAAGAAATAGGATTGGAGACGGGACGGACTAGATCAGGGTTTCCTTGACTTTTTTGATCGCGAGCCCCTTCAGGTTGTGTAAGCTGTTGCGCGTACCTCGACATTTCAGAAGCCGATCACTGGAAAGTATTCACATCAACTATATTTAGGATATTCCACGCCTAAAATAAGCTATCAAATATAGACAACGTAGTCACAGTCCCACTCACACCGTCACTGCCGAAGGATAGTTTCTTGATTGTAGTTCAACACACCCCTTCACGGATCCCCTGAAACTAGTTCAAGGACCCCAGTTTAAAAATGGAATAGGGCTTTATGCCGCCATTACCGGTTACCGGGGTCAGCCAAAGAGTTAGGATTGACGAAGGAAACACACATAATCACATTATCTAATTGCATTACTTTGAGTGCATGGTACGATAGGGGGCGATAAAGATATGACATTATGATTCCTAGACTTAGGGATGGTGTGAACGTGAGGTTCACGTTCGCGTTCTGTGTGTGAACCTCAGAAATTTAGAGGTTCACGTTCACAAACGAACCTCGGTAGGTTCTGCACTGTGAACCTTTTTCATATATTACAATTTTCACCTCATTATACCACCTTTGGTTGAAATTTACTGCATTTCAACTGCGGGCCACTATATGCACGGCGCTGGCTGCATAAAAAAAATCAACACTAAACGAGCATGCACCTTGACAATCTCGAAAATTTTACTTGCTTGTTACAAAACTTGCTCGAATATTTGGTGACTCTATGCTGTGAGCTTGACCCGCAATCACACAAAATCTAGAGCGAAATAATACATGCAGTCAGCGAATGATGCTTATTCACCCAATCAATGAAATTGATATCGTTGTCCGATGATAAAAATCTAGTAGGGTTACGGGGTCAAATCTTGATTTTATATGTTTATTGTATCATACAAACCAAATCCGTGCAATTGGGATGTTGGCTACTTCTGTATAACTTGTCAATGAGGTAATATAGGTAGCAAGTATATAGAAACCCGTTTTACACTCTGGTCAATATCAACGCCGAATACATTGTCCGGTCTGGCCTAGACCGTTAAGGCGTAAGATTATATTACCTTGCAAGTCCTCGTCAAAATTGTTGGCAAAGCGACGGAAGATATTGATTTTATGGGATTATTATATCATTTGATTGCCCCAGTTAATATATTTGGCGTCAATATGTACTTCAGCATTGTGGCATTATGTGGCCCGAGTCGTCGCTATGTGTCGTCTACATATTATTATAGGCTATCACGTCACTGAAATGTAGGGTTAGAATTAGCATTATGACGTCACGTGACGTCATGAGGTTCACGTTCGCGTTCACACAGAACCTTTCAAAAAGGTTCGCGTTCACACGAACCTGAACCTTTCGGAGGTTCACACCATCCCTAGAACTGCACACTTGCACAGTGCACACCGTTCAATATGACCATTTGACACCGCTAGGAATTATCAGACTATGTGCAGCAGTCCGCCAATAAAATTTAGTGATTTAATCATTCAAATATATCCAATGCTCATTTCAGTTTTTAATATTTTTGAAAATTGGTCATTCACCTCATCTGACCATTGAATTATCTGTAATCCACGGGTGTCAAACATACGGCCCGCCAGACGATTTCATCCGGCCCGCGAAGCAATTCTGAGTAGATTGATTTTTTTTTAAATAAATTTTCCAGCACATTTGTAACAAATGTTGAGATATTTTGCAGAAAATACTTCCATGTTTATAATGCCAATTACCCGACTACATCACTGTGGTTTCATTCTAGTTACCACTATAGTAACAAGTCGGTGAAATCAACATCTAATTTCAAGAAGGCAAAAAGTGCACACTAAGTTCGTAGTTTTAAACAAATATGGACCAAACAGGTAGTTATTCATAGAAGCGAAAACGTCAATACGGAACCGTGATGGACAGGGAAATATATTAGTTGCACAAATATATATTTGAAAGATTTATGGTCGCATTGCTGCGTCAGTTTCGACCTAATATATCCCCACACATCAGAGAAACCGGACTAGCGGTTTATTAATAATAAACCAAACTACAACTGTGTTGGGAGCAAGTCACTACCTTCGAGTCACGAGTCATCTCGAGTCATTGCACATTTTGACTCGAGTCAAGTCAAGTCAATCGATTTTCGAAGGTGACTCGAGTCAAGTCAAGTCACTCGGTTTGTGGAGGTGTCTCGAGTCAAGTCACGAGTCAAGTCACAATTCAAGTCACAGTGAATTTTCGAAGTATGAGTGATGATTCAAAGTCATTACATTTTGCTCGCTGCATTAAGGACATTAATTGGTCATTTATCTTGAATCAAATAACAAATATGAAGTTAAATACATGCAAAAAGGCGTTGTACCACTCACGCACACGTAGAACTGCTAATAAAATACGTGAATAACTGTATAGCTACATGTTATAGTCTGTTATTATCATCCAAAATTGAGGATCGAATACGAAGCCTCGTAAAGTTAGAACAAATTGATAACGTACATTACACTATACCCAACCATCCACACATCCGTGAGAATATAAACGCATAAACTATATTCGTTCGATTTAAATCATACAAGAGGATTGGTAAATGTGAGCGCTATGCGCAATGTTAGCACTGGCCACTGAGCCGTCTAAGAAACAGAGATACGTTACTATTAGATTAATCTACTACTACGACAACGTAAGCTGTGATAATTACGTTTGCAGTCAATTTATTTGTGATATAACAATGGAGGATCAGTGAAATGTACTATCAGTGAATGACTGGTTGCTTTCACTAAGTGACACCGGCGTATCGAGAACAATCCGAACATACACAAGATGCAGTGATTTAATCGACAACGTTTACTTGATGACTCGAAATTGACTCGTGAAATTTGCTCCGAGTCACGAGTCAAGCCACATTTCTGAACCGCCGAGTCAAGTCATTTTGGCAAAGTGACTCGGGTCATGTCAAGTCATATGAAAAAGGTGACTCGAGTCTGACTCGAGTCAAGTCATGACTCGAGTCATCCAACACTGCAACTTCCGCGTTTCCAATTAAATATCTTGTATTCCTCGCAACCCATATGCAGAGCTAACGCCAGACTACGACTAAATCGAAGGGAGCATAGATTGTGGCTACTTATATCTTCATCAATGCCACTGTTTCAGCAGTTCTTAACTGTATTCAACTGGCAATCATCGTATTTTTGCCAATTTCATTGTTCGAGAACAGAAGTTTTGCGACTTGCTACTTTAAAAACCTTACGATCTGCGTATTATCTATATATGGTTTAAGGTATTCAAGTGAAAAGCAAGAGCACGAGGTAACATTTTGGAATCGGTTGACTGGTCCGGCCCGCGAGCGATTTGAATGCTTGAATCCGGCCCGCGACGCAATTTGAGTTTGACACACTGTAATCTGTTTACCGTTGAAATATATCAATCTGTACATTCAAACGAACCAAACCAAAGAACCCATATCTGGTTTATGTGGTGGGTTTCATGACTCACAAAACCCATCAAATATACATATTCAAGTGGTTGAAGCTGCGGATATCTTGCAATTTTTTATTCATGGTATTTCGACTACTGCGGTCATTTACACCAGGTCGTATTTCCATATTATAATTCCAAATCTGCCTAATTGTATCACGGGTTACTTTTCGTACTAGGCCTTTGTAAGGCACCGCTTACATTGCGATGAAGAGCCTAGATAAACCTCCAACTCTTAGGAATTCTGTCGGACTCGAACTCGCAACCGAGTGGTGTTTGCAGCTGTGTAACGTATACCACCACGATATCTTACCACTATATTCTATCGATTGCAACATAAATATAATACCCGCCATCAGAATCCGGCTGTCCACTAACTAACTAATATCAGGTAAATAGCAAAAACGTCAAATACATACAGACACATACAGAAAACTTGGTCAGAGTATGAGGTTCAAAACAAATAAGACATGCTGTAGGCCTACAAATGTAGAGGTATAGGCTATAACAGGGGTTCTCAACCCGCGGCCCGCGGGCCGCATGCGGCCCGCAGACGATTGTTTTGCGGCCCGCGACTCCTTTCGATATAATCACTACTGGCCCCGTTTTGTTATGGAAGACCGATGTGTCACATTTGTCGAAGAACAGTTGTTGTAACAAAGCCTAGAAGCTTGAAATGATAGCACGATAGTTTCATCTGGAGTTATACATATCAAACGTTGCTAGCTTGGTTTCAAGCCCAGCAATCCATATTTCGAATCATATTTAAAATTGCCGACGACGTGACAGACGCATTGTTCAAAATTGCTTGGAATATCGCTAAACCCAAGAATCTGCTAGAGAAGGTATGACTTCAATAAAACTTTAACGTACTGTGCGAATATTCGCTGTTTCTGGAACTTAGCAAAAAGTCCCAAATCACCTGACAAATTTCGAAGGTACAGTTGTCTGATTCAGCAATCACCAGAAGAGTAATAGCGATCTCAGTCGATATTTTATCGCATGCTCTGTAACAGGTTGGCACGTAGACTACTTTAGCCTAACATTGGACCTATCCATCGATGCACACAGTGCACACACATTGCATAGCTAATTATCCTGGTGCTTTTTATAGGAATGGTCATGGGCATATTTCCAGAGGAAATGCTGACGTGGCAAACGTGGGAAGGGGACCATGACATCAATTTGACAAAGCTGACTTCCATAACTATTGGTGTAGGGCTCCAGCCATGGAAGGGAAGGCGAAGAGTTGATTGATTTGCTCAGAAATGACCCCTAACGTCTCAATTCTTCTCATATCACTGAGAGCTCAAAGTGATAATGACCTCAGTAACGAAAAATTCACCGTAATTTTATACTTGCTCGCTCACGCATTGAAACAGAGAGTTCGGTTCTCTGGTGGTGGAAGGGTTTGAGGGGTGCATATACTATAATACCGACATGGCAACGAATGGAATGTACGCTCCATGAAGGGATTTACTTGCGCCACTTGAAGATCGATATTCTCACAAAAAAAACAGCACCTGCGAACCTACGAACGCTCTCCATTAATGCTTTAGAATGCATAAAAATGCACTAAATGCCCGAATAAGACTGATAAATAGACCTAAATTTAATAGTAGCTCACAAATACATGGTGATAAAGTTCTGCGGCCCGCAGCGTCTCTTAGTGTGAAAATGCGGCCCGTTATACGAGGGAAGTTGAGAACCCCTGGGCTATAACATAACTACATATAGAATGTATATGTTTTTTAATTACGAGATAAAGCTGCAGCGAAGTGATCTGTTGATCATCGACTCTACTGCAGCTGATAGGAGGAAATTGGTTATAAATTGCGTACATCACACTAAAACAGTGAATGGTGAGACTGACAGTGTAGATCAGGGGTGTCAAACTCAAATAGCGTCGCGGGCCGGATTCAAGCCTTCGAATCGCCCGCGGGCCGGATCAGTAAACTGATTCCCAAACGTTATCTCATGTCCCTGTTTGTCATTTGAATGCTTTATTATGAAGCACATATAGATACGGTAATACACGGATCATAGGGGTTCTATTCCAGCAAGTCACAACACCTTCATTAGCGAACAATTGTACTGGCAAAAATACGATGATTGTCCGGTTGAATACAGTTAACAGCCGACAAAACAGTGGAGCTAACGACGATAAAAGTTGCCATAATTCTATGCTCCCTTTGCTGTAGTTGTAATCTGGCGAATACACAAGATATTTAATGGTACACGTTTTCACTTCTGTGAATAGCTACTTTTTGATCCATCTTTCCGTAAAACACTGAACTCAGTGTGCACTTTTTGCCTGCTCGAATCAGAGAGAGTGAAAGCTCAACACCGCGGTCGGGTGTTTATAATGTGGTCTAAGACCATGCTCGGCATGTGCACTTGTGTAGTCTTGAGGGAATATTTATTCAAAGTATTTCCTGCAGAAAATATCAACAATTGTTACATTTGTTACAAATGTCCTGGATATAAGTATATTTCAATCCACTCAGAATTGCTTCGCGGGCCTGATGAAATCGTCTGGCGGGCCGTATGTTTGACACCCCTGGTGTAGATGTAAGAGTACATGTCAGTACAGATGGAGGAAAGGAATTAAGAAATACATCAATGTCAAATAAACAAGGTATGTTGACTGGTACTTGTTCACACTAGAATTACTCATAGCTTTCGCATGATTCAACAAGATCGGCACGGCACAGTGTCTTAAATGCGTATAAAGAACTGCTCCTAATATAGGTTGGAATGGAGTGCCATATTTGAGGACCTTGATAGGCAATGGTTTTATGGTGATCCTTAGGCAGATACAAGTTCACAAGAGAACCTCTTGTGAAATGAGAATGATGTTCACTGAAATGGGTAAAATAGTCAGGGAAAATGTCAGGTAGGGTATTATTGTAGTACTTATGCTTTAGAATACCGTCTTCAAATCTAGAGTGTAGGTATCATCAATTTTCAAGATTTTTAGACTATCATACAAGGGGTTAACGCGAGCTCTGGGATTGGCAAAAGCATATTAGTTTGATGGCTTTATTTCGTTGACTCCTAACTCGATCCAAGTGCTTAGCTAATGTGGATCCCCAGAGGATGACATATGTGCAAGGGAAAAATTATTTTTAGCTACTTACCTAAAGACATTCTTGGAGGTATAGAACTTCAATATTAACATTGAAATAAACCCGAATATTTTCGGCTAACACTCACCAAAGGTAATTGTCACAACTAATTGGAATGCACATATGCTATATCAACAATCGTATCAGCAAATATGAAGTCATGTCACGGAGTTATCTGTGTAAGAAATGTCAATTGTCCAGTTGAATACGCTTGGAATATCTATATCAATGTATTATAATGGTATTTTAGGCAGTGTGGCGATTGCCCGTGTAGGTCTTGTCCACAGACGTTTGCTCACTATTCAGTGCTATATTTGCCAGTTATACGGCCGCCCGGCTTTGTGCTCATTTGGAGCGCAGTCCGATTCAGCGGTTCCTGTTCGCAACCTAAATTTACCAAATTTTCTCGAAGCATTTCTCGCGCCTTTGTTGGTTCTTACAGATAAGTAACTGTGGATTCTGATTTTGAAGACAAACATTAGATCGCGCCGAGTCATCGTCACTGCGCAAAATACTATTTACCATACCTATAACTGTTTATTCGTTATCAATGACCGTTGGTTGTCGACTCTCTTTCGACAGTGACGGTTACGTGTCACGATTTCGATAAACGCGATCTCGTGGTTTAGGCCAGATGGTAGCATATTTCTCAGACCAAATGTATGAAAGTAATAAATGTGTCGTAATGGCAACTACATGCATGGCACTATCTTGAAGCCATTAGTCGAAATTTTTTGTTAACAGCAGTGTGTGTCTTCGGGATAATAATTTGAAATTCCTGTGCTGTGTATGAGACGCCGTTTACCGCTGCTGGGTAGATCATGCACCGCGTCTTGTTATGTGCTGACCACGTTTCTGTTCCCCCTTATCTGTCTCATTATTTACTTAGTTTTTTTGGAAAAACCGAATCCATTATCGTTGATTTGCAAAAAGGGCAATGTTTTTATTCTTTCTGTTCTGTTCCATAGACTAGTAATAACTGTGAGTCAGGGTTTTCAAACAGAATAGATTTTGCAGCTGTATGGCCAGTGTAAACCTTTACCACTGCCTTCGTCTATCTCAGCAGTGGTTCCAAACTTGGGCCATATCGCACCCCAGGAGGCTTTTTTGAGAAACAAGGGGGCGAAAACACCAAAGGGGCGACTGGGGGGGGCGATGGGAGGCAAAATGTTAGGAAGTCCTGTGAAATATTGGGGGAGATGTGGTACCGATGAATCAAGAATTGCAAAATTATCTCTGGCCCCGAAATCTCCAACCAATAATAACAGATCTTTTGCCGCCTCAACACTTTGATATAAGCTCTACCTACCGGATATATATACATGAATATGTTTCAATTGAAAACATATTTTTGCACGTTCAATATTTGTTGCTCGAACGTATCATCGGTCCCCACCCGGTGGGTCGGAAGGAACACGACCTTGGGGACCTATGAGACATATGATCAAAAACTTAACTGTTCCAACTATTCTTGATGCGTAGGCTAATATAATCTAAGCTACAGCACCATCCAAAAAAGACGTTTGGTCGCAACCGCCGAGAAAATAGAATAAATAATTCCTCAAATGTTGCCATGAAATCACGTTTCGATTTAACCACAAACTTACAAATTTGAGGGTGTTACATACACATTGCCCGTAAATCAAGATTTTGACTTTCAAATAGATCATTATAACGATAAAACATCATAGGTAATTGTTAAATACAGCGTCTATGTGTGTGGGCATGTTTTTTGTTGATGCATGACTAGTTAATCCAACTATTTCGCTTGATTTGGCTATGGTATCATTGGCCTTAACTCTATAAATTATGTATTTGAATTGAAAAAAGTCCACCCAAGGATGGTATTGAATAAAAAATATGTGCCGTTATAAAGTCTGGTACAAGCCCTATACTTCACATTAAAATTATTGCAGGTTTACTCGTGTTGAATATTTCAAAGTAAAATGAATGCGTCGATCGAAATTTATTTTACATCCCCCAAAACAGAAGACATCCGCCAGAGACCCCATAACTCATGCAGGTCGAAGTTTTTTAGCATATGAGGAAGGATTCTGCCGACATGCAATTGTAGATAAATCCATGGAGTGTAATCATGAGATTATCACAGAGAATTTTGCAAGTATTTTCGGTCCCAGTGTCTCATCGGTACCACATCTCCTCCTATTTAATACACACGGCCAAAATGCACGTGAAGACTGCTTATTCTGCATATGATGCGAAAGTTAACTAAAATAAGATCAACTCAACGGAAAGTAGACGTGGAAACCAGTTTTCCGGGCACCTTCTAGAATATATGACCTTATTTTAGTCAATTCACCAGCGATCAGAGGTAATAGAATAAATTTCCCGTATATATACGTCCTCCTTTTCGAATCCGTAAATATTGGGGGGGGGGGCGAAAATTTGTGTCGAGCTTGATAAGGGGGCGATGAGTCGAAAAAGGTTGGGAACCACTGGTCTAGCTCTTACCTCGTTAGAACCAGGATTTAAAGAACTAGCAAGATATAAAAAAAAATGTCATTTCTCCCTCTAGCTGTGACTATAACGGAACAAAATACATTTTGCTTATTGCTAAATTGTTAATTTTTCCTATAGTTATACTGTATTATATATGGATGACTGCATATTATTTCATAATATAGTTAAATCTGACCTAGGAACATTTTTGCAAGTGGTTCTTTGCTGAAAAGAGTTGAGTAGCCCGACATCTTCTTAATACCAATACCGACCTAAGCCGACTCCAGAAGGTCTACCTAGTTGTTGGGGGTTTATCTAGGCTCATCCTCGTCACTTCATCCGTAATAGCGATGTTAATGCTTAGAAGTCAGCCTTGCTACAAGTCGGCAGCTACGGAATAAAAATGTAGATAATTGGCCCGGTGCAAATGACCATAGTAGTCGACAAACACCATGAATACCACAAACAAACAATTAATACCAATACCTAGTATCAGATTTCAAGGATCTACCGAATCCCTACAATTGTGCCCTGGCTATTAAAATGGTTTTCATGGTTTTCAAGAGTACGAATAATCCGAGGATGTAATATATTTGCGGTATCACTGGACTTGCTTCGGTACGTTTGACAGTATATTCTCGTGACTTTCGCGGTCATCCTCAGGTCAAGTTGTAATTGTGTCCTTGATTCTTACACAAGAACTCTTTGCGGTCACTTAGAATTTAACGCCCTATGTCAATACTATATCGGAGATTCCTAAAATACCATAAACATATATTCTGGTATAAGTGCGTCAGGAAGTTTAAACAATAAGTACATCATCATGCTAACAGCTGTATCGACAATCCAACAGTAACAGCTGTAACATTATACGCGGTCATTCGCCAGCTCTGCTGAGACCAATGACAGGCGGAGTTCAGTGCGGAGGAGAGAGGATTCCACTAGCGGAGGTTCCAACCATCGATATCGACAACAGCGCCAGAAGCCTATATAAATCGCCTCTTTGAAGGAATCCTCTTTTTATCCTAACCGGACACTGCGGACTGGCGGCACACCTATTCAAGATTGGTTGTAGGCTACTGATACCCCACTCTGTAATGTTCCCGAAGCGATTGGTCACATGACGTTGAAACAGTGGCATTTGGCATTTCAGATATCTGCAACATGCTACCAGCATTCGCCTGTGAATATATCTTTAGCATATTATTATATTTTACCTTTCCCAATCATGTATTTTGTGTGATTTCATCGTTTCATAAGTTGTTTTTTTATAATAATATCCGGAGAGATGACGATTGAATATTATTATCACCCCCTAAGCCCGCCGAGTTGCGTCGCGTGGATGGTGTTAAAAGCACTTGGGATCGAGTGGGAAGAAAAGATAGTCGACATATTTATAGAAGAGCAAAGAACCGAGGAATTCGCTAAGTTGAACCCTATGAAACAGTTACCTGTACTCAAGGATGGGGATTTCATTCTGACAGAAAGGTTGGTGTTTGTAACCGTTGCTAATTACTAATTCCGAAAAGTTTCAAGCTATACGGTCTGACATAGGGTTGCATTTGAAACAAACGGTGTTTTAAAACACTTTGTTTAAAACACGATTTTAACAGTGTTTTAAACAAATGCCTTAAAAAACAAATTGTGTTTTTTTTCAAACGTTGAATGAGTATGATATACTTATTTAAATACTTACGAAAAACATGTAGTATGAGCCTGCGGAGGTATACGATATGGAGTGGTTGGAAACCTCGAAATCGTCGTCGGTTCAACAGTTATAGCATGTAGATATAGAACATTGGTACGGAATGGGTGTTCTGATGATGATGACCGCCGATCGTAAAAATGCGCATAACGATGTATAGTCCTTGATAAAGATTTTTTGGCCTGCTTATGACAATGGTCGGAAGCCCATTTCGTCGAAGGAGCCATATTTACCCAATATTTTCAATTGCCAATGCCAATTCACTGTGGCGTCACAATTAAAAATTCGTGACGTCATGGCTAAAACGAACAAAAAACAAACATTTAAAACATGTTTTATAGATGTTTGTTTTAAATTGATTTTTGTTTCAAACACAACCCTAAATGCAACCCTAGTCTGACACCATTTTCCTTTGGCGTTATGTCAGAGTTGTCTAAAATATCAGATGTTCAGGTCCATGTTGCGTGTGAGTGTGATATGCGCTTGCAGTATAGGACATATTCCTAAATACAAACTATGTCAACATCTTCTTTGGTGGATGTGGTAAACTTACAGAAAGTATGGAAGTTGACAACGGACAAATATAGGCCTATATCAATGAAGATTATCCGGGCAACTGTCGCAATGCTTATAGATTTTTATCCACCGATTCTTTGTTTGGACAGATATCCTTGACTATGTGCTTTCGAGTGCGATATATATTTCTCTTCCACATTGACCGAACCATGCTATTCTCCGGCCGCTTTATCTTTCGAGGCATAGTGACTAATGAGCCTGTAGCTCCTAGCAGCCAATGGTGGCCAGGACAGGCATTTATTGCCATCACGAATCTTTCGAGTCGGGTCCCTGTCTTAATCTCCGGCGAACCTTTGGTTAGGAGCCACTATTCCGAGGTATATATATATATAGTTGTCTATATCTACAAACCTGTCGACTATCACTGACACTAAAGAGGACTGCGGGAATCTGTTTTGAAAATCCGTAAACTGATAGCTACATTCGTGCACTAAGTACAGATATACGAATATGTGGTCGCATCGTACAAGATGCATTCAAAGTGACACCGTTACCAACACTGTTGGTAGATGTTTATTGTTATGCAGCAATGTGTTTTTACGCAACCAAATAATCAATCAATCAATCAACGGAAATAATTATCATTAGCCGGCGATGTATCATGAGAAATCGTGCTGTCGTCCCTACCACGAGGATGACGAGGTTTTAAGTGGTTACATCAACATAACGAAGTATGGCTTTAGAAGGGCAATTGCCTTCCACTATTAATACATTGATTGTATCTGTACTGAAATGTCTGCAGTGTTGTGCCTCTTCCACGGGTATCGTACTGACTATGAGTTGGATCATTTGAACTAAAATACCGCTAGCGCACCACAGTTTATGTGTCGAGTAAACGAAACAAAGTTGGGCGGGGTTTTCGGTAGTGGGCGTTTGGTATCTGATTCGTTGCCCAGACGGACATCGAGGAAAACAGTTTGGCAAACAATATGTAGGCCTATACTAAACGTTTGTATGACTCTACTTAGCTCGGTTATACAGTATCATAGTATTCGTAATCGATTAAGCGATTCGGTATCACCATTTCAAACTTGATTTCCAAACGTTTTAATTTTTCGTTCGACCTCTCGATCGGCGCGTCATCCATTCGAACTCCGGTCGTGTCCGGCCGAATACTTGCTGATAAACCGCATGTTCGTCGCTTCTGGCGTTGAGCGTAGAGAACCTCATGGCTCGTTCGCCTCTCCAATGTCAAAGAGCCATAGTGATGCGGGCGAAAATTTACTGCCTTCCTTCCCTACGAATACGAACATTTGTCTCTGTTCATGCCGGTCCTTGATAAATTGTTTGTTGGCATGACAATTTCTCTCAATACATATCTTATTTTGGAAATGACATTAATCGACCGTGACATCGAGACTCCGAAATAAATATAGAGAGGAGGTCCAAATTAGAAATAACAAATAGTGTTGTCATTGTCACAGACTTCGGCCTGCTCTCTATAGGCATGAGAAATATTTTTGTAATAAGTAGGACTATTTAATTCGTGTTTTACAGCCGTTCCATGGCCATTTATCTTTGCTCAAAATTCGAGCCGACAGACAAAAAGAACAAACTCTACCCTCGGGATTTCCTGGAGCAATCACAATTTCTCGAACTTATGTTGCGTGATATCGACAATTATCAAACCGTTACAAAGTATTTGGTAAGTGTAATAAACTTTGAGGAAAATGTATGGCGCGCCAAATTCGTACATTCTGAGTACATTCTGTTAATGCTCTATGTGCATTTTTCCTAACTGATATTAAATTTACATTGCTCACTTCACCACATTGACGTAACCAAATGCACCGGGAAGTAGCACGCATTCGTAATTATGCAATAAAGATCAACCTTATAAGTGATTATGCTGAATATCTCCCACTTCTTCGGGAATTACAGGAATTGAAATACCTGGATTTCCAACGTAGGCCACACTTGTTCTTATACCTATTTCATTTATACAGAATGTAGAATTGGTGTTCGATGGCAGAGCCACGAAGATGGTCGATGAATTTCTACCCAACTGCGAAAAGTTTCTTCGAGAATATGATGGCATACTGGCGAAAAGCGAGTACATCTTTGGCGATCACCTAACATTCTTGGGTAAGTGAATTTTGTAATAGGAATAGCCTATATTAATGTCATGCGGTCCTGATCAGACCGAAATTCATAAGAGACATAGCTGTCTACCACACTTTCATTGTATATATAAGCAATGCATTTTAGTATCTCAAAATACCTAGAGCCCTAAGCCCTATAGATTCCCATCATGATCCATGAATGATACAGGTAATGCGATGCAAGCATTTATGCCTTCATCGCTGTTGGTTGTCTAGAAACGATGTGTTGAGATTTCATGTGTTATATAGCTTTGGTAGTCAAGTGCACGGCGTATTTACCAGGCCTACCATATGTCCCTTTCCTCTTTCTGGAGGATTTGTCCTCTTTTCTCATGAACAGTGATTGGTCCTTCAATGTCTCTCTCAAATTCCCAAATGTCCTCTTTTTCGTATTTCTAGTTAGTCGCTTATACTTTCATCAAAACTCTTTGGCGAGAAATCGCATTTTAACCCCATACAATACTATTACCATGAAGCATGGTGAATTACTTATCTAGAGAGGGTTCAACAAATTGCCCTGCCAATCCTTTGTAAACATTGTTCGACCATCACCGTAACATCTGGGCCTTCTTACACGCGAGGATGATCAGTCACAAATTTGAACTTAACAGATGCTATAGCATCAGTACCGCTGGTCGTATCGACAAATTCGTGGTTTTAAATGCGCGAATGTTGAGTTGAGTTCGAACTTGAATTCAGTTAAGTTCAAACATGCGAAAGAAAAGTTGCACACAGAACCTCACATGTAAGACGGCCCGTTAATAGAGCAAAGGTGTGAGTTTTGTAGACCTATAGCCTACTATTAGTGTTACTGTATTGTAGGCTTCGTTCTTTCTTCTTGCAGAAGCGTGAGTAGTTATAAGGCTATAGCTTAGAGCAGGGGTCGCCAACTCAAAACGGGTCGCGGGCCACTTTTCAAATTTCGTAGCGGCCGCGGGCCGCATGAATTCAATATCGATATAAAGTATAGGCAACCACGTTTTAAAACTCTATGTCAGTACAACGCTGTGCTACCTAACATAGTCGATGGGCATAGTGATTACAAAAGAAGTGATATTGTATTAGAATATCACCGTCATCAATTTCATTTTATTTTGAACTCTGAGCTGTGCACGATACCTTGGGGGCTAGCGATATACGCTACTAGATGAAAGACCATCTCCACGTAAAGCTTGATCTCGTGAAGAAGCCCTAAGTCAGTGGTTCTGAAACCTTTCTAGACATGTCCCGCTTTATGATACTGAAAATTGTCCCCCCTCCCCTTATTGTCACATCACAAAATGCATCCATAGAGCTAGCAATCCGAACGGATAGTTTAATGGCATGGATGGTTATGAATGTTGATGACAGAATTCTATAATATGAATTCGGGACTATACAAAGAGCAATAACTATAACTATGAACACGAGATAAATCGCGCGAAGCGCGAAAAATTTTTCAGTTCACTGCAGCTCAGCGCCCCCTTCAAATGCTTTCACGCGCCCACAAGGCGACACGCCCCACAGTTACAGAACCACTGCCCTAAACCGTTTTCTAAGCGTCTCGGTCTTGGCAGTATTTCAGCCATTGCAGGTCAATTTCAGCATTTGCAAAATGTTTTCTTAGCTTTCTTCCGAAATCGCAAATCAAGTCGCGGGCCGCAAAATATGACCTCGTGGGACGCATGCGGCCCGCGGGCCGCGTGTTGGTGACCCCTGGCTTAGAGCTTACTTGCCTGCATAAATGTCCTCTTTTTCAGGTGTTGAAAACATGGTAGTAGGCTATTTACAAATTTCAATGAACTATAGAACTATACGCTATTGTAGGAATATTTCGCCACTTCGTCGGTTATATATATATTATATACGTCCAACAAGGTCTACAATTTGTATATATTTAGATATTCTCTGTGTAAGTCTTATTAATTAATAAAAATATGCGAATCAGAATTTGAAGGCGGTAACAAATCATCAATGCTTTGTTCATCAACGCACAGCCGATGCATAATAATTAAATTAAATTCATACACGTAAGATACTTTCGAATGACAGGAAATCTCACTGTTCTATCAGATTTTGCGTGTGCTCACACGGTGTCAACTATGAGAATGAGTGGATTCAGCGAATGGGACAAATATCCCAACGTGAAGAGATGGAAACAAGCACTGTCCAAACTCCCATACTTCCAGCAGTGCGTCGAAGAAAGCTCGAAAACCAACGCCGATATGTACAAACTATTACTGGAAAAAGGGCGGGAAGTAGCCTTCAACACGTTCACAGCACAAAAGTAGTAATGAGAGATGCCATCATATATGTAGAAATCGGAAATATATTACATTGGAAACATTCGGGTATCGAATATCTCCGGCGGGCAATAGAAACTCCTAACATGCGTGCTGTATGTGTTCAAATTAGCTAAATCAGTAGCAGAGGGCGAGGTAGGCAAAGGGTGAGGTAGGCAGAGTGTACAGTGTAGTGCAGTGATACAGTTGCTTGGAGCATTTGGTGATGGTTGTATTTATAGGAGCGCTGGGATCAAGTCAATACCGTCGAGTAGCAAGGTTGCAAATAACTTCGATTGAATGCATATTGTTACTCGGATCAAGCAAAGTAAAGTACTTTCAATATCTTTCAAATCAAGTCACGGGAATTTGTAAATTTGTTAAAAAGAGGGTGGGGACGTAGCTCAGTGGCAGAGCGCACGTATTGCATGTGTGATGGCCCGGGTTCAATCCCCGGCGTCTCCACTACCACATTAGTGAGTGATATTTCAATGTGACCAGCTTTCTTCATAAATTTGCTCTTCTCTTCCACTTACATTTGCAATTCTAGGTTATGAGCAAAGTTGAACAACATCGTGTGTCTTATTCCAAAACACGACCAAGAATATATTTACTCGCGTAGCGTTAATGCTTATCCCTCGTAGTCAAATGGTGTTTACATGTGTAACTAAAGACTGCAGATGATTCGAAATGGTACGAAGTTACATAAAGTTTGAGAACCCCCGCATCAGAGAATAAGTTATTTTAGACTTGAAAATTGACTATTGATTGATTGCATATTCTACATACGTCGAGTTCGAGGCAAGACAAGTCATTTTAAGGCAGTGACTCGAGTCAAGTCATTCAGAAAACATGACTCGCATCTGACTTGAGTCCATCCAACACCAATATGTGGAGGAGGAACGTAGAATAAATTTATTTCTAAATTTCGTCGACATAGACCATAAGAGACAAATTTTTGCTCTGAGTAAAGCAAAACTTGTTAACTGCATTTTAAATAAATTTATGATTGTCCTATACTGAAGCTTGTAAAGCCAGCCTATTTCCAATGTTTCAGAGGTGGTCAAAGTAGTCACCGTCGCTACTCAAGTAGAAGTAGAAGTAACGCCGGAATTTCTACTCAAGTAGAAGTAGTAGTGCTGGTTCACAAGTAAGTAAGTAAGTAGGCATTCTACACCTATTTTTGCCTATAAAACTGAAAACGATCAAGTAGAAGTAGAAGTAGTCTAATATCATAACTACTTAATAAGTAGTGCGAGTAGACAAAATCTACTTCAAGTACTTCAAAAAGTAGAACTACTTCGTTACTGACCACCTCTGTCTTGTTTATAACCCGCAACATGGATTCAGTGGATACTGAGATATTGAACTTTGTGAAAAATCAGCTAGGTTCTCACAAACAATTCATCTCGTACAAATCTATACGTGGCTGTAGCTATATATAATATTTTCAGCCAAAGCCAATTTGATGGCAGTTACGAGCATGTAGCAGTTGTTACGTATTCGATGTCGTTGTTGATGGAATTGACCATATCGAACATGTAAAATTGAATCGGGACCACGTATAATTAGGATAATGGTATAGATGACGTGTTCACTTCTCAATACAGCTGAAAGGTCAAGAAAGCTCTGTGAAGTCGAACAGTCAATGACTGGAAAATGGACTGGAAATGACACCAAGTCAGTAAGTTTTTTCATATTTCCTATGCGAAGAGTCCGAGTCTGGGCATGTCATTTACGGTTAGTAACTATAGAGTTGCTGTTTTTTTGTTGTTGTTGATCATTTCACACCAGACCTGGTAGTACCGTCGACTTCAACTGGAGTTAAGTTAAGTCTGTGAATAAACGTGACCCCATTTCCATCCCCAGATACATGTACTGTATATAATAATTTCCAGGTAATATTTCCCGGAAAACTGGTCAATATGGAATGTTTTACCAAACATGCTCGGAGGAAGTAAAATGGGTTTCTTCCATCTGTTACCATCGCGACGAAACGAAACTTATTCCCAGTACCTACTGGAGTTGCAGCAGTGGTATATCACGTACCACACTGCTCGCCGATCAATCCGGGCTCCTATTCTGATAGGTAGCTCGAAACTTTATTTCATGAATATTATGCCAGAGTGCAGAATACCGTCTAGTACAGACCGAATCGACTAGGGAATTTTCGGTGATTTTTCGTTCTGCTTTCACCAATTGTGTAGCAAACGTTAGAACCGAACCGTGCACCGGTGTGTTGCAAAAGGCACCGCTGGGATTCGAACCCAGGATCTCCTGTTTACTAGACAGGCGCTTTAACCAACTAAGCCACGGCGCCGAGACGACCGCTTGCCGTCGGTCTTCATCAATTTGAGTACTTAATGGTCGAGGTGGATGAAGTTGTGACGTCATTGGACAGATCGATAAATATTGGACAGGGTTGCCCAATACGAATATTTCTGCAGAAACAGATATCGGCTAGATGAGAGATTCTTCGGTCCACGCCAAATTTCATGCCGGTCCGCCAGATATATTACAATAGAGTCACCATAGGTCCTCTTTTAAGAGGATTTGTAATCTTGCTTTTTGACTTTTTTGAAATTGTCCTCGGAACACGCCCAAATGTCCTCTTTTTTGAGAATTTTGGTTGAATGTACGTGGAAATTGGACTGAGATATATGAAATCAGCGGCCAAGTGACGGTACGACGGTTTTTTGGACCTCGAGTCAGAAAACTGATCTTTTTAGTCAACCGACCACAAAGTCGGGAAAAATTTACCATTTTCTCAGGATTTCACCTCAGAATTTTTAAGTCGGAAAATTTTGAAAAAGTGTCCTTTTTTTCTTATTCCCAAAATATGGTAACCCTATATTTCGATGCCATATCTCATTTGCTACATGCAAGCTGTAAAATCATACATCAACAACAACAACTCCACTGTCATTGTACGTGACAAAGCTGATATTCGCATTATTTGTATATCTTGAGGGGGTTTTGGTGCCCTTGCATCATTAATATTTTAGTTTTCGGAATCAGTGCGACAATAGGTTTCGATTGATACCGGTTGTTATAAATTGTTGCCTGGGTACTAAGAATTCCACTGTCACTGGCGAGGCGTGGCTTATCTTTGCCTCGCCTCTCCTTTCGACCACTTGTAAGCAATGAATATGCTAATAATGTTACAAGTTGGTCATTCAAGAACATCAATACCCGAATACGATAACCATTGACAGTTTTCACTATATTCTTTTACGTATATTCTTTGCACTAAATCACATTGCCTCTCCTCGCATAGCGTCCATGTTACGCTCTTCGGCGGTTGCCGATCCAAGTAATCGTTAATATTATTTTCTCACGTTTTAGTGCTATATTGATGTCGGCACTGTTACATCTATCCAGCTGAATTACTGGTTCCCTTTACTGCAGCGGTTCTCAACCTTTTTTGACACGCGTCCCCCTTGGCAATGGTCAAAAAATCGCGCACCCTGACCCTCCTTACATTTATCGTCATGTCAAAAAGAGCACATCATCTAATATAGAGGTGGGCAACCTTCCTGTTAATCATGGCCGCATTTCGATTACTTACGTAGCCTAAAGCCGCATTCCAGGTCATAGCCGCAATGAACGATCTGGACCCAAAATACCTATGGTAAACTGTCCATATCCATTCCCGGTGAACTCCGGACTATTCTACTTTTCACATCGGCCTATTGTACGCACCGAAATCGCGAGTGGCAATTTTATGAATATTTGCTGGGAGTGCATATTGTCGCGCGGAGCCGCGAATGAATTGTTATTTCTTGAGGATTCCCATTCCTGCTCCAATTAAGAAGGGCGCTCTGCATTAAAATCGAAAAATGAAGTCTTGTTGAATTGCGCGGAGCGCGAAGAAAATTTCAAGATTAAATAAAATCTCCCGAAAATTCGGGAGTGAATTCGAAATTGCAATTTGCATGTCTACGGCTGCCAACACATACTAATTGAATTAGGCGTCGACGGCCGCACAAATTCCCTTCTACGGCCGCATGCGGCCGTACGGGATGCCCACCCCTGATATAATAGTACACACAAGGTATATCTTACGCCAATTTTGAATCCGCATTAGAGTTGTTTAGTCTTTTACATTGCTGCCAAACTTCCCCAAACTTGTTTGATCAGTTTTGGAAATGAATTAGATTGTGTTGATTTATAGCCAAATTGAGGGCGAAACCAGGCAACCTATATTGCATCTAAGTCTGTCTTAGGCAGTGCAGTTCGCCAGCTATCAACAACAGCTACCTAGCACACAGCGATTTAGGCTACTGCCAAAGCTATAAAGTAATGAATGACTTGCACGTAGGAATTTCTCTAAATCTTCAAAGAATATCAAAAATTTGCTCAAATGAAGTTGAAGTCAGCCTATACTCCGTTGAGCGCGACTGCAGGAGTTTGAGTTTGTCAAGCTTTCTAGAATACGAATTAAGTTTAATCTTCAATAATCGTATCTTCAGAATGGTTGTGAAACACATTTTTAGTCACAATTTATACAGACATTGACAAAATTGACAAGGATTTCCCTCCCCGCGCCCCCAGGTTGAGAACCCCTTGGCATGAGGAGCATTTTCTGTGCGCAAATCTGCAGGAATTCCCAATTTTCGCTGAGTCTTAAAACCAAAAATTTGCCACAATACACATCTAATACACGTCTAATACATTACTATAGATCAGTGGTTCTTCTCAACCGCCGGTCCGCGACGACTTTTCCGCCGGTCCGCCATGTATATTGAAATTGTATACCTTAATTTCAAGATACAAGACGTTGAATGCTTGTCCAATGATAAATAAGTAAAACATCATATTTTAATCTGATTCCAAACTCCAGGCAACATTAGGCCCTGCAATATATTCGATTTGATTTGAAGTTCCAGCCGTCTGTGGTGACGACACGCGAGCGACAAGTACGAGTTGACTCACAAAACCGCGCAGATTGCACAATCATACGTTTTCGATTCATTAATTTTGTTAATGACCAGGTGTCGCTGTTGACAGGTACGGCGCATTGTATTCGTAGTACGTCTGGTGGTAGTGTGAAATGAGCAGGGATATCTAGAACTACGGGGAACTACAGGGATATCCGGATATCCCTGGAAATGACAAGGTGGCATGACAATGTGCGATATTGTCGAAAATTAGAGTATTAGTCAAGTTGGCGTGGCAGGTTAATACACGGCCTTCGGCGCGAAAGACTGCAATCGACTCTCGAGAGTAGCACGGTTATCTGGAGAGGGAAATTTTAGATCTACTCAGCAGACTCACTACCGTAAAATTATATGAATACCACCAATAACACGTTTAATTACGAACGAAACCATAAAATTATCACTCTCTAGAACAGGGGTCACCAAAACGCGGCCTGTGACCTGATTTGAGATTTCTGAAGTAGCATTTGGAATGCTGAAATTGATTACAGTTTAGAAATAAGCTGTCTCCTGTTCCCAACATTACTCTTTCCCACTTGCTGAAAGGGTTTCGGCGATGGTAATAGCATTTCATAGAGGAAGAATTAGCTGAGATGAATGGGCATGGGCATACTGCCTTGACGTGCAATGGTCCAGACATAGTCATGACCGAGACGATTAGAAAACTACTTGGGGCTGCCCCACAAGTTCAAAATAACGAGGAGATAGTTTTCTAGCAAATACGGTGTCGCTAACCCCAATATCGATTCTCTGGCCGCTGTAAAGTGTTATCAGCAACCGTGCGCAGCTCATAGTTCAAAATATAATGGAAGTGATAATTATGATATTTTGTTGTATTTGTATTTCTTCAATAAAATATTTCTTTTGTGGTAATTATGCCTGTCGCTCATGTTAAAGAGCACGGGGTTGTACTGACGCAAAGTTTTTACAACATGGTTGTTAAACTGTGTGACCTATTTCATCTCAATATTGAATTCAGGTGGCACGCGGCCTCTACGAACTTTGAAAAGTGGTCCGCGACCCGTTCCGATTTGGTGATTCCTGCTCTAGTATCATACTTGCACAAAAACGGTTGCAAACTTTACTACATTTTTGGTTAATTTGAAATTTCGAAGATCAACCGGTCCACCAAATCGGGTTTTTGATATTACTAGTCCACGAGGTGAAAAAGATTGAGAACCACTATGCATTGCATAGATTACTGACGCGTACAATGAGCTGTGCAGCAACGGAGTGTTAAAAGAACAAATCCGTCAAACTATGATTTTCACACAAAAGGAAAATATTATAATAAATATATATTACTGGTCAGTGTTCCCTTTCAGATATACCAGTCCAGATATGCGATGGTTCGCCTTGGAAACTGACGTCGTATTGTTCGTTTGAAACGTAACAGCGTGATACCAATTGCTTCATTTCAAATGCACTTATAAATATTGGTGGTGGAATAATTTGCATTTCCGAAGGACGAGGTTTCGAATTCGACCCCCAACTTCTCCTGCGTACGCCAATGCACTCGACGTAGGACCATAATTGTCAAAATTCAAATATTTATCGGGACTGCTTATCTGCAACCAATGATGACAATAAAGACATATCATCATCATCATCAAAAAATCATATGTATGTGTTTAGTGTGTATCTTGACCTCTAAAGAGCCACTAAGACCCGCTGAGGGAACTCTACGGTTCCTGAGAATGCAGTCGCGCTCCATGCTATGTCAGTCTTACGATTACTAGTTGGGTTAAATTTGAATTTGTGTTCTGCGTACGAGACTCGTTTTCCGAATATCGCAGCTGACACTGATAATCCATAATATCAAAACATTTGCTATCTTCATGAGGTTAGAAAAAGTAGTACGACCGCTGAAAGGACTTCGCAAATGTAGATAACGTATCTGTGTTCCCTTTGCGCCAACAAAGGCTTGAGGCAATATTTACACAGCAGTCCAGGTTTAGACTGCTTCTCTCAACTTTATGTTAGGATGTAGAGTTGGCAAATCAACATCATGCAGCGTTATAGGCTATTAGTCTGTCATCAAGGCAAGGAATGAATGCGATACAAATACGGCTTGGTATGTAGAAGCATGGAGTAAATTTCTGTTTGCCTATCTGCGAAAACGCGATATGTACGTTTTTATCTTGCGCATAAATTCGTCACATAACCCACAGTGGCGGAAATGTCATTGTTGTGGTATTCGTTGTAGCTCAGTATGATGACTGATGACCCGTGACGAAGCTCTGGATTGCTGTCAAGTCATGTGTTACGCTTGCCAAATTTATCCTCTGCGTTTGCACGATCAATACCAACCAGGCATCGAGTTGCATCGTTTGTCAATGTTTATCAACACTCTAAGTAATAAGAAGATCATTCGAAATATTGCGTTTGCGATATATGAATATCGATGAATACGTATATCCAGTCCACCTATGTCATATGGTCAAAGTGATGTTGAAATAGTTGCATTTTGTATTTTAGATATCTGCGCCATGCTATCAACATTCAAATTCACTCATTCGACTTTTAATATATCCTTAGCATCGTGATATATTTTACCTATCCTAATAATGTCTATTTGTATGATTTAAGTATAACATAAGCTACTCTTTTATAATAATATCCATACTGATGGCGATTCAATTTTATTATCACTACCTAAGCCCGCCGAGTTGCGTCGTGTGGATGGTGCTGAAAGAACTGGGTGTCGAGTTTGAAGAAAAGATAATCGACCTGTTTCAAGATGAGCAAAAGGGCGATAAATACGCAGAAGTCAACCGTCGAAAGCAGATACCTGCACTCAGGGACGGGGATATGACTCTGACAGAGAGGTTGGTGTTTATAATGCGGCCAGAACGCGTTGCCGATTACGAAGAGGGGCAAGTTTCAAACAGCATGTTCTGAATTCCTTTTAGAAGGGCTTTATATATATAAGATTTTTCCGAAATATAAGATGACCAGGTACTGGTACATGCATGGAGGGAGTGTACTATGAAGTAGGAGTGCAGGCCACACTATACCGAATGTAAACTGGTATATCATTAACTTGGGAGGGAGGGGTCAATTTATATAAATTATGGAAGTTGTATACGGACAAATACACGCCAATGGAGATTACCCAATCAACTGACTCCATACTTTTGCTCTTTCACCGATTCTATGTTTGAACAGATCTCTCCTGCGTATGCTTTCGAGTGCAATATATAATTCATCTTACATATTGTCCAAACTATGGCATTGTTCGGTCGCTTTGTTTTCCAATAATGGTAGTGCCAATCTACCGATCCATAGCTGATAGGCTAAAAGTCAACGAAATGAATAAAATCTTGATTTTACCATGCGATACATTTGTAATCGATTTCCGTGTAATTTTCGTTCTAATCGTAGTCGTGTAAGATATTCTTATTTCAATATTGTAGTTTCGATATGGCATGTAGACATATATGCTCATTTTGCTCAATTTACGCCATGTTGCTAAGTCCTTATTCTTGACTTATTGCACATCAAGTTGTTTTCTTTATAACACACACAAACTGAGTTGGCGCTTACGGCCTTTTAGTCTGATCAAATTGATAGGCAGCACGGCACACGTGATGTCAGAGTCATAACTGCTGTAGAAATTTCATGGCCGACACAATCAAGGAATAAAATAGTGCAAGGTGATTTCCCCTTCAAAGTCTTCGTACTTCGTTACGGCGCATGAAGCACTTGGAACAACAAGCATACTGATTGTACAGGAGTTGGAATGTGTGTTCAGCACCTCCGCACAATAACCTCGCTGGCTCATAATTTTGTTCCTTCGTTGATTGATTGATTAATTGATTGTGTGGTTGGTTGTTTTGTTCACTCATTGGTGCACAACGATGAACATCTGCGGACGCCGTTAATGACGATCACATATTGAATTTACCATGTACAACCGGAAAGACGTGACCGCATATTCGTATATATGTTCCTAACCCACGATTGTAGCTGTTAATTTATTATTAATTTACGTATTTTACGAAGATATTTCTGTAGTGCATAATACCCCATTTTATTCTGAGCGCCCCCGATAGCACAGTTTATATGTAGCGCCCCAATAAACGTCGCTAATCCCGGGGCGCTGGCTCACTTTTGGAATCTCTGATCGAGACTTTATATCGGTCCTATTACTTTCATAGCTCGGTATATCAAGGAAGCAATCTTAATCGACTGCAGCGAATCGGTATCATCGCCGCAAACTTTATGATTTTCCGTTTGCTAAATTACTTTCTGTAGTACTTACATGGCATCAGATCACATCTTGATAACCACAAATGCTGTTCTTTCTTGGTTATCGTGCGCTTACTAGCTATGATAGCGTAGTGGTAGATTGTATTACTATAGTAATTATCATGGATAAACACAATGGATACACTGGCGCTTATCACATCTAAAGGCTTTATGCACCACGGTCCGAGATAAGTTAACGTTGAAGGACAGCGGTTCTTAACCTTTACTAGCCCGCGGAACACTTACGCTAACCTGCATGCTTTCGCGGAACACCCAATTTGGGATGAGTCATAAAACAAAATCTACCACATACACATGTTGTAGATTTGTAGCAGGCGAAATGAACTGTGTATCAACAGAAGGGTCAAAAAAACAAAACCATTGCATGATTGCCGCACAACACGAAAACATTGTAATGAATATGCATTGAAATTCTGCCGTTGCCTTTCAAATATTTGTTCAGAAATGCGAGGCCTCACCTCGGAAAGTATCATCGTATTGCTCGGTCGAATCGCAGGCTAAGTGTGACACCAATTGCTTGATTTCAAATGAACCTAAAAATATTAGATGTGAAATTGGCATTTTAGTAAGACTGGGCCTAAATTTCAAATCCCACAACAATCACAATTCGACCACAGGTCGGGCCTAAATATCTGCAACCAATAATGATAGAGACTAGCGTATCACCACAAGTCATATGTATAACTTGAGTGTGTGTATTGACCTCCAGGGAACCCCTGCGATACCCTCACGGTTCCTTCGCGTCATCAGCCGTGATGGTCCATAACAATACATGATGTCTTCATGCCCGATGACTAGAAACATCTATACTATACTCTATGCTTAGTGTACTTTTCATTCTGTTCCCTATAAATTGCATGTATAGGTTTGACTATTTTTCAATACAGATCTCCTGGAAATAACATTACTCGGAGAGTTCCATTGAAATCAAGATATTAATTTAGAGATGAGATCCAAATCAGAAATTAAAATCTTATTAGTTATTACCATAGCACTCTGTCTCATTTTTATGGAAAGAAGAAATATCTGTGCATCTGAAGGTTTAATTTGTGTTCGACAGCCGTTCCATGGCCATTTATCTATGCTCCAAATTTGAGCCAGCGGATAAGAAGGATAAGCTATACCCGCGGGACTTCCTGGAGCAAACAAAATTCCACGAACTTATGATGCGTGATGTCGACAATTATCAAACCATGTTGAAGTATTTGGTAAGTGTAACGAAACTCTGAGCTAAATGTCTTGAGGTTCCAGTTGGTAAATTGTGAAGCACTGTCTATATATGATCTGTATGCAACTGTGCATTTCTCTAGCTGGACTGATATAAGCATTACCTTGATGACCACACTACGCATAACCAAAAGCATCAGGTACGTAGCACGCATTCGTATGATGCAATAACGGTACCTCAACTATTTTATCCGACCAAACGATGCGAATAGTAAATAACCTCCACCTCCGAGAAAGTTGTAGGAATTGGATTTTTCATGGACGCCAAACGAATGTCCCTATACTTTGTTTACGTATACAGAACATAGATTTGGTGCTGGAAGGTAAAGCGACGAGCCTTGTCGACGGATTTCTACCCAAGTGTGAGAAGATTCTTCAAGAATATGATGCCATATTGGCGAAAAACGAGTACATCTTTGGTGGTCACCTGACATTCCTGGGCAAGTAAATTTAGTAGTAGGAGCTTACGTATGGCCTATACGCTACATCGATTTTTAACGGTACTGATAGAAACTTTATGCTGCGATGCCATCCTATCTGGAAACAATTGGTATAGTATCTCAACATACCCGGAACTCTGATCATTCGATGTACACGATTAGCACAAACCCGATCCAATATATATTACGAATAAACCACTCATGCTGCAAGTATCCATGGGTCATGCGTATTCAGAGTCTAGCCGTCTAGAGTAACCAATTTTATATACACCGTCGCCACCGTTTAATTCGGACGATTTTTGCCGCTCACATTTGTCCGAAGTAAGCGGAGAAATGGCTTTGTTCGAGTTAAGTAAAAATCAATTGTTGCTTCATGGTCATGCGTGAAGGAACACAACGCATTTAAATATTGTTGCATAATAAATTAATTGTAGCAACGCTGTACTGCAGTAAGTGGCACAGATCGCATAAAACGCACATTTTCTATACCTTCAGGGTTACTAGTATCTTACAGTATTTTCGATATCAAATCATTCAAATAGTATTTTTTAATATTTTCACCAACGCGATTAACTGCCGAACTAAGTGTCAAGGAAGCGCCTTAATTTTTCTCCGTTTACTTTACTTAGCAACTTCAACTTTTATAATAAAAATTTCTGTACCATGGTGTCCTACAAGACGCACACATTTGTACCCGATTAAGAGCGACTATAGGAAACTGGTAGGGCTTTGTACGAGTTCATACGAGCGAGATGGTGCTGGCGATGCGTCCGGCATCTTGATTGGTAGGTCGTGGGTTTGATCCCTGCCGGATCAGACCAAAGACTCGAAAACTGGTATCCGCATTTATCCTGCTAGGCGGTCAGCATCCACGGATAGCATGGAGGAGAGAAACAAAAACGAGGTTGCCGATTAGGTGACCTTACGGTCGCATCGCATCTCCGTCGTCGAAGCATCTCGATGTTCCAGACGAAAAAGATTATATTCTCTCTCTCTCTCGTTGTCGATGGTTATTGCATGGATCGTCATTTTTTCACTATAGAGTCACTCATCTCGTGTTCCAGTGCGATTGTTTTTATCTAAAAAAGAAATATTTTGACATAAAAAATCAAAATTTTGACTTTTTTTACAATAAAAAACTTAATTTTGACCAAATTTTGACCTCACGTATGTAAATTAGGTGTTTCCCCACAAAATCTTAGAATTGTACTACTTTCTTCATTTCTGGTTGGTCTGTCGTTATGAATTAGTTAGGCCTGAGCTAACTTTTCTGATTTAAAAACTGACAAATTTTTACATGTAGAAACTTTATTTTAACTAAATCTGGACCTATGAAGAATTAGAGTAGTTACATTACGCATTATGGGAGAACTAATTAAAATTTGTTGTAGTACAACGAAAAATACTTTCCTGTATTCTCGGGTAGAACGTGTCTGTCCTTCTAAGTAGCTTTCCAAGAATGGAGAAAGAACGTTCAACAGCAGCAGTTGTTGGCTGGCAACACTGAAGATGTGTGTTCGTTACATGGTAGGTGACATAGCAGACAATGGGCCGTCCATAGGCCGGTAAATTGGACTACAAGCTGTAAAATATCAATGATAGGTTAACCCACAGTGAAAACATCTACGATACAAACGAAATGCAGGTTGCAAAAAAAATGACTTGGTAAATAATTTTGACATTTTTTGACCTAACGCTATACAATTCTGACAAAATCGCCCTGGTTGTAACGAACGAAGTACTGTTTCCTAACGATAGGAATTGCGAACCTGTGTCCGGATTAACCGGAGTTTTCTTAGTGCAATTTTTACTATTGTTTCGTTCGCGAGCATTCGGCAGAATAAAGCGGTTATCCGGGTTACCCGTTGTCCCAATTTAGCAGAGTTGACTGTATGTATTGTTGGAGTTTCAACGGAAATTTTAATGAACTAAAGGTACACAGGTTTAACTTTATTTTTGAAATTTTTGCCCACTCGTCCAGTTTATCATACCTCATATGCCACGCACAAGCTCAATTGGTATGTAAAAGTCGTTCTAGCAAGTCACAATGAAATATATACCGATGTCAAACATAATTTGACCGCTATAACGAATTACCAATACAATTTTAAGAAATGTTCCAGCAATAAATATATAGCCTACGCTTGAATTACTATTGAAACATGGCAAAACTTATGGCTCTTTCAGATTATGCGTGTGCTCACACGATTTCGACTTTGAAAATGAGTGGATACAGGGGTTGGGACAAATATACCAACTTGAAAAGATGGAAGCAAACACTGTCCAAACTTCCATACTTCGGGCAGTGCGTCGAAGACAGTGCGAAAACCAACGCCGATATGTACACTCTAGTACTGGAAAAGGGCTTAGAAGCGGGGTTCACCGAGTTCCTAGCACGAAAGTAGTGCTCAGAGTTTCCGTCATTGGCTATCCATTTAATTGCAAATATAAGAGTCATGCCTATATTATCATGTTCGCAATACAAACTCCTGGCATGGGTGGGGTGTACTGTGCGTATTTAAATTGCATTCTAATCAGCAGCAAAGGGGAATTGATGCAGGCAGACTACGAGAAATTATCTGATGAGGATGATGGTTTTTAGAGAGTAATAATTTTCAGTTAATATACTTTACGATGAATCGGTCCCCTTGAAACGATTTACAACATGCTGTTGAGACTATGTCCGGTACAGCTGTCACCAATACATCATAATTGCAATTAGTTTAGTAACGTTTGAGCAGTCTGTGCGTTTAAGAAAAGGCACCGCTGGGATTCGAACCCAGGATCTCCTGTTTACTAGACAGGCGCTTTAACCAACTAAGCCACGGCGCCAGGACGACGGGACAGTGTCGGTATTCGCGAATTTCACTCTTTGATTGACCCATGATGTTGAACAGGACTATCGCATTGTCAATTTCAGAATCATAGTTTCAGCCCAGACGTTGACACACACTGAACGAGAGTAAAGAATATACAATTATCTCAGAACTACTACGTATACCTGCACTCTGCAGGTTAGTTATATATTTTATGACGTCGGACGGTCTATTCAGTATTACGATTGTAACCAGATCAGACACAAGGTTTAACAAACTTATAGATGGAAATACAGGTTGGATTTATTGGTAAATTTCTTTACCAATCTGATTTCACCGCCTCCATCATCGGCCGGTATAGTTGACCTCTCCAAGTCTATTGGTCAGTGATGTGGCGTATTGACTATATGTTCGGTTTACCATATTTTGGAAAGGTGAAAAGGGGACACTTTTTCAAAATTTTCAGACTTGCAATACCGGATGAAAATTCTGAATAAATGGTAAATTCTTCCCACTTCGTGGTCGGTTGACTAAAAAAAGGTCAACTTTCCGGCTCAGCTCCCGAAATAGCCGCCAGAGCGTTACTTCGGTGCTGATTTACTGTATCTCAGTCGGATTTCGTCCTCCGACACTTTCAAAAAAGTCGAAAAAGAGGACAAATCCTCTTAAAAGACGACGTACAGTATCCCTACTATATGTGCATTTGTACATTGTGTAGTTGGGTCATCAATGTGATACACAGGTACTAATTTCGCATGCGTCGCCTTCAAAAGTCATACGCATAATCCAAATTACAACACACATTGTCTAAATAATCATCGGCGACTCGAATCAAATTACAACAGCAACACGTAATCTGACGATCGTGTCATTTTATTTCTCAGATCCGATCAGGATGGTGGTACATGAGATTATCTCGTTATGGACAGGATTAAATTTGACACTGCTCTTGTAAACATTTCATGCACGAGTAAAATAGTCTCTACGTGTTGTATGTCGGTTTGAAAAAATATGTTCCGATTTCCTCGTTGATCATATAAGCATTTCGTATTATACTCACCGATGCCAAATAGTTGTCGACTTGATATCACCAATTCTTAAACTGCGACATAATTTGCGCAACTACAAATATGTGATAAAAACACATATCTAATGCATTACTGATGTACACAACGAGCTATATGTATCAAGTGTGTTGAAAGAACGAAGACATTCAAATATAATTTTCACACAAAACGAAAAGATTACAACGAATATATATAGCAAGTCCGTGTGACTTTTGCTGTTCCCTTCCAGATAACAGTTCAGAAATGCGAGGCTTCAATTTGGCTAGTGTCGTTTTGGTATTGTTCGGTTGAGACGAAACTGCGTGATACCAATATGCTTAATTACAAACGAACTTATAAATGATGGAGATATAATTCACATTTTAAAACGACGGGGTTTCGATTTCGAACCCTAATCTCCCCTGCCACTCCACACGACGTACCAACCACGGCAGTCACAATTCGACAACGGATCGGGCCTGACAACCTGCAACCAATGATGGCCGCAGGACGGGCGTATGATCAAAAATCCGATGAAGGCAAATACGGAATGTTTTGACCTGCAGGGAAATCCATAGAGTGGCTCAGCGAACCCCTAGTGTTCCCCCGAACAGTATAGTTAAGAACCACTTATCCATATGCTTCATGTGATTCCAGCACATAAAACCAATAAAAGGCCGAAATCGACATATACATAACCTTCACTGATGCGAAAGTCGCAGAAACTCAAATGTTAGGATTTCTATTGTAAAAGCGTTGCAGAATCCAAACTTGTTGTTCAAGGGCAAAGCAACTAACCTTGTCCGGGACCTTCCGTCCAAATGTGAGACGGTTATTCAAGAATACGATGACATACTGGCGAAAACCGATTCACTGGTTATATACCTAGCACCCCTGTCCATAGGACCGATACAGCACTCCGTCAGCCCCCCTACCTCGCCAAAAAAACATTGCCAGGAGAGGAACATTCGCCGCCAGCCATTTAAGCTTGGGTTACCATATTTTTGTAATAAAATTCCGGACGCTTTTAGCTCTCACTAGCGGATTTCAAAATGAGGTATGGGCAGTTGGGCACGTTGTCGATCAATAGGACGTCACACTAGCAAAGCTTTGTCTATCGACTAGAAGTGGTCACGATCCGGTTCAGGAGTACGTGGTTGTGTGTTGTAAGTTGTAACCGTTTTTGTGATTTTTATTCAACCATGCACACATAAAATAGCAATAATTTCATAAATGCAATTTCTTCGGTTTGGTTCGTCCCCGTCATCAGGTCATCTCATTGCAGTTGTTGTCGAAGGCGAATTTGTAGTTGAAGTCGTAGTAGAAGCCGCCGCTAATTGGCGTTCGTATGCGTGTATTGTATTCTTTGTAGTCGTAATTTTATCGTTTATGATGGTTGGTGGATAATTTGGGTGGGTATTGGCGGGGGAGTGATAGCAGTAGGGGAAGGGTCAAGATTATGGGATGGGATGGGAGGTTAGGGTGCTTGGGATAGGTTGTGGGTGAAATGGTTGGGTTTTGTGGGTCGATAAATACAATTTATCGCGCACTATAAGCTTTCATTACTGTCGGAGCTTGTGGTCCGTCGTATACGTTGTACATGATTTCGTCGGGTTCAGCGTCGATATCCATTTGCAGGTCTGTATATATTGTTCCAGATCTTGTATTGTATTTGATATATTCATTTACGTTAATCAACGTTGTAGCGTTGTAACCAGGGCCGAAGCCACGTTTTTCAGCCCCCTCCCGCCAAGATATACCCTGATCTTGAGCCCACCGTAGGGTAATCGATGCAACTTCTAGGGGCTTACTATATGCATCTGGTCGTTTAATCATTTGAATGAATTATGTCAATAATATTGGTTCTTCCATACATTACAATATACTTTGATCCTTTCTCTGTCCACGCGACCAGAGTTAACGGTAGAGCTGGTGGAGGATTATGACTTCGAACATGCAAGGAACGTAATTACATGTACATCGTTAAGTCACGTTCATGTCACACCGATAAGATTATTTATCAGCCTAATGCCTGTGCGCACTGTACCACTGAGCTATATAAACACCGCACATCCGGTGGTGTCCAACCTTTTATGGTCGCGACTCCATTTCTAATTTGAAAATGTTCCGTGGCCCAGCTCAAAATTTGATGAGCTGATTACTAATTAAAGGTCGGCACATTTTCCCAGAATTACCCACAGCCTATTTTGGAAGCTTGTTTGATGACGTTCAATATCTTCGCGAACCCGAGAATAAAGGCAAACTACCCCCAAGTTTAGAACCACTATCTTTGAATAAAGCATCCAAACGGCCTGAACCGACTTTATGAAAACACCGTTATCTTGTAATTGGGATTACAATTGGACTTATTTCTGTGAAGGAATGTCATTCTTATTCAATTTGGTTCGCAGTTTTGGTGAGAATGGTAGTCCCCATATTAAAACCATAACATATGTGATACTAAATCGCGCGTGGCGCGAATAACAATTTCATGTAGCGTAAATCTGCCCCAAAATAATATTGTTTATGTTGATTTAGGAAACAATTATGAGCTTACTTCAAAATTCCGGACATTCAGGCATATTTTAGAAATTCCTCCCGGACGCAGTATTAACAATGAAATTTAGAACATGTCCAGGAAACTCCGGGCGTATGGAAACCCTAATGTAGGCGCCCATCTGGATAAATAAACATATATGTACATATATCGAAGTTTTCGGTCAGTCCTTTTCGACAGAAATTTTGTCGCTGCCGATCATCGTTCTGCCACACTTCTCGGAGTCGCATATTACACGGGCTAAAACGCCAACGCCCGCTTTGGTGCGTCGTGGCGCGGTAATGCCCATTTATATAAATAATGCGTATTTTTTGGGAGAAGGTACCCAATTACTTGGCAACGTTGAATACTCTATTATTTATTTTAATTCACAAAGGATTTTAGGCCCCCGTCGTGCTCCCCCCCCCCCAATTTGGGGGTTTGTGGTGCGGCAGGTACGGTCCTGCCTGCTCAAGTAGGCTAAATTAGGATCTGAGATTGATATGGCGACCGAGAAGAATATAACAACCTGAAGAGAAGGAAGCGAACATTGTTCACGCCATGCCATACTCTAAAATATGAGCGAAACAAAATTCGAAGACCAACGCTGATATGTACCGGCTAGTAGGCTACTAGGAACTCTCATGTTTCTCCTCCTCCGTCAACTCTACCGGTGAATCTGATCAGTGATCACATGCGCTGAGAAATGATAAATATGTGATACTAATATGCAGAATGTTGGGATGACTGGAATCACCTTTTCGTATGACTTGACTTGACTCGACGCTTCAGAAATGCAGATTGATTCGTGACTCGAAGCAAAATTGAAGAGTCAATTTCTATAAGTCATCAAGTAATCGATATCGACTAAATCGCTGTATGCGTTTTACCGAGCCCCCATTGTTATATCACAAATATATTGATCGCAAACGCAGTATTCGGAGCTTATAGCTTCCGTTGTCGCAAACTTACCCACGTTAACCAAACCTCGTGTATGATTGTCCTACCCACCTGTATATCATGGATATGCAGGTGGGTAGACGCACAATATAATTTTTTGAACTTTTTGAGTTTTCGTATGTTATCCTGTATTTTAACCGATAATTATAGACTGAGGCTATACCGCCATTCTTGCGTAGTTTTGCAGGTCTACGTATGCGTGAGCGATGCAGCGCATTTTACGTGTGTAATCAACTCTTTATTCGTTCGTCGGTTCAGAATAAACGGAGACTCCATCTGTATTAAAAACAATTAGCAAAATGCCTTTGAATGACTTTGAATCATGTCTCGTACTTTGAAAATTCAACTTGACTCGTGACTTGACTTGACTTGACGTGATTCGACTTGACTTGAGTCACCTCCAAAAATTAAGTGTTTTGATTTAACTCGAGTCAAAATGTACAATGACTCGAGATGACTTGTGACTCGCAGGTAGTGACTTGATCCCAAAACTAAAAATATGTGAAAATACTAATATTAATGACGAAATTCATTCGTGAATCTGAGCAAAATTTTGCGCTCGGTACGATCATAACGAATCCATTAACTTTTCATAATATGACCACTAGGGCTGTTCAAAAATAACCTTTTTTCCTGAATCTTGCTGATTACTTGATTAAATCGTTAGGCTGCCTTAAAAAACGACGCCCACCAAATATGAATTCATTCCAACCAATATTCGCGGATTTCGTAGAGTTCCAAAATTTTGAAATTGCCCAAAAATGCAAAAAAATGTTTTTTTCAAATTTTTCTTCCAACCTTATGAAATTGTTGCGCTGTCTTCAAAAACGATGAAAAACAAATTTGACTCAATTCCAAGCTGCAGAAGCGGAGTTATTCAAGTTTTTTGATGATAATTCTGGGATGATCCCCCCATCAAGGATAATCCCAGAATTACCAAAGAAAAACTGATATAACTCCACTTCTACGGCTTCGAATGGAGTCAAATTTGTTTTGCATCGTTTTTGAAGACAGCGCAACAATTTCATGGGGTTGGCAGAAAAATTTGAAAAAAATTATTTTTTGCATTTTAAGGCAAATTCAAAATTTTCAAACTCTACGAAATTCGCAAAAATTGGTTGGAATGAATTCAAATTTGGTGTGCGTCGTTTTTTAAGGCAACCTAACGATTTAATCAAGTAATCAGCAAGATTCAGGAAAAAAGGTTATTTTTGAACAGCCCTAATGACCACTCGCGACTTCGGTGCGTATAGTAAGCCGATATGAGAACGTAGATTAGTCCGGAGTTCACCGGAAATTGATATGGGCAGTTCAAAATGGGTATTTGGCGTCCACTTAGTTCATTACGCATATGCCCTGGAATGCGACTCTAGGCTACGTAAATAGGCTAATAGAAATACGGCCGTGAATAGCAAAGAGGTTGGCCACCCCAGTCCTAAACGAAATCCTAGGAATGAGCCGCGTACTGCAAGTCGAGAGCCACGTAAATCTAATGTAGAATATAGGACGACACCGAAGGTTTATAACTACAGTTTGTATTAGCAACGTTGGGACGGTCTGATGCTGCGATTAAGAAAAGGCACCGCTGGGATTCGAACCCAGGATCTCCTGTTTACTAGACAGGCGCTTTAACCAACTAAGCCACGGCGCCGTGACGACATGTAAGTGCCGGTGTTCGTGAATTTTACTCTTTGATCGACCCACGATATTGAAAAAGACTGTCGCATATTCAATTTCAGAATCGTAGATGCCAAATCAGACGTTCAGTTTCATTTGGATAAAATGTGCAGCAATTGTTGCATTTTACATGCCATTAAAATATTTCTTTACACTTCGCATGATCTCTACTACGGCTACTGTGTAGGCTACCAGTGGTATATTTTCAATTCGATGGCGTTGGTGACTACTGACTATAGTCAATAAGTGCCCGGCACAGACAAGATGTTGCGACGATACGGTCCGAAAATGTAAATCAGTGTTTCTTAACCTTGTCGCCAGCGCTCCCTTGGGGCAATTAGGATTTTCACTGAGCATAAATACGCAGTAGGATGATATGAGGGCGCCGGGGCACCGAAGAAAAGTGGTTTAGCAGTATAGATGGTGTAATAGTTCTCATGTATCCTCGAAGTTTTGTTTAAAATTTACTATTGACAAAATTCATCAAATCTCCACTTTTTTTGACGCCCTTAAGATTACCGGACCACGACCTGACCTATCGATCTCGCCTCCCGTGACATGCCACCATATTTTTGTCTCTTGCTTTTGTATACTATCTATTTTATTTTTCATTCGGTGTGAATGTCTCCTCTTTACATCGCCTAATGTACACTGTGCATATTTAAATTGCAGACCAATCTGCAGCAAAATGGAGTTGATGCAGGCAGTTCTCGAGGAAGTAGGGGAGATGTGGTACCGATGGATCACTGGGACCGAAAATACTTGTAAAATTCTCCATGATAATTCCATGATTCCACACCGTGAATTTGTCTACAATTACATGCTGACAGAATCTTTCCTCACATGCAGAAAAATTCGACCTGCGTGAGTTATGGGGTCTGTGACGAATGATTTACGTTTTAGGGGGTGTAAAGTAAATTTGGATCGACATTTGCATTTTTCTATATCACCTTTCAGACTAACAAACCCGCCATAACTTTTTATGTGAAGTATAGGGCTTGTATCAGGTTATATAATGGCACATATTTTTTGAATCAATGCCATCCTCGAGTGGACTATTTTCAAGTCAATTACAATATTTATGGAGTGGGGGACCTATGGTACCATAACCAAAAATCAAGCAAAATATATGGACCAACTAATCACTTAACAACAGAAACTCGCCTACATATATATAGGCTGTAAATCATAGTTACCTGTGGTGTTTTGTCGCTATTATGAGGTATTTGAAAGTAAAAATCTCGATTTGCGGGTAATATGTATGTGGCATTAATTTTGTAAGTTTAGGCGTAAATCAAATCATGATTTTATGCCAACATTGGAGTTGATATAATCTATTTTATTTTTAAAGGTCGCGACGAAACATTCTTCATTGGCTTGCTGTAGCTTAGCTTATAGTACAAAACAACACAAGTTAACAAATTTGAGTTTTTGAGCGCATGCCTCATAGGTCCCGTGGTCGTGTGCCGTTGGACCCACCGGGTGGGGACCGATGACACGTTCGAGCAACAAATTTTAAACGTTTATAAATATTTTCTAAGAAGGCGGATATCCATGTAAATGTCCGCGGTAGGTAGAGCTTGTATCAAAGTGTTGAGACAGCAAAAGATCTGCTATTCTCGGCTGAAGATTTGAGGGACAGAGATCATTTTGCAATTTTTGATCCATCGGTACCACATCTCCCCTATCTGATGAGGATGATGATTTATAGAGAATAGTTATTTTCAATTAGTATTTGACGGAGCATCGGTCCTCCTGCAATATTTTACAGCACACTGTTTAAAATATAAATGGAAGCATGATAGCTCTCTTTAGTCTGCGCCATCGAGTAATATCATCATTTCAGCGCTATATAGATAATTTCTTCCTCCTCAATATGCATTCCTAGCAACGCGGCCGCGATTAGCAGCTTTACGTGCCAGTTCCTGTATCATCCGAACTAATATACGACCCATGACGGCAAACTTGACCCCAATCACACTCCAGTCATTTTAATATCGTGAATATCTTGTTAGAGTTTATAATACGTAAAGTCGAAGGAATTAGGGAACCTTCAGTTATTTTCGGTAGCCTATAACTCTTCAAGAGATTCATCGAAGCAATTCGTTTAATTAATTCTCAAACCGCCCAGTGATGCGTTGAAAAAGGCACCGCTGGGATTCGAACCCAGGACCTCCTGTTTACTAGACAGGCGCTTTAACCAACTAAGCCACGGCGCCGGGACGAACGCGGACCGTCGGTATCCACCAATTTTACTGCGTGATCGTTCCACGACATTGAACGGGAGAACCCAATTTTCTTTGGATTACTGCGTATAACTGTGGGTTAGGTGGATATTTTGTAACGTCTCGAGGTCTACAAAGCACCAATGTCACCATATGAGCTTTAACAAAAATATAGGTCGGCAACCTTTCGTATGCAGCTTGACAAAATATTCCAATGTTAAAACAATACCATCTAGCGTGCCGAACATTTTTAGTTTCCTCATATATATCGTTTCAAGCAATCATTCCCACCCAGCGACTTTCAGAAGGTGGCAACGGTATCGGTTACGGTATCGATATCGGTATCGGTATCGATCTTCTGTGGTTGCTATGGTCATTTGCAAGTCTACTGTGTTCAGTACCATAGCCAATAACCGACACGCGCACCAAAGTCGTTACGACTATATGGTCTGATCATGAAAAATGTGCCCACCCGTGTATTATGCAAGTAGGTTTGATGTCACACTGAGCTGGGTATGACACTAGGTTGTCTGTAGAGCTCTAAAGATCGCGGTAAAGCGATAAAAATTGTTTTTGCTCCTAATATATTGGAATCGCTGACACGTACCAGACGAAGCTAAAGAAAATCTACTTTCATGAGACGAACACGACTCAACTCAATTCGATTCAATTAATTGCTAACAATTTCATCATTTCAATACACCGCAAGACTGCGATACAATGAAGGATAGGAAGGTGTCGAAACGACTTCGAATAGTCTTCGAAATCAGACACCCATCTGGCCGAGCGATGTAGAAAAAGAGGTTTAGGGGTGTTCAAAAATGATTTTTTTTTCTCAAATTGCCCTAAATACTTGCTTAAATTGCCAGGTTACCTAATTAAAGCCTGCACGTAAAATTTGGTTCAATTCCAACCAGTAGCCGCATTGCTACAGGATAAGAAAGTTTCTTATTTAATAAATGAAATTTTAAAAAATTAAAAAATTTCTGTTCACCCAATGAAATTGTTTGGTTGTCTATAGAAACGATGTTCACCAAATTTGGCTCAATTGCAACATCCGGAAGCAGAGTTATTGCCGCCGAAAAAATTTGATTTGAATAAAATAGTATTAACGGTGTTACCTGCAATAAATATAATTATAGAATTGGTCACCGTAAATACTATTTTATTCAAATCAAAAAAACTTTCGACGGTAATAACTCCGCTTCCGCTGGTTGGAATTGAGCCAAATTTGGTGAGCATCGTTTCTATAGACAACGTACCAATTTCATGGGGTGAACAGGAAATTTGGGAATAGTTTTTATTTATTGGTGTATAATAAATAAAAAACCTTCTTCTCCTGTATCAATGCGGCTACTGGTTGAATTGAACCAAATTTGGTGTGCAAGCTTAAATTAGGTAACCTAGCCATTTTATCAAGTAGCCAGTACAATTTGAGAATAAAAGTCATTTTTGAACACCCCTAATAAACACTGAATGAAAAGTAAAAGAAGATGAAAGGACAGATGACTAAAAGGTGGCATGTGTCGGAAGCCGAGATTGATATGTCAGGTCGTGGTCTGGGCTCATTATTATATTCTGTGGGTCTCGTATGCGCCAGGAGGCTCACGCTGTGGACACAGGACGATAAGACACTGATCATTTCGGCTGATGGACATATCAATATCGAACAGCCATCATGCGGCGTTTATTTTGTTTCAAGGCTATATCGCTGGCATTCATTTTGGCAGCACACCTCACAGAGTAGCATGTTGCCCAGGCCGTGTTATTTTTGGCATGTGCCAAAACTGCCAAAAATAACTTATTTTTGGCATTTTTCGATTTTTATTTTTGGCAATTTTGGCATCGTCCTCTAAATAGATAGTTTCAGCCTCGAATTAGTCACAAAAACGCTTTATTTGGGCTAGTTAGTCAAAAGACACCACAAAATGTGCTGCATCCACGTATAATCAGTGCCAACAAACAATAAGAAGAAGAAAAAACCTAACGATTTCATAGGTTAATAATATCAAACGAAACCACAAAATGTGCAGTATCCATCGGACTCGGTGCCAATAAGCAAAAAAAAAGAAAGAAAAGCCTAACAAACACGTTTACCAGCTGACTGTTACAGCTGTTGAATAGACTTAAATCGTTTGCACTGTAACAGTGCTTCCAAACTCAGGTCAGCTAAGTTTCTCCTAAATTCATTTCTCGACCTGCGAATCTGGGAAATATCGGCTTCAACAGTAGCCGTTGAGGGAAAGAATGTTGCCAGTCATCCACAAAAAGGTTTTCAGAGCTTCAAAATCTTTGGAGGGCCGAACATGCTTCCATGCATCATGAAAAGAGATTACTTCGCCAGTGCCATCGATCTCATCGCGGAAAGAATTCTCTTCCCGATCCTTTTCCAGGAGTTTCCTGTGTTGTCTCTCAACACATTCTATTTAGTAGCCCGACTATCATTTCTCCTTCAGTCTACCGATATATTTTCGGAGGACTTGTGTCACTTCAGGTGGCTTTAATATTACCAACTCGCATGGAAGAGTCCTGGGAATGTTAGCTTGTTTAAGAACATTGACGCAACAAGACTGTCTGGCAAAACGAGACTATGCAGCTCATAAATAGCCAGACAGTTTGTTGCGTCACAATGTTCAACTCGATCACAATGCAAAAATCGTGGTTGATTTTGGGGGTACCAGCTCCATGAGCAGAATATAATTTATATTTTAATAATCAGTACTGCGGCAGCTTCTCATTGATACCCGTTTTATCAAATTTAGTGCTCGACAAGCCGGTCAAAAATAGCCGTAAAATTGCCTTTGGACAAATGGAAAGTATGACGTAAACCAAATGCAGTCAGCCGTTTAATCACGCTGTGCCCACACCATTTAGGACACCATGCTTTCACCCCTAATGGGTGGGCTGGACCCAGATTAAGAAACCTGCCTTTCACAAACGCTCTTCTCGCTTGTAACGCGGTCCTGTTAACACAACACCATGAACGAAATACACTATTTGGCAGGCCGCGTTATTTTTGGCATATGCCAAAAATTGCTTATTTTTGGCATTTTCAAATTTTTATTTTTGGCAGTTTTGGCATCTGAGTCCTGAAATGCCAAAAATAACACGGCCTGATGTTGCCCGAAACGTTATATGTCTTGGTGTCTCCTAGCGTGGAAATGCTCATCGCCGAAATAGAGCTTCCTCTATAAATTGCCAATACTATTGGACTCATTTTTCTATAAATCTAGCGGCGATATGGGGGCGGAAATACACAGAAAACAATATGACATACCCACAGTGCAAAATAACTTCTATAGTTTAACTGAGTCACTCTATATATGGTTGATCTCGGTTTAATTAACTACGAGCGAGCTAGGCCTATTGTAACTGTGTTATGGCCTGCTAGCTTGTCTGTTTATTTTATTAACACAATTGGCACTTATCAACACTTGAGTCATTCGCGCCCGTACAGTATTTTCATAACTTCGTGTCTTTTTGAGGTTTTTCTGCTTTCTTGCGTACTTTTTCTGGTCTCTGCTGCCATGTTTCTTCAGTTCGGCTCTCTCTTCTTCTGGGCTTTCGTGATCGGCGATGAGGAGCGCAGATAAACCTCCGACACATAGAAACATGACAGAGCCGAGACTCAAACCAGCAACCATTGGTATCATGATGGTGTCGCGTAGCTCACTGCGCTACTCGCTTCCCCTGGCCTGCTAGTAATTAGATCTTTACCACGACTTTCCTGGTATGATCATCTTTCCAGTTAGGCTACATCATAATGCGCAGTGTCTGGTCTCATATTGAACTGTTAAGTATGTAGCGGTCGATGCAACGACTTGTTGCAAGACACGCTGGTATAGTGATCGATTGGAGTCGATGCTATAGTTCCTGTTGTACGCACTAGCCGACTGACTAATGACCGCTATAGTTCTCTTGCATTCCTGAGCACACACGCAAATCCAAGGAGCTTTCTTTAATAACACAGAACAGTCCAACAGTAGTAGTAGTAGCTGTAGCAGTAGCAGTAGCAGTAGCAGTAGCAGTAGCAGTAGCAGTAGCAGTAGCAGTAGATTTACTGGTTCAAATGATACTGCGGCTCAATAATGAATAGAAAGAATAAATTAAGCGAAATGAAGCCAATTGTCTATCTTACGACTGAAGCGCGAGCGCGCCAGCCAGATTGTTATTTTTGACCATGCGAGCTCTCGCAACACGTGCCTCGCAGACTGTCTGTGCCGTCACAATCGTGGTTCCGAGCACGACCCATTTATGCTTTCGCACATCACGGAATTGGCACCTAGTATTGCCACTCCTAGTGTTTTACATTAGATTTAGTCTATTTTGTCTTGTCCAGGTGTTCTTCTATTTGTTTTCGAAATTCAGCAAATCTAGTCAAATCATTCAAATCTATTTTCTCGAAAAAATATTTGTAAATGAGAATGATAGAGAGAGAGAGAGAGAGAGAGAGAGAGTATTAGATAGGAATGATCGATAAGACCGTGAAGGTCATCTAGTCTGATGGGCTTCAAATAATTTGTGCTTGAAGAGTTGGCTATTAATATTCGTCTACACTTGCCCATTTGACACGAGACCCAACGCAATAGAACGATGCCTAGCTTGGCACACATTTCCATATGTAGCAGACTGTTTAATATCCCAAGAATAAATCCAGGACTGGCAGTTTGTAAACATGATACTAGTACGGGTGAAGTCTGTATGACAAAGACTGAAATAGGCCGGGCTAGTCCCGTCAAGCTTACCGTAGTTGTCATCCTAGCCCGAGACCGGGTTTCAAGTCTCAGACAGTGGAAACTGTAATAAGGGTCACCATATTTTATAATCGGGAAAGGAGAACACTGTTACCAAATCAGAAAAGTTTATTGTTCAAGACTGAAAACAGCCGATTTCGCTATTTTTGCTGTAAAATTTGGTGAGCTGACAAAAAAGGTCATCACTTTCGATCGTCTCCCGATTTACACACTTTTTACTTAAAATTAATGGTGTTGACTAAAAAAAGGTCGTCACTTTCGATCGAACAACGCATGTCCTATTTAGCGTCATTTATGCCCATTTTCACTCGAATATGCCCATCATCTTAGCTGTAAAAGTTGCTGTAAAGGAGGACGAATTGCCAAAAAGGAGGACGTTTAGTCGTCCTCGAAAGACATTTTAAAAAACCTGAAAAAGGAGGACAAATCCTCCTAAAGGAGGACGTATGGTAACCCCAGTAAATAAACTCACTCGAAGCAAACAAGTTAGGCTACTTTGACCCAATTGACTGGACCCAATATTGAATGACTACCATAGGTGTATGTAGCCTATAGCTCGGCGATGTACACGCAGTTATATATCATTGGTCAAATGCCTTGCCAGAAGGTACGTTTTTAGAGCCGCATTATTTGAAAAATAACGTGTCGTCATGGATAGGAAGTATAACTTTACGGGTGCATTCTTCCATACATGATTAGGCTACTGTGATTTTAATTCAATACAGTGTTCTTATGCAGATTCCTTTGACAGTATAAAATCGAATAATTTGAGTGTATGATGTTCCACCGACTTTCATATTCCTCCCGCATTTTTGCTTTAGATCTGAAGTAAAATTTTGTTACGGAGAAATAAAATTCCTGGCAATAATATTGTCAGATGTGGAAAGATTGCACAAAACGTAATGATTTTGTCATTTACTGTGTATTCTCGTGATGTTATCGTTGGTAATCATTTTATTTTCCTTATCGTTCAGGATGTGGTCGATAGCTTTGGCCTAAATTTCAAAACTAGTGAATTTAGTAGACAAATCCAGTGTTTTTCCACGCACCTCGAGTGGCAACCCAAAGATACAAATTAGTTTGAGATCGTTAGTACTGATGCTTTTGCGTATGCCCGTGAGCAACTGAGTCTGCCATCCGCCAGTCTAGAAAAAACCTCAATCTAGCAGTTAAACCCCTGATTCTTGAAACTGGCAGTTTGTGCTGGTATTTCGTACGTGGTTGACGTTGAACCACGTCCGGTTCTGGAAGACGAGTCAGTCAGTGATGCCGAGACGAGGTCGGGCGAGTTTCCAAGTGTCCTGCCCAGCCGGAGCAGAAACATGCCGACACGATTTCATGACTATGCTATGTGAAAGTGATTGTTTTTCTCGATTAGTGCTTGTATTTTGGGATGAGAGTCTGGATTACGAATGCCAGGTACAGGTTTCAAAGTAAACGAATTTCCTGTTTATTTCATACAGCCTATGGTTTTAGTCATTCAAAAAGCAAGTATTATGTTTTGAATTCCAAGCAACCTGTCGCGGGCCGCACAGAATAACTTCGCGGGCCTCATTTGGCCCGCGGGCCGCACTTTGCCCAGGTCTGTACAAGAAGCTCTCAGGTGCATAATTTATAATCCAACAAGATTTAGATTTAAATTATGGCATCATACCTACGACACTGGCCTATATAATTGTACGAACATTGTGATACATGACTGCGGTTCGCATAATGATTAGTTGAAATATAGGTTGAGACTCACCCCACATATATAGGATGTACCTTCAGATAACTGCAGCTGGGGTCGTGCGACGTTCATAAAACGGAGATTTGGGTCGCAGTCTAAAACACTCGGAACCACTGTCCTATATAATTGAACGTATATTATTATAAACGACTATGTTAAGCGTAATGACATAATTGCGCGCGGATAGGTTCCTATTATCTATCCTTCATCTCAAAAAGGCACCACTGGGATTCGAACCCAGGATCTCCTGGTTACTAGACAGGCGATTTAACCAACTATAAGCCACGGCGCCCTCCCACCTTATCATTTATTTGAAAATATAAGTCAATTTCACGGACAATATATTAACCATCTTCGGTATACGCTACAGACTGCATAGCACACCGCCGGGTCATAGATGTTCTCTGCTACTCGCTTTCCTATAGTGTCTTCATCGGTGATGTATACTTGTAAGGTACCGTCCTTTTATCACAGCTTTCGTGATACGCACTGGAAAATCTAATACAGATGCGTCATGCGTCAGTAATAAACTAGTAGGACAACTTCCAGTCCAGCCAAATAAATAATGATCAAATACCGCGGTTATCGAGAAGACTAAAAAATGTTAGAAAGATTTAAAAGATAAATAGCGATATTTCTACGAAGGTATACACAATGGCTAGAGTTGTTCTTGATAGACGGGGGCATGGCTCCTATGAGGTAAACCAATAATTTACAAAGCGGTGCGAGACACACATGCTAGAGTCCATATTCAATCCAACACTTTAGCAGGGTATCGGGTTTCAATTGCGAAATAATTAGACTCTCCAGGACTTAATGTGTAGCATTCATTCATTACAACGAGACTTTTTAACCACATATTTAATTGATGATAATATAAATTTGGAACACTGTCCTATATATGATTACAGGGATATAAATAATAAACGACTTTTCGTTTGGGTGTGACAGGTTCGCATTATCTACGCTCCGCATAAAAAAGGCACCGCTGGGATTTGAACCCAGGATCTCCTGTTTACTAGACAGGCGCTTTAACCAACTAAGCCACGGCGCCGCGATCACCGACGAGTAGCGGGCGACTTCGTTTGTAATAATTAATTCGAAAATTGCATGCCTAATTTCTTCGCAATCTTGGCGATACCATGTCGCGTCTGGACGTCAATGTCTTCAGTTTCCATCTTTTCAAGTGTGGTCATCTGAGATGTAGCCTATACTTGTACAATGTATCGTGCTGACCTTTCGTATCATTAAAACGGTGCGCACAGGTAAATACGGTACAGATGTTATATACTACAGCAATAAACTATAATCGCTACTTCTAGTCCAAATAAGAAATGTAGGAGAACAGTAATGATCCAACAGCGTGGTAGCTGAAGTGTTGACGTCATCGGCCAGCCGATAGCGAGAAGAGTTGACCCATACCGACACAGTACCCAGCTTTATTTGGCCCTCCTTCTTTGCTAACTTGCATTTCTTATCCTGTTGCCGATATACGAAGCAAGTTCGCAAACACAGAGTAAGTTGAATCAGCTTTCCGTGGCTCCACCGCTGAAGTTAAACCACAAATGAATTACTCCGGAAAACGGAGCCAACTGGCATATTTACTTATAATATTCGCTTAGGTTTAGGAAGGTGTGAAGTATTGTATGGTTATTGGTTAGTTAGAGAAGGCGCAAAACAGACAAGGTTAAGGTTCACTGCGCTAGACGATCCGACGTGCTTTTGTCTGAGATGATTTAAAATTGACCAAACACACACAACCAATCGACCAATCTTTTCACTCTATTTGTTAAACGTGATAAAGGTGGTAAGGCATGACACAGCATTTGTTTTGTTAGGAGTAATGAACACAGAGATTCCATTGTTGGACATCAGGCAGCGTTCAATGTGGCGCTGCTCTTAAGAGTGTTCGCACAAACGTAGACGCTTTGATGTGGGTTCTCGATATAGCGTTTTACAAAATTAGAAATTATCACTGATCAGGCTTTACGCCGGTTGTGCGAAAAGACAGAATATCATTAAACTTAATTCCCTACTGGTAATACATCAGCTTTTCGTAGGTAATTACATTTACCTATAAAATGGTGGTTGAGTTTTATTATCACCCCCAAAGCCCGCCATGCTGTTTGGTGTGGATGGTGATTAAGGAATTGGATATACCTCACAAAGCGATTTTGGTGGATATGATGAAAATGGAACACAGAGAAGACGCGTACAAGAAGATCAACCCCAAAATGCAGTTGCCTGCAGTCAGAGATGGGGATTTAACTCTGACCGAGAGGTAGTGATTATACTTACTTCGAACGTTCGCATTCACGCTTTTTCGATATTGCAGTCGCGCGATTGCTGTGTACCTTTCTGCTAAATACGGAAAAGGTAAAAAGAACGAGAATCTCTACCCAAAGGATTTGACCGAACAAGCGAGATTTAACGAGCTTATGATGGCGGACGTGGACAACTACCACAAAATGTTAAATTACCTGGCAAGTACCGTTTCTTATAGCGTAAAAAGTCCGTGTCTCTTTAGATTTATTTGTGATGTCCCGATGCAATGCACCCTAAAAAGGTTTGAATACAGAACGCCTCACACATTCAAGTCAGTGTTGTGTCAGTATTAAACGTAATGGTCTTGGTAGAATGAATGTATCAAAGCACAAAAAAAACAATGAACGCTAAAATCACCACATGCTGGATCCTGGTTTCTATGGTTGTTTTTGTCGTAATATTTCCCATCAACGACATATCTCCGGGAGAGAATTAGCTTGGCTCCCTCCGTATCAATAAGACCCATTAATTGAAATTGATATTTATAGGGCTTGAAACTTATTACCGGATAAAAAATCTTATATCTTGCAGTTTCAATATGAGATACATACCTTTTAATTCAAATTTCAAACGATATTTCATAAGCGTATTTTGAGCACAGAAAATATAAGCGTATTCACGTGTTCCGTCATTCATATTTACATTCAATGTACGATAAGTAATGCCCACACCCACTATTGCTACCATTACGTCCTCCTTTAGGAGGATTTGTCCTTCTTTTTCAAGAAATCGAAAATATCCCCCGAGGACGCCCAAATGTCTTCCCTTTTCGGCAATTTGTCCTCCTTTATAGCTTCGACAGCCGGGCGACTGTACAGGGAAAACTATTGAATGCCATAAATGCCGTGAAATCAGGATTTCGACGGCTGTGACGGCAAGAACTATGGCTGAAAATTCAGCTCACGGCTCTATGACTTTGTTTCATTATCAATTGCAGAGATTCATTTCATTACCTATTTTGCTAGATTGCGATAGTGAGTAAACCGCGCCTCTATAACCTGTGTTCATCCTGATCCATGACTGTGACTCAGTAGTGAGTACAACTTCTCTATTTTGATGTTTGATGGCGCATTATTCCAGAATCCAGAAGCAATATTCGACGGACGAGCGAAAGGAGTGGTTACAGAACTTCTGCCCAAGTGTGAGGCCGTACTCGCCGAGTACGAGGCGGTTGTAAAGAGTCAGGATTACATGTTTGGGAATCATCTCACATTTCTTGGTATGAACATTCAACGCGTTTTCTTTGTATACCGTCGATTTTAATATATAATCCCGTGGTCCATAAAGTGGGCGCCAGCGACCCTAGCTACTAATGGGGAGACTGGGGGCGCTGAATGAAGAAGGGCGCTGAGAGTAGGCTAAACGTGGTCACTATGGACCAGACATGGGATGATTACTTCATGAATGTAATCGATTGCGATTACGATTACTTCTGAATCACGCGAATACGATTACGATTACGATTACAGCAAAATCGGGAAGTAGTCGATTACGATTACATTGGAAAAGTAATCACGATTACTCACGATTACATTTCTTTTGTATCGTAGTAGTTATATTGGAAGACACTACATGGATTGCGCTTGAAAGGCCCAATGACTGTATTTAAAAAAGATGGGACATTTCCTTGTTACGTCATAATGTACCCATTGCCCATTTTATAGAGGACGGTTTATCGCACCCAATGATTTGCATTCTTGCCAGGTCCATAACTGCCGCACCCCTAATTCCCCAATAGGATGGGGAGCGTGGTTGGAGGGGACTCAAAAGTATTTTGCAAACGAACATAAATTATAGAGTATTTTCGAGAGATTTCATTAACTTGGAATTTCTCTTTGAGCTTTGCGATTTAAATGTCTCTAGATAGTTTGATTTCGAAATGCATACGTTACGTATCCCCCTCAAGAAATAAAGCATGCATAATTATTAGTAATAGGCATTTAGGTGCCAGTCAATACCGCTCCTCGACACATCGAAAGACATATGCAGTTTCGGCCAACATGAGACTCCACGAAGTGTGCTATTACAGAAAGACATTGGCCAAAACTTAGGGTATGTGTCCATTGTTAATAGCCGCGCTGCGTGGGCGTGACTAACAAGTCCATTCCTTCCAATCTGAGCCCACGATGCAAATGCCACCCGGGCACCCACAGAGCATTAGACATGACAATTTGTGCGTGCGTCTCAGTGGTCTCACGCAAGTTTTTCTTTTAGTCTGCTGTTTGGGCCGCTACAATCAATATCTTTTGGCTATATAACAGACCGGAGGTCACGAATTAACAACATACAATAAAGTAATTATTGCAAGGTACCATATGTTATAATTATGAATTACGCCCCCCACTGTTCAGGTAAATCTGACCATCGGGCGCTGAGATAGGATTAAAAATGCAATATAATGCAATCACCAATATGATTGACGAAATTAAATCTTCAACTTCAAAATTGACCTATGGGGGCCCAAGACCAAAGTTTGGTTGGGGGACGCTTTTGCTGTTTTGATCCTGATTCTAGCTACACAACCCACGCTAACATCGTATATAAGCCGATGGCTATGGCGGCAGGTCCAAATGTTCAGTAAAGAATTGTGAAATAATGATTGCCGCCCGTTTTGAGTAGAATAATATGAGAATAACAGAAAGTGAACATAAAATTCTGCCTTCAACTTAATGTGATAATGTAATGCAAGCTGCCATTACGAGAAACGGCAAAACAACGGTCCAGTTATGATCTATATCAGCAGCTGTTGATTTTAATGCTTCGTTGTGGAAACCGTAATGTTTTATTTTACGAGTACAAAATGTTAAACCTTTGTCTGCTGTACGTTCGTACCATATAGGCCTACTGCTCGCCAAGCAGCAACAGTGAAACTGCATCTAACTATAGAATTAGAACTATTACATTCTATAGTTTAACTAAGCCCAACCAAACATGAATACAAAAGTTGCTATTTTAACTTCGGCAGAGAGGTGATTATGATTAATTATCCTGATGCGAGGTAGTGGCGCCTGAAATGTATTGATAAACCGATATACAGCACGGTGGGTTTTCTTACAATCATACTAATGTACATGGTACATCGAATATCTATTTACTATGTGTGGACACTTCCTACGCAAAGACGAGCAAAGCTAATTAGGCTACCTCTGACGTAATAATGAGCAGTGACATTCGAAAATCAGACGTTTGTGCTCTCAATAACTGATATAACATCTTTTCCTTGTTCACGAGTGTTCAGTTTATGTTACAGTCCTTGTACAAATAAAAAGTAATCGTTATTTCACAAAGAAATCGATTAAATATGGGAAGTAGTCGATTACGATTACGATTACTTCGGGATTTTTTCGAATGTAATCGATTGCGATTACGATTACTTAAAAATGCTGTAATCGATTACGATTACTAATCGCGATTACCCCATGTCTGCTATGGACTATGAGAAAATAATTGAGAAAGCGTTGAGAAAGTTATTAGCTCACCCTCTGCACATAAGTACGATTAATGAATATATGGCCACGTCCCTTGCGGTCGTAGATGTTCATTGTTATGCTGCATTGAGTTCTCTAATCATCCAAACAATCACTCAAGCAACGAACAGACTATAGTTATTCGGTGACACCTATTAAACGCAAGTTAGGAGCGGAAATTCAAACGCATGTAAAACGAGGACGACGAAGTTTTAATGCATATCGCAGCAAAAGGAAGTACAATGATTTGAAAAAGATATTGCCTTGTGCGATTATTCACACTGATTGTGCCTGTACCGGAAATCGTAGAAAAATGAGAATCAGACATAGCGTACATAACATACATCGGACTGTCAATAAATGAGATCAACATAAAAAGTCTACGTGACAATGTATAATGACCGCGCAATGAAACAATACTCTTTTTGTCGGGAGTAGGAAGAGGTCAGGGTGCGTTGTGTAAAAAAGTTTGGGAAACACTTATATAATCTGTACATCCAAACATGGCAAGGCGTTACTTTTCAAGTTAGGAATTCATGAGATATTTTGAGCGGGACTGATACTGTAATGTGTAGTAGGGATGGTGTGAACGCGAACCTTTTTGAAAGGTTCTGTGTGAGCGGGAACGTGAACCTCGTGGCGTCACGTGACGCCATATTGCTAATTCTAACCCTGCATTTCAGTGAAGTTATAGTCAATATTAATATACACGATACCTAGCGACGACTCGTCCACATAATGCCACAATGCTGAAGTACATATTGACGTATTAAACGTCGCGAAATGTATCAACTAGGACAATCAAATGATATAATAATCCTTTAAAATAATATCTTCCGTCGCTTCGGCGACAATTTCGACGAGGATACTTGTAAGTGAATACAAGCTTACGCCTTAACGGTATAGGCCAGACCTAACAATGTATTCGGAGTGTGAGTATTGCTACGTTGATATTGAGCAGAGTGTCAAACGGGTTTCTGTACTTGCTATGGATATTACTGTAACAAATTATACAGCAGCAGCCAACAACCCAATCGCATGGATTTGGTTTTTATGATACAATAAACATATGAAATCGAGATTGACCCCATATACGCCTGCTAGATTTTTTTTATATCAGACAATGATATCAATTTCATTGATCGGTTGAATAATCGTCATTCGATGAATACCTACATTTATAGTACATTTCGCTCTTGATGTTATGAGATTTTGGGTCAAGCTCTCAGCAGAGAGTCACTAAATATTAACAAACAGAAATCTGGATATTTCGAGCAAACTTTCGTAACAAAGCAGGTAAAATTTTTGAGATAGTCAAGGTGCATGCTCGTTAGTGTTGATTTTTTTATGCCGTCAGCGCCATGCAGAGTGGCCCGTAGTTGAAATGCAATAAATTTCAACCAAAGATGTTGTAAGGAAGTGAAAATTGTACTACTTGAAGTACTACTACTTGAAGTACTTACTTAAGCAAATCAAAAGTTACGCTACTCATACTTTTTCTTTTGTGCCTTTACTTACCTTTTGTTACTGAGAGATTTTAAAGTAGAAGGCCGTTGACCCAAACCTTCGATGGTGGTATGGTGGCGAATAGTCTTCTCCCCCGCATTTACCAACATCTTGGTTATGAATGTGGCAACTTTCTAGATTCCATTTAGTATTGATGAATCTGGTGTCTCTATTGCGTTTACTTATTCAAATCATGGATATCTAGAACTTTAGATCTTCTAGATATCGCTGATCCAAATATACTACTTGAAGAAGGTACTGAAATTCGTATCCACGTACTGTGCCAGTGTACAGTGCGTTGTGCATTAACCTACTTACTTTTATCGTATTCCCTAACAAAAGGTCCCCGTAATAGTATATTATCCATGCATAGTCCTACATAAGCCAAGGCGGAAGTATTACGGGCTTGTCGCTGTACAATGCAAGCGTTCCATTTGTTAAGTATAAAGTAAATTTATCAAATCCACAACAATATTAAGTAGCAGCAAGCTCTCCGTCCGTTGAGGAGGCATACAGTAGGTTAACTTGATTGTCCTTATAATATTCAAAAATTCCCGTTGCTAATTGCCCGTAATAAAGGTGAATGAGTATATACATACCATACACTGGTAAATATTAGGACAGAAACGTAACCAGGTCTGGGTGTTGTTAATGGTCTCATGTACCAAAGATGTTCGGATTTAATGTTTCAAAATCCAGTTCATGCCCAGCTCCATGTCCATATCAAAGAATGACCGAATTTTGTTCAAAACTCAAATGCAAATTTAGAATGAATAGGAATTTATGTTCTAGCTCAAATCCAAATCCAGCCGTACAATTACCCGTATTGGGGCATCTTGTTGATGTTCTTTTTTGTCTGTTGAAGTTCTGCACCCCTGGTTCGAACTTACGTTGTGGTTTCAGCGATGGGCATGAGCACCGAGATCACCATAGCTTCTGAATCTCTCGTATTTATTTCTAGATTTTGCCTGCGTCCACACATTAGGGTGCATTGAAATGGGTGGTTTCGATGATTGGACGAAATATCCTAATTTGAAGAGATGGTCGGCTAAATTGAGGAAACTTCCTTACTATGAAGAATGCGTCAAGAAACCGACAGAGTCGAACAACCGGGACTTCCAGCAATTCTTGAAAGAGGGCTCTGCTATGTACACGAAGGACGCTAAGCCATAGGACGGATGTATCGATGTAATTAATGCTATTATGTGATCAGCTTTTGGATTCAAGCGGACATAATCACAAAATCAGCCTCTATATCAGGGGTTCAGGCTCCCAGCCGGTGGGGAATTCAATGGTTTCTGGTAGGGAATAGACGCATTTGGCAAACGTTATATACAGGATACTCTACCTACATATTTACAGAGACAAATGCGCAGTGGCGGCTCGTGATAATATCGGGTGGTGGGGCAAGGGGTACAAGCGATTTTAATAATCTAAATGACGTCACAATAGTGTATTCCGACGTGAAAATGTGACTTCGTGGTGGTCACCAATGTTCCCTGTAAGCTGCGCACTAGGGCTGTTCAAAAATAACTTTTTTTTCCCGATTCAAGCCGGTCACCTCTTAAATCGTCAGGTTGCAGTAGAAAACCTTGCTCACCAAATTTCACTCGATTCCAACCAGTAAAGGCTTCCGCAGATCCAATTAAAATTTTTAATTTATTATGGAAAATTAAAAAAAAAAAATTTCAAATTTTTCTGCCAACCCCATGAAATTGTTGAGCTGTCTTCAAAGACGTTGCAAAACAAATTTGAGTCAATTCCGACCAGTAGAAGCGGCGTTATGTGAGTTTTTCGATGATATTTCTCGGATTATCCTGGATTGGTGGATAATCCGCGATTTAACAACGAAAAACTCACATAACTCCGCTTCTACTGGTCGGAATTGACTCAAATTTGTTTTGCAACGTCTTTGAAGACAGCTCAACAATTTCATGAGGTTGGCAGAAAAATTTGGAAATTTTTTTTTTTAATTTTCCATAATAAATTAAAAATTTTAATTGGATCTGCGGAGGCCTTTACTGGTTGGAATCGAGTGAAATTTGGTGAGTAAGGTTTTCTACTGCAACCTGACGATTTAAGAGGTGAACGGCTTGAATCGGGAAAAAAAAGTTATTTTTGACCAGCCCTACTGCGCACGTGCGCAAATGCGCAGTGCTGACACGATCTCTGCGCACAGAAAATCTAAGCTGCGCACAAAAGATCCTAAGCGATGACCTTTTTTTCAGACGTTTACGCACTGTTGTCCAAGGGTATGCGCAATGAGTTGGTTAGCGTGCGCAGACTCGTCGAAAATTAGAGGGAACGTTGGTGGTCACACACAGTTTGTATGGGGTATCGACATTAGGCATGGTAAATAAGACTTACGTATTTCAAATAATTCGAAAGAAAATATGAAGTACAGTAGATCATACCTGCATATTTTAACCTTTGTATCAATAGGCCTATTGCGCGCGGCGTGATCTCATAGTTGCAAAATTATCAATGACGAGTTCATTGAAATCTGGAATACCCAGAATGAGAGCGTTGAGAATCGTGAGCACATCTAACGCATTGAGCCTAATTACTGCAGCAAAGTTGATAGAAAGCGATTTTTCAACTATGGGGATTTTAAAAGTTCACTAGCGATTACTACTTCGGAAAATATGCATTGGAATATAAACATTAAACAAGTTAACTCGAGCCGAGCAATGTCGACCATCGGGTAATATCGAGACACCGTTTGCAGTATAGACCACATGCTTCAGATCACGATACCCAATTTCGGTCGAATTAGAGACTCTGTCCCCTGGCACCAGCAGTGTAAAAATGTATAACAAGGCGTCCTTGTCCTCACTTATACGTCAGCCTTTCATTTTTTATCGCAATACGTTGGGAAGAGGTAGGAGTGCACTTTCCTCCCGTGTACGATTAGATCATTGGACAATTTCCAGGCTGATAAGGGTCGAGCCATGCCTAAAAACACTGAATATTGCGTAAAATATACTGAGGACTAGGCTGATAAATTGATCAGCTGTTAGCCGTCATCGACAACGAACTAGCTAACGCGCTTGACATGGGGTTGTCAGCAAATGGCTTGAAGGCCACAATTTCACGGTGAAATTGACATTGGAGAATATAAAATAAAGTAAATATTTGAATGCAAACCAAGAATCTTAGTAAACTGTTTCATGAGATCATCATCTCATCACCTATCTCAGTATGAAACACAGTTAAAATTAGCACAGACCAACACCGGCTTTTGCGTGAAATGCGCAACGGTTGTCAGCGTTAGGCCTACCATACTCGAACTCGATAATGAAATTACTGCCCTAATCCTTGAGTGTCAACCTCGGGACTTGGCACAGCGTTCGATACTGAAATCAAGATATACCGTCCAGAAGCTCAAGACCGATATAGGTATGGAGCATCGTTAAAATCGATAGAGACCAATACCGGTATTGCGTAAAATCTGTTGGTGATAAATGGCGAGTCAGCTCTCACTCGACTTAGGAAACGATATTACCACCCACCAGTGGCGGCTCGTCCTATAGGGCAACTGGGGCATTGCCCCACCTAAAATTCTGTTCAATAACAATTTAACCATTTATAGACGCACAGCAATCAATATATACCGAGATCACAGCGAAACCCGCGTTCTTCTTGTGCTTTCGCTTGCAAACGCCCATACATAGCGAAGTCTCTGCGAAAATCGAATTCTCTTCTGTGTTTTCGCTTTGTGAATGCCTAGCCGGGGCTTGCCCCGGTAGCGCTCATAACAAGCTTTCACTATCTATTCTCTCAAAGCCGCGCACAATAAAGAAACGGTGATTTACTCTCTCCTGTTCGTAAAATGGCCGAGCAACCGGGGCAAATATGCCTACTCGCCCTTAAGGTGTGATGTAACAATCGTATCTATATCTGAACTCGGTTACCGTAATATGCGTTGAGTCGACCTTTGCTGGAATAGGTCGATTTTGACGGTGTTTCGCACCATGATAATTCTTGAAACTTGGTATGATATGTCGTGAAGGTAGTATTTAACACTGCTCCAAGTTTCAGGCTTGCTACTTAAAGATAATGGTAGTAATTCCGTTTCCGAAGTTCAGTGTGTGCTGATCTATCATGTACATAGTACAGCAAACAGATTTTACTCAAAAGCCGGTATTGGTCTCCATTGATTTTGACGATGTTCTATACCGAGATCGGTCATGACATTTGGCACGGTAAGTGTTAGTATCGACCGCTGTAACAAGTTTTAAGTTTGTCACTGAACTATGTGGGTGGTAATTTCGTTTCCAAAGTCGAGTAAGAGCTGACTCTTCATTTATCGCCAACAAATTTACGCAAAAGCCGTTATTGGTCTCTATTGATTCTAACGATGTTCCATACATAGATCTGTCATGAGCTTTCACACGGTATGTCTTGATTTTAGTATCGAACACGGTGCCAAGTCTTAAAGTTGACACTCAATGATTGAGGCAGTTATTTCGTTTTCGAGGTCGAGTATGGTAGAGATGCGCGCTGATCTGATACTTAGCCTACCTACGTCATTGTGGATCTCACGCAAAAGCCGGTGTCGGTCTGTGCTAATCTATATAGTCTGCGTTCCATAACGAGATCGGTGATGATATTTCCAATGGTATATCTCGATTATCGCATGAAACAGCTAACCAAGATTCTCGGTTTGCATTCAAATATTCACATAATTTTATGTTCGCCAATGTCCATTTCACTGTGAAATTGTGGCCTTCAAACCATTTGCTTACAATCCCCTGTCAATTGCGATAGCTATTTCATTTTCGATGTCGGCTAACAGCTGATCATTCGATCAGCCTATTCCTCGATCTATTTTACTCAAAGTTAGGTGTTCGTCTGTTTGCATTGATTTTGACAGTGCACCATACCGGAATGGGTTATGAGATTGCGTATGCTACTTCTCGATGATTTCTTGTAACAGTATACTAAGTTACGGCTTTTATTCATGTATTTATTGATTAATATATTTTCCAACGGCGATTTCGCAGCAGACTTTATAGACAGTAAGCCGTATGTGTTGTGTCACAGTCTCCAGTTTCAAGGCCAAAATGTCCTACGTTGTTCCGAGACCGAAGTTCCGAGGCTGCTGTCCTTAGTTCTTCAAAGACCATTCAAATTGATGTTCTGGATTCAATATGACAGGCCCAATCTATGAGATAACAATTGCGTATGTGTCCGAACTCGTTGACCTTTCCAGTTAGGCTTACGCAATCTCTCGAGTTCTAGTCATTGGAATTAGTCAGGTCAAGTCAAGTGCGAACATGAATCGTATTGAATCTTTATTCCGTACGTAGTTTACGCAGTTGCCTTTAGAGCAAAAATGAGAGGTCTAGAAGTTGTCCAGTCTATTGATCCAATCGTACGCCGGGTGCCTCCGCTTTGGTTGCCTATTATCACCTGGTCGTAACCAGAGATGGCCACAGTCCGGTTCAGGAGCCGGAGCAGGATTTCAATGTTTTTTTACCTGGCCGGACTGGATCCGGATTTCGAATTTGGGGTGACGGTCGGATTTTAGGGTCTATCGATTTGCGTAATCTATAACTCTACCATGAAATCAAAACGCATGCTACTAAGGATGACCTGATACTTGATTCGTGGCATAGGGACGATTCTTAGTTCGCGTACATTTTGTGAAATAATCCTTTGATTAAAAATAAATGAATAAAACATTTGTTACCACACTTCAAGTCACGGCTCACCGGCAAACCTCTCGCGGCACCTACGTTAAAATCACTGTTGTCGGGAAATTCATGTGACCATCATAAAGTTACTTTTTTACGTTGGAAAACGCCATTGTGACGTCATGTTGATAAAAGTCGCTCGCAGCCCTTGCCCCACCACCCGATATTGTCACGAGCCGCCACTGCCACCCACATACTTCAGTGATAAACTTAAAAGTTGGTACGGTGCTCGATACTAACACGAAGAATAACTATGCCAAATATTATGACCGATCTCGGTATGGAACATCGTCAAAATCAATGGAGACCAATACCCGCTTTTGAGTAAAATCTGTTTGCGATACATGACGGATCAGCACACAGTCAACTTTAGAAACGAAATTACTACCCTACAATTTAAGTAGCAGCCCTGAAACTTGGAGCAGTGTTAAATACGACCGTCACGACATAACAAACCAAGTTTCAAGAATTATCATGGAGCGAAACATCGTCAAAATCGACCTATACCAGCAAGCAAAGGTCGACTCAACGCATATGACGGTAACCGAGCTCAGATATAGATACGATTGTTACATCACACCTTAGGGGCAACCAGGCAAGGTTGCCCCACTTGCTCGGTAATTTTCTGAATAGGAGAAAGTAAATCACCGTTTCTTTATTGTGCGCGGCTTTGAGAGAGCAGACAGTGAAAGCTTGTTATGAGCGCTACCGGGGCAAGCCCCGGCTTGGCATTCACAAAGAGAAAACACGGAAGAGAATTCGATTTTCGCAAAGACCTCGCTAGGTATGGGCTGGGCATTTACAAGCGAAAGCACAAGAATAATGCGGGTTCCGCTGTGATTTCGGTATATATTGACTGCTGTGCGTCTATAGATGGTATATAAGTGTTATTGTACAGAATTTTAGGAGGGACAATGCCCCAGTTGCCCTATAGGACGAGCCGCCACTGCAAATGCGCGATTATCGTTACCAGTTAACTGCTCTGCAATGTAGCCTATGTATCGAAAATGATATTGCGTGGTGTTCATGTTCACACAAACTCATTTTAGCTATGAATAACCATTTACGGCGTCACAAACTCATCCAGCACAACCAGTATGACGTGTATCACGCTTTGGCTAAGTTTTGTGTATTACCGGTATCTGTTCACAATACGTTTTATGTTGCAGTTATAGGCGAATGTCTTGCGTACTGGTGTGGTTGTGTGTCTTGTGTACTCAAACAAGCAAACGGCTGCTCGGTAATGAGAAAGGTAAAGAGAAATGCGGCGATAGTTTTGTGTAGTGGGAATGAAGACTCGGAATAAATCTGAAGTGGGGAATGAAGCCAAAACGTTTGGCAACCACCGCTATATGTAATATAAGAGTTCTATATTCATATTTCGCATGTGCTGTAATGGCGCATTCTGCAATGTATACCTGGAATCGACAAGAGATGGAATACTACGAAGCCTCAAGACGACTTCAAGATTTCCATAGATGAGCGTATAGGTTAGGTAGGCTATAGGCCTACACTCATATGAAAAAGAATGTGTATTGACACCCAAAGGGCCAAAAAGGGAGGTACGTGAAAACAGAACCTAACTCAGAACTATATCGCGGTCATAAATCCCAAGTGCCAGAGTGTATATCTTCCTACGTCCCTGCATACATGCATAATTTGGATTAAAATGCTGTACTCGATTTATGCTGCGTTATAAGTCAGAGGTATATGTTCTGGTATTGTGTACTATGCGTGTATATTCACACCCGTGTATCAGGGTTGGTACACGGGTGGAAATACACACTGTTTTCGCTAAGAGTGTAAGAGTGTCATATACAGACCAAAAATGTCTTAAACCAGGACTACATCGTTTTGCAGCATTTTTACGGTCGGCGGTCGCCATCATCATCATCCGTTCCAATGATCTATATCTACGTACTTTAGCTGTTGAACCGAGTATTTCGTGGGTTCCAACCATATCCCATATCGTATACGCCGGTTACGGTGGTAATCGTGCGTATAATATATCGTATATACGTCGTATATGCTCATGATTTTTGGAAATTGTTTGAACAATTACGTATGGCATAATTATACAACTTGTACAACAATGCAACTCTATAACCTATCTTTAGTATCTATATACGGTGAACTCAGTAGGGGTAATCCATTAATTATACCCAGGTGGGACGTGGTGGGTTAGCCTACAACCTATATGGTGCACCAGCCCAGATGGGGTTGAGTGAAATAATAATGAAAACTGCTGTACTATGCAGAATCAGAATCATTTTGATGTATAGGTTTTCGTCGATTCGTCATATCGCAAGGATATAGCTTTACCACAGAGGTCTCAAACACGCGGCCCGCGGGCCGCATGCGGCCCTCCAGAGCATTTTGTGCGGCCCGCGACGACATTTTAGATTTTCATAGTTTTACAATATATAAGAGCCACATATATCTGTACAAGTTTTGAAGTGAAAATTATCTTTTAAATTACTCGGAAAGCCTAAAACTATTAATGAAACTTCACTATCTGCGACCATGCAGTATAGAAGATTCATTATTTCGCCTTTTTCCCAATTCATGATGATAAACCCAGACCCTTCGATGATAGTTGTTTACAGCACTATGCTAAGACGATTCGTGGGAGTCTGAGTCGATGGCCATATGATAATGACCGGAGTGACTCGGAAGACCGTGAATTAGTTGAAACCATTGACGCAACAAACTATTCGCGTGTCATTGGAATAGTAATATATCAGATGGTCGCAGTTTGGTAATTCGCTAACTAAGCAAGTAGTTATGGCAACCATTGGAAATATGTTAGTAACATCTTGGGTCTCTATACCATGTTATTAAGGCTACTTAAAGGTACCGACTACCGTAGTGGTACGCTCCAACGATGTAACAACAATGGGTTGTTCGGCGTTCCGTCATTTCTGTGACTATGACACATTCATTAATATGTTTATATTGTTATTTTTCTGCTCCGATATTCGAAGGTATTTGACTATGAGCTTAATAACCCACTTATCAGAAGTATACCCGAATCCTGGATTGGGCTACACTGCTAAATCCCAAATGTTGTGATATCAGATCGATCTCTATTATCTATCTGTTGAATTTAAAATATTCATAGTAGCTGAAAAATTATAACGTGATAGCTTTTATGATAACATTATATATTTTTCCGCTCACATGTCGTCTATATCTTATAATTAATATATATCAAGTACAATAACAATTCTATTCAAATAGTTATAAATGAAATGATTTTTTCATGCCAGGCCTAAATTGATCCAAGAGTAAATCACATTTTTATGATGTGTGTTGAATGTCAGTCTGCTCGGCTCACTTTCAATAGGACAATTTCATCCCGTCAAATAAGGCCTATTTGGAAAGACATGGAATACCCCTATTGATGCTGCGGCCCGCGGCGTCATCAAAACTGGAAAATTGGCCCGCGAGCACATTTGAATTTGAGACCTCTGCTTTACCATGAGTCGAACGGCATGGTGCGGCTTAAGACTTCCACCTTGGACTATAACAGTGCTGGCTCTCAACCCGCGTGCCGCGGTACACTAGTGTGACAATTGGACTGCTCAGGGGTACCGTGAGAAAGTGTGGCAAACATGGTCGCCGTAGCCTATACCAAACAGGGCTGGACGCAATGATTCGAGTACTCGAATCTGAATCGAGTTTCAATTCTAATGATTTGAGTCGAGTAGAGCAGTGCTTCCCAACTAGGGTTGCATTTACAACATAGGCCTTTAAAATTGTGTATTCTTCAAGTTGTAAAATTATTCCATAGTTTTGTAAATACTTTCCAAAAAACATGTTTTATGAGACTTTGGACAATTACCACCCAATAAAGCCGACGTATACGATATGGGATGGTTGAAACCCCTTCAAAATAATCGGTTCAACGGCAATAGTAAGTAGATATTTCGTCAAAGGAGCTATGTTCAGTAGGGCTCTTCAAAAATGACTTTTTTTCTCAAATCGTACTGGCTACTGGATAAAATTGTTAGGTTACCTAATTTAAGCCTACACACAAAATTTGGTTCAATTCCAGCCAGTAACCGCTTTGCTACAGGAGAATAAAGTTTCTATTTATTATATAAAAATCAATAATAAAAAATTTGAAAATTTTCTGTTCACCCCATGAAAGTGTTAGGCTGTCTATAGAAACGATGCTCACCAAATTTGGTTCAATTCCAACCAGTGGAAGCGGAGTTATGGGCGTCGAAAAATTTGTATTTGAATAAAATATAGTATTTACGGTGACCGATTCTTTCTTTATTTATTATAGTTGTACTCACCGTAAATACTATTTTATTCAAATCCAAATTTTTTGACGGCAATAACTCCGCTTCCAGTGGTTGGAATTGAACCAAATTTGGTGAGCATCGTTTCTATAGACAGCCTAACACTTTCATGGGGTGAACGGAAAATTTTCAAATTTTTTATTATTGATTTTTATATAATAAATAGAAACTTTATTTTCCTGTAGCAAAGCGGTTACCGGCTGGAATTGAACCAAATTTTGTGTGTAGGCTTAAATTAGGTAACCTGACAATTTTATCAAGTAGCCAGTACGATTTGAGAAAAAAAGTCATTTTTGAAGAGCCCTAATCTTCACCCTATATTTTCAATTGTCAATGTCGATCCACTCTGGCGTCACAATTGGATATTCGTGACGTCACAGCTTGAAAAATAAAAAAAACATGTTTTAAACAAAGGCCTTGTTTTAAACATGTTTGTTTTAAATTAATTTTTGTTTTAAATACAACCCTATTCCTAACCTTTCTCATGTCGCGAACCACTCTTAGCGCAATGTTTCATGATGTGACCCACCATTAGATGTGTCGAACATATGACAGCGTAATTCAACGCACAATGAGTCGTCTGAGTGACGAGTTAAATTAGACTCCCACAAATGAAATGGCACGACAATTTGAGAATACGAGTGTATCAAGCTGACAAGAATGCTCGTAATAATGGATTACAGAAGAGAAAGCGTGTATCCAAGTATAGTACTTCGTCGTTTGAGTCGAACATAGAAGGGTACCGAGAATTGTTTGCTTATCACAACAGAACTGGATTGCATTTTCTAATCACACTGTCCTGTCCACACTGTGCATTGTCCAATTCCTTACTCCTATCAAAATGACTGTTACGAAAATCTGGTTCACTAATTACTGCAAGCACGGGAACGTGGCTTTAATTCAGAGGAGGAGAAATGGTATGGCTAATGTTCCCTTCAAGCTGCGCGCACAGAAAATAAGTGCTGCATACAAAAAATAAATCCACCTGTGGTTCTAAAAAAGTTATCACTATATCAATCGTAGAAGGCACTGATGATCAACAGATCAAATGGACCACCATTTCAGATGTACAAATGTACATCACTTATTTGTAATCAGTAATTCGTAATCAGACGAAGCAACAAACATCGCTTTTTGTAGAAAATGTATTAACATGCGATAAAACTAGAGTTCGCCGCAAAATTCGGGTAAATCGGGATCGAGTCAAAGTGATTACTTTTTTTAGCCAACACCACACATTACCGGGAAAAATGCGGGTAAGTCGGGAGTCCAGCCGTGGCAACCCTGTGTCACGCACTCTTGTTCAAGTGACCACGTGAGTTTGCGCAGACTCGTGGATAATTAGAGTAAACATTGAGTATGACCCCGTCAAAACGTAAGAAGATTAGGTGTTTGGCATTTCTGGCAAATTGAATAAAAACTGTAACATTTAAAAATTCCTCGCGACCCACCAGAAATAGCTTCGCGACGCATCGGGTGGGAAGCACCAAAGTAGAGTACAGTGAGAAACGATTTTTTTCAAGTACTGAAATTATACGCTCCTCGGCACTACAGGTTTATCAACGAGAATCATATTTCGATACTGTTTTACACTGTGGAAGGCAGTAAACCTCGATTGGTCGCCTCGGAGCATAGGAAACGTATAGTAGCCTACAAAGCTATATACGCACGTGATTGGAAATGACATATATGTCGTGATCAACCAACCTCGATTGGTCGCCTCGGAACATAGGAAACGTATAGTAGCCTACAAAGCTATATATACGCACGTGATTGGAAATGACATATATGTCGTGATCAACCCACATCATTGCCAAAAGTGCAATGAAATAGATACGGTCGAAAAAATACCACATCATCTTTAATGTGATGTAAAACTTGCATTATATTATTTGGGGTCGCGTCAAAGGTATACATTTGAACTTATGGCGTCATTATTATCGTGGTGACGTACTACTGCAACCTGCTCCCAATTTATTGACAATCTTGGGAAGCATGATAGCTGGCAACTAATATATTACCAGTTCAGAATTCCTTTCCTAATCTGAAAAGGAGTAAGATTATAGTCCAGTGGTTCTTAAAGTATGGGTCGCAAGGGTATAATTTGGGTCGCGACGGTACCAGAACGGTCCTTGAATATGTATGTAATATTATTTGAGGTCATTGCAACAACAAAAATATCTTCGCCTTTCGCGCGATTTACTGTAGTTGATTGAGCATATCGGAGGTCACTGAGTTTGGTACCACGGCCAATAAGCGAGACACGTGGAGAAGTCGCCACCACAACATGACTTGATCATGAAGATGTGCCGACCTTTGTATTAAAGCAGGGGTTCTCAACTTCCCTCGTATAACGGGCCGCATTTTCACACTAAGAGACGCTGCGGGCCGCAGAACTTTATCACCATGTATTTGTGAGCTACTATTAAATTTAGGTCTATTTATCAGTCTTATTCGGGCATTTAGTGCATTTTTATGCATTCTAAAGCATTAATGGAGAGCGTTCGTAGGTTCGCAGGTGCTGTTTTTTTTGTGAGAATATCGATCTTCAAGTGGCGCAAGTAAATCCCTTCATGGAGCGTACATTCCATTCGTTGCCATGTCGGTATTATAGTATATGCACCCCTCAAACCCTTCCACCACCAGAGAACCGAACTCTCTGTTTCAATGCGTGAGCGAGCAAGTATAAAATTACGGTGAATTTTTCGTTACTGAGGTCATTATCACTTTGAGCTCTCAGTGATATGAGAAGAATTGAGACGTTAGGGGTCATTTCTGAGCAAATCAATCAACTCTTCGCCTTCCCTTCCATGGCTGGAGCCCTACACCAATAGTTATGGAAGTCAGCTTTGTCAAATTGATGTCATGGTCCCCTTCCCACGTTTGCCACGTCAGCATTTCCTCTGGAAATATGCCCATGACCATTCCTATAAAAAGCACCAGGATAATTAGCTATGCAATGTGTGTGCACTGTGTGCATCGATGGATAGGTCCAATGTTAGGCTAAAGTAGTCTACGTGCCAACCTGTTACAGAGCATGCGATAAAATATCGACTGAGATCGCTATTACTCTTCTGGTGATTGCTGAATCAGACAACTGTACCTTCGAAATTTGTCAGGTGATTTGGGACTTTTTGCTAAGTTCCAGAAACAGCGAATATTCGCACAGTACGTTAAAGTTTTATTGAAGTCATACCTTCTCTAGCAGATTCTTGGGTTTAGCGATATTCCAAGCAATTTTGAACAATGCGTCTGTCACGTCGTCGGCAATTTTAAATATGATTCGAAATATGGATTGCTGGGCTTGAAACCAAGCTAGCAACGTTTGATATGTATAACTCCAGATGAAACTATCGTGCTATCATTTCAAGCTTCTAGGCTTTGTTACAACAACTGTTCTTCGACAAATGTGACACATCGGTCTTCCATAACAAAACGGGGCCAGTAGTGATTATATCGAAAGGAGTCGCGGGCCGCAAAACAATCGTCTGCGGGCCGCATGCGGCCCGCGGGCCGCGGGTTGAGAACCCCTGTATTAAACAAATTGCTTTGAATTCATGATAAGATATTTTCAACATTGCTTTCTCTGGAAAACACCGTATGAGACCTGGGACGCTCTAGTGTAGAGTTGTACAACGAGCGGTTGCCGGTTTATGAGGCCAAAACCCGCCCACGCTTGGATAAATGAATATATGACGTTGGGCCAACATACGGCTGGGCAAAGTGCGGTGCCAAAAAGTTCGGTGGCGATAATTGACCGTCGCTGGGTGGCCAAACCCTTCGTTATTGATATAATTCGTCGGCACCAAAATGCATTCATTTTGGTGTGTGTTGCTTGGGTCGCGAGATACCACCAAAAGTCAGATTTGGGTCGTGGTCTAAAAAGTATAAGAACCACTGAGTCGGTGAGGTGAGATTTACGGGGTGGAAGCGATGATTCCACCTCCATCGAAGGTGAATGATCTATCCACCGCTATACGCTTGAGTGGATTTTGGTCTCATATTGTGAGATCTCTCTACTAATTGTTTACGAAGGAACAAATGCATGATACTGATTGTAGGATTTATGTTTCGCTTCAGTGACTGACGCTGGAAAGCGGGAAGTACGATCAGACGACGAAACATGTGTCAATAGCGTTTGCACTGAGAAGCGGATTAGTATGAGTTAATTTCCTTATATTGTTAGTGTATAGGGCAGTGGTGTGCGGTGGCATGCGGTGAGGTTCGAGGTTGCTAAGGCACTAAACCCTTCAGAGTCACATTTACTTATATATAAACTCAAAATGGTAGCTGAATCTGTTGGCCACCTGTTTCTTATCATATTTGCATTTTCACACGCAGGCTACGTAAGAACCTATTAAACATATCCACAATTTAAGGTAGGTGTGAATGGAAAATACAGCAGTAAGGGAATGTATTTGCTCTGCCCTACATATCGACCGTCGCGACTACGCGTCGGTTTGCGAGGTCAAAAGCGCATTGTATCACCGATTGTCGGGTTGCCAGTCAACAATCAGTGAGGCAAATTCACCTGTGCTTCGCCTGACCATTGTTTCTTTTCGCCGTCAGAGCCAAATTTTTAATTGCTTGTGGTTGTTTAGGAAGTTTGGTGCTCTGAAATTATTAACAATTGAATTTTCGGAAATAGTGCGACAATAGCAATGGATTAATACTATTTCATAATTGTAAATTATCAGATGTGTATGATGAATTGAGCTAGCACAGGTGAGGTTGTTGGTTCGTATAGGCTTGACTGGTCCAATTGAAAAGTTTCCTTTTCAATACTATGATTTTAGACAGTGCTTTTCAACCGGTGGGATGGTACGCACTTGTGCGGATGAGATAAATTGCAGTGTGGATGACAAACTGGTGTATATTTTATGCTTTTTCTGAGTTGGAAAATGCAAATAAACATATTTAGGGTCACTATATTTTGGAATCGGGAAAGACGGACACTCTTTATAAAATCATAAAAGTTAGTTTACCGAAATTCTAATCAGCTGATTTATACATATTTACCGGAAATATTGTTCTGTCGACTAAATTAATATAAGACATCACTCTGACTCGACACCCAAATAAACCACTTTTCAACGATACTTCTCTGGTGTTGACTAAAGAAATATAAAAATGGTCATCACTCCGACTCGGTTCCCGAGTGACCCGCTCGATCGTCCGCATTATGTATTTATGTATTTATGTATTTCGTTCAAAAATGTTAACTCTATTCGATTTCTTATTGTGTAATATGTTGGTTGGTGTGTGACAATTTTGCAAACATAAAGGTGCCGATGGTTATCAAAAAGTTTGAAAACCACTGACTTCAGATGTCATACTATTCCTATATTGCGTGTTCTTAGGCAATATATTTCCAACCAAAGCGTAACTGGAAATCTGTACAGAAACTTCTCAAAAATAGGTATACCTTTTTATGAATGAATAGATCTACAGTATACCTTGTTTGATGTTTATTAATCTATGAGTTCAAATACAAAGCATTCATCATTGTGTATGCCTTTCTGATACCAGTCATTTCTGAACAGTTGCTAATCAATCTGTATCTTTAGATAACAATGTTGAGATTGTTAGTTAAACTATTTGAATATAGCAGGCCAATTTCTGTTGCTGATGCCTCTGGGATAAAAAGTGCTGTTAGTGAAATATTCAAAGATAAGCTCCATGGTCGCGAGTTTACAATCAAGTGCTATGACAAAGGATTTGACGAATATGTTGATCTGGAGTATGCTGAGATTGTAAATTACGGCAAACTCAAAGTCGAGATTCCGATACGTAAGGAAATTGAAGGTAAGCCACAGTACCATATAAAGTGCCCGCAATGTTATTATTCTTCATATCTTGCTGTTCCAGGTCAATGTTCCGTTACCGAGATACCAATTGATTCATGTGATTTGAGATCGGATATCTCTGATGTATCAGATATTAGCACCATTTCGTTTCCTGTTACTAGTGACGATGGAAACTACTGGCCGGTACAGTGCAGTAAGTATACGGTATCGTCAATTGCAGTAATCAAATAGCCATTTCGATCATATTTGAGCTATCTAATTTGCTTGATGCATGCATGTAGCACGGAACCCCCTCCCCCCGCCATTTCAAAAATACCGTGGATGGCGTATTGGTATTGGTGGATGGTGCGCCATATCCTCAATGTTCAATATCCTGTGATCTGATTACATGTAGTTATACACCATACGAGTTGTAAATGATGATATTTGTATAATTATTTCGAGTGTTCATGTATTTTCATTTGTAAGTTACATGTTAGTATGATTTTAACAAGAATAGCTATATAAATATGTCCATATATATAAAAGCTCTCTGGTAACTGCTGCAATTCGAGCTATATTTAGAACAGCGGGCGACCTATCTAGTAGGCTACCTGCGTCCTGCGGGCTACCTGGCCGCGTTGGTGACCGCTGATGTATGATCCACTTCTAGAAAGTTGTCAATCATTTCTTTGTTAAGCTGGAAAGCAGCTATCAACTGTTGATTGCCCCGACGCTGAAGCTCAATCCAGCAGTACCAGGCATGTGATCAAGCCTAGCAAAAGTATCGATGGACTCAAGTGGCCTGGGTCGAAATATATAGTTGTTTTGCCCAAAAATGTGGAACACGACTTGGAATTCTATCGAGGGAAGAATTCGGCTTATATCCCTGCAAAACTTAGAAGGAGTATCGTGGATTTTCTTTTCAATGACCTGCGGAGATACACGTGAGTATATACGCCAAGGACTTTACTGCAGGAAATTGTTGCTTACTATAATAAATATGCTATTATTCACAGCTGGTATCCAAGTAAAAAACAGTACCGTACAGCTGTGAAATCTCTGGTAGCCAGGTACCCCATGTTGAAGGACAGGATCGTGTTTCCGGGATGTTTTGCTAACGTAAGTTGTTGATTTATATGGACGAGATTAGTGAGACCGTTCTCTCAATATGATGCATTTCAGGAATCATGGAGTCGTCGACTGAAAACAAAATTCAAAGAATGGCGTAGAAACAAAAAAGACCCGATCGTGCTGGAAAAGAAAATTTTATACGGTCGCAAAAAAAAAGCTCGAAAGGATGATGGCGAAGAGGACGAAAAATTTGCCAAAAGATGCAAAGTTCCACGTGTTATATTCACGGATGTAATTATATCATTGACATTTTCGGTTCACTACATAGGCTACTTCGAATTTGACTGCTTTACAGATAGATGATCTGATTAGCTACGCCTCGGATGATGGGATGAGCGTAGGCACTCATCAAGATACCATAAAAGGTGCAACATCGTGAAAAAACTATCCCGTTGAACAACAAAGGTATGGATTTGAATGTGACATTTTGAGATGATTTTCCTGTTCCGACCCGCGACCAAAACTGAGTTTGACACCATTGATGTAGATGCAGTGGGTCCCAAACGTTTTTTATCCATTACCCTCTTTTCCAGGTCTACATATGTTTATCCAGGATTGTAATGAACCGACACTCGAGTCGCGATTTTTTGGTGACTCGACTTGAGTCAATCTGTGTGTTGACTCGACTTGTACTCGAGTAATTGCGTATGACTCGGACAGGTCATATGACTCGAGGCCTGTGATGGCCAAGACCGATATTTCATTGTAATTTCGAAGATAGGTAAACTTACCACAATATTGGTATATCGTTTATTAGTACTGGTAGTTGAAAATGCGATCTAAAACGTGGGTTGAACAAGACTTTAACACGAAACTGAATAGTCAACGCAATGACTCGAACTCGGGTCTCAACACTATGACTCGGACTCGACCCTCTGCTCGAAGGCTTGGACTCGGACTTGACTCAGTGGTGAGTTGTAAATGACTCGACTTGACTCGTATCAAAACTATAAAAGTGACATCGACCTGTGACTCGGAACCTTGTTACTTGGTTTCAACCCTGTGTGTATCACCACACACGCAATGTTCGTCATCATCAGTAACGAAGTACAGGCTATATTCTACTTTTTTCATATAGTTGTATTGCCCACCTTAAAAGAATCGCTGACGTTGATTGTAGAGTATGTTGTAGCCAAGTCACAGGTTTTCGAGTCGCAAGTCAATCGCACTTTTATAGATGTTACTCGAGTCATTTCCAATTCACTGCCGAGTCAAGTCCGAGTCTGTGTCGGGGAGCAGAGGTTCGAGTCCGGTTCCAAGCCATGTTCATGCACTTTTCAGTTTCGAGTTCAAGACATATTCAACCCATTATTTTACATCTCTGCTTGGATGATATCGAATTCTTCGTATTCATAATTTACTAATTTTTCTCACTCTTGACAGTTTTTGGCCAGCGAAATACCAATCATTTGGTAGCTTACCATTCTTCGAAGTTACAATGAAATGCATATGTCTTGGTCATCCTAGTCTCAAGTCATCTGCCTTGTCGAGTCATGACAGAAGTACAAGTCGAGTCATTACACAAATTGACTCAAGTCCAGTTGTAGAGGGTTAGTGTGTGATGTAGGCCTAGGCTATGCTTGACCTGATCCTTCTTTCATGTACTGAAACTATTTATTATTATTTCTTCCAGACACCGTAACCCACACACCACACCATTTCCTTCAACACTGTAAATGAAGTGCGAACTGTCTATTTTGACGGAGAAAAGGGAACCGGTGTCAACAGCTTCCACGAAGCAATGGCAGTGGTGCTGCCATAATTCGCTTGGTCTGCAATGGAGAGTTTTCGTCGCTACTTACAAATTCATGTCAATTTTTCTGGCACGATTGCCTGGTGTAAAATCCACCTGTGCAGCTGTTTGCACCAAACTTGCTTCCAATACTGACTAGCTTGCAAATAAAGTCCTTTTTGAGTAAAGGCGATTCAGTGTCGTGTCAACGTGTGAGGTATTGTATGCAATATGGTGGCTGCAGCATGTGTATTGTGCAGTGCAGGGGTTCTCAACCTGGAGGGCACGCCCCCCTTTGGGGGCGCGGGAGGCTCTCAGGTGGGGCGCGAGAAATTTTTGTCAATTTTGTCAATGTATGTATAAATTGTGACTAAACATGTGTTTTACAACCATTCTGAAGATACGATTATTGAAGATTAAACTTAATTCGTATTCTTGAACGCTTGACAAACTCAAACTCCAGCAGTCGCGCTCAACGGAGTATAGGCTGACTTCAACTTCATTTGAGCAAATTTTTGATATTCTTTGAAGATTTAGAGAAATTCCTACGTGCAAGTCATTCATTACTTTGTGGCTTTGGCAGTAGCCTAAATCTCTGTGCGCTGGGTAGCTGTTGTTGATAGCTGGCGAACTGCACTGCCTAAGACAGACTTAGATGCAATATAGGTTGCCCGGTTTCGCCCTCAATTTGGCTATAAATCAACACAATTTAATTCATTTCCAAAACTGATCAAATTTAGCATGGTAGGACAGAACGCCCCCGTGCCCTCTGTAGTCACTACCAGCAATGACGCCGTAGAAGGGAATTTGTGCGGCCGTCGACTCCTAATTCAATTAGTATGTGTTGGCAGCCGTAGACATGCAAATAGCAATTACGAAGTCACTCCCGAATTTTCGAGAGATTTTATTTAATCTTGAAATTTTCTTCGCGCTCCGCGAAGCAAGACTTCATTTTTCGATTTTAATGCAGTAGCGCCCTTCTTAATTGGAGCAGGAATGGGAATCCTCAAGAAATAACAATTCATTCGCGGCTCCGAAAAATTTTCGCGCTCCGCGCGACGACATGCACTCCGACCAACTATTCATAACATTGCCACTCGCGATTTCGGTGCGTACAATAGGCCGTTGTGAAAAGTAGAATAGTCCGGAGTTCACCGGGAATGGATATGGACAGTATTACAGACCATAAGTATTTTGCGTCCGGATCGTTCATTGCGGCTATGCCCTGGAATGCGGCCTTAGGCTTCATAAGTAATCGAAATGCAGCCATGATTAGCAGGAAGGTTGCCCACCTCTGTATTACATGATGTGCTCTTTTTGACATGACGATAAATGTAAGGGGGGTCAGGGGCGCGCGATTTTTTTGACCATCGTCAAGGGGGGCGCGTGTCAAAAAAGGCTGAGAACCGCTGGTGTAGTGTGTATGTGCTGTATATATAGTATATATATGCTGTACGTAAGGCGTTTGACGAAGATATCCGGATAGAATGGGCAACGCTTGTCTGAAAATTAGATACAATTTTTGAAGCAAATTCAACTGTGCCTGGCCTGGCTATGGTTCTCTGCACCGTCATTGTACGTAACACATCCCAATTTTAAATTCCCTAGTATTCGATTTATACCAGTAGCCTCTATTATAATTATAAATTCTGAGCCGATTGATACGCTAATAAATTGTGCTATCACAGGTGATAGGCTAGTCTAAGCCACACCTGTTCAATCGAGATATAATTTTGAACAATATGAATATCCAAACTGCGTGATGAACGGACGTTCATGATCGAACATCGATAGAAAATACCGACAATTATTGGTTACTCACCCTGACGAGAGGTGATCGAGGCACTACGGACTCATTTTCCTCCCTTGGTCGCACATAAATGTTCTTGAACTATATAGGGATCGCGAACCCCTGAGACTTGTCACGGAACCCCATGGGTTCCCGGGAACACGGCTTAGAAACCACTGGCTGTTGTGCGACATTCATTTCCCATCTATATCTTGGCTGAAAACTGCTTCGGTGAATTTCGCTCGCATGATTGAACGTGGTGAAGCAGATTTTTTTATTCTCATTTTTGCATTTCCATCAGGAGTAGGATTACCATATTTTCGAAATCGGAAAAGAGGGCACTTTTTCAGAATTTTCAGACTTGCAAAACCGGAGACGAATTCTCAAAAAACGGTAAATTTTTCCCACTTTGTGTTCGGTTGACTAATAAAATAAAATTTTTCGCTCAGCGCCCAAACTAACGTTCTCAATCAATCAGGGTTCTTAATATTTTCATCGTCTCAAAACATCACAAGACTGCGATACAATGAACGGATAGGAAGGTGTCGAAACAACTTGGAGTAGCCTTTAATATCAGACACCCACCTTAGCCCAGGCGAAGTAAAGAAGAGGCATGCACACTGAAGGAAAAGCTTCTTGGAGGTACAGAACTTCAATATACAATTAAATAGTATACTCATATTGAAATGAACCCGAATATTTTCGGCTGACACTAGTGAGGGGTAATCGTCAGCAACTAGCAGAGCAAGCAAGAACATTGTATATCAACAATCGTATCACAAAATATGACGTCACCAGTATGAGATTTCGAATGAGAGAACGTTCAATGTACTATTTTTAGGTGGTACATGAACCGCTTAAGATTGTTGCTGATCGATCAAAGGTCATTATTTCTGCCATCGGCAAACATCTGTTAGATAATCTGATTTGTGCGAATAATTATCGAGACGACCGATTTCGAATCGTTGAGCGAGGCCGTTCACAATTCCATTTGTGTGCCTTGGAGTCGACTTTCATCAAAATACACCAACCAAGACTCTGTCAACAAAGGAGTTCGTGTACCACCTAAAAATAGTACATTGAATGCTCTCTCATTCGAAATTTCATGCTGGTGACGTCATATTTTGTGATACGATGGTTGATATACATGCAATGTTCTTTCCAATTCTCTAATAGTTGCCGACGATTACCCCTGACGTGCGTCAGCCGAAAATATTCGGGTTCATTTCAATATGAATACACTATTCAACTGAAGGAAAAGTAATGCAGAGAATATAAGACGCAAGTGACATAATGAAGTGGCATGTGGCGGAGGGCGAGGTCGATGTTAGGTCGTGGTCCGGTAATCCTGAAGACTGGCTATAGTATTAATTTAGAAGAAATTGCTGGTATTTCGACTTGAATGTGGACATGCTCGACGACTGTCGGATAGCCGGCGAGATGCTGTTCCACAATTGGGGTCCGGCATACTTGATAGAGCAATGCGTTTTCTTGTACTCAGTCCTGATCATATGGTAGTTGTTCTTCGTTGACGCGCGTGTGCTGTACTGTGCGCTTTTGTGTCCGATGTGAAGTATCATCATCATCATTGGTTTATTGGTTTATTATATCAGTTCAATACAACACAAAAATGCGATATAATGAAACGACCGGAAGATGTCGAAGCGACTTGGTTAGTCTAGGCCAGAGGTCTCAAACTCAAATGTGCTCGCGGGCCACTTTCCTATTTGTGATGAAGCCGCGGGCCGCAGCATCAATAATAGGGTTATTGAATGCATAATTTCCATGTAGGCCTTATTTGACAGGACCTTGCAGACAGGCATTCCACAAGCATCGTGGAAATGTAGTTTACAATTGTAGGCTACTATTTACACTTGACACGGAAAAGAATCACATTTTAAAATAATTGAATAAAATTGTTTTTGTGTCGGGCATAATTTTTTAATTAATGAGTTAGAGACATCTTGCGAGAGGATGCATCATGACATCGTAAAACTGTCGGGTGCTAATATTGCAACTAGTGGGCCTTTGACGTGCCACAATTTTATGTGGAATATTTTAAAATCTACTGAAGATTGATCTGATATCAGAGCATTGAGCGGTGTATCCTAATCCTGGTTTTGTTATAGTCATGACAAGTACATAAGCTAATTTTAGATTTTGCCTTCGATTATTATTATTGGAACATATCAATAACAACTTAAATATAATCATGATTGTGCAATAGTAATAGTATTGCTATTGCTTCTTAACCTTTTAAGCGAGCGCACCCTCGTGCTTCCAATAAGATTTCTCGTAGCCCCTGTCCATTTTCGACACAATTTCTGATGGTACCAATATTAAAATCAGAAAGGCCATTCACATAAAACCACGCGTATCGTGGAGACTATTTTCCAATTGAATCAATTGGCCCAAGAAAATATTCCACTCCATATTGGCCTAATTCCACAATGCATCTCGTATACCCTGATGTGGAGCTTCGTACCCGGATGGAGTCTACGGAGTCTGGTTAAGAACCCCTGGAATAGAAATGTCCAATCGGCGAATAATTCATTGATGTTACAGCTATATAGCGTAGTACTACCTTACTCACCACCGATAATAACATGGATAAAGAGAACAAACGACACTCAGCATGTAACCAAGTATACGTCACGGGGGTCACAGAATACCAATGGTTGCCATACTGACCTGATTAAATATAGCTATATACCCTACGCAACGCGAGCTACTACCTTTTGATATATTACTATTCCCCATCACAGTTTCATAGATCATTGCGTCCGTAGGATTACCAAGTCACCGTTCCGAGTCGCAAGTCCTTCTCTGATTTTACCGTTTGACCCGACTCAACTCGGGTCATTTTTATTTAATCACACACTGAATCCGAAATCGAGTAATTTTACGAGAAGGTAGCACCAAACAAAATCAATATTTTCATTCACGAATCATCAACGGATCATGTTTTATCATTATGAACTAGAAATGTGACGTTATAGCTGACCTTCTACCGCATGATAGGTTTTAAAAGTGATGTGACAGTGAAGTTTGTTGAGATATCAGTGATTTTTATAGTAGTTTCAGCGTGAAATTTAAGTTCTTATATCTAAAAAAGATATATGGCACTTTATTATACTGCTGAACACTTGAAATTCCAAAATGCCGTCGCGGGCCGCACAAAATACTCTCGCGGGCCGCATGCGGCCCGCGGCCCGCGTGTTTGAGACCTCTGGTCTAGGCCCTAGGGAATCAGACACCCACCTTGTAAAGATGAGGTATGGCGCGCTATGGCACGCTACCTGAGTATGGACTATACGCCGCGTCCCCTCTAGGGTCCGCAACAGAGAGTCGGTGGGTACGTTGGCCAGCACTTTTTTGTACAACAGAACGTCAACGGGCTAAGGTTAAAACATCAGATAAAATAAACAGCGTTGGTCATGCAGCGTCGGTCGATCGTTAGATAAAAAGGCGGCAGCACTCGTCAGGTAAAAAGGCCGTAGCAGTCATCAGGTATAAAGGCGGCGCTTGTCAGGTAAAAAGTCGGCATGCATCTAACGAAGGTCTTATTTTTATAGTAGGAATCCAGACAGGGTCACGCACAATAATCAGCAATGATTGTTAATTGAATGATCCGGCGTCGAGAGAGTATGAGTGGTACACCAATCCGCCATAGAGGCATGCAAACTGAATGAAAGTAAAGAAAATAGTATATAGAAAATGAAAGCGAAAGCGACAAGAAGTAGGACGGCATGTCATGGGAAGCGAGATAGATAGGTCAGTCGTGGTCCGATAATCTAGAGGATGAACTGTATTTATTTAGTAGTAATTGCTTGTATTTCGACTTGAATGTGGACATGCTCGATTGCTCGTCGACTGCCGGATGGCCGGCGGGATACTGTTCCACACATCAGGTCCGTCATATTTGATAGAGCGATGATCTTTTAGGTCGATCATATCATATTTGGACGACGTGGACGCGCGTGTGTTGTACTTGTGCGCTTTTGATTCCGAGGTAAAGAGATCATTGAAATATTCGGGGCAACGACCGCAGTCGCAGTGGAACTGATACATAAACTTGACGATTTCTAGTTTCCGCATATCTTCTATGTTTAGGACGTTGAAATGAGTCGTTGAAATTTGAGGGACATTGACCGCAATGGTACTGATACATAAACTTTGTAATTTCTAGCTTCCTCATATCTTCTAAGTTTAGAACACCAAATCTTTTGAAAGGCGATTTATCGGTTGCACATCCAGGTCCCCGTGGGGCTTGGGCAATGATACGGACGATGATCCGATGTTGAAGGTTTTGCAGTGGGTCAATTGTATTCTTGCAGGCAGTACCCCAACAAAGAATTTCGTATTGTAACTTTGATCCACGTTGTCAGGTTGTTGACTAAAAAAAAGTCAACTTTCCGCCCAGCTCGCGATATAGGCCTATACCCGCCGTATAGCGTCACTTCATCGGTGCTGATTTACGGCATATCAGTCGCATTTTGCTCTAAATATGACCTAAATTCTCAAAAAGGAGGACAAATCTCAAAAAAGAGGACAAATGGGCGTCCTCCGAGGACACTTTGAAAAAAGTCAAAAAAGAGGACAAATCCTCTTGAGAGAACGTATGGTAACCCTAATCAGGAGCAGGTTGGATTCAGATTCCAACATTTGGGACTCACTCGAGTCATGCCTATGGCTGACCTCGGACGCCGCCCATTCGATCTCTGACCGCAGTCTATTGTTATGCGCATGAAACCTTCTGGCGTTGGTGTCATTATGGACAGCATTTTTAATTTAATACCGCATCCATCTACTCCCGTGGGTCACAACTTTTTAATGGTGGCGACCCAATTCCTGATCTGAAGAGATGGCCGAGCAGTGCACGAATCTCTCGAACGCCGCCTATATCACAATCACAATCATTGGCGCTGGCCGAGCTCACTCCGACCTAAGAGACCGTCGTTCGATTCTTGCGCGGGCTGATTACCGATGATCGACCGACCCTGTATGTAGTGTAGGCCTATGCTGCACTCGACCCTAGTGAAACTGACAGCGATTATACGAAGTTTATTGCTTGATATGTTTCCTTTGAAAGGAATAGAGTTCAGGCCAGCGTATTCACCGAGTCTGTGTTGCGGAGGCAACGAGCACTGAGCATGAGCAGTCGTATTTTACCTGTGCAGGAAAGCGCGCCCCATAGATGTTTTGTGAGTCCTCACCTCTAAATCCCATGAGCTGCTTACTATAATATGGTCATCACATTCTCCCATGCCAACACACGGTCAAATTGGGACGTTAGTTACACAATAAGAAAGCAGAAAAGGCCAGCACCTTCTCCCAGACCTACTCATGAGTCATGACCTGTTTTGGAAGCTAATTACCATAAAAATAGCTTTGTATTTTGTACGTAAAGTTCTGTATTTTAGTGTTCCGTGACTATAATAACCGACAAGATAGCGTAACGGTGAAGCGTCCGACTTCTTGATCGGTAGGTCGTGGGTTCGATCACCGGCCGCGTCAGACCAAAGACCATGATTGGTAAAACTGGTAGGCCGCCTATCCATGAATTCCCTGCTTGGTGTTGGTGCCCACTGCTCGTGCACTACTGGGATAGCATGGAGGGGAGGGGTGGCGCAGGACTTAAAAAGCGGTCAAAGGCTATATCTGCACCTTCCTTGTCCAGAGGCATATATGCACATTGCACATGCACATCATGCACTCATGGCATGCATATATGCACAGATCCAGGATTATAATGCTGTGTCTTTTTTCGATGGATACTTCCATCCCCTCGGTGATGGTGCTCTTAGTCTGAATGCAGACAGAGCTAGACCGATATATATATATAATACAAGGTTCTTTGCAGCGCAGTGCGCAAAGTATATAGTATTCAGTGAGCCATTTTCGTTAGAGCGAATTAACGTATACATCGTACACTGAACGTTGGATCTGCGCGGTCTCTTTTCGTCGGTATACGTTGGCGTTCGGTCATAAATATGAGGTTAGCGACTTTTATCTTTTCTGATCGCCGTTACTTAGTTAAGGTTTACTCTTTCAACACCGCATCACGATAGGAATGAATATTTATTTGATGTTGCTATTGAATGGTAATTTAATATGATCCTCGCTAGTGTAGTACTTCGGACATGAGCCATGCGTTTCACTGATGTGAGATGTTATTTCGATGTGCTATGCATTTGTGTTAATCTTTTATAGTAAGGTCTCGAGAGACGCGCTTTACGAAGCGGTGGAAAATATCCTTGCTGGTGCAAAGGACAAGCCAAGAAAGTTCTTGGAAACTGTCGAACTCCAAGTTTCTCTGAAAAACTACGATCCTCAGAAGGACAAGCGTTTCTCCGGCACTGTCAAGTATGTGGTTCGTTTGCTCCAACCAATCAGTGAAAGATTGGTAGTCCGCAGTCTAGTGAGACTCGGACGGACCCCCACCCAGGGTCTTTAATATTGGGGAGGCATCTCATTCCATGTGATGCTGCACTGAAAATCATAGGTATTTAGCTTTAATTGCATTGCTATTGCCTGCGTGTTGAAACGAGACAAAACCATGTTGTCGTAGAAGCATAGATTGATTTATAAAAGCATAAGAAGTAGTTCGAGAATCGTTACATGTGTTCTCACTATGCTATGATGGTACAAATTCGCCCTAACAGGCCTTGTACCCTTTGATACGATGTCGTACTGAATAATATATAATCATGTTGAGAAAAAAGTTAGACCATACTAAGCATGTTAAATTAAGAATTGTCCGATTCACCTGACTCTGGTAGGAAATTAGTCATGGCTGATTGCACAATCCGATGATGTATTAAGCATGTATTATCTGAATTTTATGCGGATACTTCATATACCTGAGGATATGTGTTGTCAGACTTCAAACGTTGATCGATCTTATAATGAAGCCTTACAATTAACATATCTCGTCAGCATGAACGAGAATAGCACCGAATCAACACCGAATGCAATCCCCGTCGGTGAACAGCGGGATGCTGCAAGTCTAATTGATTGCGGTCAATTTTCAGGCTGCCGCACATTCCTCGACACAAGTACAAGGTCTGTGTTCTTGGTGATGCCGCGCATTGCGACGAGGCAAAAGCCAACGATATCCCGTGCATGGATGTCGAAGCATTGAAAAAACTGAACAAGGACAAGAAGCTTGTCAAAAAGCTTGGTAAGGCCTCGCAAATTTGTTATACTGCTTTCCTTCATGTTTATTAGGTGGCACAATGTGCAGGCTGTTGATTTATCACTGGCATGTCAATATTAGCGGATGTCAAGATCTAGCGCTCGGCGAATATGCACCTTATTGCGTATTTTCGACTTTCTAATTAATTGTACTTTGTGACAATGCTCTTTGGGCTCATCACAGCAGTTATGTCTATTCCACTAACACGCTACATATTTCATATGCTGCGATACGACCAATTGTGGTTTCCGCCGTGGAAAGGATTCGAACTAAAACTTAACTCAAGTTGCATGAAGTGTATAGTTCAAGTACTGAATCAAATTATTCTTTTGCTGCTCGACTCAAATTTTGTGCTCCTAGTAAATAACATTATTCAAAATATTGTAAGCGTTTGATGGATGTAAATGTGCTGTCTTGTATGTGGTCCAGTAGGATAGTTCTGCCCTTGCAATGAGAACATGGTGTTCACGGTTGTAATGACTCTGTCATGAGTCATGACTCGACTTCGATCGCGATTTTCTGACGACTCGACATTGGCTCCGCTTTGACTTGAGTTAATTGCACACGACTTGAACCAAGTCATGTGACTCAGACGGCCAAGACCGGCATTTCATTGTAATTTAGATTAATTTGGTAGAGAAGTAACCACGCTACTGGGATTTCGTCGAAGTACTGGTACTTTAAAATGAAACCAGGAACCATTCGATATCTCAAAACAGTTATAAAAAGTGGGTTTAACAAAGCTTCAACTAGAAACTGAGAAGTCAACACAATGACTCGGGGGGGGGGTGACTTAATAATGAAGAGTCTTGACTCGAGTCGAAACTATGAAAGTGAGATCGACTTGACAGGGTTATAACCCGGATGGAATTACTTGTTGTTGGCACCCGGTTTAGTACTAATTTTGCGACTTCGCCGATCTCATAATTCATCTTCTCTGTTCCAGCTAAGAAGTACAATGCGTTCTTGGCGTCCGAATCGTTGATCAAACAGATTCCAAGACTGCTTGGTCCCGGCCTTAACAAAGCCGGTAAATTTCCAAGTCTGGTCACCCACAACGACACCTTGGTCGGCAAGGTATGGTGTGGTCACCTGCGCTACCAGGTTACTGTGCTAAAGAACTTCATGTTTGTTTGCAGGTCGGTGATATCAAAAGCACCATCAAATTCCAGATGAAGAAGGTATTGTGTTTGGCCGTGGCCGTCGGCAATGTCAATATGACAGACGACCATCTCGTCCAAAACATTAACCTCGCCATCAATTTCCTGGTGAGTTCCCCTGTTTATTTTGCGCGGTTCTTCGGGCATGTCTTTTAGAGCAGATTGTATCCGTTGCAAGTCTGTGCAGACGGCATGCGATAAAAACCAGGTGCAGATATCGCCGACACCAGTCCTTACTAGGTGACTGTAAGTCTGTTAGCAATCTGTGCACAATTACTCTAAACTGGTCAGATCATTCAAGTTCCAGGCAGAGGTGGTCTATTACAAAGTGATACTTCTCAAAAAATACCAGTCTATTCGACAATTGGCTACACCAAATTCTCCGACATCTCATGCTCGTGCTCGGTTGAACATTAATGGCTGAAATTAGGTGATGCAATAATCATATGTCGCTTTCGTAATAGTAATATAGGGTTGCCATATTTTTGTGAAGCAAATTCCGGACACTTTTAGTGCCCACTAGCGGATTTTAAAATGAGGTGTAACACATTGACCGTCAATATAACGTCACACTAGCAAAATCATCGACTGTATACACTATACAGGAATGAAGTGGAGCATAGGTCATGAATTGGGCCATCTGTAATGTGAGCTCTGGTGATTTAGGGTTTGTAATAGATTCCTCCACGGGCCGTGTTTGGCCTGTCAGGTTTGTGTTTGACAGCCCTGTTATACAGCTACGTCGGTGCGGCTATCTGTTTATGTGTTTTAATCAGGTCCGAAACAACATTTTTTCTCCCCCCCCCCCTTCCGCCCAAAAAGCACTGATCTTGGGCCCACCATAGGGTAGTCGATGTAACTTGTTGAGCACTTACTATATGCATTTGGCTGTTAAATTTTATGTATGAATTCTGTCAATATTATTGATTCTTCGATATATTATGCCACTATAAAATGCACCAGCAGGTTTCACATCCGGTGATTTCCAGCCTGTTATGCTCGCGACCTCATTTCCCACTTGAAAATGTTCCGTGGCAAAGCTCAAAACTTGCTGATTACTAAAAAAATTCAGCTTGCCGAAACTTACTCACGGCCTAGGAAGCTGATTACGTCCAACATCATCGCGATCTCCAGCTAAAGGCGGACTACCCCAAGATTTGGAGCCACTGTCTGTGATTGAAGCATCCAATCAGCCTTAACCAACTCTAGGAATATACCGTTAGCTTATAATTGCGATTACAATCAGACTTATTTCAGTAAATGATGGTTATTTATATTTATTTTGATTGCGTTTTTTGGCGAGGGTGGTTGGTGCCTGGATCCCATACTAATATCATTATACGCTGCATTAACTCGCCCGCGCTGCGAAGAACAATTTTGAATAGCATAAATCTGCTTGAAAATAATATTGTTTATGTTGATTTACGAAAAACTCTTCAGCCTGCTTCAAGCCTTCAAAATTCCGGACATTTCGGCATATTTTAGAAATTCCTCCCGGACGCAGATTTTTCAGTGAAATTCCGGACGTATGGCAACCCTATCGTAATAGCAATAATTGCTAAATTCACCACGTGCTAAATAGGGTGATAACGTCTTCAAGTACTCCTGTATTTTTCGTATGCCTAGCATCCTTTCAATTCCCTGGAAATATCTTCCTAAACAATGCAGTGTCGTTTTCAAACCAGCTCTCAATGAAATATGTAAATGCCTATGGCAAAGCAATCTGAACAATATTTCCGAGTCTGTAAAGTTGCTAATGTGGTACAAAAGCCACTGTCTACTAGTTGGATAATATCTTCATAGTATTTGGATTGTTGCTGATTCAAGTTGGTTTTCCAGGTCTCTCTTCTGAAGAAGAACTGGCAGAACGTACGCGCTCTCTACGTCAAGAGCAGCATGGGCAAGCCGCAAAGACTCTATTGAATGTGCTGTTCTCCAATACATGTGGATGGCTCTCTTGGCATTGCAGATTGAATGCGTGAATTAGGGTTTTATCGAGCTTAATGTGTTTAGGGGCTAGCAGAGTTCAAGCGAGATACTTTCCAGCTACTGGAATTATAGATAGTTATACATTACAATAAAACATGGACTCAGGTTAAGTTCACTATCACCGTGTTCGTTCTAGTCCGGGGGTGGGCAAACACCGTTCTGTGCGGCCCGCGAGAGTCTGAAACTTTTTTTAAATATTGATAAAATGCGTACTAAAATCGACATAATGCAGGGACTCGATTAACTTCTTGGTATATTTCACCATGATAATTCAGTGGTTCTATTGGGGAGCACCCCCCTTGGGGGCATGAAGCTGCAATGTTCTAAGGTTAATACTACCTGTATCATTTGTTTAATTTTGCTGCGCGACAGCCCGATCGCAAGGCTCACGCAGTTTAAAAGGTTTCAACTGCTAAACGTCACAGAAATCCTAAACGAGATTGACGTAATTCGGCCGCAAGTGAGATTTCAGATTGGCCACTCCTGTTTAAATTATTTCAGGGATGTGCTTATTTGAAACGATTCGCTCGAGTGTTAGAGGTAGATTCCTTCTGTGTATGCGTATATAATTGGGGTAATATTATTTTATCTACACATGCGTGTTTGAAGCAAACATGGTTATGATGCTGTCAGCATTGTGTGCCATGGAATTTAGGCAAAAGTGGAATCAGTAAATCTATGAACAGCTCGTTGCTCACAGATTTCAATTCTGTTCTAAGAATCGGGATAACCGACTTTCATCTCTATAGTTTTGACAAATTGGTTATTAAGGTCCGCCAGCCTATGAAATCTCGCGACTATGTTTCGGACGCGTGTACGATATCACCACAGCAATGTTTGGTTTGTTTTAAATGAGCACATATACTATCTCCATGTCCTCACTGTATAATCAAATACCAACATCCCAATTTTATATAGTGCGGCCCGCGAGCTCAAAAGTTTGTCCACCCCTGTTCTAGACTAAATAGTTGATCTTATAACATCAAGATAGGCTGGTTTTGTTGGCTGCATTGATCGACCTTTTCGCTATCCACGACCGCATTTTGATTAAATTTGTAGCATACAGCCGAATTACGGCGTAGAGTCGTCATGACACATCTGGACGACAGATATAGCCTATTCGCGTTGAATCGGCTACCGCGAAGTTCGCACCACGCTGAGACTTTGTGGTGTTCTGTGCCACGGTTTTCCAAACGTCTTGCTCTTGTTAGTGCCTGGGCCATTGTACGACAAGGCAATATGTCCAATCATATTAGCTAATTCTTCATCCACCGGCTGCTATATTACCATAGCCGAGGCTAGTGATGTTGGGCACATGAAAATAGCTTTTATTGTCAGTAATATAAGTGAAATTAATTTTAGCATTTCAAAATGCTGTACCTAGCGTTCTTTTGAAATCTGGTCGCGGGCCGCGTGTTGGTGAACCCTGCATTAGTTACATATGGATTGTTAGTTACATATGGATTCAGACCCGCCGGCCATCGCGAATCACTTCAATGAATATTTTTGTAACGTAGGCCCAAATATTGCTTCTTCTATTACAAAACCTGTGTCGGCCAGGTCAGAGGTGAGATCGATATCCCAGTCAATTGTGCTTGAACCTACGACCAAATACGAAGTAGAAGTAGCCATCCACAAACTGAAATCGCACAAGGCCGACGGCTATGACCAAATCCCATCATGGTTTTTAAAAATGATAAGCCTGCATATCGGTCAATATATGGCCCATTTTTTCAACTTCATGATAGAAAATGGAGTCTACCCAAGCTATCTAAAAAAAGCCAGAGTAGTCCCTGTACACAAAGCTGGGGATAGAACTAATGTCACCAACTACCGTCCGATATCCGTTCTTCCATGCATCGGGATTGTATTCGAAAAGTTGCTCCTCTCCCGCCTGTCCTCATTCCTCGCCAAAATGTCTGTCATTTCCCCTCAACAATTTGGCTTCCGAAACAAACACCAAACCGCTCATGCCCTCCTAACAGTGGCCGAACAGTACTATGATATCTCAGAGAAGCGAAATGTGGGATGTAGCATTTTTCTCGACCTAAAAAAAGCGTTTGACTGCGTAGATCATAAAATTCTCATCTCGAAATTGGCGCGTTACGGACTTCGGGGCCCACAACTTGAGCTCATGAAAAGTTACCTCACTGGACGCCAACAAATGGTTGCGATCTCAGACACCTTGTCCTCTCCTCACCCGGTGACCTGTGGTGTGCCCCAGGGCTCAGTACTTGGACCGGTCCTTTTCACCTTATATGTCAACGACATTTTTGAAACCTCCTCATTGAACACCACACTGTTCGCTGATGATACTCACCTCCTCTGTTCCGCATCTTCGACGGCAGAGCTGGATGCCCTGACTGGTGACCAAATGCCCAAAGTCCATGAGTGGACGGCCCAGAACAACCTTTGCATAAACGCCTCGAAATCGCAATTGCTGACAGTCAATTCAAAAAATAACCTAACCGTTAATATCGCTGGTCAGCCCGTCTCCAACACAGATAATGCCAAATATCTCGGAGTTTTGCTGGACTCGAACATGTCCTGGAAGAGTCATATTCAGTCCCTAGAAACTAAATTATCACCGAAGTGCGGCCTGTTCTACAGCCGTGGGCGCTTCATGCCAGCATGGGTTCTCCTGATACTCTTTAAATCCTTAATCCAATCGAAGTTACATTATGGCATCCTCTGTTGGGGGGCTGCCAGTAAAACTGCACTCAAGCCACTGCAGAAACTACAGCATAAAGTGCTCCGAATCATAGCTAGGGCCACAAAGGGGCCTGGCTGCCCATCCAATAAGTCGCTGCTGAAGAGATTCGGCGTCCTAAACATAGAAGATATGCGGAAACTAGAAATCGCCAAGTTTATGTATCAGTTTCACTGCGGTCGTTGCCCCGAATATTTCAATGACTTCTTTACCTCTGAATCAAAAGCGCACAAGTACAACACACGCGCGTCCACGTCGTCCAAATATCATATGATCGACCGAAAAGATCATCGCTCCATCAAATATGCCGGACCTGATGTGTGGAACAGTATCCCGCCGGCCATCCGACAGTCGACGAGCATGTCCACATTCAAGTCGAAATACAAGCAATTACTACTAAATAAATACAGTCCATCCTCGAGATTACCGGACCACGACTGACCTATCGATCTCGCTTCCCATGACATGCCGCCCTATTTCTTGTCGCTTTCTTTTTCTATACTGTATTCCTTACTTTCATTCAGTGTGCATACCTCCTCTTTACGACGCCTAGGCCAAGGTGGGTGTCCGATTCCATTGACAAATCCAAGTCGCTTCGACATCTTCCTGTCTATTCATTGTATCGCATTTTTTGTGGTGTATTGAACTGATAAAATTGCTAATAAACCAATGAATGAAAGATTTGTTCATTTCTTCACACCAGCGAGAATCCGGGACGTAGGCCCTACCGCGTGACAATGATAGTGATGGGCCATGCTATGTAAGTCCTCAAATTTAGTAGTGAGTTAATTGTCACCGGTTGAAGGAAGTACAAACTGTCGTGGTATTTTACTAGTGAAAGTCGAAAAAAGACTCGTCACCTAACTGCAGTGACGTGTGGTGAGGCATCTGTCGGATAATCCGATTTGTGCGAATAATTATCGAGACGACAGATTTCGCGTCGTCGGGAGGGGCCGTTCACACTTCCACTTGTGTGTCTTGGAGTCGACTTTTATCAAAATACACCAACCAAAACTCTGTCAACAAAAGAGGTTCGTGTACCATCTAAAAATAGTACATTGAACGCTCTCTCATTCCTGCTGGTGACGTCATATGTTATGATACGATTGTTGAGAGAGAGAGAGAGATATGGTATTCTTTTTCGCCTGCACCATCGAGATGCTTTGGCGACGGAGTTGCGATACGGCCCCATGAGGTCATCTAGTCTGCGCCCCCGTTTTTTTTCCTCCTCCATGCTATTTTCGAGTCTTTGGTATGACCCGGCCGGGGACCGAACCCACGACCTACCGCTCGAGAAGCCGGACGCATAACCATTACACCATCTCGCTCGGTTATATACAACGTTCTTTCCAATTGTCTACTAGTTGCTGACGATAACCCCTGACGGGTGTCAGCTGAAAATATTCGGGTTCATTTCAATATGAATATACTATACAATTGTATAACCGTTTGTAATTCAAAAATATGTAGCTAGTTTTGAAGCGACGTTACGATATGCCGGCCTCCAACACGCATTATGTAACTTCATGAAATCTTGTTATCTATGATAAAAGAATGAACACCCGGTTGTTGGCTAATGAAGCTAATATGTGTGGGTGTTTGACCCACAGATTGGCGGGAAATGGTACATTCGATCCGCCGTCGCAAAATGATTATAGCGATGTGAAATGATATGCTAAGATATATTCTGATGCAATGGTGTCCAACTGGTGTGGAATTTAGGGGATTCCGGTTGGGAATAGACACACTTTTAAAAAATCTTAACACTGTCAACCTCGTTTATTGAATGTCTTTATGAAATGCCAATCGTATCTCTAATATTCCTCAGCTCATTTCCAATTCAGCAATTCGTATTATTAGTGCCTCCAATTCGTGGGAATCGACTGGACAGCGGTGCGCGATCTTCCGTATAAGTTGTTATTCATCTGTATGCGAATTGCTGTGATTGAAATCTCCTGGCTCGTTATAATAAGAGCTCATATGTACATGAATAGGTATTAGGGCTGTTTTAAAAAAGAACTTTTTCTTCAGATTTCATTGTGATATGTGATGAAATTGTTAGGTTGACGAAAACAACGCTGCGCACCAACTTTGGCTCAATTCCAACCAGTAGAAACAATTTTCTTGCTGAAGAAAGTTTTGAATTTATCATTGAAAATGAAAAAATAAAACTTCAAATTTTTTTGTCAACCCCATAAAATTGTTAGGCTGTCAGTTGAGATGATGCACACCAAATTTGGCTCAAACCCAACCATGAGAAGCGAAGTTAAAGAAAAATTTGTATTTGGATAAAATAGTATTTACGGGGACCGATTCTTTGTTTATCTATTGTAGTCGTGCTCACCGTAAATACTATTTCATTCAAATCCAAATTTTTCGACGGCAATAACTCCGCTTCCACTGGTTGGAATTGAACCAAATTTGGTGAGGATCGTTTCTATAGACAGCCTAACACTTTCATGGGGTGAACAGAAAATTTTCAAATTTTTCATTATTTCTTTTTATATATTAAATAGAAACTTTCTTCTCCTGTAGCAAAGCGGTTACTGGCTGGAATTGAACCAAATTTTGTGTGTAGGCTTAAATTAGGTAACCTAACAATTTTATCAAGTAGCCAGTACGATTTGAGAAAAAAAGTCATTTTTGAAGAGCCCTATTGTTAGGCTGCCCACAAAAACGTTGGAGCGAGATTACGGAGTCCAGTAACAAATCTTGCACAGCGTAAAATGAATATAATATAAGGAATTTTCTTTCATTCCATCAAAAGTTCACACGGTAGACTCTAGGTTTACATTTAAAACAAAAATCAATTCAAAACAAACATGTTTAATACAAGGCCCTTGTCTAAAACATGTTTTTTTCTAGGCCATGACGTCACCAATATTCCATTGTGACTTCATAGTGGATTGACATTAACAATTGAAAATATATGGTAAATATAGCTCCTTTGACGAAGTATCTACGCACGAACGCTGTTGAATCGACTATTTTGAGGGTTACAACCATCCTATATCGTGTACGTCGGCATTATCGAGTGGTAATTGTCCGTAGGCTCAAATAACATGTTTCTTGGAAAGCATTTACACCAGTGGTTCTTAACCTTGTCTCCAGCGCCCCCCAGGGGGAGATTTTGATTTTGAAGGGGGAGGCAAAGCTCGGGGGGCGAAATGGGGGGCGCTGAAGAGAAATGGCCTCGCAGTAGATGGTGTACTGAGAATATATGATTATATAGTAGAGCAATAGTTCTATATATCCCCGAGTTCTCATTGCAAACTAACATTCGACAAAATCGATCAAATCACTCCATTTTTCGTTGCGCTCATCGCGAAATATCCACCGACCATGTTTCCATGAATGCAGTGTATTATATTAATTCATGTAGAAATGAATTTGGCGTACTTTTGGATTACCAATTCCATGTTCTCCCGTCACGCTAGCTACTCCAAGTCGTTTCGACACGTTCCTATCTTTTCATTGTATCGCAGTTTTATGCTGTTTTGAAATGATGAAAATAATGATAAACTGATTTTAACGCAGAGCGAATGTTTGTTGTTGTTATAGTTGTGTAGTCTGATTCCAGAAGGTTACTTTTACCATTCTTTGTGAGTATCTTCCCTTCGCCGGACCGGCGTCCAAGCCAGTCAAGTACACACATATTCGAAGATCACGCGAACAACTCTTTTCTTTCTGTCTCCACGACTTGGAAACTTATTGGATCAACGTACGACGGCGTAATAGCTTTCTGATCATGAATTGAAGTGAATATTTATACATTGTATTACACGCGTATATATATTATAGCCACGAGAGATTATGCACGAAACATCGTAACATTTATTTCTTCTTATCCTTATTTCACACGGCACATGGATTACCAGGTAGCACAAATGTTCTTATCAGGTTTTCACTTCATGGAAGTAAGTATTGTTCCACAAGACTCCTCATCGATCCAATATTAAAATGGCGTAGACAATATATTCCGTTATAAATTTCCCCTTTTTAGCCAAAGAACTTTGTGTAAAAAAACGGAATATATTTTACAATCGATACCTAGGGTAATAACTAATCATAGGGCCTGGAGACAGTTAACAATTTTATATGCAGGGGCAAAAGTAAACTAATAAAACGAAATACCATCCCAAACACGGTATTCGGATAACTTATTTACATTACCATCTCGAAATGACTCGAAGTATCATCCTTTTCCGTCCTACTGGCTACGGAAATTCAGGCCAACAACAGTTAGCGTTCAAACACAAATAAAGAAATCGAAGACATATTAAGTAGCAAAAATGTTCTTATCAGGGTTTTCGTTTCATGGAATTAAGTATTGCTCCACAAGACTCCTCATTGATCAGATATTAAAATGGCGTTAACGATATATTCCGTTATACTGATGCTTATATTGATACCTCGGGTTATTTTCCACAACATGTTTTGCGCTAGGAATTTTATCCTGCAGCGCACTGCGTGTCGAAATCGAAAAGGCACTGTAGGCTACCATACAACTTTTGAGAGTGATGCCCTTTGTACATTAAAGATGTTTCGAAGCTTTTTGGCCAGAATAATTACTTGAATATACTCGTATTTGAAAGCTACAAAATTAAATCGTCGGAATATTTCTTCATCGTATCATAAAGGATGATGCTGCTTAATGTTGTTACCCCCCATTTATGTTAAGGTTAAGAGCTTGGTGCAGGACTAAATGTAATGTGAGTAAATCTCCACCACATTCTCAGTTGATTTAGTAGTCACACAAAGCAATAAAACAAATCCCAATACAATTAAATTTCCTGTATTGCCAATCGTAGAGAATTCAGGATGTGTATATCGATCTCGAACCAAATGCTATGAGCCCGTAGGCCTTACCCGGTGGTTGCTATAACAACCTGGATTTGATTCGAATATAGCACATACAATTATACCGTTAATTAGTCGGGTGGTCTAATAGTGAAGTCCCAACCCGAAAGCGGACTTCGACCACTTACCCATTGTTTTTACTACAGGCCTTATAATAGGGGGCGCCAGAGTCAGGAAATTTTTGAAAGGGGGCGCTGGAGATAAAAAGGTTAAGAACCACTGATTTACACGATTATGGCATAATTTTACAACTTCAAAAAACACAATTTTTTTAACAGACCTTTGTTTGAAACACTGTTTAAAACAGAGGTCTCAGACTCAAATGTGCTCGCGGGCCAATTTCCTAGTTTTTGGTGACGCCGCCGGCCGGAGCATCAATATAATAGGTAGTTTCAATGTATAATTTCCAAGTTGACCTTATCTGCAGACAGTCATTCCACAAAAATTGTTGAAATGTAATTTACTATTGTAATATTAACGCTTGACATGGGAAAAAATCACATTTTCAAATATTTCAATAGAATTGTTTTTGTGCCGGGCATACTTATTTTAATTATTGAGCTATAGACATCATACGGGAGCAGGGCCGTAATAGCACTTCGTCAGGCCCCCCCAAAAACTTTGGTCGTGGGCCCCCCATAGGGTTATAGACCGAACTTCTGAGGGGCTTCGCCCCCCAGACCCCCCTCCCGCGATACCCTGTTTACGCTATTTTTCATATGCGTTGGGAGTTTATTTAGTGAATCAGCTTTTGTCGCCTAAGCGCGCCACGCGCGGGAAATTTCTAGAATTCATGACTGAATCGGTCAGTATGATCGGGAATTGCATATAGATTGTTATCAATCTTTATCTTCTCTCTGCTCACGAAATCAGATTTGCCGGTAGAGCTGAGTGTGGTGTGTTTGAAAAGGTAGGACCAGTCAATAATAATTAAACATCTTCGGGCGTATACCCGTTGGCAGGAACGAAACAGCACCTCGTCAGGCCCCCAAAAAGGTGTGTCCTGGGCTCCCATAGGGTGATGAAACGACCCCTCCATCACGTTGTTCGCGTTTGTCACGAAATCATCTGTACTGTACTGTGAGCCAGCGCGAAGCGCGAAAATTTTCGATAATTTATGATAAAATCGGTCAATCAGATCTGCGATTGCATATATTATGCTATCAATTTATTGTCCTCTCTACCCACGTAATTAGATTTACCGGTAAAGCTGAGTGAAGTGTCTTGAAAACGGGAGGGCCCGTAAATAATAATTAAACATCTTCGGGCCGGCGGACCCGTTGATATGACTTCGTTACATTATATTATTTCATGACTTCTAGTCTGCATGCTATATCAAAAAATATAGAATCGCCCAAACGTAGGTTTCTAAACTAAGAGACGCACACGATTTCAAATTGGTATTTCTTCACTGGCATAAAATTTTTCCCAGCGGGAGGGTATTTGACTTGTGAGGTTCAGATTGCAAAGACAGGAACATTCGGCGCCAGTCATTTAGGCGCCTATGGACAATTAAACCTATATGTATTTTGTATATATAACGAAGTCTTTGGTCAGCAGAAGGGCATAGACCCTTTCGGCCAAGGTTTTCTCGCTGCCGATCGTTCTTGCACACTTCTTGGAGTCGCATGTTATATGGCCTAAAACTTGGTAGGTCGCGGCGCGGTAATGGCCCAATACCCAATAATAAAGATAAATGGATACTTGAATTCGCGCGTAGCGCGAAAAAATTTTGAAAAGTTGCATAAATTTTCAAAAAATACTCTATGATTTATGCTAATTAACGAAATAATTTTGGGCCCCTTTCGAGCTCGGCCCCCCCCCAATTGGGGGGTTTGGGGTGCGGCAGTTACGGTGCTGTACGGGAGGATGTATCATGACATAGTGAAACTGTCGGACTATATAATATTGCAGCTAGTGGACCTTTGACCAATTTTATGTAGAATATTTTAAAAATCTACTGAAGATTCCGAGCATTTGAGCGGTGTAGCCTAATCCTGGTTTTGATGAAGTCGTGATAAGTATAGGCTATTTTTACTGTCATTGCCAAAGTCAAATTTTAATCAGCGATTTTGCCTTCGATTTTTATTGGAACATATCAATAACAACCTAAATATAATCATTATTGAGTCATAGTAATAGAATTGCTTTTTAACCTTTTTAGCGATCGTACCCCTTGTGCTTCCACTGAGATTTCTCGTAGCCCCTGCATTGCCATTTTCAACACAATTTCTGATGGTACCTATATTAAAATCAGAAAGCCCATTCACATAAAATCGCGCGTAGCGCGAAGACTATTTTCCAGTTGAATAAATTGGGCAAGAAAATATTCCACAGCATATGGGCCTAATGCCACAATGCATCTTTTACACTCTGATGTGGGGCTTCGTACCCCGATGGGGTCTATGGACCCTGCTGGTTAAGAATTCATTGGTGTTACAGCTGTAGAGCGCACTACTACGTTACTCGCCACCAATAATAACATGGATAAAGAGAACAAACAACACCCCAGCATGTACCCAACTATATGTCACGGCGGTCACAGAATGTCAATGGTTGCCATACCGACCTGATTAGATGGCTATATACCCTACGCAACGCAAGCTACGACCTTTTGCTATATTACTATTCCCAAGTCACCGTTCCAAGTCGCAAGTCCTTCACTGATTTTAACGTTTGACCCGACTCAACCCAGGTCATTTTTATTAATCACCCAGTCAATCCGAAATCAGGTAATTTTACGAGAAGGACGCACCAAACCAAATCACAATTTTCAGCCACGAATCATTAACGGGTCATGTTTTATAATCATGAACTAGAAATGTGATGTAATACCTGATCTTCTACCGCATGGTAGCTTCTAAACGCGATGTGATAGTTAAATTTGTTGAGATTTCAGTGATTTTTATAGTAGTTTTACGGTTAACTTTAAGCTCTTATATCTGAAAAAGATATATGGCACTTGAATATATTGTTGAATACTTGAAATTTTAAAATGCCGTCGCGGGCCGCACAAAATGCTCTCGCGAGCTGCATGCGGCCCGCGGCCCGCGTGTTTGAGACCTCTGGATTAAAAGATGTTTTTAACAAAGTGCTTTGAAGTTTAAACAACTATCTGTTGCAGCTCTAGTTGAGCCTATCGATGTGCGTTTGGAAACGCGAACGTAAACGGAACGCTGGTACCATTCCTTGTTCACACCATTCCTAACAATAAGCATTAGGCGGGTATTTTTAGTCGCTCTAGCGGAACCGTGCTATTTTGCTAGACTAGAAATATGAGTTCCATAAACATTTCAGCGTCGATGTAACTATAGTTGGCTCAATCGTTCGAATGTAACGTCTCTAACTTGATCAATACATTCATGATGATGGTATTGTGCTGCGACAATTTAGGAGTGCTGCGCCAAATCCGATTTAACGACAGAAAATTAGAGCATCACGGCAAAGGTTCCTACGGAAATTGAGGCAATCTTCGAAGGAATTGGTGACATTCATGGCTCGAGATACCGTTTTGTCGGTTCGTTTCCGACGAAGTCTGATGCACCACGTACAGTTTTGCAGTGAGTTCGTACAATTGCATTCAATTAAAACTGAAGAGGCAACGACCATCAGGCAGTTACCTTTTTCTTTTTAGCTTTATATGATAGTGTTTGGTTGGGCGGAAATATGAGTTCCATAAAGATTGCTTCAGTGTAACTCCAGCGAGTTGTATATCTATATACCAAACACTCCATCGACGTAAGACATCTCCCATGTCGACGGAGATCGCATAAAAATTTGTCAACATAATTTACGTAGCGTCAATTTGTGCAGATGGATATATCTCAGCTTGACGACTGTATTTGTGTGAAGGACTTCGCGGCGTTGGCAGAAAAACGGGTGCCATCGAATCACGTGACCTTCTTAAATACCGGGGCGATGGACGAGCAGACGCTCGAAGAAAACTGCACCGCCTTCCGCAAATGGAGGTTCCAGCCAAGATGTATGCAGGACGTTACGGAAATATCCTTGAAACGCACCGTCATGGGGCAAGAGCTCAAAATTCCCATAGGCGTGGCTCCTACGGGTCAGCTGAATTGGTTCTCAGAGAGCGGTGAAATCGACGCCGCACGTGCCACCGAATCACTCGGCGCCGTGTATACGGAAAGCTCCTTCTCCTCTGTAAAGTGTGAGGACATCGTATCGTCTACTCCAGAAGGCTTGCATTGGTTTCAGCTGTATATGTTGAAGGACAGAAACATCACGAAGAATCTTGTAGAAAACGCCGAACGCAGTGGGGTGAAGGCGCTCGTACTGACGGTGGATTTTCCGTTACTAGGAAAACGATATCGATACTTCAAAGCCGAACCGATCAAATTAAAGCTTGCGGAGTTTGACTTTCCGGGGGACAATTTCGTAGGCCTCATGAACAACATACGCGAATGTCGCACCACCTGGGAATACTTCGATTGGCTGAGATCAATCACCGATTTGCCGATTGTTATCAAGGGCGTGCTTACTCCCGCATCGGCTCTGGAAGCAGTGAATCACGGAGTGTCAGCGGTATGGGTGTCCAACCACGGTGGTAGACAGTTAGACGGCGTGCTACCCACGATATACGCGTTGCCCGGTATCGTTGAAGCTGTAAAAGGGAGATGCCCGGTATTCTTCGACGGAGGTATTCGTTCTGGGGGTGATGCGGCCAAGGCAATTGCGTTGGGGGCAGACTGCGTGTTCGTCGGTCGACCGATAGTCTGGGGTGTCGCCAGTGGTGGAGCGGAAGGGGCAAAAAGAGTTCTTGAAATACTCATCGACGAATTGTCAATGACGATGAAGCTTCTGGGCGTGGCTTCGATTGACGAGCTGAAATCAAAACCGGGTTTTGTTGTGCACGAATCTAAAATCGTCGCCGCTTTTCCTTAACCCGCGATCACTAAGATGAAGTGGGGTTAAAATTGACCCAATCTGTAAATACTTATTTACTGGGTGTTAATAACTACCCTTCATCAGATTTCCTTGTTAATAATAACCAGCCTAGATTAGTGGTTCTCAACCTCCGGTCCGCGACGACTTTTCTACCGCCCGTCAGATATATCAAAATTTAATGCCTGCATAGTTGCAAAAATCAAGATGTTGAAGGCTTGACAATTGATGAAATAAATAAGACTTCAACTTTTGACCGAATTGGAAATTCGCCAGTTCCGTAATTTGCATCATCATGACAGAACCTAACTCACAATTTTATCGCGGTGATAATTCATACGTGCCCACGTGCATACCTTCCTACGTATATGCATAATTTGAAGTTAAATACTGTAGGCCTACTCGATTTATATCGCGTTATAAGTCTGATTTATGTTCTGTTTTCGCTTGCCATGGGTTTATATATTCACACCCGTATATCAGGGGTGGTGCACGGGTGGACATATACATTCTTCTCGCTAAGAGTGTAATTGCGAAAAAGTATGTATATACTTCTGTCGTAATTACATTTTGAGTTGATTTCTATTTTTAGCTGTCAAATTTGATTCCACCTTAGTGACGATGGGTTTAATATGTAAATATGTAATGATCGGGACATTGCGCGGGCTAATTAAAATGCGCTTCTTGCGTTTACGAAGTGTCCGCATCTCTACGGTGGCTGCTATCGAGGAATGTATTCAATAAATCTTGACACGTTTCAGCACATATGGCTATATTTACTCAGGGATTTTAATTTATTGCATTATCACTGATAACTTTTTTGTTTCGAGCTCATTAAAGACATAAAAGACGGTGTGCGTCAACCTACTTTTTTCAGTGTATATACACGTGTTCTTGTCAGTCGGCGGGAGCATAGGCATTGGAGTAGTGAGTAAATCCAGCGCTATCGATGCAAGAAAACTTGGTTCGATTCTCTCTCCGTCGCTGTTTTTACGGCGTCTTTAAAAATCCCAGAGGAAGACCAGATAGAGGACGTGTACAACTAAGTGTATGAAAACAGCTACTACAACAGCTATCAAACTTTTACATCGGTCGCGAGGCCGAGGTGAATGTTATATTGCTAGGCCGGAATTGGTCGTTTCCACGCCATTACATCGCGTCGTGTCTTGCGTATTGAGCGGACAAAAATACGACTAGCCTACGATTATCGTGTGTTTCGAATGCTTTGGGAACATTGGAATTGCGTAGAAATTGTTGCATTACTCCTAGATCTCCTTTTCCAAAAGTTACTGTAAGGCATATAAAACGACACTCTGTAGACCAGTGGTTCTCAACCTTTTCCACCTCGCGGCACCCTCTCAAATGGTAAAATAGTTCGCGGCACCCCGTACCACTTCGAGTACCCGGAGTGGCGAGTACATTAGTGATACGTGGCACCGCTGCAACACAAATGACTCGCGGATACGCGGTCAACTTCAGAATCCCTTCCTCAGTGTCGCACGTTCGTCTTTAGGCTTCTCCTCGTCATGCGATCAGCGTCAGGGGTGTTATTACAAAAAGTGTGGAGCGAAGGTAGGCCGTACTATAAGGTAACATCTCCTGAATCATAATAAGCAATAGCGGTTTGGTGTAAAATGACCATAGATGTCAAAGATTTGACAAGATGCTGACGAAGAAAAGAAACAGAAAAAAGCTGGTCACCAACCTGCGTAATGACACTATTCAGGCCCTGGTGGGGACTAGAAAAAAGGCCAACACCTCCGGCCAATTGCCCGAGGGATGACTTTTTGTTTAGCTATAAACTGCTATCGACTAAAAACGGAAGCGTCCCCATATATTTTCAAAGGTCGAAAAGAGGTCTTGTTTGAAAATAAGATAGAGAAACACTGGATTAAAGTTAACTGAAAACTCTGTCATTTGGAGCCACAACAGTCCTGTGTCGTGATCAAATCACTACCTTCGAGTCACGAGTCATCTCGAGTCATTGCAGATTTTGACTCGAGTTGTGTCGAGTCAAGTCAAGTCACTCGATTGTTGAGAGTGACTCCAGTCAAGTCGAGTCATGTTAAGCCAAGTCACGAGTTAAGTCAAAATTCAAGTCAAGTTCATTTTTTGCAGTACGTGGCATAATGACGTCATTGCATTTTTATAGCTGTTTGAAAGTTGCCATTTATTTTGAACAGAGGGACGAATAAACATGCCAAATAAACATGAAAATGGCGTCGTATCGCTCACGCATATGTAGACATATAGCCCCAGTCTATTATCTGAAACAATAGAGAATAGAATAATACGAAACAGAATTGAAACGAATTTATATGATGCAGTGCAATAGCCAACTATTCATCCGTGAAAGACAATTTATGCTTGCGCCGATGGTCAACGAGTAATATAACCTTACAAACTATATTAAAATTCGATTTAAATCACACAAGAGGTTTGTTTTTGGTGGATACCAACCATAATTAGAAATTGAGCATTCTATAGAACAGAGATAGATACTTTGCCATTAGATTACTTCACTGCTAGATTACGACAATGTCAGCTGTGACCTCCGATCACTTCGTTTGTGGTGAATTTATCTGTGATAGAACAACGGAGGCTCAGTAAAACTATAGATAACCAGCCTACGGATACATACGCAACACCCGTCGTCACGCTTGCTTGCCCGGAGGAAATTACTATACTCAGCAATCTGAACGCAACATAATTGCTAATCCCATAGCTGACGACCCGCGTGCTTAAATTCAATAAAGTTCATCTTATTTGAAAGCTGCTGTTGCACTGATTCCGAAAATATACATTAAAATCCCACCAGCGCAATGAAACCCCTTTTAAAGACACATCAAAGTCTGAAAATCAGCATTGTTCTGAACAATCGCAACCGCGCAAGGGTCATTGTTATGGTCATTGTTGTGGTTATTGTGATGCAGCGCTGTGATTGTTTAGAACAATGCCGATTTCCAGACTTTGAAGTGTATTTTAAGGAAGCTCCATTGCCCTGATTGGATTTTAATGTATATTTTCGGAATCAGTGAGACAGTAGCTTTCAATTAAGATCAACTTTATGTAATTTAAGCGCGCGGGTCGCCAGCTATGGGATTAGCAATTATGTTGCGTTCAGATTGCCGAGAAGAAATTTCCCCCGGGCAAGCAAGCGTGACGACGGGTGTTGCGTATCTATCCGTAGGTTAGTTGTCTATAGTAAAACGCACAATCATTGAGTGATTGCTCACACAGGTCACGCCAGCGTATCGTGAACACTCAGAATATACGCCAGATCAGCTATTTTTATCGACACTTTTACTTGATGACTTGAAATTGACTCGTAACTTCTGCTCCGTGTCACGAGTCAGTCCACGTTTCAGAAACGTCAAGTCAAGCCAAGTCTTTTTTGCAAAGTGACTCGAGTCAAATCAAGTCATGAAAAAAATGACTCGAGTGTGACTCGGTGGTTCCGTGAATTTATAAACATGGCTCGTTTATTTTCGCACTGGCTTTTCGGTTACTCCGCAAATGATACTCCGGCCATATCAGTAATAGTACTGATCCGTCTCGGCTCCGATCCGACTCCGGTTCATGCTCCGCACTAACTTATTGGCGCGGAGCGCGAAAAAATTTCCTAATTCATGCCTGAATTTTGTAAATAATATTAGTAATTGCATATCATATAATTGCCCACGTGATCAGTTTTACCGGTAGGGCTAACGGAGGTGGTGTCTTCGAAAGTTTACGGTACGTTATTGATATAAAACTAATTTTTATCCATCTACGAGGGGGCGGCCGTTGTTATTAATTTATCTGTTGCGTGCTCTTATTTCGTGACCGACCGACTTCTATACGGTAAAAATATATTGGAATCGCACAGATGTATCAGACTGAACAATAAGAATAATGTCTTTCGTGAGATACACTCCATTCCAAGTTGACATTTCATCACTAGGTGCGGCATTTTCTCAGATTGCCGACCACAACTGAATCGGACATGGGACGTCAAAATGCCTTTTTTCTATATATTTAACTAAATTATTTTTTTCTGGGGGGATGAGGTACTCATATTCAAATCAAGACACGGCAGTTTTGATGATAATACCCAAAAATTCTCGTTAAATTTATGTTTATTTACGAAGTGATTTTGGGCCACCATTACAGCTCGCCCCCAATTGGGGCGGGTTTGGGTGCAACTATGTGGCAGTCCTGCATATATAGAGCCATAATAGCCCCTTTCGCCCTCTCTTGGCTACGCCAATGTTTATGTAGCCTACGGCCGCATTCCAGTGCATAATCGTAATGAAGTAACTGGAGATCAATCACCCACGTTAAACTACCCATGTCCATTGCCGTTGAACTCCGGACTAATCTATTTACTCATATCGTCTTACTATGCGCACCGAAATCGTGAGTAGTCATGTTATGAAGAGCCAATGTGGTACGCTTTCTAGTCGCGCAAAGCGCGAAAAGGTTTCCATATTCATGAGTGAATTTCGTCAATAATATTAATATAATTTCATATATTACTATCAAATATTTATTTTTTAGCCATGTGATCAGAGTCATCAGCTAAGTTGATGTAGGGGGTCTATTCGAAAATTTAGGGAAGTTATCAATCATGTGATACCTCTCTGGGTGGGCCAATTGTAATAAGTCCCCTTTGTTGCATGCTGTTATTTCTTGACCTCCCATCATGATTGTCGGTATAGTGGAAATATATAGGATTCGCCTAAACGTAGGCCTACCAGAAACAAATTTCCTTCGTGATGAGGAGAACATGATTACAAATTGGTATTTCGTTATGGGGCGCATCCTTTTTCACTGCTATTCGCATCTGTACCGTGGTGCTCAGATTGCAAAGGAAACTACTATATTAAAACCGAAAACCAACTCGCACTGAACGGCGCGTAGCGCAGAGGAAATATCAAGAATAATTCTAATCTCTAAATAATTAGGGTCTCAATTCGTAATTTCAATTTGCGTATTGACGGCCGCCAACATATCCTAAATGCGCCATTGCACGTCTAGGCAATATGCCAATTCATATCAGTAGCCTACTTCATGGAATGATATTACCATCGACGAAGCCGCATCAGCTAGTGAGGAATAGTGATATTGGGCACAGGAGAATAGCTTACTTTGAACAACAACAACATCAAGTTAAAACTGAAATCAATTTCAGCATTTCAAAATGCGTTACTAAGCGTTCTTCCGAAAATCCAAATCAGGCTGTGTGCTATTATAAAGACTTGGCCATTTAAGCAAGTACAAAATCCAACACTCATTTGGCCGAAAAGAGTTTTAGTTCACCATAGTTGATATCAAACGAGGGAAAAGAGTTGTGTTTTTCATGGGACATTTGATGGCCTAAATCGATAGCCTATACTAGTTGCACATCTGAACAAAATATTATCACCGATCTTCATTTTTTATATACCAAATTTCGGTACGTTTGAGCGGATAAAATAATTTTTGCCACAAAGAGTGCGGATGGTGATCAAAAAGGTTGTGCGAAAAATTATCGAGACGACAGATTTCGAATCGTCGGGAGGGGCGGTTTACACTTTCATTTGTGCGCCTTGTAGTCGACTTATATCAAAATGCACCAGCTCAGGCTGTGTTAACAAAAAGAGTTCGTATACCATCTAAACATAGTACATTGAACGCTCTCTTAATTGAAATTTCATGCGGCTGACGCCATATTTTGTTATACGATTGCTGATATACAATGTTATTTCCGAGTTGCCGACGATTACCCCTGACGAGTGTCAGCAGAAAATATATTTGGGTTCATTTCAATATAAATATACATATTCAAAAGTTGAAAAGCACTGTTCTCAAGAGTCATCGTTGTTGTGGGCGGGCATGATCATTAGGGCTCTTCAAAAATGACTTTTTTTCTCAAATCGTACTGGCTACTTGATAAAATTGTTAGGTTACCTAGTTTAAGCCTACACACAAAATTTAGTTCAATTCCAGCCAGTAACCGCTTTGCTACAGGAGAAGAAAGTTTCTATTTATTATATAAAAATAAATAATAAAAAATTTGAAAATTTTCTGTTCGCCCCATGAAAGTGTTAGGCTGTCTATAGAAACGATGCTCACCAAATTTGGTTCAATTCCAACCACTGGAAGCGGAGTTATTGCCGTCGAAAAATTTGGATTATGAATAAAATAGTATTTACGGTGACCGATTCTTTGTTTATTTATTATAGTTGTGCTCACCGTAAATACTATTTTATTCAAATCAAAATTTTTCGACGGCAATAACTCCGTTTCCTCTGGTTGGAATTGAACCAAATTTGGTGAGCATCATTTCTATAGACAGCCTAACACTTTTATGGGGTGAACAGAAAATTTTCAAATTTGTTATCATTTAATTTTATATAATAAATAGAAACTTTCTTCTCCTGTAGCAAAGCGGTTACTGGCTGGAATTGAACCAAATTTTGTGTGTAGGCTTAAATTAGGTAACCTAACAATTTTATCAAGTAGCCAGTACGATTTGAGAAAAAAAGTCATTTTTGAAGAGCCCTAATGATCATTGATCATTTCCTATTTACAATTTATACCGAGCAGCTTGCTTTCATTTCATTTTGGATGTGAGATCGCCACTTCATCCCAACCTGACATCGGTAACTGGAAGTCGATCGATACCATATTATTCGATTAAGAAGTCAAACACTTAAGCTAGGTTAATTAAAGCGGCATGGGGCATCCATGCAGCTGGATACCGTGTTGACAGATCTATCTTTATCTAGTTATCGGGACAATCTCATCGGTAAGAGAACCTACAGCATATTTCTAGTACAGTTCGGTAACCACCAACACGCTGGTGTTGGCCGATATTTTATTCTGGAATGCCGAGCACAAGGGAAACCAAAGATAGGTGCTGAAGTGGTACCTTTTTTATCACAGAGCTCAAAGAATATGTCATGTACATCGGCATATGCAGAGAAGGTTCGGGCTCAAATTTGAAACCCCGTCCTTCTGAAATGCCGATTCTATCTCCAATATTTGTAAGCTCATTTGCAATCAGGCAATTGGTATCACGCAGTTTGGTTTCTGGTCGAACAATACGATGACACTTTCCATGGTGAAGTCTCGCATTTCTGAACTGGTATCGGAAACGGTATAACAGAAGTCACGCATATTTACAAGAACTACCCATTATAATTTCTTCGTTTTGTGCGAAAATCATATTTTGATGGTTTTATGTTCTTTAAACATTTTGTTGATGCACAGTTCAATTTGTTCGCCAGTGACAGCGAAGAGCGCATATTGATCTTCGAGAATCCGAATTCGCCCGACAGCTTGAGACACTGAGGAACTATGCGTCCGAATCCCTAGAATCTCATCCAAATATCCATGCTAATCCGATAAATCCCGGCCAGAATCCGACGAATCCAAATTGAATAACATTTTCCGAAGAATCTGAGCCAAGTTAATGTTAGGGTATAGCCGTTACAAGGGGGATGGCCCATGGTTAGGGTTAACTAATATCTATGTGCTTGAACCTTTGGAAGAACAACGTTAGAGTGCTACCAGTCCTGTCATAAGGTGCTCACTGTCCGCGTTTGGTTGCCGAGCTGACGGCGATTTATTTTTTTTTCTTTTGGCTTGAAATGAAACGTTACGTCTGGTCAGAACTATTCAGAAATACCCGTAACAGAAGTTACATCTATCCGAAAATATCCGAAACAAACTCTGCAATGGAATCCGAAGCCGACTGTCAGAAAATTGTTCAAAATCTGGTCCGAACGCTGTCCGAGTCCGTCCAATGCTCATCACTGACCAGTAATCTAGGCTTACCATACGTTCTCTTTTAAGAGGATTTGTCCACTTCTTTGACTTTTTTGAAAGTGTCCTCGGAGGACGCCCAAATGTCCTCTTTTTCGAGATTTTGAGAATTTTGGCTAAACATAAGGCAAAATTAGACTGAAATACAGTAAATCAGCATTGAAGTAACGCTCTGGCGGTTATTTCGGTAGCTGAGTCGAAAAGCTGACCATTTTTTTAGTCAACCAACGTAGAGTGTGAAAGAAAAAACGTATTTCTGGAGTTGAGCTGGAAAGTTGACCTTTTTTTTAGTCAACCAATCACGAAGTGGGAAAAAATTGCCATTGGTTCAGGATTTACCCCCGGTATTGCAAGTCCGAAAATTTTGAAAAAGTGTCTTCTTTTTAGATTTCCAGAATATGGCAACCTTAGAGTAATCCATAGCAATGCATTGGGTGTGTAGTTAGATGTGCATTGTGGTTGATTTTTGTTTTTATGACTCGGCAAAATTTTGGGGTTAGCGTAAGTGTTTCCTAGTTTAGTAAAGGTTAAGAACCACCGGGCCACCGCCATGTATCGGGAATGAATTTTAAACTCAGCGAGCGGATTATACCGCTTCATGTTCACATTTCTCCGGATCTCGGACGCGTACTCTGCGGCATACGCACGTCTCAATCAACCTTCGATTTAACATGGGCAACCTTGACTCCCGAATCATACGTGGTGTGAACTGGGATTTGAGCGTTGTCCTTCAACTTTTAAACTTGGGCAATCCGTAACGAAGTACTTCTACTTTTCGGAGTATTCCAAGTAAGTTTTACCTACTTACACTACTAACTTATGTGGTTTTGATTTTAGGTCCGGAATACCTACGTTTTTACTTACTGTAAAACCTACTTCTATACCTGTACTTGCGCAGAAATTTACGCCGTTACTTCTACTCCTACTTTAGCACCATCGATGACTACTTTGAATAATTCTGCGTTTAAGTTTAAATCACGTTCAGGTTTCACCCTGTTTCGCGAAGGACATACATTCAAACCCGACAAAATTCCCATATATGCTGTCTTTCCTATTGGAATCTAAATCTTACCATTCACAATTTAATCGTTCACGCCTGCATTTATAAGCGTGATCAGTAGGGCAATTTTTGTGACCGAAAAATAGAAGATTTTAACCTAAAAAATCCAAATTTTGACATCTTTTGTTCATAAAAATCTTAATTTTGATCAAATTTGACCTAGCGTATAAAAATTTGGGGTTTCCCACATAATGTTAGAATTGTACTACTGATCTTCATTCATGGTTCGAACTGTTTGTCCTTACGAAGTAGCTTGGTCTGAAAAAAGCTTTTTTTGCCTCAAAAACTGACAAATCTTTACATTAAGAAACTTTATTTTAACGAAATCTAGCACTATGAAGATTTCCAGTAGTTACATTACGCATTATGATAAAAAGAATTTTAAAAATTTGTAGTACAACGGAAGATGCTTTCCTACATTCTCGGGTAGAAAGTGTCCGTCCTTACAAAGTAGCTTGCCAAGAGTTGAGAAAGAACGTCCAATAGCAGCAGTTGTTGGCTGACAACAATGAAGTTGTGTGTGCACTGCTGGTGACACACCGTGTTGCTTCATTTTGGCAATGGTTTCTACATCACAATTTTTTAGCATGCGCTTCTTGATATATGAACCATGCAATGCCCACGCCGTCTTGCTTTAGTTGGGATGTTGCTGTACGTTGACCAGAACACCATGTCAACCTATTTGTTTCACTTGAATGTTTATGATTCCTAATGAGCAGAAAATGGGCCGTCGACAAACGGTAGGTCTACACAGTAGGCTACAAGCTGTAAAATGTCAATTGATAAGTTCACCGACAGTGCAAAATCTCCGATACAAATGAAATGCAGGTTGTAAAAAAGTTTCAACTTTGTAAAATATTTTGACATTTTTTGACATTAAAAAAAATCGCCCTAGTGATGAGCGATCACAGCTACGAATGTTAAAAAGCGGAGTACTGACTTAGCGGCGCGTTTTATTGCGAGATCAAATATTTGCGGTTTAGCGATTTTTAATCCGTCATGCCGGGTCTTCATGGCCGCAAACAGTGATATTTATACATCGCCGTTATCAGCAGCTTGTCTATACCAGACAGTATGTCCTCTCGGTGCCAAATATGCAGTAAGTATATATAGTTCTAGGATATGTATACTGTATAGCTATAGTTCGTTGGCAAGTTGCGATGTTTGCTATTTAGAGCGAAGTCACCGCAATTAAGCATTCCTCCAGTGCTCATGGTTGTAGTGATTTACTATGAGGTCAGTTTAACCACCAAGGAGTAAGCTAACCGTGATGAAATGTACGATGTCGAATGACAAGTAGGCTGAACATATTTGCGCATGCCAATCGCCTGTTGCTGTCATGCTTTATAATAGTTGTATCTTTAATATTGCTGGGATACTTCATGCTTCATTGCTGTACTAAACGAGGTTGTAATATGGTATACTCGGTGTGCTCAAGTGTTCTTCGCGTTGTCAAAGTTACAATATTGCAAAGCGCTTCCGTTTAGGAAATCAATGGTAAATTGCGTGAATGAATGAGCTAAACGTAAATGAGATGGGGTACTTTTAGAAGTAACACGTTCATGGGTAGGCTAGTAAGCGTAACTTATTTCCGCTTAGCCTAATGGCTAAATCACAGTGGAGAATTATATTTTGAGACAGGGAGAAAGAGAATCTTTATTTGCAAACCATGCTAGTCAATAATAAAAATATCAAAAACGTAAACGGGCGAACTGTAATATATAGAGATGAGCAAGGTGTAGATCGAATATCAAACCTACAGAATCATCAAAGCCTAGCTATCCATGTCGTTAGGGGTGATTTGGTTCAGTTTTACAGTGAGATAGAGAATAGATTGACAGTGCTATATGATTATTATGGCAAGTTTTTTCAACTTTTGCGACTTTTTTACAGCTTTCGGCAGCTTCCTGAATACTTAGAATTTGAATATGATGTTTTATGCGACGTGTATGAATTTTATATTGAAACTTTGTTTTAACTTTTTTCTAATTCTCGTACAAAATTTTACTGCAACTTTGATCAAGTATCGCACGAAATGTAAAGGGGTGATTTAAAACACGGACTATGAAATGATTTCGAGTATGATTCTGTTCTCTTTGATTTATATAACAAAGAACTATGTGAAGGATTAGCCTCGTGTATCAGTGTTATTGTTTGTTTTATTCACACATATTTGGCGCTTTTAACAACTTGGGTCATTTGCGCTCGGCACGGAACTTGCATTAAGATCAATGCCTTTGCGGTCTTTTTCTGGTCATACGCTGCCATCTTTCCAGAGTTCGGCTCCCTCTTCTTCTTCTGGGCTATTCAAGGCGCTGTGTATATACAGCGAGATCGGCGATGAGTAGCCCAGCTAAATCCCGAAACACATAGAAACATGGCAGAGCCGTGACTCGAACCTCCAACCATTGGTGTCGTGACTGCAGTGTTTAACCAACTGCGCCACTCGCTTCCCCGTATTAATGTTATCTATGACGCAACAGTGGGCTAGCAAGCTAGAAGTTGAACAACCACATCCAAACACGATAGTGCCCGAACTAACTTATAAGTGGAAGTATGACTTGGCTTTTAGTCAAGCCTGCTAAAACGGGTTGTGTATGGTAGTTCCAGGTCAAGTTTTGTTGAGATAACTTAGTTAGATAAACATTGTGTTTATAGAAGTACATTCGTTATTTTGTAAGTAAGAAGCAATAGCCTTGATATCTGTTAATATGACTGTCTCTGTCTACGATCCTACCTGCGGCCTCCCAGTCATTTCGACTCCAAGTCGTATTTGATCTTTGAATCTTAGCCGTAATTTAAATGTACCAACCAGCTTTTAGGGCCGCAGTGATAACATAGCATGGGGCCTGTTGGGCTATACAATGGAACCTTACAGGTGTCTCATACCCTAGTAATTAAAAAAAACTTGTGCATAAATGCAACTTTTTACTGCTACTTCTGTTAAACTCAAATGCAACTTTCTCACTTGCCCGAATTAATTTCTAATCTTTCCACTGTGGTAATTTGTTCATTGTTGCATGTTGAAAATTTACTCACTCCCAATTTACTACGACTTGCGCGAGTTATGAGGTTTGCGTCAGAGATTTTTCTTATCCGCAGTGCAAAGTAAATTTCGATCGACATAAACATTGTGTTCTGTCTTCGAATCAAAGAAACTAGTGTCAACATTATTATAACCTATTCATAAGTTTATTGCATCGCATCTCTCGTAATGGAGTTCTACTATCATCCGATAAGTCCGCCGTCTCAAGCCGTATGGATGGTCTTGAACACTCTCGGGGTGAACTACGGAGCGAAGGAAGTGCAATTGATGAAAGGGGAACAGCGTTCGAAGGAGTTCCTTAAGATAAACCCGATGGGAAAAGTACCAGCCCTTAAAGACGGAGAATTTACATTAGGAGAAAGGTATTATGCAACTGTATATCTTCGAAATTATTGTATACAACCTTATATAGCAGGGGCGGGCAACATACGGCCCGCGGACCGGATCCGGCCAGCGACGGGATTTTGTGCGGCCCGCCGACAGTTTTCGGTCTTACGTGATGATGAGACCTGCGTCGCCGTCTACAGGCAATTAGGTGCAAATATTTTCGAGCCTGAACATCAGCAAGACAAAACTTCGTTCTAATACAACTGCTGTTCACCGCATTGACGTAGCCAGGGGCGAATGTGGCCATGTCATTCCCAAATTTTTAAAGAATATTCGTAATATTTATAAATAGTGGAATGTTTTCGGGCAGATGGACTGATGATGAGGCCTGCATCGCCGTCTACAGGAAATTAGGTGCAAATATTTTCGAGCATGAACATTAGCAAAACAAAACGTCGTTCTAATACAACTGATGTCCACCGCATTGACGTAGCCAGGGACGAATGAGGCCATGCCATTCCCAAATTTTTAGGGAATATTCGTAATATTTATAAACAGTGGAATGTTTTCGGGCAGATGGATTCAAACTAAAAAAGATTCGCGCGATTTAGTGTCTCCACGTACGTGTCTTGATTATGAGAATGTAGTATCATCGGTACACTGGAATAGCCCGCCGAGGCCGTGGGGTTGAAGAATGATCCCACCCGAAGTGAATAATCTGCGATAAGCTCATGAATGTATATTCTTCTTATGCCATGATCAATGTTCAAAATTATAATTATACGTGCTGTAAATTTTCGAAGAAACCACTTGCTCATACACTCACCAATATCATTGATCAAATTCATTCTTTTATGCAAAAAAGCTAGCAGCCAAATATATTCTGATTTTTGATAACATCCATATCACCGATTTGTGCTCGCCCGTGAATCGGTCGCCCAATCCAGACATAGTTCGCAACTGCAGGGATGTGTGCGTCTCTGAATTGTATGTACAAAGGGTAGTGCAGGGTAGGATGAACGGATCTGTGGCGCGTTCCCCCGGGAGTAGCTCCCCTAAACTCATAATAAATTCAGGAATCCGGCCCGCCTCATGTTCATGTTTCCCTATCCGACCCGCCGGATGGAGAAGTTGCCCGCCCCTGATATATAGGGTTAGACAGAGATGGACAAAGTAGTCAGCGTTGCTACTCAAGTAGAAGTAACGTAGACGGGTAGAACTAGCAATATTCTGGTCATTTCAAAAGTAATTCCAGTAGAAATAGATAAAGATCCGAAAAGTACTCAAGTAAGCACTAAGCAGTATCAACAAGCAATAAGTAAGTGCCCTTGCGTAAAAACATTTCAAGTAGAGGTAAATGCGGGCTAAATATATAACCACTATAGAATTACTACACGTTTTCAAAGAGAGAGTGAGAGATAGAGAGAGTCAGATTACGCCAAAATGAATAGAACACGTATTAGTATACAGTGTTAAAAAAAAAAAAGTGGTTTATCGGTATTGACTGGTACGGGCGATATGATCATGACGATATTCGTGTCTGGACCGGACTCGCTGAGCAGTACCAACAAAAAAGGATATGAAACACATAACAGTTACAGTCACACACAGTACTGCGTTACTGGTCAGCTCTGTGTTAAAAACCGTGCTGATGGACCTTATGTAGTCGGTAATTAATTCTGCCGCGGCCCACACCACCACTTACGATGTTATGTGATGATACGTTGTCTATTTTCAGTACAATTTTGCCGAAACGTAATTAGTTGTATAAACACTAGACAGGCACCCATGGATGCACGCAAACCCCAATGACATAGTGGAGCATTAAAAAATGACAACATGGCAATTTCCCTATTATATATTAGCCTACTTTTCTTGTATGGTAGGTAGGTACTGGGAGGTAATGGGGTTTAGCTTCTTGGATTTTTGCCCCGTGACAATATATGGCGATAATGGTTCCTGTAGTATTTCAATGGTATATTGTTTTTAATATTGCCCTACCACTTGATGTCGTAAATTCGATGACTGGCCAATGCTCATGAAGTAGCCTAGATGAGCATCGGTGAGTAGTGACTCCGGCGTTAGTGGTATGGTATTCCGCTTGGCGTTCTCGATTAGATTCATTCCTTCATAACTTTGGCATTGCATGTGACGCGTGTCAGGTATATTACACGTGTCTACCTGGTGTTATTAACCAGCACATGTTATCTGTCCCCCACTTAAAAGGTGTCCGTCTATCATATTTCTCTGCGTTAAGTAGTAGTGCAATTGTGTTTATCGTTTTATGAATGTTTCCATAGTGTCACCACCACACAGAAAGCGATTCAACCACAACAAAATAACACAGATAGTATAATATTTCTATACTTTTTTGCATTCGTAATGCTGCGAGCCTGTCACGGTTCATTTGCCAACATGAGTCTCCGAATTACCCAGGCTAATGTACCGAACACTAACGAAATCACGAATATGATATCCCTAATGCGGCTTGAAGGGACTTCGTTGACATCCTGATTTTTTCTTATTGTTGGTTTTCCCTAAGGCCCCAATTAACGTGATGACGATAAGAACTTGACACATTGAAAGCGCAAATCGCTTATACCAGTGGTTTTCAACCTCTTTGTCTTCGCGGACCTCTTTTCCATCGTCGCGGACCACCACGGACCCCTCCCCCGTTTTAGTTCAAATTTAGCTCAATTAGTGTGCAACTGTCATATGTCTTGTGCAAATATTAACTGTAGGTTGTATACGCTATAAACAGCAACAAATTGACATTTCTTAAAAGTCACATCATACTACTTGTAAAAATTAGGTAGCAATTGGCGATTGGTTCTATTATTATATTCTTTTATTCACAGTGGATTAGGAAAAAAATTCAGGAATGTCGATTTCAAACGACTGTTCACCGATTTGTTGAGACTGACAACTTCGAATCCAAAATATTTTGCAAACATTTCGAAGTCATCCTGATTGAACTTACCACCATAACTTTTTATTATTTCCACAAACTTCAACAAAACATCCCTAAACGGCACTTTGTTTGTATCAGTAGCCGATTGGGAAATTTGCAAGTAAAATGAGTCTGCACAGTGGGATGTTTCATCTCAGACGGCCATTATGCTAATGTGAGTCCTGAAGTTTTAGCAGGTACGAATTGAAACTGCTTCGTGATTTCTCGAATTAAAAAAAAATATATATAAATTAGGTTATCAATCATTTTTCAAATTTAGAGGTTTCGCGGACCCCCGGTTAAGAACCACTGGCTTATACTATTAACGTGCTATGTGCATTATAATCTAATTTTCAGCGACGTTGAAACTTTTTTGTTCCAGTACCAAATCGTTTTAGAATGCAACAAGAGTTTGACTGTTCAAGATCTTTTATACTCCAATATCTATTAGCACATAAAATATTACCGAATCTCCCAATACCGGTGATTCCGTATATCATCTTCCAACGCTGAAAGGGAACATCGTCCTTCATGCAGTTGGGCCTTACCTGATCGTAATGCCGATCGCATCAACCAATATAATGCTGCTACGCTCTGCTTTATTGTTTATTTCACTTCAGACTTTACTTTCAGCCGCGCCATAGCCATGTATCTATGTACCGCTTATGAGCCGAAATTTAAAGAAGGAAAATTATATCCACGCGATGCTCAAGAAATGGCGCGAGTCAACATGTTACTGAATCTTGACGCTTCCTTTTACAACAAGATATACGATTATGCTGTGAGTACCTTCGATTTGCTTAGCCATCGTGTATCTTTTTAGACATGCGGCGTGATAAATCATTTTGGAAGTAGGGTATGATCTAGCAATGGCCTTCTCAATAGGTAAAATGAACTGCCTAATCTGATGAATTGTATGATTCTTATATGCGTATGCTTTGTTCGGAATCATATAATGGCAGTGGCTCTCCGAAACGCATGCAGATTGTATTTAGGTTTCGTGCGTTCTAGCCAATGCCAATAAATATTTGGCGCGCTTCATCGTCGCGGAACTTTTCATGGTTATGAATGATTTATACATCGAATTTTGAAGCTACTTTATGTTTCATGTGGTGGTAACAGGTTGTAACCAATTCACAAGCTTCCGAGTCACAAGTCAATTTCGTAGTTTTGGCTCGATTAAGTTGAGTCATTTCAAGTCACCACCGAGTCAAGTCTGAGTCCAAGTCGGCTAGTAGACAAGTAGAGGGTCGAGTCCGAGTCACAGTGTTTTGACTCGAGTCCGAGTTCCAGTCATCATGTACACTGTTCAGTTTTCATTTCATTCATGCTCAATCCACTTTCTGCAACTCTGCTCGAGTGATATAGAAAGGCTCGCATTCATAATATAGTAATTTTTCTCAGTCTTAACAGTTTCTGGTCCTATTTTACAAGTATCAGGACTGATAAACGAAATACCAATAATGTGGTAACTTTATTATTCTTCGTAGTTGCAATGAAATTTCTGTCTTGGCCGTCCTAGTCTCGAGTCATATGACTTTGTTCGAGTCATGCACAATGACTCTAGTACGAGTCGAGTCAGTACAAAAATTGACTCGAGTCAAGTCATTTTACGCAATTGTAAAAATGACTCGAGTCACCAAAAATCGAGACACGAGTCATTACAACCTTATTATGTTATTTCGTCTTATTTATCAATGATAATTCAGCAATGCTACGTCACCGACCGTTAGGTATGCCGGTTTCATTTTGTTAAAATGCGAAATCATGCTCCAAAATCGCATTTGCAATTTACAGAGTATCGGTAGGATGCTTCAAAGACAGCCACTTGAGCAAGAAAATCTAGCTCCAGCTAAAGAGGCTCTGTCAAATTTAGAGTCACTCATGACAGAATATCCGTATTTTACGGGCGATCACCCAACGATTGCAGGTGACTGCTAAGGATAATGCTCAGTAACCGTACTACTTTCGAGATATAATCATCGCACTATATTTAGATATCTTCATACTGTCAACGGTGAAGCTGCTTGATCTCACGGATTTCAATGGCTGGTCCGAATACCCAAAGCTTATGAAATGGAAGAAGCTGATGGAGACGCTCCCGCAATATGAGAAGAGCATGGGAAAACCTGTTAGAGAAACCGCTGAACTTTTAAAAAATCTCTAATGAGCCTGATGCGTTATTTTCATTCTAAAACGAAACTAATTGTGTGAATTCAGGATCAAAAATGATATGCTCTTGGTTTAATTTGTTATTACAATATATATGTTGTTTATTTATTAAGAATCTACATTGCTTAGGATTCCTATATACAGACTATACTTGAGGGAATTATTGAATGTGGATAAGAACTATCCCTAACAAAAATTCATTTATATCAAAGTATCTGTATGGTGTTGCCTTTGAAACAGTGGTTGGAGTGAAGAGTATTGTTGTATCAAGTCAATACTCAATATAATTTAAAGGAACTTTTGCCATCAAGTGTAATTTCATCCATCACTCATTAGCCTCCAGACGTTTAATCGCATATTTTTTAAACTCTCACGCAGCACATTTATGGTGTTGCTTTTTAAACAGTATAGTTTGAGTAAAAATCTATTCGTTGGTAACTCAATTTCCTAGGTATTTCTGTCAATTCACTATTCAACATAATTTGAAGAGCTTTTTTCGCTAAGTGCAATTTTATCCGCTTTTACCCGCCATCCAGTGATTCCAAAACGTTTGTACTCGCGAGTATGAACTTATGTCTCTCAAAATTGATGAATATGGTCACTGTTTCATTTTGGTAGGTATCACTTGCCGCAATAATACAATACTGAAAACAGGGGTGTCCGAAACGTTTTGTTACGGAGTCAGGATTTGTTTGATTTAATTTCATTCATTTCTTCAAACCGACTGGACGTAATTTATGCGCGAGGTATTATACAATGTGTGTATTAGTCGGGTAGCATTTGGAAACATCATAGTCGATAGGACTGAATGCTAGTGACGGTGCGAACCGCGGACAGGTTCTTGTTCGTGAGAACGCGAACCTTTTTGATAGGTTCTAATCTATGTAGATGCGGACCTATGACGTCACGGCATATTGATAATCACAAACCTATATTTCTGTAAAATAATATATTTAGGTACACTATACACAATACCTAATAGCGACGACTCACGCCACATATGCCCCAATGCTTAAGTACGTGCTGACTTTTGCGGCATCACCATGTGTATTAACTGGAACAATCAAATGCTATAATGATTCCATAAAACCAATGTCTTCCATGAGTTTGACAACAATAAATCGACGAGGACTTACAAGGGAATATAAGCTTCCGCCTTTCGGTCCAGTCCAGACCATAATATATTTTAAGGCGCCAGACTATTGCTATATTGACATTGATTAGAGTGAAAAACCGGTTTCTATGTACTTGCTACATATATTACCTCATATACAAGTTATACAGTAGCCAACGCCCTAATAGGACGGATATGGTTTTTGTAAGACAATAAACATATCAAATCAACAAAGATCCCGTACGCCTGCTACGTATTTTACATTACACAACGATTCAGTACCTATTATGGCTACAACCCACGCTAATATGATGTAGCTGTAGATGACTGTGGTGTCAGATCCACATGTTGAGTAAAGAATTGCGAAATAACTATTGATTGTCGTTTCAAGTAGGGTCATGCCCATTGCCCATGTGAGAATAACGTTTCTGGCAGTTGCACAAAGAACATACGCATGCCTATAGCATGCAATCAACAGATATTGCGAGCTACCATACGAGTAACGACATGCGTGGGTCTTACAATGGCACTATGCTACAAGTACTGTACATCGAGCATTTATTTACCACGTGTGGAAAATACGTTGCGCGATGACGAGCAAAGCTAATACTCGTGAGATAATAATGAGCAGTGGAATTTGAAAATCCTCCTTTTCTGCGATCTATAACCTGATATATTATCGCACTCTTCTTTGTTCTAGAATGGTCAGTTGTCATAGTCCTTTTAGAAGAGAAAAGTAATCGTTCTTTCACAAAGAAATCGATTAGATATGTGAAATAATCGATTACGATTACTTCGGATTTTTTTCGAATGTAATCGATTACGATTACGATTACTTGAAAATGCAGTAATCGTAGTAATCGATTACGATTACTAATCACGATTACCCCATGTCTGATTCTGAGATGCCTCTTCCACAAGACCACTGGTTGTGATGTACCCGCTAATATGAATTGCCTCACGCAGAAGATATATGGTCAAGTAGCGACGAATTGCCACTACATTTTAGACGACGACTCGCTAACTAATATCTACAACTATATAATCCAATCGTATAACACATCCAAATTCGGTTGCTCGGACTTGAAGAGTAGTGGGTTTCCGTTATCGTTTCACCACCACCACTAAGAGACACTAATTAGGGAACCCCATTGAAATTAACAAATCATCATCCTACACCACACTGTTTTGTAGCAGTATCGACTTTCTTGGCTAGCTATCGTAAATTACCAGGTAGCTAGAGCAGTAGTAATTACCAGCGAGGAGGGATCATATGATTTGACGCCTCCACAAATAATGGCACACTGCGATTTTAGTCAATGGAGTTGTCCGATGCCTAGCCTACTTGAGCACTAAAGTGACCACTGAAGAGTGTGCATCTTTATGTCATACATGCCTGTACGTTTGCTATATATACGTGAACGCATATTTTTGCGATGGGCTGGTATCTTACAAGACATGTTCTCATTCTCGACATATAATTTCGAATGAGATGAATTTTGAATTTGATGAAATATTCGAGAAATCCCTTTATTTTATGTCAAGGCACGAAGTAATTTTGGTTTCCTCACGAGCCTGTGCCTCAATTATGGGGTTTGTGATGCGGCTTTACGGCTCTAAGATAACCAGTGAAATAAATTCCCCCGTACCGGGCGAGTAGCCTACACATGAATTTTTCACGAAGGCACTCCTCGATTATATTGAGGTTGAAATCGGGACATTGTCGGCTGAACTCTCATCTTTATCGCATAAACTGCCACGAAGATGGCCTGTGCCACACGTGCATGGCCGAAGAGACAGTCGAACTCTTTCTGATTGTATGCCCAGTAGTCCTATATGCTTCTCAGAGACAATATTTGAAGAGTGCGGCTAGACGGAACCATGTCGACATGACAGTACGGGCCCTATTATCCAGTCCATACACAATTCTGACTGTTATTGAATTCGTATTAGCCACCCGATCAATCTAGATTTTGTGGATATGTTATTTTCGACGTGGTCTGGTGCACAAGACCTTAGCAGTTAAGTACTAATAACCCCACATATAACACACACACATGATGGCATGCAGCAGTAAGCATATGCTTTCCTTCTCCGTCAATCTCGAGTAGTATAGTACTAGATTTCTGAGTTCTCAGTTGAATGTCATTCGGCATTGTACTTTCTTATCTACCGCAGCACAAGCACAAAAACCTTCCACAGTCTTTCAAGTTCTAGCATTATGATCTGGTGAGTATAGGCCCAGCAGCAGGTTTGTAATGACTTGAGTCCGACTCGAGTCACGATTTTCTGATGACTCGAGTTATTTTCGAAAAATACAGAAATGACTCGACTCGAGTCAATCTGTGTATTGACTCGACTTGGACTCGATTCATTGCACCTGACTCGAACCAAGTCACGTGACTCGAGATTTAGACAGCCAAGACCATTGTAATTTCGAAGAATAGTAAAGGTACCACACTATTGGAATTTTGTCTATTGATACTATACTTAAAAATGCGACCAGAAACTGCTAAAAGTGAGAAAAATCATAGTTTTCATATATCCAATAAAGAACATACGCCTAACTAATTATAAATTTTATTCGTGATTATATTGCTTAATGACCAAAGAAATAAATCATCTTAATACGTATACAGGATATTACGCGAAAGCGATCAGATGCTTCAACGGAATCTACTGTAATTTGGACCGGTAAATCTCCGTGAAGGAAGACATTGGCTCCTCGCACGTCATTTTATGGTAAGGCAGTTTGGCCATTTTCGCTTTCCAAGCAACTAGTTTTGGATATTGAGAGTAATCTTTGAAGTCGACCAATGCCAGCATGCTTACGTTGATGTAAACGAAGAAATCTGAAAGACATGAAAATACTTCTTTTCAAATTTGTTTCCATACATCAGTCGTTGAGGTCTACGAGCATCAATTTCTGACGTAGGGTATTTGCTTCCTACATATACGTACCTGCTAAGGTCAGGTGGTCTGCTGCTACATATTCGGAGTTGCACAACAATCTCTCAATGAGGGCTAGGGCCTCGTGGGCTTTGCCGATTTCTTCAGTTCTTGTCTTACCGCCATCCCGCATAACTCCCGGAACATTCTTAATGATCGAAACAATTACGTATGAGAGGAACATGTAGTAAAGTCTCGACTTTTCCGGTTTACAATAAAACACGATAATAATAATAAAGGTCGATTTATTTGGATTATAGGAATAGTAGTTTTGGAATATGATCTTTTAAACGCCACAAACCTTGATGTTGCTACCATACGTAAGTAAGGTTGTAACGTCACTATTATGTATTAGTGACTAGTCCGACCCGCACCGCAAGTGATCAAAAGGTTTGAATCTCGCCCTCGACCCACATTGAGTTTCACACTCCTGATGTATTGGTCCGTGCTATGCGAATTTTACAGGAACCTTACGTTCTTCTTACATATAGGCTTGCCTGGCAAGTCTAACGAAGTACTTTTATTTTGCACAATATAATCAGGAGATTTTGTCACTAGATTATAGTTCAACAGCTTTCTAAGCAAAATCAGCAATGGACTAGTTTTGTAATTTGTTAAGTATAAGGTATTTTCTACATGTGCAGGATTGTGCACTGTCAAAATCATTAGTGTTATCGCCTCGCAACACGTTCACGGAGCACTTCAATCAAATGACGATAGGGTTGATGTGAACGTGACGTTCACGTTCGAGTTCTGAATGTGAAACTCCGAAATTTAGAGGTTCACGTTCACAAACGAACCTTGGTGGGTTCTGGACTATGAACCTTTTTCTTATATTATAATTTTCACGTCATTATAAAATCTTCGGCTGGCAGCCTAAAAAAATCAACACTAAACGAGCATGCACCTTGCCAATTTCGATAATTTTACTTGCTTTGTTACAAAAGTTTGTTCGAAATATTCAGCTTTCCGTTTGTGAATATTTAGTGACTCTCTGATGTGAGCTTGACCCGCAGTCACACAACATCAAGAACGAAATACACTACATGTGGGAAGTCCGCGAATGATGCTAATTCAAACTATCAGTGAAATTGATATATATAATACATCGTTGTCCAATGTAAGAAATCTAGCTGACGTACGGGATCCATCTTGATTTGATATGTCTGTAATTGTACCATAAAAACCAAATCCACGCGATTGGGGGGTTTGGCTACTGTATAACTTGTTTAGGGGTAATATCGATAGATAGTATAGAGACCCGTCTTACACTCTGCTCAATATCAATGTTGAATTAGTCAGACGCCGACTACATTGTCTGGTCTGACCTAGACCGTTAAGGCGTAAACGTATATTCCCTAGCAAGTCCTCGTCAAAATTGTTGGGTAAGAAAATAATGATTTTATCGTAGCATTTGATTGCTCCAGTATCCAGTTGACACATTTGATGACGTTTAAAAACCTCAGCATAACTTCAGAATTGTGGCATGATGTGGCCTGAGTCGTCGCTATAGGTGTCGCGGTCATTAATATATCCATAGTGTTCTATATGGTGTGGACACAAGCAAATCTCACGGCCCAGTGAGATTGGTCTACGTCACACTTTCCATTAGGTCAAAGGCAATTTGACGGTAATTTTTTACCGGCTTGCCGATCATTAAAGTTGAGAAAACTGGTATCAATTTGATGCTACTGCAACACTGATTGCGAAAATATACATTTGATTCTGCTCGTGGTCCTGGAACCCCCCAAAATCAGCCTCGAATGTTGCATTGATACGGAGTTTGGTATGGTCACGCAACCATGCCGTCGGAGCAGCTCAGGAGAAAGTGCGCACGAGAGTGAGCGTGAATGCTCATTGCTCAATCGATTGCGCAACAATGGCCAATACGCTTGAGCTATGCGCTGAACCTCATCTACTCCCAGACGGCATGGCTGCGTCACAATACCGAACTCCGTTAAAATGCAACATTCTAGGATGGTTTTTGGGTAGTTCCAGGACAACGAGCAGAATAAAATTTATATTTTCGCAATCAGTACCGCGGTAGCTTTCGATTGATACCCATTTTGTCAAATTTTATGCTCGGCAAGCCGGTCAAAAATTACGGATAAATTGCCTTTGACCAAATGGAAAGTGTGACGTAGACCAATCTCACTGAGCCGTGAGATTTGCTTGTGTCCACGCCATATAGGACAATCTATGATATATTACTTCACTAAAATGTAGGCTTGGGATTTGCAATATAACGTCGCAGTGAAATCGAAGTGACTTATGTCCATTTTACACATTTTGAGAAAATTGACTCTACCATCTAGCTTTCATCTTCTTTCAGTCATATATTGACCCTGATTAACTTCGAATTAGTGAAACAGACATAACCATGATTAAGATATGGCCGACAAAAATTGAAAATATTTCAAAAAGTTGAATTTTTTTCAAGTTTTAAAAATGGACCTTTAAAATTTGAAAACTGGACATAAGTCACTTTGATTCCACTGCGACGCTAAGGTCCGCGTTCGCGTTCACACCGAAACTTTCGAACCTTTTAGGGGTTCGCACCATCCCTAGTAGAAGGTATGGGGTATAAGAACTTACATGGGAATGTATTCATGATTTCACAAACGCAGTATAGCTATTTCCTTATATTTTGTCTGATTTGGCAATGATTCAGCATGACGTAACGTAAACTAGATATTGCCCACAAACGTATATTGGTTGCTTTGCCAATATTTCTGCAGCATGACTACGTTATAAATAACTAACAACATCAGCTATGATATACTGCTATTTACATTTCACTAGCCGCTTTGCCAATCGCGTATGGGAATCGGCACTGCGTAAATATCAATGAATGAAGTTGGGCTGTTACGAAAGCAAATACTTGCATAGTACCAGCATATATGCTTTCTCATCGTGAGTAGACTGATATGGCTTCAACTAAATCAAACGGGGTTAGGTTTTATATGGCATATTTGTAGCCGTAGCTCAACGGTTACACGTTTGGTCTCATTTCAAGAGCATCCGGTATCACTTAGAGCTCTCATCCACCGCGGCAAGCCCACGACAGCGATAAGCCGGAAAGAATCTTTCTCCTCTCCAATATCATTAATATATATGTAAAGTATACAACGAATAACATAGTTAACCATCGTTGCTTTTCGTTCCATACCTACGGCAGCAAAGCCGGTTTCTATGCGGACGTATGCACTCACCAGATACATCGTAAGAAGTTTGACTGTCAATAAATCGGACATGCACATGACCATATCAACCCTTGCTCTCTTTCTGGGATCTTTCGGATAGAGGTCTGACTTGCCGACCTGGTCCCCGTATTCGTTGCACAGATAGCACGCTATCGCTTTGCTGCGAACAAAACGAACATCACTGTAATTAAACGTCAGAATGGATGTGTTCTGTGTAATCCTCATCCAATAACAACGTCGTAACAAAATAATGCACTGCTCAAAGACCATCAAATCATGGCAACGCAAGAAATACGTCAATTGCGAAGGAGCGTTCGGCCATCCTGCATGGATCTTTTTTGGTCACGGGTCGCAGCTATATTGGGCCAGGTAAAATCGAATTGAGTGATTCGACCTTATCGAGTGGGGAAATATGGAATGACTAAATATGGCATTGATGTGGCCACAATGGGAATACCGCCAGTTCTTCGCCATATTAAGTAATTATTTGCAACCTTTCGGCGATATCTATTTCATTGCACTCTATGAAAACGAAGGGGATTTACCACGACTTCGCAGAAATGTGATGTCCGCTAACTTGCGTAGTCTTATACTACTTTTTTGGGTGCTGCGATAGGATTTAGCGGGAATCTGCGTTGGGACAAAAAGTATCGAACTCTAAATTACGTTGATTGATACGCTGGTCGACAAATTTTCACTAAATTTTGAAACGAGGACGCGCCGATGTAGTGTTTGATGTATTTCTCACGCTGATTCCTAATATGCCTTTTGTTTTTTTCGTAGCAAATCACATTTTAAGATATCGTTGCATTCGCAACAAATTGGTTGTGTCAAAATAGTTATAAGTTAGTGTAAGCCAACAGTCACTAATCACTGTAATGTTCGTAAGTATGTAGCATGTATAGCTTGTTACTGTATACTTGAATTTTGTCTCGTGTTTAAAAGTCTTATTTCGCGACACTAATTGCTGTTGAGCGCCAAGTATTGGATCCCGCTCTTTTTGACATGCAATATCTATTACGAGAAAATTGAAGAATACATATTCAGGAAGCAATATTGTCTCACCTCTCCCCAAGTTTTAAAGACCCGTCTACAATTGCGGGGACTTTTTGTGCTGGATTTATCGCGGTGAAAGCGTCGGTTTTCGTTGCTCCATCAAACGGGCTCGTGTTCTTTTTTTCGTATTCCAAACCCAGAGCCTCCAAGGTCATCCATACTCCCCTACAAAACGGGCTCAAATCGATGGTATAGAATTCGATAACCATTGTGATATGCTATTGAAAAATAATTTCTGAAACAAGAACGCTATTAGTACACAATGTCCGCAATTACTGTTATATCGAATGGACTGCGCACGAATACCATAATGACATCTGTGAAGTTGCCAATGGGATACACAATTATTTTGATGGCATAAAAAAACAGAGGCGTAGCCAACAGCAGAGATAAATATTTCAATGGCACCTCAAGCTTTTCGATTGGGATATTGCGTACTTAGTCGTTTTAACTAGAGTCCTAGTTTTGGACAATACCGTTGTAAAACATTTTTGCCGATAAACCATATGGTCGTCCGATATTAATACGTGACATGCATCAAGTATAACTCCTAATTAGTGACGGTAATAGTAAGACGAAATCTAATATCAATTTCATATATTTGAGATCAAACTGCAGCACATTAAAACAACTTGCATTCCCATGCGAGAAATGATATATTATAGTTGACGAAACACAACTTTTCCAATTTTTCATGAATAATTGAACTCTTCAAAGATCAGAACAGACAAGTCCCATACCTTGCTTTTTGTCGATACCATAAATCTAAACCACTCTCACAGGATATTGTAATGGTATAAACTTGGGTCGCGACATCCCAAAGAGATTGCTAAATTTCTTGCAACAACATAATTTCTTCGCGCTATATATCCTGTGGTTGGGTTGTACATATGCAAGGTCACTGTGTTGGGTACAAGAGCCAATAAGCGAGGCACGCAGAAAAGTTATGTATGTCTACCTTTTTATTACTCAAATCGGTTTGATGTAATGATAACATTTGTCTTATGGTTTCTCTGGATGGTCTAACTTACGGGGGTAATACTCGGGGAGGGTAAAAGGAGGGAAAGAGCGCTGCCGTAACTGCCGCATCCGATATTATTTATGAATACGCGTAAGTTACAGAAATGAATCAAGTTTATTCGCAATTGTGAAATAACAGAATATTCCTAGAATCACTGAACGCCGCCGAAGACCGTTGGGCTGCTTCAAATTATAGGAGTGTGCAACGGCATTTCTAGGCTGCCCTTTCCGCCCGCGCCGGGACACATGATGACGTATATGCGATAAAACCTTGGCCCAAAATGACCGTTGCTGGTTGGTCAAAACCTTCAATATTGATATGTCCGGTTTTGGAAATGGTCGGCACCGAATATATCGCCTCGTCCTTGCAATCTGAACCCGGCAGTACAAATGTGGCCAACAGAGGAGAATAATACACATCGATTTGAAATCGCGGGTGCCATGCATGTTTATTAGAACTGCAACATGCCGGTAAATAGGTAGGCTACTGACATTAAAATGCAATCATGTCGATGTGTGAGGCTTGGATCGCGAGATGAAATAAAACTCAGATTTGGGTCCTTAAAGGTGAAAATACACAGTGACCAAGGACTTCCCCGTGGCAGTAGACTCTGATCAGCCTCTTAATTACTCCAACATGTACTCTGTACTGGTCTGACGACAGTGATGTTGAGTAGGGTTCATAGCAATGACGCGATAGAATCGACATTTGCAGTAGGAACAAATTGTGATATTCTAGCAAGGAATATAAGACAACCACACCGACCAAAGAGCGCGCTAGTTGACATGAAGTAGTCGTTGGTTTGCATATACCGATATATCAATCAACCTCTAGTTTTGACTAGGTTACACCGATAATTTATACCCTGACTAGTTGTATACGCCTACGATTAGCGATGCCGTTACCGAAGTTGATTGAAACCTAGAATCATGATTTTCATGCTGAAAACTTCATCGCGCACAAGAGCGACATCCTGTATAAGTGAACCTGATAAAGGAGATAACAGCCTCAATGCATTATCATTCAAAGTTGCATTTTATTGAAAATCAGACATACCCCCTTTTCAAACTCCACACCGATCATCGCCTCCCAAATATTATGAACCAAAAAAATGGCATACAAACTGTAATCACCGGCGAGTTGACTAAAAAAAGGTTCACTTTTCGGCTCGACCTTGAAATTACACCTTTACAGCTAAATTTTCGTGAGTTTACTGAAAAGGTCATTTCTCCTACTTCACTCCAATATAGCCGTTTTAACGCGCCATCGCCCCTTCGTCCATTTTCGCCCCTTATCGCTCCCTTCGCCCCCCTAGACAGGCAAATCGCCCCTGGTGGTGGGGGCCGATATCCCCCACGTTGGGAACCACTGGCTTACACCATGCTCAATGAATTCACCAAGCTATATACGCCTGTAACTTATAGCCCATTGCTCGATCCCTCTCTCACAAAGCAGCTGAATGTTTATTGTATGCCAACCTACTCATGTCGGTTCTTTATGGTATGTTTACTATGCCGGTGTAGACGGCGCCTAGTAACGCAGGAATATCTGCAATGTGTAATGACAAACGGAAAATTCTATAGATGCCATGGTTAATTATTTCTTATGTTTGCATTGGCCCGACGTTTTTAACGCTGCGCCGGCAGATGTATACGTACAGCGGTCTCCGCGAACAGGTCACATGCTGAGTTCGGTCAATGGGATAATCAAAATTTCACTAAGCTAATTGATTTTGTTATTTTATATAATTTCAAGCTGACCATTGACCACTGATCTTGACCACTGACTATTCACTCTAGTGGCGATTTGGATATTTCGGGTTGGTTTCAGCCCATCGGTTTATTGGTTGCATGTCATATTTCAGTGCTGCACGACCGGACGTGACTGATTCCTGTTAGAATATTATCCATTTTTATGATAGTTGATAAAACACAACTTTTCCACATTTTCATAAAGAATTGAACTCCTGAGGTGTTCCCGAATCCGTCCTAACGTACTGAAAACTGATCTGGAGTTACATTAGAGATAACTAACCTTCGTAGATATGCTATCGATACTGTAATCAGCATCTCAGTTACTTATACATGTTCTCTGCGCTGGTATGGGTTGACAGTAACGTCGAATAATTTATCATAGCAATGAAGACAGCCGTAATTAACAGAGAGCGCAGTACAACAGATGAAGTGGTTGCGTCATTGGACGGACGGATATGTATCTCCTGGAGATTGGCGATACCGATAATTTTACGGAGGTACTAGATGTTGGCATGCCTGAGTTTTAACGATACGCTAGCCCTTCCTCAAATGGGTTAACTATGTCTTTGGTAAAGCTGATTGAAACGAAGAATTCTGATTTTCATATCGATGGTTGATTACACCGTCTACTAGAGCCACATCGCTTATTCATGAACCCGATAGAGGAAATAACAGCCTGGAACTTAGAGCCCATCGCTCGATCCATCTCTCACACAGATGGTGATTTTTATTGTATGGCAACCTTATTCATAGCGGTTCTTTACAGTAACGGTATATTTGCTATGTCGGCGGAGACGACGGTCGGTAACGCGAGATTATTTGCAACGTGTAATGACAATCTGAAAATTCTATAGACGCCAAGGTAAATTATTTCTTATGTTTGCGTTGGGCCGTCGATTTTTCGCGCAGCACCGACTGCTGTATAGTGGCTACGGGACACAGGCCACGTGCTCAGTCCAATCAGCGAGGTAATCAAAAGGTCCCTCTCGTGCCTTGTGTACCTAACCAGGGCATGTTATGGAATGGAAAATTTCCATATTCCATACCCGCCTCACTGGCGATACAGTGAAGTGCTAGGTTCCACGGCTGCAACACCAATGGGTTGCGGGTTCGAGTCCGACTGAGGTCGACTCCAGCATTCCTACCTAAGTGTTGGAGGTTTATCTAGGCTCCTCCTCGCCACGTGACCACGTATGCGGTGTCTTAAAAAGTCTAGAAGTGGACCGTACGGAATCATAATAAGGAATATCGGCCTGGTGTAAAAATGAAAAAAGAAGTCGAAACACCATGAATGTCATAAATAACAACTCGCCTGAATAGTTCCATACCATACTTACAATTTTCCATACCATATCAACATTCTTCCATACAACATTTGATACTTTTTCCATACTTGCGCAGTTGCCCAAAGTCTCAGATAGTATTCTATTTTGATGGGTGGCTATTTTCCGGCGTTTATATAGTAGTTATTTTGGATGAAAGTATTCATTTAAACAGCCCTGATGCACCAATTCTACCCCTCATTACTTTGTGCCATGTATCTTCCATGTATTATGCCTGATGTAGACGGAATCTGAAATATATACGGGATTATTTTGGGAATCACAACAAACACGCAAGACATGTAAAACTAGAGTGGCAGCGCATGGCTAGCAGTAATATGGAGATGTCATCTGCAACATTACATAAAATAAAGCAAAGGTCTTGTTTCATTAGAATATATCTTAGAATACAATTTTACAATCATTAAGGATTTTGCGAGAGCGGAACAAATGTCCGATTCCCCCGCCAATGCGTGGGCCATAATCATTAGCTTCATTAGCTAACAAAAGGTGTCTACTGACCCTTGTTTTATCACAGATTACCAAATTTTTTGAACTGCCAATTCGTGTTGAAGCAGACATGCCACTCCTGTGTTTTTCCACCCAGATCTTGGTATTTCGAGCATCACCCGAGTTTCTGGGTTTTTGTGCTTGAGGTCTTTTTTTCAACATCATGTTTGTCAGGTCAATTTTACGATCGAAAATTAATTATTAGATTAGTAAAATCATAATATCGTAAAATACACGTACTTCAGTTCGCCCCTGTCGATGGATTTCGCTCTTATCGTAACGGCAGAGTCTTGAGAGACTGTTTCACTGCTAACATGGAAGGTCTTGTGAGGCGAGGGCTTCATTGAATACTGACTGCCAAAAAGCAGAAAGTGAGTTCATTGGAACTGTTGTGTCTTACAATTCAAAACGATCTAGGACTTAATGCTTCAATCAGTTGATTATCGGCATATTCGAATATACCCGCAAAGTATTGAATGACAGTTTATTTTTCGACTAAACTTGCCTATCACATTATTCCAGATGAAATGGATTGCTCCAGAATTAATCAATCGAAAGCAACTTTCAATTTGTGCAGGTCACTGAAAATACCCGAAAATCACCCTCAGAGATGAAGAATCGGATTGCTTTGTTTGAGTATTGGCACACACCTAATTTTTCATAGCAACGCGTCGAGAGAAAAACGGCATATTTTTGTGGTATTCGCAATGTTTACCGAGCAAAATTCATTGCATGAAATGTGGGAATTTCAATATCAAGTGCTAAAACTTACTTCCATGACTGCATGACTGTAATTAGTGACTGTCAGTTTTCACTTTAACAGATATGTCATAGAAAGTTGAGTGAAATATAGGATCTGGGGTTTTCTGGGTTTATTTAGCGGTCTCATCTGGGTTTTTCCGAAATATCCTAGTGTCATCCCTGTGTTGTAGGCCGGCACAGCGTTACGTCGCTCCGAGACAAGCTACATATTTATGAATTGCAATGATGCTGATGTCAAATGGATATTCCGTGATTACTATCCGATCAAAGTGTAGGAAATGTATTCCAATTTCAAGAAATTGATATAATTATTCATGTAGCGTAGTTGCTGCATTCACAGAGCGGGGCCTATGGTCATTTCACACCAGACCGTTATTGCTTATTATGATTCTTGAGATGCCAACTTATGATGCCATCTTCGATCCATACTTTTTACAAGACACCGCTAATGCATATCGGATGGCGAGTAAGAGTCTATAGATAAACCCACAATACTCAGCAATGGATTCTGGACTCGAACCAATTGCGCAACGTATGGTACTTCAAAATGCTTTACTATGCGTTCTTCCGAAATCTCAAGTTGGGTCGCGAACCGCAAAACATGACGTCGGAGACCGCGTGTTGGTGACGCCTGCTGTACGTTGAAAGCTCATAACGGCCAGCATGCTAAGAAGCAACCTTGTTAATGATATAAACGTTTCTCTACCCCTCTCGACTGACATTGACGGTGTTCGAATTAGAATACGCCAAAGCTACCAGCAGCCGTTCGCTGCTATTACAGATATTTCTAGGGATGGTGTGAACGTGAGGTTCACGTTCGCGTTCTGTGTGGGAACCTCGGAAATTTAGAGGTTCGCGTTCACAACAGAACCTTGGTAGGTTCTGCACTGTGAACCTTTTTCATATATTACAATTTTCACTTCATATAACATCTTTCTTTGGTTCAAATTTATTGCATTTCAATTGTGAGCCACTCTCTGCATGGCGCTGGCAGCATTATAAATCAACACTAAACGAGCATGCACCTTGACAATCTCAAAAGTTTTACTTACTTTGTTACAAAAGTTTGCTCGGAATATCCAGCTTTCCATTTGTAAATATTTAGTGACTCTCTGCTGTGAGTTTGACCCGCAATCACCCAACATCACGAGCGAAATACGTAGTCAGCGAATGATTCTTGTTCAATGTTCAACCAATCAATGAGATTGATATCGTTTTCTGATGCAAAAAATCTAGCAGGCGTACGGGGTCAATCTTTACTGGATCATTATAACCTAATCCGTGCGATTGAGGTGTTGGCTACTGCTATATAACTCGTTAATGGGGTCGAAATTGTTGGCAAAGCGACGAAAGATATAGATTTTAAAGGGAGTATTATGTCCTTTTTTGCTCAGTTGATACATTTAGCGACGTTTAAGACGCCAATATGTATTTCCGCATGGTGGCATTATATGGCCCGAGTTTTCGCTAGGTATCGCGTACATTAATATAGGCTATCACTTCATTGAAAGATAGGGTTTGAATTAGCAGTATGACGTCACGTGACGTCATGAGGTTCACGTTCGTGTTCACACAGAACCTTTAAAAAAGGTTCGCGTTCACACGAACCAGAACCTTTCAGAGGTTCACACCATCCCTATATTTACTCTGTTGTAACAAGTTTTGCGATGTCATCGCCCACAGAAGTGGTATAAATGTCAGGGGCAACGTGGCGAATTTCGGTAAAAAATGGATGCTTGGATAGGAGCGGTCATATTTAATACACGTGCCTGGGTAAGAATACACACTTTTCGATAAGAGTGTACTGTCTTGTTTGTTATTGCGAACATTGTTCGACGTTCTCTGAGACATCTGAACCTTTTTACATGTCAGGATCTGTCAGTGTTGGGATAACTCGAGTCAGACTCGAGTCATCTTTTTCGTATGCCTTGACTTGACTAGATTCACTTCCAAAAATGACTTGACTTGACTAGACTCGACATTTCAGAAATGTGGATTGACTTGTGACTCGAAGCAAAATTCACGAGTCAATTTCAAGTCATCATGCTATCGGTGTCGGCCGAATCGCTGTACCTTCTATAAGTTAGGGTCGTTAACAATATGCAGGTGTGACCTGTGAGAGCGACCACTCACCCAATCACCGCGCGTTTTACCGAGCCTCCATTGTTATATAATCACAAGTATATTAACCGCAAACGAAGTGGTAACAGGTTACAGCTTAGGGGGTCGCAAACTAGCAATAAAGTAATGCAACAGCAATTTAGCTTTGTTCTATGAACTTCTCAAAGTGCCCATTGCTCATATAACCAACCCTTCTGTGTGATTTAAATCGAACGAATATCTCTTATTCGTTCATATTACTCGTCAACAATTCGAGCAGGCTCAAATTGGATATCATGGGTGTGTAGGTGGGTAATATATTGCTTCATATCAATATGTTTCAACTTTCTGAGGTTTCTATCCTGTATTTTGGCTGATAATTATAGACTATAGGGCTATATCACTGCTTGCGTAGTTTAGCAGTTCTACGTATGCGTTTGAGCGATACAACGCGTTTTTGCGTGTATATTCAAATCTATATTCATTCCTCCTTCCGATAGTTAAAACAGCTAGCAAGTTGCAATGACTTTGAATCATGCCTCGTACTTCGAAAATTCAACTTGAATTGGACTACTGATTGTTTCGTGACTTGACTTGACTCGAGTCACTTCCAAAAAAAAACAGTGACTTGACTTGACTGGAGTCACCTTTGAAAATCGATTGTCTTGACTTGACTCGATTCAATATGTGCAATGACTCGAGACCATTGACTTGATCCCAAGACTAGCTCAAGTTCGAACTTCATTGGATCAGCTACGAGCATCTTTACATTTGTATATATTTCGATGGTATTTCGTGTAAAACATTTCAGGAACTCGTCAAAATGCCCATTCCTTATTGGAAAAAGTTGAAGGAACCCTAAAGTATTTATGTTCTGAATCTGAAAACGAAATTTGATGTGTTGTTTTTGTGTCTGTTTTTGTAACTTTCACTTTGCTTTGTTTTTGTAACTTTTACCTGCAACTATACATTTAAAATGTAAAACATCATTATACTCAAACGTAACAATTTATTTTATACTTACCGACATAATTTCTCCCAAACTTTTGGACAGCGACATAAATCTGTGTTTCAGTGGTATTCCGCGTTCCAAGCCCCACAAATCAAAAAGAATGCATTTCAATATTAATATGCTACGATATTACGGGTATGTAGGCTATGACATAGAAAACGCGCGGACAACAAATGTACGCAACACAGCTCTATGAGACATGTCTGACGCTATCGATTTCAATTTACGGTGAATTATTTTCTCTCTTGGCGACGCATTTGTACTACTGACTACTCAGATGGCAAGGACGGGACTATTCGGTGCCGACTGCCAACCATTTTGACGTCAGTGCATATCACTATCGAAAGTTTTGGTCAACCAGTAACTGTCATTTTTGCCAAGGTTTTGTCCTCGCCGATCTTTTTGGCACCGCACTTTCCCAGCAAAAACTTGACATCTTCAAGTGCCCCGACGCGGAAGGGTTCGTCCTCGACATGAATGTGTCTCCTAGGCCCGGATCCGGTCGTTGCAAACCTCTACACCAGTGATTCTCGACCTTTTTGTCTTCACGGACCCTTTTTGGAGCGTCACGGACCTCCGTGAACCCCCAAAGATTTAGTTCAAAATCAGCTCTATTACCGTAGAACCGGCATCTGTCCTGTACAAATATCAGCTGTGGACTAGTGATAAACAGCAAAAAAATGACCATTCTTCAAAATAACATCATAGGCTATGATTCATTGCCTACTATTTATGTAGAAATTTGGAAGATATTTATCATTTCAAGCGAATTCTGCAGCTAAATTTCTCGAAATACACGATCGTGTCTGGAAAATACGCGTCATCTATTAGATATGAACGAGTGCCGAAAATCCAATTTCACGTAGATAGGTGGTGGCGAACGCGCAACGCTTCCGACGACATATTTGGGTATGATCACAACTTATATGACCCCAAAATTGAGACACCGATTTTAGTGAACATTTAACGTTACCATTGTCATTTCTATCTAGCAGCTCTTCTTATTGTTATTCTGCAATTGCGATTATGCATATCACAGGAGAAAACTGATTTTTGCAAATAAAATTTATCCAAAACCCCAACAAAACATCTCTAAACAGCAATATATTTGTACTAGCAGGCTATTGACAATTACGAAATTAATATTTCATCTCAGACGGCCATTCTGATTATACGAGTTATGAAGATTTTATCAGTTATGAAGCAAAACTGTCTCGCGATTTCTCTAATTCAAAAAAATAGAAATTAAGTTATCAACTATTTTGCAAATTTGGAGGCTTCGCGGACCCCCTGAAAACGATTCGCGGACCCCCGGTTGAGAACCACTGCTCTGCACTAAATATCCCAACGGTCTTCCACGGTATTTTCCAAAAGAAAATAGTCGGAACAATTTGTATAGTACGAAGGTCGGCACATTTTCATGATAAAGCCATATTTTCTGCGTGTTGTGGTTATTGGCTAATTGGGATATTACGAACATATGATGATTTTCCAGAGAAAGAAAGCAGAAACTCAATTTGGCGTCATTTTCCGGCGTGTTGCAGGCTGTATGCCTACCACTACACCCGCTTTCGAACCAGAGTTTTGATTACGTAATAATTATAGTGCGCCACTATTAATTCACTACGGCTGGTGTCAGACAAAGTTATGATTGGCGGTGCTTCGTAAGTCAAACAACTTTTTACAATTGCGTAGCAACGACAAAAATTGGGGAGCCACTACTGCACTTGAATTTCATACTAGGTTTATTTGAATTATTGCGCGTCAGAAAAAAATCAATTATAATAATAATAATTATTATTAACGCTTTTCATCCTCACTCGTTCAGATTTTCATCCGCACTCATCTGCACCACGTTTTTCATCCACACTGTATATTTTTTATCCACACCAGTGAGTACCATCCCATAGGTTGAAAAGCAATGTTCTATTTTACATAATTTCGGCGGTATAGTTGGCCTACTTATGTACCAATACTGAATACTCCTTCTCACAACACAAGCACAAAAGCCTCCCACGGCCTTCTAAGTATGTGTACACCGCATCCTGTTCTGTTTAAGGGACAAGTACCAAACCCTCTGCTATGGTCCGTCAGCTTGCTATGAATTCACTCAGGGTCTATTGTTTTTTCTGCAATATCTATTCATTTATCCATGAACTAACAAGCTTCAAACTAATTATAAAAATATTTTATTCGCGATGCTATTGCTTAATAGTCAAAAAAACAGAGCATTGTAATACGTAGACAGGCTTTAAGCCGATTGCTATTCTACGGGAATTACTGTAATTTGGACTTGTAATACTCCTTCAAGGCAGACGCAGGCCCTTCGCACGTCATTTTATGGTACGGCAGTTTGGCAATTTTAGCTTTCCAAGCCACTAATTTTGGATATTGAGAGTAGTCGTCAAAGTCGGCGAATGCGAGCAAGCCTTCGTAGATGTAAACGAAGAAATCTGGAAGATATAAAAACACCTGTATTCTAAGGTTATGATATTTTGGAAATGTCAAAATAGGACACTTTTTCAAAATTTTCCAGCTTACAATCCTGGAATAAAATCCGGAAAATGGAAAATTTACCCCGACTTTGTGGTTTATTTACAAAAAAAAAGAGTCAACTTTTCAGCTCAAATCCCGAAATACAGTTTTTCTTTCACATTATCAGTTGGTTGACTAAGAAAAAAGGTCGACTTTCCGGCTCAGCTCCCGAACTAGCCGCCGGAGCGTTACTTCAGTGCTGATGTACTGTATATCACTCGAATTTTACCCTATATTTAAACAAAATTCTCAAAAAAGAGGACATTTGGGCGTCCTCCGAGGACACTTTCAAAAAAGTAAAAAAGAGGACAAATCCTCTTAAAAGAGGACGTATGGTAACCCTAGTGCAGGGGTTCTCAACCCGCGGCCCGGAGACGGTTGTTTTGCGGCCCGCGACGTCTTTCATTATGAATGCAATTACTACTGGCACTGTATTGTTACATATTAATTGTAGGCTATTTGTAATTGTAATTGACTACTCATTCTTTGTTGTGTTCTAGTTTCTTGATATATGCTCGAGTTGATTGGTATTGTTTTGAATCGGTATTTAGCTGGACTCTTGTTCCAAGAGATTCCCGCTGTAGTGCAGTACACTTTTAAAGAGTGTTTCACTCACTGCGAATCGTTTGAACAGAAACAAGAACAAGGAACGGGAAATTAAACAGCGAAAACTGGGTTTGCTTTCTCAGATATTAATGGAAAACCGATGTGTCATGCTTGTCAAAGAACAGTTGTCGTAACGAAGCGTAGAAGCCCAAAATGATGCCACGACAGTTTCTTCTGTATAGTTATACCTATCGACTGATCTTAGAAAACGTTATCAGCTAGGTGTCAGGCCGGAAATCCATATTCTGAAGCGTTGTTAGAATTGTCGACGATGTTACAGACGCATAGTTCCAAATTGCTTGGTGTATCGCGAAACCCAAGAAATATGCTAGAGAAGGCGTCACTTCAATGAAACTTTATCATACTGTGCGAATATTCGCTGTTTCCGAATCTTAGCAGCAAGGACAACATCCCCTGACAAATTTCGAAGCTGCAGTTATCTGATTCAACCGTGACCAGAAGAGTAACAGCAATATCAGTCGATTATTAACAACATGTTCTGAAACACGTTGCCGCGTATTGACTCACTTTAGCCACCTAGCATTGGACAAATCCAAAGACTCCACAGACATTGTATAGGTAATTATTTAGGTGCATTTTATCACAGTGGACATATTTGCTTTTTGCAGAGGAAATACTGGCAGGGCAAACGAGGGCAGGGGACTAGAGTAAATCATCAAATTGACCAAGCTGACTTTTGTAACTATTGGTGCAGGGCTCCATCCATGGAAGGAAATGAGAAGGGTTGATTGGTTTGCTCAGAAATGACGCTTCTCATACCACTGAGAGCTCAATGTGATAATGGCCTCTGTCACGAAAAAGTTACCGTAATTTTGAACTTTCTCGCTCACGCATTGAGACATACAGTTAGGTTATATCGTGGACGGGTTAGCTAAAAGGTGCATATGCCGCGATGGCAACGACTGCATTGCACGCTCCATTACTTGCGACGCCGCTGGAAAAACATATTCTCACAAGAAACAGCAATCGCAAATTTACGAACGCTGTCCATTATTGCTTTAGAACGCATAAAAATTTACTATATGCCCATATACGCCTCGTAAATAGGCTACAGTAGCCCTAATTTAATAGTAGCCTACGAATACATGATATTATTGTTCTGCGGCCCGCAGCGTTTTTTGCTGTTAAAATGCGGGACGTTGAGAACCCCTGCCCTAGTGTATCCAAATTTATTTTTTCATATATGAACGGTCGAATAGGACCATCAGGTCTACCGATTCCAATTCTTAGCGATCACAAATTTGTCGAAGGGTTGTGGATGTTGGTATTGTATAATGGTGCTCGGCAGCATTGTTCCATAAGATATTTCGTCCAGTTAGCAGGACAAACTCAATTGAAGGATATTTGCATCCCAGTAGCGTGCGACCATGGAAGGTAAGTGAAGCATGCAGTGCCTCACCTATCGTCAGGATGAGTGAACGAAAATTGTGAAAACATTCAATGATTATAACACAACTAATCATGCAATTTGCACAGAGCGCGTAAGGAGAAGTGAGGCCCAATATTGATCATAAACAGCTCGAAACTTAAAATAACTGGTATTAATCGAATGATATTGTCGCACTGATTCCCAAAATCGGAATGTTAATAACGTCATAGCACGAGAACCCCTTAAAAAGGTAAGGAATGTCAAATCCGGCATTGTTACGGATACAATGACAGCGCATAGAAAAAATAACCAGGTGAAGCACAGATGAATTTGCCTTACTCATTGCTGGCTTACAATGCGACAATCGCGGCGCAGAGAAAAGCAATCTAATATGAATCAATGATTCGGTGTGAATGGTGCAGTTGCGACGGTCAACATCTGCTGCAGAGCAAATACATTCTAGTACCGATGTATAGCTGTTATGTACTTACTATCAATTACCACATTCAATTGAGGAATTGATAGCGTGATAGCCTGCGTGTGAAGTGTGCTAATGTGATAAGAAACCAGTCGGAAAGTGAAATAGCTGCCATTTCGGTTTATATAGGGGAGATGTGGTACCGATGGATCACTGGGACCGAAAATACTTTGAAAATTCTCTATGATAATTCCATGATTACACTCCGTGTACTTGTCTACAATTGCATGCTGGCAAAAACCTTTCCTCGCATACAATAAAATTCGACGTGCGCGAGCTATGGGGTCTCTCACAGATGATTTTTGTTTTTGGGGGTGTAAACTAAATTTAGATCGACATATCCATTTTTCTTTGTAACCTTCAACACGAACAAACCAGCAATCATTTTTAGTGTGAAGTGTAGGGCTTGTATCAGGCTATATAATGGCACCTATTATTTTTTTGGGTACCTTCCTTGAGTGGAATTTTTTTCGATTCATGCACAAAATTCGTAGGGTGGGGACCGATGATACAATTGCTAAATCAAGCAAAATAATCAAGCATACTAATCATGAAACATGCCTACGTACGGAAAATCTTTATGTAATAATTGCATATGATGTTTTATCGCTATAACGAGGTATTTGGAAGCCACACTGTCGATTTTCGGGCAATATGTATGTACCCTCAAAATTATAAGTACGAGCCTAAATCGAAACGTGATTTTATGACAACATTTGAGTTAATATTTAATCTATTTTTTGACGGTTGCGACCAAACATTCTTCTTTGGCTTGCTGTAGCTTAGATTATAATACTGAGCAAGAAAAGTTGTCACATCTGAGTTTTTTAGGGGATATGTGTCATAGGTCCCCGGGTCGTGTGCCATTGGACCCACCGGGTGGGGACCGATGACACGTTCGAGCAACAAATTTTAAACGTCCATAAATATTTTTTGAAAAGACGGATATTCATGTATATGGGCGCGATAGGTAGAGCTTGTATCAAAGTGCTGAGCCAGCAAAAGATCTGCTGTTTTCGGCTGAACATTTTGGGGCCAGCGATCATTTTCCAATTTTTGATCCATCGGTACCACATCTCCCCTATTTGTAAATCAGATTTTGAAGGAGTAAGTGCATCACCAACCATAAACGTCACCGCGCGTCGCATTGCATCCTAATATTTACCTGCTATGGTGAGATGGTCCGCTGCCACGTATTCGGACGGGGACAACAACATCTCGATGAAACGTAGAATCTCGTGAACTTTACCGATTTCTTCTGTTCTTGTCTTACCGCCGTATATGAGAACTTCCGGTAAATTCTTAATGATCGAAGCAGCTCAATATATGCAGGAAACACGTATATAGTAAAGGTTTGACGTTGCCTCGTTATAATAAACCACGACAATAATAAAAGTAGATTCATTGGGACGATACAGGGGTTCTTAAACCTTTTTGACCGCGACCCAAACCTGGGTTTACTGACATCTGGTGACCAAAGCCTCACACATAAAAGAGAATGTTATTATGTTACGTTTTACGGGAATGTATGACATAGAGAACGCGCAGACAACAGCTGCACAACACATTTACACACAGTTAGGGTGCATTTTTTCCACCGTTGGTGGCACTTGTACGGCATCTATACTACTGCATCTATATTACTAGCTACTCGGATTGCAAGGACGGAACTATTCGGTGCCGATTATTCCAACGACCGGACTTATCAGTATCGAAGGTTTCAGCCAACCAACGACGGCCATTTTTATCAAAGGTTTTATCGATCTCTTTGGCACCGCACTCTGCTCAGCAATATGTTGGCTAGAACTCTGTGGCGTTATGTGCGCCGGCACAGAAGGGGTTGACCTTGTCCGAGTCATTGTCGAGTCACCAAATAACGTGACCCGAGTCATTACAACCCTACATGTAGGCTTGTCAGGTAATAGTAGCGAGAACTGCTATTTTGTCATAAGTCGGTTTTATCCATTTGCAAGGCCTAACCAGGTGAGTTTGTCGTAAGATTATAGTTGTACAGCTTTCCACAGCGTGTTGGTTTTGAACTTTGTCCAGTATAAAATATTTGATTGGTCCAATGTGAGTGAAACTGTCAAAATCACTAGTCAGCGTTGCTTCAGATCACGTTCACGGAGCACGGCAGTTACTTACCAGGAATAAATAAATTAACCTCTTCATTGAATATGCCATACACAGGACCATATCAACTCTTGCTCTTTTCTTAGGGTCTTTCGGATATAGCTGTGACTCGCCGGCCTGGTCTCCGTAAGCGTTGCAGAGATAGCACGCTATCGCTTTGCTGTGAACAAAACGAACCTGTGTCAGTGCAGGAATTCGAAGGAGTAGAAATGTTTATCAGTGCTGGGATGACTTTTTCGTATGACTTGACTTTTCTAGACGTTTCAGAAATGTAGATTGACTCGATCGTAACTCGGAGCAAAATTTACGTGTCAATTTCAAGTGATCAAGTAAACGGTGTCAATGATATTACTTTGTCTTCTGTATGTTCGGATTGTTCGCGATATGCATGTGTCACTTGTGAGAGCAACCAGTCATTCACTGATTGTACGTTTCACTGATCCTCCAATGCTACATCACAAATAAATTGACCGCAGACGAAATGAGCACAGCTTACGTTGTCAGAGTAGTAGATTAATCTAATTTTAACGTATATCTCTCTTTATTAGACGGCGCAGTGCTTATATTGCGCAGTGCTCACCTTTACCAACCCTCTTGTGTGATTTAAATCGAACGAATATAGTTTATACCTTTATATTCTCACGGATGGGTATTGTACCATATTAACTTGTTTCCACTTCTCGAGTCTTATTCGTATTCGAAACTCCATCTCGGCTGATAATATAAGACTGTAGCATGTAGCTATACAGTTACTCGTGTATTTTATTAGCAGTTCTATGTGTGCGTGAGCGATACACGAGCATGTACATTTAACTTGATATTCTTCATTTGATTTATGATAAATGACCGACTAATCTGCGTCTCACACAGCTAGCAAAATGTAATGACTTTGAATCATCACTCATACTTCGAAAATTAAATTTGACTTGAATTATGCCTTGACTCGCGAGTCGTGACTTGACTTGACTTGACTTGATTTGACTTGACTCGAGTCACCTCCAAAAACGATTGACTTGACTTTACTCGAGTCACCTTCGAAAATCGATTTTCTTGACTTGACTCGAAACAAAATTTGCAATGACTCGACATGACTCGTGAGTCGAAGGTAGTGACTAGATCCCAACACTAATATTTATTCCCCATCCCTATCAAGCCCGTAGCAAAATATAGCACTGCTTGAATACCATCAAACCATGGCCACGCAGGATATCCGCCAATTGTAGGCGAGTGCTCGGCATAGTGTTGCGATCAGGGCACTGCCTTAGAGTCACAAGTCCTGTCGGGTCACTGCACATTGTGACAAGAGTCAAGTCACTCGGTATTTTAAGGTGACTGAGTCACGTCTAGTCGAGTCAACGTCACGAGTCACGTCGAATTGCCGTAGTACCGGGCATGAGTCAAGTCAACGAATATCGAGTTGACTATACCTTCAACCGGGCGATGTATGGCTTACGTAGAACTGCATCCACGTTGGTAACTGTCAGCCAAATAGTTGATAGAATATGAAACCTCAGACTCAGAGAATTGAAACAAATTGATATGATGCAATACACCATCCACCTCTACACGTCCATACGTTTTATTCTAGGGCGTGCCTGCGCCAATTTTTGAAGAGTGATATATATATATATATACATTATTTATATACATGTGTAAACTATATCAATCCGATTTAAATCACACAAGAGGTTCGCTCAGGTGATGTTCGCTTCCGTGTATCATGTCTAGCTTGCCACTTTTAAACTTAGATTTAACCCGTCTGAAGAAAGCGAAAATTGGAATACAAATTCAGGAAAACAGATTTTCTCACCTCTCCCCAAGTTTGAATGACCCATCTATTATCGCTGGGATAGTCTGTCCTGGATTTATCGCTGCGAAACCGTCGGTTTTCGTATCTCCTTGCAGAGGCCATGTTATCTTCTTTTCGTATTCCAATCCCAGGGCCTCCAAAGTCATCCACACTCCCCTACCAAACGGACTCAAATCATTGGTATAAAATTCGATAACCATTGTGGACTGCTACTGAGAAAATCTTGAAACAAGAACATTACATTAGGGCATAATTTTCGCAATTACAGTTGCGTTACAGGAATACGCATCAATAGTAGAATTACATCTACAAGGTTATGGATTGGATAGACCTGGGGTTCTTAAACTTTGTTTTAACAGCGTAGCCTTTCGAGTTACATGCATACAGAGCGTACCTCTTAAAATTACGTGAATCCAACGTTAATGTACGGATAAATACTGTAAAGTCTTTTTTAGGGTTAGACGTTATAACTGGGTCTAGCACTAATTGCTAAAAGTAAACTTTATCCAGAATTTCCGGCACTTTGGCGCTTATGTGGGACACTATCTTTGCACTGAGTTTTCCCAAAAGAACCCTGGCTTTTTATCTTATTTATAATAGATAATAATAATCGTGTACATTGCTGGTATCTTGGTAGCCTGGCGAAAGAGACAATAAGCAGAACAGCTTATACCATGCACTGCGCAATTAACACACCAAACTATACACGCCCGTAACTTATTGCCCCTCGCGCGGTTCAGGTCTCACGTAGCAGTCGAATGTTTATTGTGTCAACCTTACTTGCAGCGGTTCGCTACAGCAATGGTATGTTTACAATGCTGGCGGAGACGGTGCCCTGGCTATTGGCACACTGTAATAACGAACAGAAATCCTATAGTGGCCTTGGGTAGTTATTTCCTATGTTTGCATTGGCCCGTCAGGTACTAGCGCTGCGCCGCAGTTGTACAGAGGGTACGGCACACACTTCATATTCTCGGTCCGGTGAACGAGATACTCAACATTTAACTGAACAGATTCATTTTGATATGTTCATCAACACATTTCCAATTGCTTTGAGTTGCACCCTAGTTTACTGTGTACCGAACCTCTAGCATTGATTATATTTTTTAACATCTCTGATCCGGGAAAGCTGCATATGCACTTTAAGTCGAAACAGCCAACACGCTAAGCAATAACATGTTAGTGAAATAAACGTTCGCCGCTCTAATGTCTAATCCATCTCGAGTGGATTTGACGGTAGCCGCATTTTGCAGCCGGGCGCTGCTATTTGGTATGACCAATATTTACTTTGCTGTATAGATTTTAGCGATGTCATCGCTTACACAAGTCCAATAAATGTCAGGGTTAATGGAGAATTTAGTTGAAGGAAATGTGTCATGTGTAACCGCTCGGCTCCGAGTCAAGTGTACCTGTTTGATGCTGGTGTGATCAGACTAGATGACCCTCACGGTCTTATCGATCATTCCTATCTAATACCGAATACTGTGCATGCATAGTTTCTGTACCACCACCACTGCCGTGTGTTATGTATTTTGGTTTGATGAAAAATAAAGACTCTCTCTCTCTCCGGAGCCATAATGACTCCGGACTATTTGGTTGAAAGACCAGTCATGCGTAAGGTAGCATGCGGTATTGGGAAAGAGGAAGTGATTGGAGTTAGTCTTTGGTATGTAGCAATGATGAGCATCGGACGGACTCGGATAGCATTCGGACCGGATATTAGACAATTTTTTGGCAGTCGGATAGGATTCGGATATTATCGCAGATTTTTTTTCCGGATATTGTCGGATAGCTGTAACTTTTGATACGGATATTTCCGGATAGTGGTAACCAGATGTGAGATTAGATTACAGGCCCATAGAAAGAAGTCATCGATTCTATAACCAAATACAGACAGCTGACACCTTGCGATATGAATGGTAGCAGTCTAAAAATGTCTGTCAAGAGTCCAAGAAAATACAAATAAACTATCGCCACTAACATTCAAGAGTAGACAATACTATACGGTCGGCCATGTTATCACTTTTATTTGCTAATATACATCAAGTATACCATACTTGCCAGTTTAACGATATATAACATGTGAACTGATAAAAGATGGTATGATTAGACATGAGCTCTCCTGACATAGTTATCATCAGTACAGTATTCTCGCAGAGCAGTTTCTGAAGTTCACAAAATTGAAGGTTTAGTTTCAACATCGGTCGCAGAACTGCATTTGCTTTCCACCTATACATGTAGTTTTTGAACCCATAGCTGACGAATGTCGCAATAGGGCATACAATCTCCATAATCCTCAAAGTAGTTGTTGCGGCAGTCTTCTGTAGATAAATATAAGACAAATCCATCTTTGCGTACTTTGTTGCATGACTGATTTTCATGCTACCACAGTAGTTGTATGATACCCTTTCAATCAGCACTATACAGCGGTGCTTGTGCTATGGCACAATCTTTAGCTACCATGAGTCTTCCGGCAGTTCATGATCATAACGGAATATATCCCGATGACGTTCAACAATGTAATAACTATATTTTGTGAGAAGGTATTCCCAGTGTGGACTTGGACTTTGCGTCAGCTTGGCACGTCGAGTTAACAGCTACCGTACCCACACACTTGTAGCCCGACCAATCAAATAAGAATATCCATACAAACATATACAAGTAACTTTCTGCAGTCAGAAAATTATATAGAAAGTTATATAAAAAGATATGTATACACAGATAAAACGTATAATTATTATAACGATGCCTCGACTATACAGTAGCCTATCGTCCTCTTTGAAATCATTCAAGATACATGCATACCTTACTAAGGTAAACTAATAACATATAACAAGGCTATGTAATCCAGAATTCCTATATACAGTTACAACGAAACCCAAACCTATTCAACTCCTGCTTACACTTCCCTCCCTTCAGCAGCTATATTTTCTCCAATATGATTGACGGAATCAATCATCTAGAACCACTGAGCCATATAAACCAAAGCTGTTAGTTTTTTTTTCAACCAATGGTCTGTTCATGTAAATTTGATTTCAGTTTAAGAATTGTGACAAAAAAACTTTGGCGTTATTATGGTGCTTTTCTATATGAGTTGAACGAGAGACCATGTAAACAGTTTGAAAGTCAACACCAAGGAGTGGTGATCAGTGCGTTAGGGATGCGTCATTTCTCTTGAGTGGAGCTCCATCAACTGTTCGAAGTGTACTCTGTACCGTACAGTTTACGTTACATTATTTGAAGACCTCGAATGTTGTCAAACTGCTCATGCTGTCTGAGTTTCGTTTCTCCGTAATAATGGATCAATGAGGAAAGTCGACGTCTTGAGAGATAGCACAGCAAGAGTGAAGTATGGAGAGATTTCATCCTGATTTACGGGACACTGCCTCTACGAAATAATTGCTATGTTCAAGTGAAACACCACAACTTTTCAAGTGGTCCAATGCACCTTACAAATCATATCCGAAAGGCCAAGGATACAGCACAGTTGGAGATAAGTTTCTTCTCTTCCAACATACAAGTCTGCAAGACAACTACTGACCTGCAATTGGTCACTGCAGAGGAAATTTGGGCACCTATTGAGGGACAGCGTCGTGCTCAAAACTTTGAACTGATTGACCAAAGGTATTATAAGCATCAGCAAGTTTCTACTGAACAGGCCTTCACACATTCCAGCATTTGTGGGCAAAATGCGGATTATCAGCATCCAATATTGACCATCTGAGATTGTAAAATTCCATGGTTACAACTTGCTACTATCACTTCTTGATATTGGGTAATATGGTTAAATGCCTGATTGTTATATATGGCCATGGCCTAATAATCTGTCATTTTTAATTTTCTTTTGATCCGAGATACCACTTTCATTTGCACACTTAATTTAAATTATTAGCGTTGTTTCTTCGCGTTAACGTTCCTATAATTAAAATTCCAAGTTTTGTTCTGTTTGTTTTTCTCACTGAGCTATATAAACACTGGAGTGCGCAACTTACCGTGACGGCGGAGAAAATTGAAAAACAGCTCTGGCTACCTACTTGCGCACTGGTGCTTATGGTGAGCTAGTGGGATTTTCCGTGTTTTTACGCTTTTCGAGGGGTTTTCGTCTGGAATAAGTATGTTTTATCACAAAACTAACACAGACCATATTAATGAACTATAGTATACCCTTTCTAATAGGTATGTCAGCCTTGAATGACGCCATGGATTGCATTTGCGACTTCCGTATCCATAGATGGATCTAAAACGGCGAAGACTCGTGTGTAACTTCAATGGATACTGCATTGCAACGACATTCCGACGCGAATATTTCAACGATTAGCTTCTGACTACATCAAACTCAACGTGAAGCAGTCTTGAGTAGCAGTGATGCTAATCGCCTTCGGTGATGTTTACTTGCGAGTGCAGGAACACATCAAGTTTGCTCTCGATGTCTCAAAGAAGTTATCTAAACCTAAACTGCTTCTGCCCTGCCCTGTCCATGATTTTGCCATGGTTATTAAACTGTAATTGCACTATGACTATACGGTTCTATGCACCAGAAATATATCAACGAGATCATTGTGATATATGGTATTCTTATTTTAGCGATCCACATAGAAAGAGTATGGTTCAACTGGGCAATTCATAAATAGTTTTCAACGTTGCCGGAAATATGCCAGTCTTTTGTGACACCGCAACAAAGAAGGATAATTAGTTTCTTGCAGATTGAGATGACCAAATAGGCTTGTCATTGAATACGGTACACTGTAAAACCAAAATATCAGAAACAGAACAACAAAACTAATTCATGTAATTGCTTGAGTGTCAGGAATGCTGAACACTTGCATGTAAAACAGAACTAGCCAAGAAAGAAACATGTTGACATTGATGCTACTGAAATAATGAAATAATTCCTGGTGGAGTTGATATAGTTGCCGATTGTCAACATTGAAATCTTTTGGGTGAAATCTGGCTTTAGGGTTGTATCGGGGAAGACACACTGGGTATACGAGGTTTTAAGATTTTTATGGTAGAACTATTAAAATATATGGAACTAGTTCTGTACAATAGTATTTTCTTTTGGCGATTTTTAGCTACATGTATGTATGTATAATTAATAGGGCTGACCAAATTGAAACTTGACCAAATTTTGACCTAACGTATGCAAATTAGGTGTTTTCCCACATAATGTTAAAATTGTACCACTCAATCTTCATTTCCGGCTGGAACTGACTGTCATAACGACGCAGTTTGGCCTGAAAAAACCGTTTTTGGCTAAGAAACAGGCAACTTTTTACATGAAAAAAACAATATTTTAACGAAATCTGGCCCTATGAAGAATTCCAGTGGTTACAATATGTATTATGGTAGAAATAATTAAAAGATGTTGTAGTACAACGAGAGATACTTCCCTACATTCTTGGGTAGAAAGTGCATGTCCTTACTAAGAAGCTTGCCAAAGACGTTTAACAGCAGCAGTTGTTGGCTGACAACACTCAAGTTGTGCGTACACTGCTGGTGACTCACCGTGTTGTTTTATTCTGACAATGTTGTCTACATCACAATTTTTCATCGTGCGCTTCTTAATGTAAGAATGATGCAATGTCCAAGAAGTCTTTCTTCAGTTAGGATATTGCGGTACGTTGACCATAACACCATGTCTACCTATTTGTTTTATTTGACCGTTTACGATTCACAATGAGCAGACAATTAGCCGTTTACAACGGTAGGCCTATAAAATAGGCTACAAGCTGTAAAATATCAAATGATAAGTACACCGACAGTGCAAAATCTCAATACAAACGAAATGCAGACGTCGAAAAAATTTTGACTTGATGGAAAATTTTGACAAATTTTGACCTAACGCTACAATTTTGACATGTCAAAAAAAACGCCCTAATAATTATACATAAATGATTTCCGTAGAAATTCCACCCCCTATTTAAGTGAGGGTCTCGAAACGATTTCATTGGGTCCGTGACAGCTTTTCGACCAAATTGCTACTAAGCACGGAAAAGTCAGGCCGCTGGTGAAAATAAATCAAAAATCGTCAGATTATATTTTCATCTGAACAAGACACACACAGATAGGAGCATGCCGAACGACCAGTTGCAGTTTCTCAAACTGGCATCCACCTTGGCCTAGTGCTCGTCGTCACAGTTCCTTTCGGTGTTAGTCTCTATTCCGCAGCTCTTTCTTGCTCATTCCATTGTTTCAGAGCTCTTTCCATTCTTTGGACTTTGGAGCAGATCCTTTAATATTTTGAGGGCTTCCAATTTTCTCTCTTGATGTCTCTAATCCATTCGTTCTTTAGAGCATCATTGCTTCCAAGGGAAACTGAACACATACCATAGTAATAATCAGGTGTTCTTAAGCATTCCTTCAGCTGCAAACTAATGCATAATACAATCGTCTGTTCATGTATCTGTAAATAGAAAATTTTTCAAAGTGTCAAGCTGGCTTCAAGCAAGTGTTAGATGAAAAATTTTCTCCCTTATAAATGCTAAAATTTCACAGATAAAAAGTAAGTGGATATCGCCGCTTACACTGCATTTCCTCATCCTCGCTACAACTCCTCACAAACTCGATACTGCCTTCAAACGTTTTGTACAGCCATAAGCTTATAAGCACAGCACACCTGACCGACTGATCCCCCCCCCTCGACATTATCTTGGAATCACCTGTACATGGATGTGAAAATGCATATGGATGAAAAATTTAAAAGGATCACCCAGTGATCAGTGATATTAGTTCAGAGTTGTGAATCTTACTTCTACAGCTAACTGCTGTTTTGCCATCTGAGTTATCTCCTGTTTCTATCGTACTTCTTAATCTATTCCCAGAATTCCCGATGTTATAATCTGTAAGTTATAGGAATAAATGGTTTAGTATAAACGCAATTTCAAAAGATGGACGGCTGATAACTAACAGTACCTGATTATTAGTCCGTTTTATGAAGGTACAATGCGTAAACCCATAAGCGCCCAGGTAAAATTTCCGACGACTAGGTAGCCAAGGAGACAAAATGGCTACGCTTCAATTGTCTCCGCTGGAGACAACATTGGGAATACGAGATGCGCACCGCTTGGTTTTTCTTCATTCCATAGATACAATTCGAGATCTTTTAGTGCAGAACTGTATCTAAGCTCAGCTGTACAATTGATATTCTGCGATATCATTATTCGATAAGGATTTTTCGGATTCTTGTACGAGATTTTCGGATAAAGTCGGATAGTTGGATGAGATTCTTCGGAGTCGGACGGATAGTTCCGCAGACACAAAAACTGTCGGACGGATTCGGATTCTCAAAAATCAACATCCGCTCATCACTGGTATGTAGTTGGGCTTGGGTTTTGTATGGAGTTGGGTTTTTGTATGGAGTATCGTTGTGTGGAGTTGATACTGTGTTAAGTCTTGGATTGGATTGGAAGTATTGATGTGTTTATTGTGCCTGCCTTCGTTGTAATATATCCGTCGAATCTGCAATGTGTCTCTGGATCCAGTCGAACGTGAAGTAATTTAGCCGCATTCAGTTAGATAGCGAGGACTACGTCAGAACGGCTACAAATGGCGAGCACGCAGCCTGATGCTGGATCCGGTATAGGGATGCCGCTTGCAGTAGGAGACGGATGCGGTGGACTTGAAGCAAGACGGTTATTGAAGAGGAAAGAAGAAGTTGCACTTGCACGGTTTTTTAACAAGTTAGCAAAAGGAATGCTTGGGAAGGAATCACGACAAATTGTGAAGTTATTGGACACTCGTGCTGTTGGGAAAATGGTTAACGTGGCACGTGGTGGCTTGGAACATGTGTCGGTATGCTCGTCTGTTGGAAACTCTGTTGTTGATGTGACCGTGGAAGAGGAGGATTTTGAAAAACCCCATATAGAGGAACGTTCATGATATGTTGGCATGTGAGAGTACAATGGATTCGGTTTCTGAAGAGACTATTACTGCGCCGGTTGTTGAAGATATTGGATCAGGGATGGTAGTCATGGTACCGTTGAAGTCGTGTGACGAGACAAATGATGATGATGGTCATGGTGAAGAAAGAGCTGTGATGGAGGAACAATTGGCTGAGGATTGTGGAGGTGAAAGTGCTACAGTGGCTTCGTCAATTGTAAACAAGGGCTTGGTTGTTCGAGAAGTAAATGTATCGGAGTTACTTGGTACTTTGAAGTCGCTGGTGGACTGTGAGCTGGCCATTGAACGTGTCAACGTGAATATAAAGGAGCCCTCGCACCGTAAAACTTTTACTTTGAGAGAAGTTTGAATGAGATGGTGGTACATTGGGATTTGACAGCGGACTTGGAATATGCCCTTGATGTTGAGATGTTAGAACTGTGATATTGATTTTATAGTGAACTGACCCTGCTATTGTTTATGGGTATTGATACCTCGTGTTTGGATTCTGATGTTGGCTTGGTTTCGTGCACGTTGTTATGTTCTGGGGAGCTGTCTGTGGCAAATGGTTTCTTTTACGTTGCTGGTGGATTGTGTCTGTTATTTTTTTATTATTGACAGTGAAGTGAACTTTTGGAGATATTGTGGTGGCCTTCTATGCGTTGTTGGTGGATATTGTGATTTTTTGTATTATTGACGGTTGTAGGACGTTGTAACTGGTTTTGCATATCATATTTCTTTGTACATATTGTTGCCAATTTTTATACTCATTTTTTGTTTGTTTTCTTTCTGCTCCTTCTTGTCGCTTGTGAGTGATCTTTGCTACTAGATCACTCAACTTGGGAACGGGGATGTGTAACCGCTCGGCTGCGGAGCCATAATGACTCCGGACGATTTGGTTGAAAGACCAGTCATGCGTAAGGTAGCATGCGGTATTGGGAAAGGGGAAGTGATTGGAGTTAGTCTTTGGTATGTAGTTGGGCTTGGGTTTTGTATGGAGTTGGGTTTTTGTATGGAGTATCGTTGTGTGGAGTTGTTACTGTGTTAAGTCTTGGATTGGATTGGAAGTATTGATGTGTTTATTGTGCCTGCCTTCGTTGTAATATATCCGTCGAATCTGCAATGTGTCTCTGGATCCAGTCGAACCTTATATAATTTAGCCGCATTCAGTTAGATAGCGAGGACTACGACAGAACGGCTACACATGTATGTTTGAAACAGAGTTATCATATTTGATACGATGTATGTAGCAACCAGAGTTGGATCAATTGTAATTAGTAATTGAGCTACATTTGTTCACGTAGTTGTAATTGTAATTGTAGCATTTCTATTTTGTGTGATTGTAATTCGATGAAAATTTTGCTCAATTTCAATTACATTGTTATGGAAACCTGACAATCACAACATAAAATAATCAATCAATTAATCATTTATTCGTCACACCAGTGAAAATCCGATACGGACCAGGATGACGACGAGTGGCCTTAAGGCCTTGGTACACAGTCGCCACCTGTAATAATCAGCCTATTTACATTGGTGTTCTATGCGTGCCGCGTTATAAGAAGATAATTCAGCCATGCTAAACTGTTTCCCATACTTCAGTAGCAACGGAAAACTTAATTGTGAATTACATTATAGGCTAAACCAGTGGTTCTCAAATTGGGGGGCGTGCCCCCCTTGGGCGGCGTGAAAGCATCTAAAGCGGAGCGCGAAGCTCCGGTAAACTGAAATTTTTTTCCGCGCTTGGCGCGATTCACCTCTATTTTATAGCTATTGCTATGTGTATAGTCCGATTTTCACATTGGAGAATTCTTTCATCAACAGTCATAACCTTCGATACCATCAAACTATCTGTAAGAATGGGTAACACTCTGGTTTGATTGTATGATATGACGATAAGCGGGGCACGAAATATTGCACTGTCATAAAGGAGGCGTGTCTAAAAAAGTTATAGAATCAGTGGGCTAAACTAAATCTTAATATTTAAAAAATGAATGAACAGCAATTAAACTCTTCTGAAACCTGTGCTGAACCATTTCCTACACCACGGTCAGAGTTTTATTTTTAAATCACTGACCAGTACCGTGGCTTGCTGCAACAATTGCAAAAAGAAATTCAAGTTTCCAACCAAGGCTTGATCAAACTTGGTCACACATTTGTTGAGATGTTATCCCAATCTTACCTCCAATCATGGCCAAATTTACTGGAGCCAGAAATATTCCCACCCTAATGTTCATCAAATGCAATCTAACAGTTTCCGAGCAAGTGAAAATGTAAATGCGAACCAAAATGTTGTAATTCATAGTTATCAGGAGGTTCTTTCCTTTTGCATTTATTTTAATTTTACACATCTTATCAGTATCATCCTTATTGTTGACGCCCTACCAATTACATTTCATTATCCTCACTCAGCTCTGAGTAGCCTAATCGTTTGATTACATTTCATGGACTGTCCTGTAGCCTATTCGCTGTTAGTCGCTCTAACTTTTGGTTGTTAACAGTAGCTTGAAAATTTTTTCTGTGTTTGTAGTGTTCAGTATTCATGATTAGGAATAGTTCGAAAACGTTCAAGTCCTATTCGCTGTTAGTCGCTCAAACTTTTGGTTGTTAACAGTAGCTTGAAAATTTTTTCTGTGTTTGTAGTGTTCAGTATTCATGATTAGGAATAGTTCGAAAACGTTCAAGTTTTTTTTAAATTAAAGGGTATTCTACGTATCATGAATGAAACATGAATAGCTTGAGATTTTTGCTAATTACGTCGCTACGGTTGTCAAAGAACACCTCTCTACCGAATCAATAACATGTTTTAACAGTAATAGTAATTGTGATGTAATTGAAACATGCAAGGGGGTAATTGTATTGTAATTGAACTGAATTATTGTAATTGATCCAACTCTGGTAGCAACCATACCTTTTACATATATATCAGTCCATACTAGGGATGGTGGGAAGGTTCCGTATGCGAATGTTGATAATTTTGAGCGGTGGTTCTCAAACTGGGGGGCGCGCCTCCCTTGGAGCGTGGAAGCATCTGACGGAGGCACGAAGTTGCAGTTAGATGAAAAAGATATACCTCAACCTTATGGGTTTGGGTATTGCTCTCTCTCTTTCTTCCTTCCTCTCTCTCTCTCTCTCTCTCTCTTGTCCAAATTTCATATTTGAGAATTACCCGATCAATGTCGACTCCAGAATTCCTTTAGCAGGTGTTGCGCCTCACACTGGTAGGACTTAGTCACCCTTCACCAAGCGGTTTTCTTCAGGAATAAAAATTTGAAAAGGTGACACAAAGTGTCATGCCAAAACTTGGTCAACGTGAGCAAATTTAAAGAAATGGCTGTTGTGTCCTTTCCTGAACCAAACCGCATGTTTTCTAATACTTAATAGACGAAGCAATCATGATTTGACCATAGTGTCCTATATGGTGTCGACACCGGCAAATCTCACGCCTCAGTGAAATTGTATGACGTCACAATTTCCATTTGGCTACAGGCAATTTGACGGTTATTTTTGACCGGCTTGCCGAGCATTAAATTTGGTAAAACGGGTATCAATCGAAAGCTGACTCTGCACTGATTACGAAAATATATATTTTATTCCGCTCGTGGCCCTGGAACCCCCACAATCAGTCTCGATTTTTGTTGTTTGTTATGGAGATTGGCATTGGGACGCAACAACGCTGTCTGGCGAAACGAGAGAGTAGCTCAAGAGAAAAAGAGCTACATGTACACATTGTAGGTACCGATATCGATTTACCGTAATGCATACCGCTGCAGTTCATTCTGGTGTGCTTGAGCTTGACACATGTGCATTTAGAGATAAATGAAAGTAAAAAGATCACTTTTCGTATTTCCCCGAAATTCATCAAGGTAATCACGTACCCCAGGACCCCAGGTTGGGAAACACTGGCTTAAAGGAAAGAGATTCAACACGTAAGTGTCAGAGAAACCCAGGGTTGTAATGACTCGAGTCATGACTCGACTCGACTCCGACTCGAGTCACGAATTTTTGGTGACTCGACTTGATTCGAGTCATTTTTTCAAATGCGTAAATAACTCGACTCGAGTCAATTTTTGTATTGACTCGACTTGTACTCGAGTCATTCATTGTGCATGATTCGAACTTTGTAACTTTGAAGAATAATAAAGTCACCACATCATAGGTAATTCGGCAATCAATCCTGATATTTGGAAAATAGGGCCAGAAACTACTGAGACTTGGAAAAATTAGTAAATTATGAATGCGAGCCATTGTATATCACTCGAGCAGAGTTGAAAAAATGGGTTGAACCGGATTGAACTGAATACTGAAAAGTAAACACAATGACGTGGACTCGGACTCGAGTCAAAACACTACGACTCGGACTCGAAGGTCAACTAGCTGACTTGGACTCTGACTTAACACGGTGATGAATTGAAAATGACTCGACTTGACTCGAGTCAAAACTATAATTTTAAGTGAGATTGACTTGTGACTCGGAATCTTGGAGAAACCTTGCGAGATCATCAAGCTCTAGTGATGTTTTTCGAATTACATTTGATAATTCACGTTATGCCTGTTGTGAATAATAAAATTAATTTTTAAAATTAAAATTAAATTAAGGGCGTGGGAAGAGTTAGTCAAGTATGGAATAAGGAAATGCACAGTCCCATACCATACCATAGTGTGTGCTGCGTTCAAGACGTTTGATATGAAATCTTTGGCAGCAAATGTCTTATTTAGTTGAAGTTTCCTTTCTTAGCTTTTGAGTTGCATACTTTTGCCGTAATTACGTATTGGTTTATTATGATTTTGACACACCGGTGTGTCAAATGTTATTTAAATTTCACCATTGAAAAAGGTCGAGCGCCTCCATGTCAGGGTTACCATATTTTGCAATCGTAGGATTACCATATTTTGGAATCGGAAAAGGCGGACACTTTTTCAAAATTTTCATACTTGGAATACCGAAGGAAAATCTTGAAAGATGGTAAATTTTTCCCACTTCGTGGTCGGTTGACTAAAAAGAAAAAAAGAAAAAAAAGGTCAACTTTCTCGCTTGGCGCCCAAATTACTGATTTTTCCTTCACTTTATCAGGTGGCTGACTAAAAAAAGGTCAACTTTCGCTCTGCTCCCGAAATACCCGCCTGAGCGTTAGATCAGTGCTATTTTATGGTATCGCGGTAGAGTTTTGCCCTGTGTTAAACCAAAGTTCTCAAAAAAGAGGACTAAATCTCAAAAAGGAGGACATTTAGGCGTCCTCGGAGTACATTTTCAAAAATCCTCCTGAAGGAGGACGTATGGTAACCCTACTCCAGTGTTGGGATCAAGTCACTACCTTCGAGTCACGAGTCATTTCGAGTCATTGCACATTTTGACTCGAGTCAAGTCAAGTCAATCGATTTTCAAAAGTGAATCGAGTCAAGTCAAGTCACTCGATTTTCGGAGGTGATTCGAGTCAAGTCGAGTCAAGCCAAGTCAAGTCACGAGTCAAGTCACAATTCAAGTCAAGTTGCCTTTTCGAGGCATGAGGCATGATTACGTCACTGCATTTTGCTAGCTATCTGAAATACAAAGTGAGTGGTCATTGATTTTGAAGCAATGAACGAATATAGAGTTTAATATACATGCAATAAGGCGCTATTTCGCTCACATATAGTAGAACTGCTAAACTACGTAAGTGATTGCATAGCCTCAGTTTATATAGTTACCAGCCAAAATAAAGAATACAGAAACGAATTGATAAGAGGCAATATAGTGACCATTTACAAATTGATATGATACAATTCGAGCCTGCGCCAATGGTTGAGGACTATGTAAACTATATTCGAATTCAATTTCAATAAAACAAAGAGGTTTGGTTAAGGTAAGAACAGAGATATACATTTTGCTATTAAATTACTATACTATACTAGTTTACGACAACGTAAGCTTCGATCACTCCGTTTGAGGTCAATTTATTTGTGAGAGAACAATGGAGGCTCAGTGAAACGCACGATCATTGAATGATTGGTCGCTCTCACGGGTTACACCAGCGTTTCGCGAACAATCCGACCATATGCAAAACGGTGGTTTTTATCGACACCAATTACTTTATGACTTGAAATTGACTAGTGAATTTTGCTCCGAGTCACGAGTCAATCCACATTTCTGATACGCCGAGTCAAGTCAAGTCAAGTCATTTTAGCAAAGTGACTCGAGTCAAGTCAAGTCATACGAAAAAGGTGACTCGAGTCTGACTCGAGTCAAGTCATGACTCGAGTCATCCCAACACTGCCCTACTCTATGTTAAACGGCACCGTCGCAACACCAATGAAATCAAGCATGATCTGCATGGTTTCTAAGTGTCTGAGGTTTATCCGCGCTTCTCAACGCCGACCTCACTGCATAAGCGGTGTAAAAGCCCTGACGGATGTAGGAAGCCCCATTTTTGACTGCGACAAGCGTAGCCTTTGCAGCTCGATGTAGTGCAAGAGAATACGTAATGGGTAGTCGTTTATGCATTTTAAATTACCTACGTTGGATCCCTCATTAAAAGTTTGGTAACGCGTGATCTGGGTGATCTCTCCCACTTCCCTCTGTCTCAAGTCAACAATTGCCATTTTCCATTCCTGATAATCTCTCGCTTTGGTCGCAGCCGTGCGTTGTATGTAGTATTTCATTAAAACAATCATTTTAAAACAATCATGTTTAAAACATGACCTTTGCTTTATAGTTTTTTGTGTTCTTTAGTCATGATTTCCTACTGACAAAGAATAACATTTTTGTATAGTTCCCCCCTCCTAAGTGAAGATACTGTCCACACGAGTGAAGTGTCTCATGGTCTTCATGGACGTCGATTTCCTTTGGTGTACGTCTTAAGGTTCATCGATTTCATCAATAATTTCACCAGATTCTATCCCCATCAGCAATTTGGTGGTTTGGACGCGGCTGTCACGTATGGTTTCCATTTCCGTCGACCACAACGAGCAGTACCAGATTTGTCTTCTATTATGTCCAACTTCTGCGCTATAGTTGCTAATCTACCAATTCCACCATTCCCAGCACGGTTTCCGGCCAATACCGAGAATGCTATTACCTAGAATGCTATTACCGAGAAGGACAATACCGAGAATGGACATCACCGAGAATGCAATATATGCAATGCAGGCATGTTATGCATGTGAACAGGTCGTGTGTGTGAATCACGACGTTGCCACATTCGGTATCGATTCTCAGGTATAAATTTCTCGACAGTTCCCGTTACATTCAGCTAGATTCTTGGCATTGGCCATTCTCGGTAATGTCCATTCTCGGTAATGTCCGTTCTCGGTAATGTCCATTCTCAGTAAAGTCCGTTCTCGGTAATGTCCATTCTCGGTAATAGCATTCTCGGTAATGTCCATCTCAGTAATAGCATTCTCGGTAATAGTATGGAACCTCCCAGCACAACCCTATAAACTAGGCTTACCATACGTCCTCTTTTAAGAGGATTTGTCCTCTTTTTTGGCTTTTTTGAAAGTGTCCTCGGAGGACGCCCTTTTGTCCTCTTTTTTGAGATTTTGTCCTCTTTCTTGAAAATTTAGGTCAGATTTAGAGCAAATTGCGAGTGAAATGCCGCAAATTAGTACAGAACTGAAGCTCCGGCGTGTATTTCGGAGTGAAAAACGGTGACTTTAGGTCTGAGCGAAAAGATGATTTCTTTTTTTTTTTTTTTTTTTTTAGTCATCCACCTGGCAATGTGGAGAGAAAAACGGTATTTTGAGCTCTGAGCGGGAAAGATGAACTTTTTTTTTTTTTTAGTCAACCGATCACAAAGTGGGAAAAATTAACCGGTTTTTGAGAATTCTAGTCCGGTTTTGCAAGTTGCAAATTTCTGAAAAAGTGTCCTCTTTTTAGATTTCCAAAATATGGTAAGCCTACTATAAACTTCCAAAGTCTTCCAAATCTGTACACACGGCATCATGTTCTGGAGGGGTGGTCACGAAAGAATGGATATATTGAAACGTTCTCATACGGTCTGCCGCCTCGTTGCGATTTCATTATTTTCTTTGTATTTTCTTTCTATTTTCTTTCACTTATATATATATTTATTTGTCCACAAACGAACATTTAAACTAATTATGAAATATTTTATTCGTGATATTATTGCTCAATGGTTAAGCAAATAAACCAATAGACGGGCAATTACCCGAAAGTGATTCTACGGAAATTACTGTACTCTGGATTTGTATAACACCTTGAAGTCGGACATGGGCTTTTCACACGTCATTTTGTGATACGGCAGTTTAGCCATTTTCGCTTTCCAGGCCACTAATTTTGGATATTGGGAGTAATCGTTGAAGTCAACCAATGCCAGCATGCCTTCGGTGATGTAAACGAAGAAATCTGAAAGATATATACGCACTTCTAATCAAATATATTTTCACGTATGGAGCGTCGAATAGAACCGCTGGTCTACAAACACCAATTTCTGACACCGCATATTTATTGCAGGGTATTTGCATCCTACATACGCACCTGCTATGGTGAGATGGTCTGCTGCTACGTATTCGGATTCGGTCAACAGTTTCTCAATGAGACGCAGAGCCTCGTGAGCTTTGCCAATTTCTTCCGTTCTTGTCTTACCGCCGCGTCGGCATACTTCTACTGTATTCTTAATGATCGAAGCAAGTAAGTATGCGAGGAGCTACAATATATTAAAGTTTTAATGTTGCCTCTCTATAATAAAAGACGCTAATAATAAATACAATCGGCCTGGTGCAAATGACCGACAAACACCATGAATAGAACAAACAAACAAATAGGGTATATTTATTGGGACTATAGCAGGGCCACTCCACTATATTTAACAAAATTCCTGTTTAACATTTGCTTAAATCCGCCATAACGCTCTTAAATAATGTCACACAAATGTTTCACAGTATGAAATAAATATATCCAAAATTTGATATTAGTATTAGTGGTCTTAGTAAAAGCAGTAAGGAAATGTTTTTATTGTTCTGTTTGTTACAGCTGGTGGGAGAATTAGAATTTTTTCTTGCTAGTTCTTTAAATCGTGGCTGTAAGTTGGCGAGAGCGAGTCGAAAGCAGTGGTGAAGGTGTGACTTATATTCTTTATAAAGTTCATATTCGATTACGCAGATTCGCTGCACTTTGTTTTTGACTCATCCCCCAGCATTACTTATACTTCAGCTTCAGTACGAACAATGACTGTAATTTGATCACCTCTGTTGGTGGATATTTTTTATAATTATACCCCGACAGTACACTGAAGTTTGCTATTAAATATTTTCTAAAATTGTGGAAAACAGACATTCGCTGAGTTCAAGCTGTAACAAAACACCAAAGTCAACATACACAAAAAAATCCCTTTCGTGCAACATAAATTTAGAATCATGTCTCGATCCGGATCCAAACCTGCTTCGGAAAAAACTTGAGGTATCATCATTTGTGTTCGTTCCATGCCCACGGCTGCAAATCTATTTATTTTGCAGTTTCTGCACCTACCATGTATGTACCAATAATTTTGGTTGTCATTGCTTCCGACATGTACAGGACCATATCAACCCTGGCCCTCTTCTTGGGTTCTTTCGGATAAAGCTCTGACTTCCCGACCTGGTCCCCGTATATCAGGGGTCGGCAACCTTTTGCTAGTCACGGGCCAGACATCGATTGTACAACTCTTTGGCGGGCCGGAATTTTCATTTTTACTATAATTCACAATCACTTTAGGGGGGTCGCCAACTTAAAATAGTCTAGGGTCACTTTCCTAACTTGATAGACGCCGCGGGCCGCACGATTTTAATGTCAACACCTAATATTTGGCATCTGATGAGCTATTAGCTAAGGTGAAAAGGCATTACATCAATGTAACGCGTTGTTGTCTACACGTGTGGTAAAAATATTGTTAAAAAGAATCGCTGCTTTACCTTAATACAACACTATGAATTATACGTATTGAAATGAAAGGACGTAGTCCATTTTTGTCGTTGATTTTTTTGCGGCATATACACGACAAAGGCCTACATACACGCGATCTGTGCATACTGCATAGGCATACCATCAGTGCGTGGATGTGCATATGCCGCTGGACAAAGAAGGTGGATTTCCAAGTCTTGCGTCACCTCTCTATGCTATCCCAGTAATGCATGAGCGCCAAGCGGGTAATACATGGATACCAGCGTTACTAATCAGGTCTTTGATCTGACCCGGCCAGGAATCGAACCCACGACCTACCGATCAAGAAGCCGGACGCTTCACTTTTACGCTATCTTGACGGTATTTATCATAGCATGATGTATATTCTGTTAAAGGTAATATTTGCATAAGACGGTTGCACGACAATTGAGCTAAATTTGAACTTGACCTGGGGGGTCCGCGGTGGTGCGTGATGGTTCAAAAGGATTCTGTGAAGACAAAAAGGTTGGGAATCACCAACATAATGGATCTACCTTACGCTCGCGACTGCCAGAGCATCTCCAAGTGGTCTTGACACCAGCAAATCAACGACCTATCAGCATGCAGTCGCAGCAAAGGCGCGACCAGCTATCGAGTGCGGGGTATACTACAGAATATACATCATGCTATTTAGAGGTGAGGTTTGTCGGGCCCGCTGAAAGTGCTTCGCAGACCCCCGGTTGATAACCACTGCATTGTGTTGACGATGGCTATCTAATTGCTAGTAAGGGCATGGTGGGCGAGGTGGATTCAGTTTCATCGGCCTGTCGTATTTTGCAAGCACGCTATATGTATTGTCAAAGTCATTTTTAGCGAAAAATGGTGATATTGAAAACGACGGAATAAATCTTTGCGGAAACGATCAAGATTTTTAAAATATAGTATTTCAAGCATTTAGAAATACAATATTGATATATATTTTCCGAAATCTGAAACCAGGACGCGCGCCACAAAAACACACCGGGCGGCGTGTTGGTGACCCCTGGTCTAATGTAATGCGGTGTATCGTATAGTGGTACGCTCTTTAAAAATAAAGTCACACTTTCGGGTGTACGATACATCCGGATGAAGAGAACTTTTCTAGTCTACGAGTTTACTATGCAGACAATCTCGTAATTACTTTGTACGAGATACTATAATCTACCGCCTTCGAGACAGTTTTATGGCGTAACAATGGACTATTATACGGTGTTTTGATATAGTAGAAATGCCACACTATTTCCAAACAGTGCCAACACTGCAGTTTGGAACTCGACAGGAAACAGCGGGCCGCATCCTCTTGATAACTAATTATCATGTCGCGGGCCGGACGATTTCGCTTGGCGGGCCGGATCCGGCCCGCGGGCCGTAGGTTGCCGACCCTTGACGTATACGTTGCAGAGATAGCACGCTATCGCTTTGCTATGAAAACAAACAAGTATCTCACTGCGCGGAAACAACAGCGTAAATAGGTATATATCCCATCCCGTATCCGTAGTAAAATTATGCATTGTTTGAAGGTAGAACATCAAAACCACATGGTCATTGCCGATGTCCCCTTTAAGCTGCGCTCGTGTGCTGGCACGGTCTCTGCGCACAGAAAATCCAAGTTGCGCACAAAAAAAAATCCGAAGTGACGACCTCGATCTTTTTTAGTCGATACGCACTGTTGTCCAAGGGTTTGCGCAGTGAGTTGGTGAGTGTGCGCAGACTCGTCAGAAATTAGAGGGCACATTGGTCGTTTGGTCATGCAGTGGTTTCCACAGCTTTACCACAATTCACACAACTGTATTTGCGTCTATAACAGGGGCGGGCAACTTCTCCAGTCGGCGGGCCGGATATAGGAATATTATGTACTTGGCGGGCCGGATTGCTGAATCGATACATTATTCGCCCATTTATCCACATATACAAGGTGTAAATCGCATTTACCGAATGTATTTAATGACAGCAATGTCACTTCAAATCATTTCTCGCCGATAATGACGAAAACAATGTGACAGCACTGTCATAAAGGCGCCGCCATGTCTGCTTCTCTCTGATCAATCAACACAAGCAGCAATCACTAAGTAAGATTTCAAGGCGTTCGATGAGCCCAGTACCCCAAATTTACCAAGATATCAATTCATTAGGGCTGAATAGGTGACGTGATAGGGTCGTTGTTCAACTGTTTGTCTATTTTATCTCGATATTGAATTCATGCGGACCGCGGCTTCTACGACATTTGAAAAGTGGCCCGCGACCCGTTTTGAGTTGCCGACCCCTGGCATAAGCGGTGTCGGCGGCTACGGAATCGAAAATAAGAAATATCGGCCTGATGTAAATGACCATTGTAGTCGACGAACACCATGATTACCACAAACGATATTAGGGTTATGAGTACATCGATCGTAAAGGCCGATAATGCTGTCACGGTGGTTCTTTAACACTATTCTTTCGTCACAATGGTCACGCTCGACTCGCCTCATCGGACGGCAGAAGAAGCTCGACCACGTTTCACTCTTTCTTTCGACGGCCGTGTAGTAAGCATGGTCATGAGTAGCTCCTCGTTTGGTAGGGCACTGACGTGATGTATTCTTATTTTGCAGTATTGCAAGTATTTTTTAACGTCTTGTTATTAAGTTGGGTTAGTTGATCCGTGCTCACTGTTCGTCAATACAAAGTACCGGAAAGACACTGTCTCTGGATTAGCAAGCTAGTTAAGAATATCGGAAGTCAGTCATACATACTATCAGCCAGATACTCTCGTCCAGCTCGGTCAAAGAGCTGAAACTCGTCCCTCAGGACATAGTTAAAAAATAAAGCACTGACTGACGTCAAGATGGTTTCAACACGGCAAGCAGCCGATCGAGAAGCATTCAACAAGCTGCATGTTGACAAAGTCATGCAGGAATCCAGCGCTGCTTTCGAGACAGCAGAGCGCGCTTTCTACACTGCAATCAACAGCGCGTCTTCGCACCCACTCATCATCAAGTCTAAAGGTGCGCTAGACGATCTATGCATTCAACTCTACGATGATTTGAATGAATTGGAGCGAACCCTCCAAAGGCACGAACCGGGTCATTCGAGTACCCGCCCGATAAGGGAACTGAATTTAAGGATTGCAAACGGCCAACGCCGAGTAAATAATGCTTACAAGGAATTCAGAGACGAAAGCACAAATTCTGCAGCAAGTGTTGACCTCGGAGACATCCGACAGCATTTCAGAAAGGATGCAACGTCGAGCCGTCGATTTGGCAAGACCGCCAGTTCCGTAAGAACTCACGCCTCAGTGGAACGCATTCGCGCCGAGTGTGAAATTGAAAGACTAAGAATCAGAGCAGCAGAAGAACAATCGAAATTAAAAGCCGAGGCGAAGCGTGCCGAAGCTGAGGCCAAACGAGCCAAAATTGAACTTGAAGCTGAGGAAAAACAAGCCAAACTTGAACTTGAAGCTGAGGAAAAACAAGCCGAACTTGAAGCTAGATGTGAAGAATCGAAACTCGCGACCGACCGACAGCTCCTCGAAGCCACTGAGAGATTGAAAATCATCAACGCCAAATCGTCCTGTAGTGGTTCTGTCGTGACGCAGTATGTCGAGCCCGTTGCCCCAGTAAACAGCGCAGTGAGTACAGATCCTTTATACATGCCTTCTACCCTGGGGCAAAGTTTTGTGACTCTGAACACGCCTGCACCTGTGACACTTAACAGTGTCGCTCTGGGGCCCGTTAATGGGCCGGCGGCGACTTGCCCTGTGATGACTACTAGACAGTCGGCCGCACCGGCAAGTCATATAAAATTTGAACCAAGTTCGGCCCGCTTATATAATTATAGCGACCCAGCGACCGACAGCTGCCTAGAAGCTCGGTCTCGTGGCCAGGCTCGTGATTGTAGTCAAACGCCATATCCTCAAGCTGCCTATCAGCGCATCCCTACTGGGCCGGCAATGCCCATAGATGGAGTAGTTTCGCCTCCCGTACAGACTGGTCTTGCGGATGCTGCTCACAATGCCAGCCGTATCCCCATTGATTCTAGCTACTCACAACCATATAATTTTGGTAACCCGATTATAACTAATGCCGGGCTCGCCTCGCGGCCTCTAAATGACTTCCCGCCTGTTGTACACGGCGGTGGCCACATTCCTGTCGAGTTTAGCCAGCAGACATCAGAAAATTTTGGTCCTTCAATGCCAGTTTCGGGTTATAGTTCGGGTACACGCCATAATGATAACTATAATAACCCGTGGAACAATATATTGGGCTCCATCAAACGTGGTTTCGACCTTCAAACGATTTCAGTCTCCTCTTTCAACGGAGACCCTTTAGACTATCACCGGTTCATCAACGAGTTTGATAGCGCCTTCGAACCCCAAGGTGTAGATCCTAGTGAAATTCATCCTGATAGAATTAAGTTGAACAAGCTCATTTTATACTGTACTGGCCCTGCCAAGGCAGCTCTCGCAGGCTGCCGCGCTGGTCGTCATGACAAGCAGGCGTATACACATGCACGCAAAATCCTGCATGATAACTATGGGCGCAATTCCTATGTTACCAACGCATTCATTGAACAATTAATAAATGGGGACCCGGTCGACCCTAATAATAGACAATCGCTGATAGAGGCCTCCGACCAGTTACGGTCTGCCAGACACGTCCTCGCCCAATGCAAAGCAATGGCGCAAGTCAATGCGCTGGGAGTTCTTCACGACATAATGGGTCGCTACCCTAAATACTTCCTACAACGGTTCCTGGGCCAACACGAAGAAAAAATGAAAGGCTCCAACATAACGTTTGAAGATTTCGTCGACTTCGTACAACGCGCAGCCGATACCGCAAGAACTCCAACCGCACAATTCGTGTATAGCCTGCCGAATTCAAGAGCGAATTCAAGGTACATTTCGCCAAAGACTAGAGTGAAAGTGCATGCCGCATCGATACACTTTCCCGACCACAACGTCCAAAGACGCAGTACTTCTCACCAAAAGCTGCCTCCTTGCCTACTCTGCAACGGCGCTCACCCTCTCTACAGATGTGACGCTTTCAGAGAGAAGACCCCGACCGATCGCAACGCATACGTGGAAGAAAAATCGCTCTGCACCAATTGTTTGAGCTACGGTCACGATCACCATAGTTGCGGATCGAGTTATCGATGTCATATCGATAATTGCGGCTCACCGCATCATAGCCTCCTTCACGGAGCATTTCAAAATGTGACAAGGCATGTCACAAATTGCCGTAATAGGCCTACCGAAGTTGTCGATGTAAATGCCATGTTGCCATCGGCAACTATGAATAAGAAACCTGTGCGGTTATCTGTCGTTCCAGTAAAAATCACGTCCCCCGATTCGAATGCTGTAGTGATTACTAATGCCTTTCTAGATCCTGGATGCGGCACATGCATCTGTACCGAGCGCCTCTTAGAAAAATTGAATGTTCATGGTGATCAAATTGACCATGAAATGGAAACCGCAACTGGCATTGCCGGGGGCGCCGCGCAATTTGTGTCGCTTTCGGTGCAGGGCCTCGATCAGAGCACGGTCTTTAATCTCGAAGACGTGCTGTCAACCCCGTATTTTCCGAACGTCAACGTTCACGCGCCAAATGTCGATACCATCGCAGCGTGCGATCACCTCAGCCACATAAGCATTCCTATTGCTCAGACAAGCGATGTCGATCTCCTTGTGGGTAACGATTTCCTCATGAATTACCCCTGCACCGAAGTAATACCACCGCAAAATGAACTGCCAGGTGCCAAGCTATCAGTTTTCGGCTGGTGCTTGGGCGGCCTTGACAAATCACTTTCCAAGAGTGCCCCCGCGCGCGATAGTGTAAATTTTGTTAATGCAAATTTCGTACATGTCGATACTTTCTCCAAACAATGTGTCTCGTCTGTATTGCCAATGTCTCCTAGTGGTAATTTTTCCGACATTTGTACCGACCCCTACGAATCAAAGAACTCTGTCGAAGACGAGCAGGCCCTCGCCACTATGAATGTACCCGCGCCCATCGTGAACAGTCAATTTCAAGTTGGCCTCCCATGGCGGATGAAGGAGAAAAAATTACCTTACGACCGAGGAGCAGTTAAGAAGACGCCCGAAACTCAGTGTTCAAAGGTCGTCAAGGAACCAGATCCAGAACTATTCAGCAAATACAAGAAGATGAATGAAAATCATTTTCGGGAGTATGCGCAAGTCGTTATGTCACACTTATTCACTCCTACAACACGGCCATTCCACTTAATTCACTGTCACCTGTTCGAAGACGGTCATCTCGATGGAAAGGCGATGGACTATCAAATGACTCCACATCTATTCGGAAGCACATCCTCACCAATTGCACAATTCTGTCTGCGCCAGAACACCTATGTTGACGACATACTGCACTCAGCAGGCGACCTTGAAAAGTCGATCCGCGTCATTAAAGAACTTTCTGCCAACTATGGCTTCAATCATAAATTTGGCATCGGAAATAACGCAAATATGTCACAGATCCCTGAATCTGCTCGCGTCTCCAACCTGGTGGACCAAGACTTCGAGCACTCAGACCAAGAGCAGACACCAGGAGTCACCGGGAATATAAATGAAGACACACTCGACGCCGGAACGAACATCAAGCCTAAGCCTTTCAGACGCAAGGGTATTGACAGTCAGATCGCCCAGGTCTTCACTCCATTGGGTTACCTCGGCTCGTTCTCTCTACCTGCAAGACTGATCATACAGAAAATTCTGCGCGATGCATTGCATGCGTATTTTAGTCAAATTATTTCCTTAGTTTTGTTGCCTGCCGCCTTATTCATATTTAGAGCACCACTGTCGCTTCTATTTCGTCGTTTGCTGATAACTGCCAGCCACATTGGCCTTTGCCACAGGGCAGTGACTGCCCGCACCCCTATAGTCGCGGCATTAGAAATTTGTGTCGTCTGGGGCAGTACTAGATTTCGTGTCATGTAATGCAAGTCTGGTTGTGAACATTTTTTTTTAATTTCTGCCGCCCTATTTCATATCTAGGTCACCACCATTCCCACAGATTTGTTGCTCATTGATTAATGTCTCGTATTCACAATTCCCAACAGGGCCGGCTATGTCACGGTGGTTCTTTAACACTATTCTTTCGTCACAATGGTCACGCTCGACTCGCCTCATCGGACGGCAGAAGAAGCTCGACCACGTTTCACTCTTTCTTTCGACGGCCGTGTAGTAAGCATGGTCATGAGTAGCTCCTCGTTTGGTAGGGCACTGACGTGATGTATTCTTATTTTGCAGTATTGCAAGTATTTTTTAACGTCTTGTTATTAAGTTGGGTTAGTTGATCCGTGCTCACTGTTCGTCAATACAAAGTACCGGAAAGACACTGTCTCTGGATTAGCAAGCTAGTTAAGAATATCGGAAGTCAGTCATACATACTATCAGCCAGATACTCTCGTCCAGCTCGGTCAAAGAGCTGAAACTCGTCCCTCAGGACAAATGCAACTCTTCCCGTTGCGACGAACTTACGCGTAAGCTCCACTCTCGCACGCTGCGCAGTGCGCATACATGTATTGTATATAATAACATACAGTCACTAAAATTTGACGTAGTAAGCAAGTAGCGGGGAATCTCGGCAGACTGTAGCCGCGGGCCGCATTATCATATAAGACGGAAAACTGTCCGCGGGCCGGACAAAATCCCTTCGCGGGCCGTCTATTGCCGGCCCCTGGTCTACAAGGTAATAAGTCGGTGTAAGACAACAGCCGCTGTGATGCTCATGTGTCTATCGCATATCTAGCTTGTTAATCGTCAACTTGGGTTTTATCCCGTGTAACGTTCCATTTCACGAGCCAATTGGTGTTGAGCGCCATGTCTTCGACCCTGCTCATCTTTACTGGCAATATATCATCCATTGAGAGAAAATGGGAATATAAATTCGGTAAAAATATTGTCTCACCTCTCTCCGAGTTTGACCGACCCGTCTACTAATCCGGGGATTTTTTGAAATGGATTTATTGCGGTGTAAGCGTCGGTTTTCGTATCTCCTACCAACGGATTTGTGTTCTTTTTTTCGTATTCCAAACCCAGGGCCTCCAGAGTCATCCACACTCCCCTACCAAACGGACTCAAATCTACGGTATAAAATTCGATAACCATTGTGGTATGCTATTGAAAAGGATCTTGCTGAAACAAGAACGCTATATCATTGCATAACTTTCACAATTACAGTTATATTGAATGGAGTGCGTACCATAGTAGAATAACATAGTAGAATAACAACGGAATAGAAAAATACTAGGATGGCATTGACAGGGGCGCAGCCAAGGGCAGGAAGACGTCAATACGGCCTCAAGATATTCGTTTAGGATATTGTGATGTCAATCGTTTGAATCAAGCCTGAGCGATATCGTGGTTTTGGACCGATACCGATAGAAAACATTCTCACCGATGAATCAATATATTCTGTCGATAACATAATGTGACTTATTTCAAGTAAAAACTCCAATTATGCGAGCATTTCAAGAATACATCCCATATCAACTTCATTTATTTACAATAAAACCGCAGCAAAGTAAAATAACAGGCCACCTGTTTTCTGACGAATTGGACTTCTGAATTGTTCCTAGGTCAACCCTAACGTACTGAAAACAGGGAAGCAGTTCGACCATACCATGCTTTTCGACGACATTATTTTGGACGACATCATCATTCTAAAGCACTTTCACCGTCCGTAAACGTTCAACCATGACATGAACCAGGCGATGTTTTGTCTTCTCCGTTGTAGTAGCCATGTAATCATAAATAACTATAGGGTTGTATTTAAAACAAAAATCAATTCAAAATAAACATGTTTAAAACACCGGCCCCTGTTCAAAACATGTCTTTATTATTGTTTTTTACCTCTTTTTTAACCACAAAGTTACGATTTTATAATTGTCACGTCACCGCAGATTAAAATTGTTATATGGTTCCATAAGAATTACAATTGAAAATAAAGTATCAATATGGCTCCTTTGGCGAAAAGGTTTGCGACCCGTCTTGAACGGAATCAATAGCTGTCTTTGACCAGGACTGCCTCGTTATCGGTATGCAACATTTTGACTGTCGGCGGTCATCAACATCAGACCATCCAGTCCGTGAGAGTTATGTATAAGTACGTGTTATAACTGTTGAACCGACGATGATTTCGATGGCATGCCGATATGACGACAGGCTCTCGTTAAACGATACGATACCTTCCTAATTTGCATCCTGGCTACGACTTCGGTTCGATATGCCGTTGGTAAACTTGCTTGAAACCTGGAGTTCTGATTTTCGCACTAAAACTCACATCGTTCACAAGAGCGCCATCGCATATACGCGAACTTGTTAAAAGATAAAACAGCCTCAATGCATTATCATGAAAAAATGTCTTATGATGGAAATCAGATATAACCAACTAATCTGCTATAACATTTATACACCATGTACAACTGGGCTATACACGCCCGTAACTTATGTCCCATTCTTCGGTCTATATCCCTCACACGGTGGTTGAATGTATGTTGTATGTCAACCTTACTTACAGCGGTTCTAAACAGTAATGGTATGTTTACTATGCCGACAGAGACGGCCCTCAGTAACGCACGTATATCTGCAACGTTTAATGACAAACGAAAAATCCTACAGATGCCAATGTTAATTATTTGCATTTGCCCGTCGGTTTTTCGCGCTGCTTTGTAAGATATTTAGCGGTCACAGCACGAACGTCCGCATCGCAGATTTCACGTCATTTATAGCGTTTAATAGTGGTGCCTGTACATTAGCCTGGCCGTCAAAGCTATAAAGGAGGACGAATTCCCAAAAACGAGGAAATTTAGGCGTCCTCTGAGGAAAAAAGCAGGACAAATCCTTCTAAATGAGGATATACGGTAACTCTAGAATAGATAAACGAAGCAATCAAATGATTACTAAGCTGGTGATTGACATCAATATGTTCATCAACGGATTTTCAATTATTCAGATTTACCTTGAATTCTTAGGGGCCATCAGTGTACTCTAGTGTCCTGTGTGTCGAACACTGACCACAGTGGTGATTTAGAGCTTTTGGGTTGGTTTAGATAGAGTGTCAGTGGTCGAATTTCGAATATTTAGCGGTGCACATACGTTACGTACAGTACCTACACACGTATGGACGCGACTGATTTCTATCAGAAAATTCCCCTGTTTTAAGGCTGAACGAAATCGTCAATTTTCAATTTTGTCAAAATTGATTATGTCTACCGGGATTCCAGCGGATAAGAAGATAACACGCACAGTGTATCGTGCTAAATTAGAGTAGGTCAATCAATTAAGACCAGATCCTAAGAAGTACACAATACGCATTCCGTGGCGAGATAACGTAGTGGTGTAATCCACAGCTGCAACATCAATCGGAGACCGGTTCGATTCCAACCGAGGTCGGCTCCAGAATTCCTATACGTACGTGTTGGACGTTTATGTAGGCTCCTACTCGTCATCTTATCCGTGTCAGTGGTGTATTAAAAAAGCCTGGAAGTGGGCCGTGCTACAAGACGGTAGTTACGGAATAAAGATGAAGAAAATTGACCTGGTGTAAATGGCCATAATAGTCGACAAACAGCGTGAATACCACAAAAAAAAAACTAACAACAACAATTCAAGTGTGGAATCCTTGCTCGCGTGGTAACGGTGGCGTTACCAAATTTTGGAATCCGCACCTTTTCATGGATCTAAAAAGTTTATTTACCGAAACTGAAAACAGCTGATTTTGAAATATTTACTGGAAATCTAGTTGTGTTCACTAAACTGCCTATTTCACGTCATTTCAGCCGGTTGTCAGTTGGCCCTGTCCATTAGCTTGACTGTAAAAGCTGTAATGAAGGACAAATTGCAAAAAAGGAGGACATTGAGGGACATTTTCAATTTCCTGAAAAAGGTGAGAAAATCCTCCTTAATGGGGACGTATGGTGACCCTATGCGTAACGGTAAAACTAAATTAATAATTTCACGCGGAATAAAATTCCTGTCCAAGTGTTGGAGGATATCTAGGCTCCTGTTTGCCATATCATACGTGTAAGCGGTGTCTTAAAAGCCTAGAAGCGGGCCGTGCTACAAGTCGGCAGCAACGGAATAAAAGTGATGAACAATTGGCCTGGTGTAAATGACCATGGTAGTAGACACACACCATGAATACCTCAAACAAACACGGAATAAAGCAAGACAGTATAAAAAAGGGTCGATGTATGCCTGAAAAATCCAGATGGCTATATGTAGGCTTGCATTTTCAACAAAAATCATAACGTCACGAATATTCAATTGCAACGTCATAGTGGATTGACATTGACAATTGAATATATAGGGTAAATATAGCTTCTTTGACGAAAAATCTACGTACGCTCTTTAACCGACTATTTTGAGGGTTCCGACCATCCCATATCGTATACTTCGGTTATATCGGGTGGTATAATAATTGTCCGTAGGCTCATACAATATGTCTTTGGAAATTATTTACACAATTATGGCATGATTTTACAAGTGAAAAAAAACAACAACATTTTTTAAAGGCCTTCGCTTAAAACACTGTTTAAAACATGTTTTAAACAAAGTGTCTTAAACAACCATTCGCTTTAAATGCAACCCTATCTATATGACTCATTCGAACTTGATGGTATTTCCGCAGATGCTTAGATTTCAAACGGTGACATGTTAAAACAGGGTAGGCCCTATCATAATTCCTTTATATCACTCGATGGAGTTTCAAAGTTGAAATCCACTTTTAATAACGAGATTCCAAACGTGATTTCGCCACTTGCCAACCAAGCGACGGCTGGAGTTGGTTCGCTCTCTAAGTTTATCCAGACAATTACTTTGCAGTCTTGTTGTGTTTTATTCCTATCAAGTACAGTTCGCGGTCCTGTTCATGTACCCCTGGTTAAGAACCTATGATCTAGTGCGAGATAATTTATGTATTTCCAATTGCACACTTCGGATCCTTCATGGCAAATTTGATAACCCCTGTTCTGGGTCACCTTTTTTCCAGGCAGATATTCGCTATAGTCTAGGGCAGGGGTTCTCAACCCGCGGCCCGCAGACGTTTATTTTGCGGCCCGCGACATCTTTCATTATGAACGCAATTATTACCGACACGGTATTGTTACATATTAATTTAGCTCCTTAGCTCTCTTATCGCACCGTCTCTATTTCGTTTGATTAGGCTAATCATTTTTGATGTGTTCCGATTTCTTGATATATGCTCGAGTTTAGATTGTTATTGTTTTGAATCTGTAGTCGGTTGGACTCTGGTTCACGACAATCCCGCTACGTAGTACATTTTGAGAGAGTGTTTAACTCACCGTGAATATTTGAACAGAAACAAGAGCAAGGAATGGGAAATTAAACGGCGAAAACTGGGTTCGTAACTCTGCGTGGAATAATGAATTTGCTTTCTCAGATATAAATGGAAGACCGTTGTGTCATAATTGTCGAATAACAGTTTTCGTAAGTCGTAACGAAGCGTAGAAGCTTAAAATACGACAGTTTCGTTTGGAGTTATTCATATCGCCTGATCTTATCAATAACGTTGCTAGCTAGGTGTCAAGCCCGGTATTTCATATCTCGTGGCATTGTAAAATTGCTGACGACGATGCAAACACATCGTTCAAAATTGCTGGGAATATAGCTAAACCCAAGAAATTTGCTAGAGAAGGTGTGATTTCACTAAAACTCTGCGAATATTTGATGTTTCCGGAACTTAGCAGCAATGACAACGTCACCTGACATGTGTCGAAGCTACGTCTGATTCAAACATGACCAAATGAGTAACAGCAATGTCAGTCGATCTTTTATCGCATATTCTGAAACACGTTGTCACGTAGACTACTTTATCCTAGCATTGGATGAATTCGCCGACTCAACAGACTTTTTGCATAGATATAATTATCTGGGTGCATTTTGTCAGAGTGGACATATTTGCAAAGAAAATGCAGGCTGGGCCAACGAGGGAGGGGGGCCAGCGAAAAACATCAACTTGAAAAAGCTAACTTATGTAACTAATGGTGCAGGGCCTCCGCCATGGAATGAAAGGAGAAGGGTTGTTCGGTTTGCTCAGAAATGAGCCCGAACGCCAGACTTCTCATATGACTGAGAGCTCAACGTGATAATGGCTTCTGTAGTGAAAAAATTACCATAATTTTATACATGTTCTCTTCCGCTGTGAAACAGAGAGTTCGGTTCTCTGCTGGAAGGGTTTAAAGGTGCATATAATGACCTGTATACGACTGGAAAATAGGCTACAGTAGTCTAAATTTAATAGTAGCCCACAAATAAATAGTAATAATGTTCTGCGGCCCGCAGCGTCTTTTGCTGTTAAAATGCGACCCGTGATACAAGGGAAGTTGAGAACCCCTGGTCTAGGGTTACCATACGTCCTCTTTTAAGAGGATTTGTGCTCTTTTTTGACTTTTTTAAAAGCGTCTTCGGAGGTCAAATTTACGGCCAAAATCGCCTGAATAGCCATAAATCAGCACTGAAGTTACGCTCAGACGGGTATTTCGGGAGCTGAGCCGGAGATGGCCTTTTTTTAGTCAACCGACATCGAAGTGTAAAAACTTTACCATTATTTCAGGATTTTCCACCGGTTTTGCATGTCTGAAAAAGTGTCCTTTTTTCAGATTTCCAAAATATGGTAACCCTACTTTAGTCGCGTCGATATATGGCATAATCACGACTGGAATCGGCTCAGACAATCTACCAAGTACGCAGACAAATAGAAAACGCACTTGAACTAGATCCGTGTGTGCTTTGTTCTTATGCTTTTTGATATATATATGAGATGTCAAATTAGAAAAAATATCGACGAACAGAGAAGGTCAAATTGGTCGTCGTCGGTAGTCAAGAAGAGGTAGAAGTAGTGCAGCAAGTTTCTACTCAAGTATATATTTCCAAGTTAGTAAATAAACGAGTATTTTGGGCCAAGTTTTGCCTCAAAAACTTAAAACTGTTGAGTGGAAGTAGAGTACAATAAAAATGTAAGTACTTGGGTAACTATAGAGCAAGTATAGCCAAAAAATACGTGATTATACTCTGTATAAGTAGAAGTATAATTTGAATACCGACGACTTCTGTCGACGACTGGGGCAATCGATGTCTGCTCAATGCTCATGCTTACAGAATTTCTTTATCTGGATTTTATCATTAAAGACGGAAACAAGATCCGGATTTGCTTCAGGATTCCGTTTTATCGACTCGGAACGGAGAAATACCATGACCCGTACATCTCTCATATATAACTGGTATACAAGTGGATATGTGACAGCCCACCCATTAGGTGTGTTTGTTGTATTATCATTGTTTATCGTTATTGTGCTGGTGTTGCAGAGATTAGCGGATTTGATATTTCTATGTCCTAATCCAATCCAAATCTACAAATACCAATCCTAGTCCTAATCCATAAATTTTGTACATTCCAATCCTAATCCTAACCCAACGTAAACTAAAAATTCTCTTAGAAAGCCTATGCCTAAAAATAAATTAGGTACATAATGATTGCCAGAGTACATGAAGTAATTTTAGTAGGACGAAAAACTTTGTCGCCATTCTCCCCGAAAATTGGTGAATCCTATCCTAATCCTAATCCATTAAAACATATTTCTGGAATCCAATCCGACAAAATTTCACAAATCTGGTTTTTCAAAATCCTGCACAGTGCACACCTCTGTGTAGTGCAGTGGTTCCCAACCTGTGGTACGCGAAGGTCTTTCAAGTGCTACGCGAGTAGATTCTGTTTTTCGACTGAAGGGAGTTATTAGTTCAGGTGTTTTTTTTTAACCTCGTAACTGCATTTCGTCGATAATAATAGTAGTTTTTTCTATATTACTGCCAAATATTTATCCGTTATCAGCCCAGGTGATCAGATTGACAGGCGTAGCTGATGAAGGGGGTGTCTTCGAAAAACTTGGGCACAAAATTTGCGATGATGCACTTTGTTGCACGATTATATATTTCATGACCTCCCATTAGGATTGTCGGTTTAGTAAAATTCATTGGAATCGCCCTAACGTACTAGAAATACAGGTATAGAATGTAAACATGGAACGGCCACGACCGATTTTGCAGCTTCGTTCCGCTTCGTTGAGGCTGGAGTGGAGAATTGTTTTGCGTAAGCGACTGTAGGATTTCTGGCAATCCAAAAGTTATCTTCCGGAGCGCTGAAATTATTGAATCTGGTCTGGATCGAAAGCTATTGTCGCACTGATTCCAAAAATATGAATAAAAATATGGTCACGCTCCAGTCTTTGACGAAAAATCACCTTCAACATCCAAAATGTGCATTGTCCATAACAATCGGATAATCGCGACACAACGGCCACAACAATGACCCGTTGCGACTCTCCGATTGCCGAATGCCGATATTTCAGACGTGGAGGGCGGATTCTAGGTGGATCAGTATCTGATCATATTTTTATTTATTTTTTCAGAATCGGTGTGGCTGTAGCTTTCGGTCAAGACCAGATTCAGTAATTTCTGCGCTCTGGAGGATAACTTCTGGATTGCCAGAAATCCTACAGTCGATTACGCAAAACAATTATGCACTCCAGCCTCAGCGAAGCAGAACGAAGCTGCAAAATCGGTCGTTGCCGTTCCTTGTTTAATTGTTTATATTCTATAGTAACTAGTGTTGTTGTTTATGCGGCCACCAAGTGTCTGGTTCCGACTATGTTGAATGGACACTTTGTGAACACATGAATGCGTGCTCTCTACTTGTCTAAGATGGTGTCTTGAGGGTGTATATTAAAGCTCTGAAAACGATTGTTGAATCTCTTTACATCTACAATATCAGGTTCAGGTCTTCCAGAGGTATACCTGAAGTTTTTACCGCGTGATGCGAGTAAACAAAATCATGACTACTGAATCACTTCACCGATATCCGATACGATTCGATAGCAATGTTTATTATGTGTAGCCTACTACCGACGTTGTGAAGTTCAACATTTCTTGTTACGATGTATAATGCTAAATTAAGAGAAAACCTCAGATCAGCATTCAGAAATTAGGCATGCTAAATCATTGAAATCATCTCGTGAAGATGAGAATTGAAGTCTTGAGATCGTTGGTAGCTTTCGCAGACCCGTCGGGTGCTACTTGCGTCGGTGTATCGCCAGGAAGTCCAGCCCATCCTTAAAAAACAACATTGATAGGCTACTCCGTACAGCCGAGAAAGAACGTGGGGTGCTACCAGTCAACAGATCAGTAGACCTATCCAAGATAGGAAATATCGGCCTGGTGTAAATGACTACAGTAGTCGAAACACTGTCAATACCAAAAACAACAACAACTATCACGTTCATAATTTGTCTATCACAAATGCCATCAAGCCAATCTTCAAAGATACCCAAAGGTTTTAATCGAAGCTTAGTATTCAGATACGCAACGCAATTAACAGTGGTCGAGTCGCATTCATTCGCACACTCTGCAATTAATTTCATCCACAATAGAAAAACTTGGTTATGCTATACTCGATGCTGATTTTATAAAATGAAGTGAACCGGCACTTCCTTATCCTTAGTTGCTGAATAACAAGTTTGCAGCGGATATCCTATTTTGGATTACACATTATTCTCAATCGAACATCTGTATAAATATCTGCGCTGCTAAGTTAAGCGAATTACTAGGTAATCATCTGAACAGCAATCATTTCAGTTCAAATAAGTCCAACATGTTTGGCGTGACTATTTGCTGACACCGATCTCTGGAAATGTTGGTAAAGCGCCTCGCGATTTACTCAACCCACATTTACCTGCAAAATCGCCGCACGATCGTTCATCCGCTCCTATTGAGTTCATGCCCCCGATGCACACGGACTGTGGTCGACATGATTCAGTTCTAAATTAGAATCGATGTTACCAAGACATTGTGACGCATTCCAACAAAGAAAATATAGATACTGTAGTTATTTAAAGGGTATGAACACGGGAACGGTGGTTAGTCTTAGCTTAGAGTCGATATATTTCATGGGTCAACAACTCATGGCCCTTAAAGTGATTTGATGCGAACGTTATATCACCAAACCACTTCAAAATGCAACAGCAATTTGCATAATAAAAAAATCCTGAGGTTTTAACGTTTGGCGACATCATCACGACTGATTGCGATTCAAGGTTAGTTAACGAATATGTGAAACTCGTTCTTGATTTGAATTCATTTCGTTGAGAGTTGATCACAGGTTCGGAATTGATATAATAATTCGTAACTGCTCTCGCCTGGATTCAGTCGAGCGATTGACGCACATGAAGATTTCATGAACGGAGCGCACATCGCATCTGAATTATGGAGGTTGTTCAACATACGATCTACTTTAGTATATCCTAATAGAATGCAAAGGCTGCAGAGCCGACAATGGAAAAGCATGGACAAATATATCGTTGTGACTGCGTCCGATGTTTCCAATGAGTAGTGTAAGTCAACCAAACCCTAAATATAAATGCCATCCATAAAATACGAACATAGCGACGGCAGTTAATGAACGGTTTCGGAGACTGAGCGGAGCATATATAAGCAGTAGGAAACATTACTAGGGCGTCGAAGTGAGGCCGAAAAATACTAATAATGTACAAGCAAGAATTTCAAAGACATGTCAAACTACTTCAAAGAGGGAGTATAGAAAATGAAAAATATTCAAGTAAGCAATTCCAAAAAGTAGATTTGGTCGATGTGTCACATAATGTTAGCTATTTATCGGAGGTGGTCACTGTCAAAATTACAGGTTGTGTCTTTGCGGCTAACTCAAAATAAGCAATGTCACTACAAATAGGTGCAATTTACAAATATATCAAGTTACGGTGATACAGGGTTCTCGAAATCAGTAAACATGATAATTTCACTCAAAGGTGACGGTAACATATCCTTAAACTACATCTTACCTTACGAAGAATAAAGTTTAACTAAGAGTTATGTAGTTTCGCCTGAAAATTTTTTATGTAGAAGTACAAATAATCCATTAAACATAAACACCCGAGTATGTACCACAGTGAAGTTGTTCAAAAATAATTTTTGTTTTCAAATTTTCGCGGCTATTTGATAAAAATGTTCGTTTAACTAAAAAAAACGTTGCAGACCAAATTTGGCTCAATTCCAACCAGTAATGCGAAGCTACAGGAGTTTGAAATGTGATATAAAAATATTTAAAAATGATTTCCAAATTTTACTTTCAACCCCATGAAATGGTTAAGTTGTCTAAAATAAGGATGCAGGACAATTTTTGCTAACTTCCGACGCGTAGAAGCGAAGTTATTGCAATTGAAAATGTTGGGTTTGACAAAATAGCATTGGCGGTGGGTAATCAGTGAATTATTAATGAGAAACTCATATAACTGCGTCAAAATTTGTGTCAAATGCTGCATCAAATTCAATGAATTAAAAATTCTTAAACTTCTATAGCTTCACATCTACAGGTTGGAGTTTAGCCAAATTTGGTGTGCAACGATTTTTTAGTCAACCCAACGATTTTCGGAAATAGCCTTGAAAATTGGAAAAAAAAGTTTTTTAACAACTCTAATTTACAGTGCAAGTACGCCAAATTTACTTGAGTGCTCAGAAGAAAGCGCTTCACCTCCGGTTAGAAGTCAAAACTGGTGTCAGAAACGATAGAAACATTCAGATCAATTCGCTGCTGGTTGTGAAGTAACATGCTAATATGGGAAACGACTTACTTCAGCCCTGGGCAAATAGCGTTCGGTATTCCTTTCGGAGAGATGGACCTAAACTGCACATAACCAGGAGTAGATGCGGACTTGACAATCGGCGGGATTCCCGCGGACACAGCTTCGTTGGATCCTTTGAGATACAGCACTGGTTCCACAAGAGACTCATTCAATCTGCTGCAGTTAAATTCTAGGACACAAATAACGCGGTCGTTAGCTTCTTCTAATTCATATGTGGCCTTATCGAGATTACATTGTTTTTGGGAAAAACTATACTCGAAAGCGATAAATTGCTTCATTAGCATTTTTGACGGCCACCAACTCGTCTATCGTGGTAAAGCAGGGCTGTAGCGACTTGACTAGGAATCTGATGTATGTTATTATTTGATGCGCCAATGTTATTTTCTTTGCGGTTGGCGAATCAATAAATCTCTCTATTTCTCTCTCGCTTTCTGATGTTCTGATTCATGGATCATTGATCATATATCGACCCACCTTAAGATACAATCAACAGCAACCGACCTTCTAAGGTTATGCTGGGTAGTATGAAATTGTGTAACAGTCATTGATTCGAATGTATCTATAGAATATATATTTCATTGTATTTAATTTCAAATGTCAAGTGAACTTACCAGACTAATGGGGAATGTTGGACAATAGGCAGTACGCAGCTACTGTATGATTGGTGGTATGGCTGATAATAAACTACTGATTCTCATATATGTCCAGCGTAAAATAAAGGTTCGTTCAAGTCTCACACGTTTGTCGCCATCGTTATCTATTGACAACGCAATCTAGAACCAGTGGTTCTTGACCGGTTGTTCATGGAACACCAGAGATTCCCTGAGCCAGGCTGTTCCCTGAAGGTCAAGACGCACAATCATGTCATAACAAGGATTTGTAATGATACGACCGTCTTGGCCGTTATTGGTTCCGGGTGATTAGGTCCGTTAGTACTCGAATTGTGAATGTGTGATGGTATGTCGTGTGTAGTGACGTACGCAGATGAACGACAGGTTCTCAATCGAAACCCTGTCCTTCCGCTGTGCTAATTCTCCAATATTTCCTAGCTAGATATAAGTTAATTATAAATTTATAAACAATGCGATAACACAGTGTTTCTATAACTTTTTTAGACACGGCCCTCTTTATGATAGTGAAAAGTCTCGCCCCCTTATCGTCATATCACAAAATGCCACCACAATGCTAGCGATCCCAACGTATTGTTTGATGGCATGGAAGGTTATGACTGTTGATGAGAAAATTAATAATAAAAAATAAGGACTATAGGACTACACCGAGCAACAACTATGAAATGGCAGCTTCGCGTCCCCCTTCAGATGCTTTCACGCCCCCAGTTCCAGAATCACTGCGATAACACTTTCCAAGGTGAAGCCTGGCATTTCTGAACGGGTAATAGAAAGGCAACAGCAGGAATCACAGTGATTTGCTATAAATATTCATAATAATGTTTTGATTTTTGTGAAAATTATATTTTATTGGGTTTATTCTTTTAACACTCTGTTGGAGCACAGTTCATTATGTGAACCAGTATTATGTATTACAAGTATGTCGTGGTAAATATTCGCTTTTATGGCTCGACAAGAATTTGGGGTTCCGCGAAGGCTTGCGGAGTAGCGTGAGTTTTCCGCGGGTTAATGAAGGCTAACAATTGTTGGACTCTTCCATATTAGAAGCCAGCTTCCAATCTAACAGTTCTCATGTTTTTTTTTGTTTTCGCGATGGTCAAAGTGCGCCAGTGGAAACCTTAGCCGGTCAAATGCGTAGCGGGAATGAGGCCTTCAGGTGAAATAATACCCACCGTCGATTTTGTTGAAATGGCTCACGATTTCCAGGGTTTTATTGAGCACTGCCCTTATTTGGCTATTCGAGACTTCAAGGTCTGTAATCCTGTCAACAGAACGTGAACAATGCATCAGTCAAAGCAGCTCTGTAGACTTATTTAGGAAGGTTGCGTAAGTGTCCCTGAGTAGAAAATTCGTACGGGAACTCTGAAAAGTAGGTAACTACAAAGTCCAGTGTCAACTGTCCATGTACGGGACAGGATATTGGATTCTAGCAGGAAAGTTTTTCCTAAACAAATTCAAAGTGACTTTGTGTTTGTTTACTGTGCTGTTTTGCGTCAAGTTGAACAAATAGAAGTCGTAAATAAATATGTACTCAAGTACACGAATAAGTAGCGATTTCCAAGTAAGTATTTAAACGGGTATTCTAGGTCTGGTTTTACCTAGAAGTGGAAGTAGGTTGAAAATTTAAGCATTTGAGTAAGTAGCGCCAGCAGGCAATTAATACTTGCGTACTCTGGCCAGTAGAAGTACTTCGTTACTGACCACCTCTGCCGAATACAGGGACATTAGATTCTTGCTATGTTACCATTCAGAAGGATATTTTGGGGTCTGGATTTTAGCGATAAGACAGAGACATGATCAGAATTGGATTAGGATTCCGTTTTATCGGATCCGGATACGCAAAATCATTATCATTTATACATTCACAATCTCTTGAAGGAGATTCGATCGAGGTTACGATAAACAGGTATTGCTAATTGGTAAACGAGATGGAAAATTAGTGCAGATCAGAGATAAGTGGATATGCTATTTTCAAATTTTGTTCCTGTTTTGGATTCCAGCTACAATGCAAATCCGGAAATCATGGGAGCATCCAATGTTTGCCGAAAAAGGTCCGAGCCTAAAAGACCGACCCTATAGAACCAAAATAATCATCAGGCTTTGTTCGGGTCTTTGATTTCGATATCGTTCAACTCTGGAATGTAAGTCGCCTAAATAGCCAGCGATGAATAGTCTGTCACTGCTGACCACAGGCAGTCTAGGTGAATGAAATCGTGTACGACAATTGGATTCTGGAAGACATCGTGAAGTCGTATATATCAATCCATGACAAATCAATACTCCAACAGTTTTGTTGGTCGAAACTGATAACGCGGGATAATGTAGTCGGTATATCCCACATAATAATAAATATTTTCTGAATTTCCGCGTTATACAATTACGGCTGCTAATTGAATATACATATGCATATGTATCTGTTATTTGATTTACTTTCAAGACGACGGTTTTGGGTATGCTAATGCGAATTCTCTTACTTTGATAACAGCATGTATCCCATCAGAATTGATTTTGGGGCACCAGTTGCCTGTACCGAGTGTGTGAGACTGTCCGTACCTGATGACCAGGGTGCGTTGGTGAAGGCCGTGGGTGGTACTGACTGCCAGGTCTGCCACGACATTTGAATATTACATATTTCCGATGATTATCGCCATAATCCTTATCCACTTACTCGCACGTTGTCAATGTAATAAAACACTTTACAGATAGAGGGATCGTTGGCGTCGTACACATTATAAGCGTAATATTGCAAATGTAGATCCCCGTATGTCATTTCCCCAGTCCGTGTGCTGTAATGACCGTCTCCGTCTGCTCCGGTACCTGACACGACCTAAAACCAGTCACTCCATGTTGATAAACACTCGACTCCGCTTAATTCCAACACTTTGGTTTCGCTCATTTTGGCCTCAAAGAGGAGAAACAACTTTGTCCGAATTAAACATAAATCAGTCGTTCGATTTGTTGTCATGCGTAAAGGCATATAAATTATAACTCATTAAAATACTGTATTTAAGGATAATAAATGAATTGCAGCTGTACATTACTTCGGTAATTGGTATACAACGCACAGGAGTTATATCTACAATGTTAGTTGTGTTGTACGGTATTTTGATACCAAACGATTCAACAATTACTGTGTACTGTAGTGTAGGGGAATTCAAAAATGACTTTTTATCTCAAATTGTACTGGCTACTTGATAAAATTGTTAGGTTACCTAATTAAAGCCTAAACACTAAATTTGGTTCAATTCCAGCCAGTAGCCACATTGCAACAAGAGAAGAAAGTTATTTTTTCATTATATAAAAATAAATAAATAAAATTCAAAATCTATAGAAGCTCATCAAATTTTACTGAATTCCAACCAGTGGAAGCGGAGTTATTGTAATTGAAAAATTTGCATTTGTATAAAATAGTATTTACGGTGGAAAATTCTTTAATTATTTAATATAGTTCTGCCCACCGCATATACTATGATTTGAAATCTCAAATTTTGAACATCAATAACTTCGTTTCAACTGGTTCGAATTGAGTCAAATTCGTTGTGCATCGTGTTTTCAGACAATGTAACAATTTCATGGGGTAGGCAGTAAAATTTGAAGAAAAAATATTTATTCTCATTTGTCAAAAAAACTTTTTCTCCTATAGCGACGCCACAATAGGTTGGAATTGAGTCAAAATGGGTGAGCAGCGTGTTTTTTTAGGTAACCTAACAATTTTACCAAGTAGCCGGTACAATTTGAAAGAAAAAGTCAACACCCCTACTCTACAGTGAATATTCAGGGTTGATACGGTACATGTATAGCTAATCTTCAAATATAGTATACTACTAAGCCAATAAAAGCCATGCAGCAAGCGCTAAAACGATATTTTCACATGGTAAAAGTACACCACGAAATAAAACGAAAAAACTTTTCTGTACCATTCTGTTCTACAAGATGGACGCAATGTTACCGATGTGAAAACGACATGAACCTGGCACGGACTTTATGAGTGCATTGTCGATTAGACTGCATGAATCGTCATTATAATAATCATCCATCTTGCGTTAAAAAGAACTTAGTAATAGTTATTGTATCATATAACCCAACGATTGATATTGAGAGGCCGTGACCAAATTATCCGGAGAATTGTCCGAATTAACCAGAGTTTCTGACGTTAAATAATTAGAGCCCGACCAATATTGGATTTCTGCGCCGACAGAGATAAAACTAGCACCTTCAGCGATAACACCAATACATTCAGCCGATATTCAAATAAGATGCAATCTATACCTCAAAAAACGCATTTTATAAATTTGAGAGCATTTATTTCAACAGCCTTACAGCCATTCAGGCTACATCTGGACACCTTGAAAGTGTAAGCAGTATGAAGAATAGCAATATTCTCAGTCTATCGGTCAAGCACTATAGTTTGCTGACTTCCTACCATCATGTTGTGACGTCACGAAAATCGCCGATATTTTTTCACCTCCAGTGGCCTATACCGATAACTCTTTTTTTAAAGTGGAATTTCGACTTCATATTATTGGCGAATCCATGATCATATTTATTTTTGTTCCGTTCCAAGGCATCTTGGCCGAATAAAACGGTTTTTCAGGTTATCCCGTGTCCGAATTGAGCGGATTCTACTGTCCACGAAACGTCACCAGTTTTTAGTACCTTCAACGTGAATTTTGGCGTGGCTCGTCCTTCGTTCCCAATCCACATCATTGCGCTGAAAGGGTGCGACGTAGCGGCGAGTACATCCACGCCTTGGCTTCTGTTCCTGTGGATAGGATTTCGATGTTGAAGTCGATGAACTACGACAGTTCAGAGCTGATCAAAGTATAGTCAGCGTTGTGTTTTCACGTGGAAGTACAAGTAACGCCTTGTATTTTTACCCAGTACAACTAGCAGTCAGGATTGTGCTGACTCAAGTCGCAATTTGTTGAATCGGCTCGTCTCAAGTGAATTTGTGTGCTGACTCGACTTGTACTCGAGTACTTGCGCAAGTCAATTGACTCGCACATTCTATATGACTCATCGAAGTCGCCTATCTCAGAACCGATAATCGAAAAATAGGCCCAGAAACTGTGTTTATTATCTATTATTTGAATGAACATGTTTAGAGTGAGAAAAATGAGTATAATTTGAATCCGAGGCCTTCGATATCACCCAATAGTTTCGAAGAATAAGTTGAACCTGACTTGAACTCGATACTGTACAGTAAACAGTGTGACTCTTACTAGGGCTCGGGTCTTAACACTATTACTCGGACTCGACTCGACTCCGTGGCGAATAGAAAATGACTCGACTTGAATCGAGTCAAAACTATAAAAGTGAGATTGAATTGTGACTCGGAACCTTGTGACTTGGTTACAACCCTGGGAAAAGTACCAACTTCCAGGGTAGAGATGGAAGGTCTGACAAAGTACTCTAGTGAACAGTCTCTAATAGTAGATTTGGTTGAGGAGTAGCATGATTTAGTAGCTAATCGGAGGTGCATTCTTCGGAAATTACAATGTTTATCTTGGTAACCAGCGCAAAATGACACTTTACGAATAGGTGAAGTCCGCACATATCCATTGCGTTACGGCGATAAAGAGCCATTTCGAGCAGTTTTTATGACTGATTCACTTGAGTAATAGTGACGAAAACTTATTCCTTAACAGCTGTCTACTTTTCAAAAATCCAGATTGGGAAAAGTAAGAAATTATGGCTGGACTGTTTCAGTTGAAGTGGTGCAAGCACGCATAATCTACATGAGTACTCCTAAAAGTAGAGGTATACTGCGTTGCTAACTCGCTCTGGGAGCCATACGTGTGCCACCGTAAGTAAAGAACGATATGTTGGGTCCACCCCTTTTGTGAACCCACGTAGTCTTGCTTAGTGATCATCTCATACCATAGCTGAGCGAATGAAAACATATGTTCTAAGGATTCCAGTACGAATGTTGCCTTCATCATAACAGCATACCTGTAATTGACGTTGTACGTAACTTGAATCTCTGGAGTATCTCCGATTTGATAATAGAGCTGTCAAAATAGTATTGAAGTCAAAACCTTCATCATAATCCTTGTCAGGACTACATCGTGAACGAGCATTTAAGATGTGAGTTACGTCACTGTATTTACCCACGGCGCGATGAATTGAACATGACTTGAAAATGTCCAAATAGAGAATATGTCATGCTCTGCCCATTGGTAAAATTTTCGTGCCCAAATACATAAGACTGCGGTTTCATATTAATGGGCTTTTACTACCTGAGATCTCACAATACCCCGTGAAAGGCAATTTAAATAACTCGGAAATTGTAGCAATTTCAATAAAAGATAATTTGGAAACTGATGATTAAGAAAGCAATGTTGTTTGTGATATTCATGGTGTTTCTCGACTATACTATGGTCATTTACACTAGGCCAATTTTCTCCATTTATATTTCGTTGCTGCTGACTTATACCATGGCCCACTTCTAAGCTTTTATAAGAAACCGCTTAGACGGATGAGATGGCAAGGAGGAGCCAAGATAAACCTCCAACACGTAGGTAGGAAATTCTGGAGTCGACCTCTGCCGTGCTCGAACCCGCAACCCATCGGGGTCTGTCTCGCCGCACAGGAAAGCAATGATTAACTAATACATAACGACCCGATAAGGAGAGGGATATAAGACACACAACAAGTGTCTATGGCATCACCCGTGCATATCGATTACGCACCTTGTTCCCCGTGTCGAACATATCTTGTCCGCCATCTTTGATGTAATTTTGGGTTCTGCCGTCGAAGTCGTAAACGTAATTGTAGAAGCCAGGCACGAGGGCGCGAATGGCGCTTTGCGATTGATTGAAAGCTGCTACTAGAGTTGAAACACCCTCCATCGTCGCTCCTGCCGAACAGTGTTATTTGATTTGTAAGGATGATAATTGTATTAATGCTGATTGCTGAGCAAGTATGGGATCGGATATATTTTATGCGACATTGATATTGCACTATGGGTTATACTTGGCCGTGAAATTAATTGCACAAGCACTAGACTTGTGCAAACTTGCTATCAGACTTGGACAACTAGAAAATTTTCAGCTTTTCTGAATTAGATTAAAATTAGAATTAGAGCTCCACAGTTTTTTTCAAACTAGATTAGAATTAGAATTAGAGCTGCGCAGTTTTCCAAATTAGATTAGAATTAGAATTAGAGCTACACAGCTTTTTTCAAATTAGATTAGAATTAGAATTAGAGCTACTAAGGATTTTCCAGATTAGATTAGAATTAGAATTAGAGCTATACTTAGTTCGCAAAAACTTGGAAATTGAATGAAATTGTATATGGGAAATGAATACAGCAAAATGCAGTTCACATCAAATCACAGTGCGTGGTGCAAAAGGCCGTGAGGCGATAAGCGCCACATGTGTTTGTTTAATAAACAACAACAACAGTGCATTCCCATAAACATGAGAATGGTTAACTTCTGTACACCAAGCTTGGCTCGATTTTTACTATAATTTAATAAAATATTACTTCTTTTATGGTTACCGTGGGCATCGCCCATGTTAGTCAGAATGGCGATGTACTAACGTAAAGTTTTAGAAACTAGAATGTTGTTTGCAGACTACAAGCTACTCTAGCAGGCTATATTCGTCATAATATCTACTATGACTCCACGGTGTAAGTAAGGCGATGGCGGCTTGGCACTGGATTTCCCTGCGCAAGCGGGATATTCGTTTTAACTCACTGCAATAGTGCAATATGCCTTGGACAAAGAGGCATTTTCAGGAAAACAATAATTAGATTAGAACTAGAATTAGAGAATACGGACATTTCACAAATTAGATTAGAATTGGAATTAGAGCATGGAAGCATTTCACAAATTAGATTAGAATTAGATTACCGGCATTTCGCTCTAATTTAGTGAAATTAGACAACTAGAATTATCTAGTTGTCCAAGTCTGCTTGCTATATGTTTATATGACGCTCAACTAAGTAGGCCTACCATTTTTCTGAGTAGGCCTATTTCAAGTTCTAGTTACGTATTTTAAAAAATGGTTGACGAATAACTAGAAAACACTTGTCATCGTTTGGTGTGAATCGGTGTTTTGTTCTTGCAGCCATTGCTAGCTCAGCGTTATCACTACTTTTATTGTTGTAACGGGGCCTGGGGTTTGGGGGTCGAACGCCCTCCCATTCAAACTAATAAGTTGCGGACTTTTAAAAGGTCAATAGTTCTAGTTGTAGTTGGGTATTTTGAAATCCAGTATTTGTACCCAATACGTACACGTCTTATGCTAGTTATCTCATAATACAAACAGCATTTATGTATTTTGATTTATTAACACATGTTTCTACAAGATGAGGAATGGACCTGGAAACCGAGATTGAACAGTGAGCACTCTGCATACCGTTAATAATAATGTTCAAGCCTATGTATACACATACCTGGTTTGACGCTCATTTGCAGCGGAAAGTACTTGCTGTACAACGATTGCAAAGTCCCGCCATAGTTGGTTAGAAATCTAGTGTTCGTGTAATATTTCAAAGTGGCGTCGGTTGCGGCTTGGCTGATCTCAATATCATTTGGAACGTGCCACAGCATCACATCAGATGCCTGTCATAAAGTGACGTTATTGTTTTTAAGCGACTTGTCATTAGATTCGTCCTCCGTGGCAATAATGCAGGTTCGTCCCTTGTCAAAACAAGAAAAAATATTTTCTTCCTTGGTCAGCCAGAATTACCTGGAGAGTAGGAAGCTAGATAGATGATTCATTGCATTATTCATTAGAACACGCGCATCGCGCTCGATGGAAGCCTCGCCCTTAACTCATCCCCTGACACTTGATTCAGAACAGGCAAATTCCATAAATTCTGCCGTTGGCAAACATTTGTTAGATAATCGAGTTTGAGCGAAAAATTGCTGGGACAAGAAATTTCGTGTTGTCGACTGTCATCAAAATACGCCAACCAAGTCTGTGCCCACAGAAGGAGTTCCTGTACCATCTAAAACTAGTACTTTGAGCCTCAGCGCTCTCTTCGCCCCGATTGTTCGAAATTTCATGCCTATGACGTCATAGTTTGTGATACGATTGTTGATATACAATGTTCTTTCCAATTCTCTATCAGTTGCTGACGATTACCCCTGACGAGTGTCAGCCGAAAATATTCGGGTTCATTCCAATATGAATATACTATTCAATTGTCTATGGAAGATCTGTACCTCCAGGAAGCTCTTCATTATCTCACTTTAAGTAATACAGTAATTCTGGCTTAGATCAGATGTCTAAAAGGAGCTAAATTTACCCAATCATCTCCCGCTTGGACGTATTTATAACAGACAATAATTCATGGAATATGGATTATCATTGATCTAATCTAAACGAATAGCAAAGTGAACAAAACAAGATCAAGTACGGCTTATCACTGGTACATGGGTACATGGTATCGAGTCAGAATTATTAAATATAGATAGGGCTGTCGAGGAACGGATTATTTACGCAACCTATTGATATAAACGCTAGATAAGTGGTTGTCAAACTGCGGGGCGTAAAACTCTCTAAAGCAGTGGTTCTTAAGCTGGGGGGCGTGAAATCATCTGAAGGGGGGCGCGAAGAAGCGGTCAACTGAAAAATATTTCGTGCTCTGCTCAATTTACCTCCAATTCACGCGTGTTTCTCTATATATAGACCGAATTCATATTTTTTATTTCTTTGATCAACAGTCATAACCTTCCATGACACCAAAAAATCGGTTGGGGTTGCTAGTAGGGATGGTGCGAACCTCTGAAAGGTTCAGGTTCGTGTGAACGCGAACCTTTTTGAAAGGTTCTGTGTGAACACGAACGTGAACCTCATGACGTCACGTGACGTCATATTGCTAATTCCAATCCTATCTTTCAGTGAGGTGATAGCCTATATCGTACAGTGTACACTGTACACAATACCTAGCGACGACTCGGGCCACATAATGCCACAATGCTGAGGTACATATTGGCGTTTTAAACGTCGCTGAATGTATCAACTGAGGCAATCAAATGATATAATAATCCCATAAATCAATATTTTCCGTCGCTTAGCCAACAATTTCGACGACGACTTACTAGGGAATAAAAGCTTACGCCTTAACGGTCTAGCCCAGACCAGACAATGTATTCGGCGTCTGAGTATTGCTACATTGATATCGAGCAGAGTGTAAAAGAGGTTTCTATACTTGCTACCGATTTTACTCAATTAACAAGTTATACAGCAGTAGCCAACACCTCAACCGTACGGATTTCAATTTAATGATACAGTGAACCTACGCAGTCAAGATTGACCCTGAACCCCTGCTAGAATTTTTACATCAGAAAATGATATTAATCTCATTGATTGGTGGAGTAAGCATCATTGCTGACTACGCATTTCGCTCATGATGTTGTGTGATTGCGGGTCAAGCTCACAGCAGAGAGTCACTAAATGTTCACAAAGGGTAATAAAGCTGGATATTTCGAGCAAACATTTGTAACAAAGCAAGTAAAACTTTTGAAATTGTCAAGGTGCATGGTCGTTTGATCGTTTACTGTTGATTTTTATACTGCCAGCGCCATGCAATAATGCAATAAATTTGAATGAAAAATGTCATTATGAAGTGAAAATTATAATATACGCGAAAGTTTCACAGTGCAGAACCTACCAAGGTTCTGTTGTGAACGTGAACCTCTAAATTTCCGAGGTTCACACACAGAACGCGAACGTGAACCTCGCGTTCACACCATCCCTAGTTGCTAGCATCCCGGTTGGATTTTGTGATATGACGATAAGGGGGGCGCAAACTTTCTCACTATCATAACGGGGGGCGTATCTGAAAAAAGGTGAGAACCACTGCTCTAAAGGCTGGCGCGAAGCCACAGTTGACTTGAAAAATTTTCGCGCTCGGCGCGATTTACCCTCATTTCATGGTCATTGTTTGTATATTGTCCTAATTTCGTCTTTCAGAATTCTCTCATCAACACATATGACCTTCAATGCCATCAAGCTATCCGTGGGGATCGCTAGCATACTGATTGATTGGCTTGATATCACGATAAGACATATATTTTGACTGTCATAAAATGGGGGGGGGCGTGTCGAAAAAAGTTCAAGAACAAACTTTTAAGAAAAAAGTTCAAGAACCATTGCGCCAGATAAAAACACGTCACACAACTAATTTGCGAGGTCTTCTCTCGGGATATGGAAGCCTTACACATTGTGGTGTACAACCATCATCGCTAGGACGTCTGAACGTGGTAATCATATCCGAGTGTACTGAATGATTGACACATGACCACTGTGTTTTGACAATGAACAACGCAATAATATCTCTCATATGACTCACAAGAACACTGCTCTCCTGCCCAGTATTAGAAGTTCATAAGACAATTGCCTCGGATACTGAAATTATATGCCCCTTGCCATTAACAAGACGAGAATAACACTTTTAATACTATTTTCCATTATGGCAGCATTCAAACCTCGACTGGTCGTATATCGCAGCATACGAAACATCTAGTACAAAGTTACGCGCGAGACTTGGGATACATCTTTGTGATGTCGTGATCGACCCGCAGCGTTGTCACGAAGTGCTAGGAAATAGGCGTGGTAGATGAAACGCCAAATTATCTTTGAAGTGATGAAGAAGTTATTTCTCAGCTACCCTAACAATAATACGGGAGTGGATTGCATGAACATTTTGTTTGCATTGTGACCAAAATAGGAGAGTCACCTGCATGGTGAAGTACGCTAAACTTTTGTAATCGTCACTTGTGGCTCCTTCCGGTGTTCCGAAGGTACGGAAATTTTCCCAGTTGCCAGAACCTGAGCACAGAAAGAAAATCACAATCTGTATTCGGTGCATGTGCCAGAGCTTTTCCAGATCAGATTCGCATTAGAATAACTGAATTCGGTAATTAAATCAAATTCCGAATTTATATCAAATCAGAGTTCCTTGCCATAAACACGAGAATGGCAATTGTCTGCACAGCAAGCTTCGCTCGTTTCGCACTATACAGTTCTCCTGTAGTATTTTCCGCAAAACCAGAAATTAGATTAGAAATATAAGTAGGGCATGGAAAATTTCACAAATTAGATAAGCACCAGATCACCGACATTTCGCTGTGATTAGTCTAATTACAATATTACAACTATCTAGTTGTCCAAGTTTGGTATATACATTTGCATCGATCGAGAGATCCCTTACTATACCTGGATACAGTGGGTTTGTTTTTCCTTGCTCACTGGACCATTTATCGCCTAATGTACAGCGGCCGTAAATATTGTTTTCGTGTACGCTCGCGACAAGAGTCCAGCCGCCGCCAGCAGATTCCATATCGCAATATACCTGTCGTTATGATTCATAGTTATGTATTGAAAGGGTACAGGAGTTCATCAAAGTTATAATCACTTCAATGGGAGATGAGGCCTCAGTTGGTTGGATCGTGTAAATCCCGGACGAAATGGTGCGTTTCGATTGTCGTAGATCTTGACACGATTCAGCTGGCTTCTGCCTTGAGCCGCTGTCGCCAAACGCTGTATAAGAGAACGAGCTGTTATAACATAACATTGTACTATGTTTAGCAAGAAACAGAGAAGCTGGTTTACAATTTGCGATACATATAGAAAACCTGGTCCATTAGTCGAATCCCCTTGACGGTGGCGACGTCATATTTGGTGATACGATTGTTGATATGCCATATTAGGGTAACCATATTTGTGAGGTTGAAATTCCGGACACTCTTTAGCGCCAACTAGCGGACTTTATTATGAGGTCGGGTAAGTTGTCTGTCAATATGACGCTACATTAGCAAAGCTTTGCATATCGACCAGAGGTGGTCGCGATCCAATCCGGGGTTGTGTGCTGCAAGTTGTGACCAGCACCGAAATATCATTTTTTCAGCCCCCCTCTCTCCCAATTAAACACTGATCTTGGTCCACCATACGGTAGTCGATACAGCTTCTTGTGGGTGCACTATATGCGTCTGTTTTCTATGTGTATCTGGTCAATAAATTCTGTGAATGAACTCTCAATAATATGTATTCTTCCATATATTACAGGGAACGTAATTGTGCATCGTTCGTCGATATATTACTGGAAGCGTAATTGTACATCGTTAAGTCGTGTTCATGTCACACGGATAACACTATTTATGCGCCTAAATGCTGGTACGTACCAGCAGGTTGCACATTCGGTGGTTTTCAGCCTTCTATGGTTACGACTACGACTCTATTTCTAATTTTAAAATGTTCCGTGACCTAGCTCAAAATTTGATAAGCTGATTACTAAAAAATACGGTCAGCACCTTTGCCCACACATATTCACGACCTAGTTTGGAATCTGATTACGTTTAACATGTTCGCGAACCCCAAAATAAAGGCAAACGACCCCCAGGTTTAGAACCACTATCTTTGACTAAAGCATCTAAATGGCTTTAAGCGAATCTAGGAATATATTGTTTTCTTATAATTGCGATTACAATTAGATTTATTTCAGTAAATGATGTTTTTTTTTCATTTATTTTTTTTAGTGCATTTTATTCGAGGGCGTTGGTCCCCATATTACATGCAATGTGACATGTGTAATGTGACGCAGCGTGAGGAAATATTTCAAGTAGCGTAAATCTGCCCAAAAAATATATTGCTCATGTTGATTTACGGTCAAAAATTAGATCCGATTTTCAAGCCTTCAAAATTTCGGACATTTAGGCATATTTTAAAATACATTTCCGGGAGATTCCGGACGTATGGCAACCCTATGCCATATGCAATGTCCATTCCAAATCCTTAACTTGCTTGCTGACGATTGTCAATGACGCGTGTTAGTCGACACTATGAAATAAATTATGCAGTTGTATATTGAGGACCTCCAACAATCTATCCAGATACTAAAGAACAATGTGCAATCAGGAGAAGGTGAAATTATTTGCACTTACTGCTAGGCCTTTCTCGTATTTTTAATCTTATGGTTATATTTTTCGCTTGGAATTTGAAAATCCTACCTCTATTGCCGAACGACACAAATGGTCGCCATATTGAATAAGCACATTCTAATGTTCTAACCGTTGGTGGCACGAGTGAAATCACATATAGCGCTCGTGGGGTTTGGTGATGCGTCCCAAGGTGCCGAAAACCATCGCTCTATGCTCTTCCGTACGGCAAGTCTTACTGATATAGTCCATGTCATGAAATCAGTAAATAGTGCGCATTTTCCAATGTAAAAAAGTGGGTACTCACGATAACTTATGATAGCATGGTGGTTGGTCGGTTATCGAGCGACATTGTCGCATATGTTAGCTGTCTGGTTTCAAAAACTGACAGTGTATTCAATTTACATATCATAACTACAAAGGCTGGGAGCAATACTGTATGTTGTAATCAAAGCATACTTCTGCCAGGTTCTCCTTTAGGTCCCGCCGATCCTGGCCCTCCTCGCGGCCCCTGTTATTCAAGAACAATGCTTCAAGAAAGCTTCACACATAGACCCATATTTTTGACGACTTACTGGAGCGCCCGGTTTTCCTGGACGACCCAAATCTCCTTTGGGCCCACGAATATTGTTGTAGAAATTGGATGTCTGTTGGAATATGAAAAGGGAGATAGTTTACTATCACGGATCGTTATTATTTTGACAGTTTCATTCGATAACTAACGTCTATCCTAAGCGATTCAGCTATTTACCTAGCCATACATGTCGAAACGTTGTTAACGTAGCCGAGCTGAAAACTTCGGTAGGCGTAGTACATGATGTGTATGTGGAATTCTCACGTAACCGCTTCATGTCAAATATCCACTAAACACTGTGGAATATTTACGAACGAAACAGGCCTGATGAATATTGGCACTTTGAAAGTTATATTTTTGAATCGTCCATGATTGGCTGCTATACGGTAATGTCCAGGCAATTTCAGTGCCTTCACTGTTTGAAATGGCCGCCAGCTTATAGGCTAATAATATAATCCCCTTATCCAAAATGAACTTACAGAAATTGCAGACCTATACTCACCGCTCCATCTCTTGTCACTACCGCAGTGTCGCTGCCGCCATCACCGCACACGCAACCACATGTGCCCATGTCCACTCCTACAGAATCCACTCCGAAGCAGCAAAGCGCCAGCAGTGCGAGACTGCTAATTATATTTCTACCATCCATTATGTTTGGTGTATCGCTTCAAATGAATTCACACATAAATATCGGTTCAGAGCCGTGGCCGGTTTGAAATCATGAAAGTTTCAGCAATACTGATACGCCACGACTCATATAACGAATAGACTATGGCGTCGCAGTCTTCAGAATTCGAGGGGACAATAGGGCCGCTTGTTTCTGCAGGTACGCTATTGCAATGAATAAGCATAGAGCAAGCATTATCCTTGTTGATTGCAGTACAATTTGCCGTCTAAAATCGAGGGTATTCGTAATGTTGAATTTGTATAGGACTATTTGACATTGATCTTAAAATTTAAGTGGGAATAGCAATTGTCATATGAGAGTAAATTTCAGTCTGAATTCGTTAGAACCTACCCTTACTTTACCACAATAACACGCTTCATATCTATACAATAATATTACTTCGGAGATAACCGAGTGCTTCAATCTATTCGCTACAACATTTGATAACGATCTACGCGTATGTAAGATACATTTAAACGTTTTTTAAGCTCCGGTCTCCTACATTTTTGGTATGAGCCAATTTCCTATTTGCCGAGCAGAACATCATCCCGCAACCTACCGACTTAGCGTTGATGCGTCATTTCGAATAAGGGAGAGATGATACGGAATAAAAGTTAGTTTTTACTTTATGCTCCCCAATCCCATTACCCAGTTACTAAACGCTATATCAGAGCAATCCTGCATTACTTCGATAATTGCATCCCCATTTCCATGGATTGAATATACACCTATATGGCTATCCTCTTCTAAGGGGATCGCTGAAAATTATTTGACCGTAACACTGCGAAATGCTCCGCAAGATACACATCTTAGTTGAAAACCTTGCATCTGACAAAGCTATTTAAAATGTCACTACACTCCATTATATATTCAATTTAGGAAATGTGTTAAGACTTGCATTGTCGCATGTAATTTGACGACCCGCGGTACAAAAATATGGGAAAATCTTTTATAGAATTCTTTTCGTAGCGTAAAGCTTTCGCAAAACTGTGAGCTAAATGTAATCCGTCCTGTCTAGTTACAATATGCCGCTAACAGCGTTTCCCTTAGTAAGAGAAAAGCGAACATCCCACGTCTTTTGTATCGACTGTCTAGTTTATTTTTACAATCTAAACTCTCTGCAAAACGCTGTAAGTTCTTCCGCAAATAACCGTTTGCTGTAGCTTTCTCTTCCAATCAATCACTGACAAAAATGTACCGCGGTGGTACCCGTCTGCGGCGTTAATAAAGAACGCCCCTTCTTGTAATTCCTGGTAAGGAACGATCGATCAGAATCTCGGACCATATTCGTTAGGAAAATATTATTGGCGTGTCGACTTGCATGAGATTTATACGTTAACCGTGGTATCGTCATTTGCGTAAAGCTACCGAAAACACACTTAACCTACTTTCGGAAAACATCTCCCTTCGATAAAAACAAGCCAGTTCTAAGAAATGTGGCCTTTCACTAGGCGATTCATAATCGTGCGAACGTATTTGCCGTCCACGGTGAAAGTGCATTTTGCCGCTTGAATTTGATGTAGTATATTTTAAGAAGGGATAAAGAGATAAAACTTTATAAGATACACGCATTACGGATATTATTGAAACAGCTATAAAGCAATATGATGCATTCGAGATGGGTTTATTTGTAATCACATAATTGTGTAAAGTCGTGCGGGTGGCGATGGCGTATTTTCGCGAACCACTCCTTCCAAGTTCGGTACCACTGTAGAGTAAGTCAGTAGTTCTCAACCCACTGTCCTCCGACAGGTGCCGGTCCGACAAATACATTTCAAATTTGTTTTCTCAACTGCAAATTGTAAGAGGTTTAAAACTTGCCCATCAGGTATAGAAATAAAACACTAAATTTATGAATTTAGAACGCTTTCTGACGAGATATATCGTTCACGCTCTACTTGCAACCTATCCCATGTCATAATAATGGTTTAATGCTGTTCCAGATTGTTTAAACGTAGCCTACAACTCGTTTGAAATTAAAGCTAAGAAGACTTTTAAATCAAAATCTGACGAAATTCGACAGTATGATAAAATCTACCAAAAAGCGAAGTCGCATTTCTTTCCGAAAGAACCCAGCAATCACTATCGAGTCCGGTGGTTTTAACAAGGCGTTGCCTTACAGAAACGTCGATAGAACCAAATAATGCCAACAATTTGTTTTCAATCTGAGGATGACGGCGTTTTACGGGCGGAGGAGGGCGCATATGCTATAATTATAATAGCTAGTAGGCCTCTATAGTATTGATTGGCGTTAGGGTACGTTTGTATAGGTTTTAAGTTTAAGAAACACTATTTCGTTCAGAGGTTGCTGTTGTGATGCGTCTAAACGTATACTAGGTATAGGATAAATCGACCTTACGTGATGGCGGCTCACATTTGTCTTACGAAAACGGGTAATGTAGAGATGCTATCGGCGTAAAGTGTTGTTTTAGACTTACAATTCGCTCATCACAGCGCACCTGGCAGTTTCTGTATTCCGTCAATACTAATGAAGTGATTACTCACTTAGACTCGGTTCTTACTCCGCCAAGATTTTGCCTGGTTTACGTTTTACGGTTCGATGGAATTACGCTCGCACCTTCTTGCGCAAAACACAAACAACAATATGCCCTGAACGGCGAACGCGTCTGAACTGTGCAGTCGTACGACAACAAATGAAGATAAATAACTGAATTTGGAACCGAATCGGGGTTACAAATATACGTTGTTCCAATGTAACATTGCGCAACTTCTATGCCGGTTTGCGTGCTGTAATGTCGTAACTTGGCGATTGCTGGACAAGAAGTGTGGCGATGGCGAATATATAGAATCTGACCGATACCGAAAAGTAGCATCTTCACCTACAACACCGATGTTTTCTGTCGACATTCCAAATATATGGCATATTACTTACGGTACGTTTCCAAAACTTCAGGGCATTTACCTAAACAGCTTTACAGTCATTGCCATGTTTAAAAAGAGATCAAATAAAATACAAACGCTACATCTAGAAAGATGTATGCAATAACAAATATATCAATATTCCCAGTCTAGCATTCGCAGATTTTACAGTATTATTATATATTATGTAAAATTGCCATTTTTTCACCGCTATGAGCGATACCCAATGGGTATTACCCATATTTCATTAAAAGTGTGATTTCGATTAATTATGGCCGAATCGATTATTCGGTCTGGCTCTACATATAACAGCTAAATCTATCCCGTGGTGGTCATCGAGTCACTATTATCATTAATAAATCAGCAGCCATTCGAAATATCTTCATTTGTCATGCTGGATATGAGCTTGCTGCAATAATCTATTGCAGTTATCTTGGCTCGGGCGAGACCTAGATAAAATTCCAGTGTAAGAAGGAACTTAAATAATAATCAGACTTTCATGATACCCTGCAAACGTACTAAATGCCATAGGGGTGTACTTGTACAGTTACACACTACCTATACGCCTAACCACAAATGTGGGAGGTGAGAACATCCTTTTGCCCACGCTGTGCTTGTTTTATTGTGTGTGATTGCAAAAATGTAATATGAAAAGGAATCACCATTCACCATGTCCGTGCAGTTCAAAGCCAAGTTAAACCTCATAGAAATGGCTTGTTTAATTAGGAACGCAAATTACATTGTCAAAGAGGTAAATACTCTTCAACTGGTATCATGATCTGGCGTAAAATCATTCTAAGTATAAGTAATGTATTTTTAAAATCCTTCAATTGACGAATACACGCTTCTTATCATTATCCACACCGCATTGTACAGTAATAAAGGCTTGAAAAGTCACACCATTTTTAGCGAACAAAGCATCATATGAAAATATGTTTCTGCGATAGCGATATCGTCTATAGGTGGCACTCCGTTTACTATCTTTAACCATATCGTTTATGCCTGTATATATGTATGCTGTGATGCATTGTGCAATATCCAAGCATATATTATTTCTCTTGCATGCCGAGGCGGGGTATGATGTATGAACTTCATTTGCGTATGAAATCATCGCATTGATCAATTCTAACTGGATTTGTGGACCAGGGTGGGTCTATAATGTATTGGTGTGCAATGTGCACAGTACATTGAGAACGTCAGAGTTGGCTGAAAATATAACTGTCCAAATTGCGGTTTATAGTTTTTAAAATATCTTTTCAACCGCTGTTGAGACCCGGAGGAGCCACGCTGACACTGACGTAAGCGGCACAAACGTTTCAGATATACATCATTGTCCTCGGCTACAAGCTACCCCTGGCCGACTAAATATACTTAGACACATGCTGACTTCATAGTACTTCTCATCGGTTTCGTTCCCCTCTTCCACTTGTAGTAGTATTGACATGTCTTAGAGGAATTACAACTTCATCTTGTAATTGAGTAGACATGTAAGGCGTTACTTGTTCTACTTCAGTAGAAAAGCTGATCACTTCAACCACCTCTGGTTCATAGTAAAATATTATGGCAAATCAGAAACCGCCTGAAAATGTAAAGGTTAATTATATTCAGAACTGTCGAGGCGTCATGCGAAACACGAAGCCTCAAAATCATTTTTATGTCTACACATTATCCGAAGTAATGATCACTGCACACAATAGTATAAGTATACATTGGTTTTCCAGTGCATCCCTAATGTTGTTACAATACAGGGGCGGGCAACATACGGCCCGCGATGGGATTTTGACCGGCCCGTAGAGAGTTTCTACCCTGGAAGTGAAATTCTATTCTGAAAATATCGACAAAGTTATGCGTCATAGAATGAATCCAAGTTGGCCAGCCTGAGACATGTGGACATGAAACTACTTGCCCTGTTCGGATCTACATACATTTTCGACCATGAACATTAACGAGACACAGGGCTGCGTTCCAATGTAACTGATATTCACGTGCAGTCTTTATTACGGATTGCTACATACGACATGCAGTCAGACCTTAAAGAACTTGTTGACAACTTTGGCCGAGCACAGATGTCTGATTGACTTTAACAGCTACTGAACAAATTCATTGAACGCAGTTTATGGTCTCTATGCTTTGAACCTAAACTTTACATTAAATACTATTTTTCCTTGTAATTATTAGAAGATATAGTATATTTGGCCTAACAGTTAAAATGCCAACCGCCAACAGTGATTGTAAATTAAGTCAGTTATTGCAGACATAGATCAGTGGTTCCCAATCTGGGGGCGCGAAGAAGAGGTCAACTGAAAAAGATTTTCGCGCTCTGCGCGATTTACCTCCAATGCACGCGTGTATCTCTATGTATAGACCGAATTTCATATTCTTTAATTCTCTCATTTCATATTTTTCAATTCTCTCACCAACAGTCAAAACCTTCCATGCCCTCAAACAATCTGTTGAGGTTGCTAGCATCACGGTTGGATTTTACTCTTGAGCTACTCTATCGTTTCGCCGGACAGCTTTGTTGCGGTTGTTTTCATCCAAGCAGTCATCTTACAAGTCGCATAATTAGCTTTGGTTTAAAGAGAGGTCAAGCCTGTAGCACAGTGGTTCCCAACCTTTTTCGGTGGCAGGGCAAAATTTAGAATTTCAGAGTATGGTCGGGGCCGCACGAATACCAGGGCAATGAAAGGAACCCAGTATAGTCACCAAAATATGAAAATTCGCATTATTCCGATCATTCGCTTGACGCCATTGGCCATTGTGTTGCCTCGCTCCCGTTGTTCAGAACAATCAACATTTGCTGACTATTTCGGAGTAGTTTGATTGACCTGGCGAGATTTCAATTCGTATTTTTGGAATCAGTGCGACACCTCCTTTCGATAAACACCGTCATATCAAATTATTCGGACGCTTGGGTCGCGAGCTATAGGACTACCAATTATGCTGTTTTTCGCCGGCTAAGCAGTACGCATCTCGGCGTATTCAATCGTGAGTCACTTGTTGCACATCTATCCGTTAATTAGTTATCAATACCCAGGGCCGTAACAGCACCTCGTCAGCCCACCCCCCAAACGTTGCTCTTGGCCCCCTCGGGCTAGATGGCTGTTTACCGCTATTTATCATCTAAATCAGAGGTGTCAAACATACGGCCCGCGGGCCGCATCCGGCCCGCCAAACCATTTCATCCGGCCCGCGAGGTCCTTCCGAGTAAATTGAAATAAATATTGTATTATCCAGTACATTTCTAACAGACGTCCGAGATTTCTAGTAATAAACACTTTGACGTAAATAATCCCTAGAAACAGCAAATGTCGAACAGGATCATTGATCATAGGCCACATAAAAACCACCTTTCGGCAGCGTTGAGTTCTCACTGAATTAACTATCAAGAAAAAGTCGATTATATTGACACTCTGCAAGGCGAAAGCGTGCACACTCAGCTTACAGTTTTCTGGAAAAATGAACCAAATAATAGTTATTCAGAGAGGTGTAAACGACGATTCGAACCCATTGCAAGTAAAATACATAGAGAATATAAGACTTACACGAATAATATAATTGGAATATTTCAATGATCACACTGATTCATACCTTGAACCTAGAAGATCCCAGCCCTGGCCTCAAGAGCAGAGGTTCTCAACCCGCGGGCCGCAGGCGGCCCGCAGACGGTTATTTTGCGACCCGCGTCATCTTTCATTATAAAAGCAATTTCTACTGGCACGATATTGTTACATAATAATTTAGCTATTTAGCTTTCTTATTGCACCGTCTCTGTCTCGTTTGATTACTGATTCTTTGATGTATTCTGGTTTCTTGATATATGCTCGAGTGTAGACTGTTATTGTTTTGAATCGGTATTCGCCTGGACTCTGGTTCAAGACAATTCCGTTGTGTGGTCACTTTTAAAGAATGTTTCATTCACCGCGAGCGGTTTGAACAGATACAAGAACAAGGAAGGGGAAATTAAACAGCGGGAACTGGGTTTGTAAGTCTGCGTGGAACAGTTATTTTGCTTTCTCAGATATAAATTGAAAACTCGATTTGACATGTTTGTCGAAGATCAATTGTCGTAACGAAGTGTAGAAGCTTAAAATTATACCGCGACACTTTCTTCTGAAGTTAGCCTATACGTATCGCCTGGTGTTAGAAAAAACTTTGCTAGCTAAGTGTCAAGCCCACCAATCCATATTCCGAGGCATTATTAAAATTGTCGACGATGTTACAGACGCATGGTTCAAAATTGCTTGCAATATCGCTAAATCCATGTAATTTGCCACAGAAGGTGTCATTTGAATAAAACTTAAACATACTGTGCGAATATTCGCTGCTTCCATAATTTAACAGCAAGGATAACATCACCTGACAAATGTTAAAGCTACAGTTGTCTGATTGAACCGTAACTAAAACAGTTACAGCAATGTCAGTAGATCTTTCATCGCATGTTCTGAAATACGTTGTCGCGTAAACAACTTTATAGCATCAGACGAATCCGCTGACTCCACAGAGACTGCAAAGCTATTATTAGCTGAGTGATTTTTATCGGATTAGAAATGCTGGCATGGCAAACGCTGGGAGGGCCAAGCGAAAAACATCAACTTAACAAAGCTGACTCCTATCTGTACGACCATTAGTTCAGGGCTCCAGCCATGGAAGGAAAGGAGTAGAGTTGATTGATTTGTTCAGAAATGACCCGAACGCCAGACTTCTTCTCATATCACTGAGAGCTCAATGTGATAATGGCCTTTGTAACGAACAAGTTACCGTAATTATATACTTGCTCGCTCACGTGTTGAAACAGAGAGTTCGGTCCTCTGGTGGAAGGGTTTGAAGATGGATATACCAACTTGGCAACTGATGCAATACACGCTCAATGACGGGTTACTTGCGCCGCTGGAAGATAATATTCTCACAGAAAACAACAACTGAAAACTTACGAACACTGCTTTAGAATGCATAAAAAATGTACCATACGACCGTATACGACTGGTAAATAGGCTGCAGTAGCCTAGATTTACTAGTAGCCCACAAATACATGGAAATAATGTTGTGCGGCCCGCAACGTCATTTGCTGTTAAAATGCGGCCCGTTATACAAGGGAAGTTGAGAACCCCTGCTCAAGAGGAACCTGAAGGACGAGTTGGCGATGTAAAAATAATGAAAAAAAATTCCAACGCCCGCATTGACAATCTCTTGTATTCCTCACCACGAATATGTTGGGCGAACGACGCATCACGATTAAAACAAGAGGGCCATGTAAATATTCCAACTATATCGTCGTTAGAGCTACTGGTTTAGAGGTTTATATGTGTATTCAATCGGCTGATCATCGTATTTTTGCCAATTCGATGGTTTGACAATAACGGTGTGGCTCGAATAGAGCCCACATGATCCGTGATGTAATGTGTAATACTATTTTATATTGCGTTTGATAATGAAGCATCTCAGTGCAAAACAAAGGTATGGATTTGTAACATATCGGGATCATTTGACTGGTCCGGCCCGCGAGCGATCAAAACTTTTTAATCCGGCCCGCGACTCAAGTTGAGTTTGACACCCCTGATCTAAATCGAGTGTCCGTTCTAGGCAACTTCTCCCGACTAATCGCGCTAAGCGCGAAAAATTTCTATAATTCATGATTGAATCGGTCAGTATAATCGGGAATTGAAAATATATTGGTATCAATTTTTATCCTCTCTCTCCTCACGTAATCAGATTGACCGGTTGAGCAGAGTGAGTTGTGTTTGAAAAGGTAGGACCACTCAATAATAATATAACATCTTCGGGCGTATACCCGTTGGCAGGAACGAAACAGCACTTCGTCAGGCCCATCAAAACACTTAGGTCTTGAGCTCCCATAGGGTGATAAACCAACCCCCGTCCCGTTGTTCGCTTCTGCCACGAAACCAGGATAACCGTTCAGTGAGCCAGCGTGGAGCGCGAAAATTTTCGATAATTCAAAATAAAATAGGTCAATAAGATCGGGAATTGCATATATGTTGCTATCAATTACTTGTCCTCTCTGCTAACGTAATTAGATTCACTGGTAGTGGGCAACTATTTTTCTCCGCGGGCCAAATGAGATGCAGAAAATATTTTAGCGGGCCGAGTCACAAATTTTAGCTGTGTTCTCCTGTGTACTGATTTTATTTCCTAATTGAAAGCAGTGAATTACACTAAATCGTGGTCAGTAGATGTGTTGATATTGGGGAATGAGAAAGTGACGGTTAATTACCAAAAATATTATTATTTGCCGTCATATTTCGAAACAATGTTAAACATGATACATTTTGAACTCTCTTTAAACCCCTATCCGCGTTTTTCTATCAATACATTAAAATGTATTTGGAATGGCAGAAACAGCACTTCGTCACCCCCCGAAAACGTTGGTCTTTCGCCGCTAATAGAGTTATAAAGCAAACTTCTGGAGGGCGTGCCCCCCCCCTTCCCAGCCCATACCCACAGTCATCGGGATGCACGGTTTTAACACTGCGTCCGAGCGAGATTTCTTGTATACACTAATTGGTAGCGCTGGATGCTCTAATCGCGCGAAGCGCGGAATTTTTCCATGATTCAATCGGTCAATAATAATGGAAATTGCATCTATATTGCTATATCTTTTTTACAGCCCTCATCCCACGTACTCAGTTTTGCCGCTAGAGTTGAGTGCAGTGTTGTCTTCGAAATATTCGGGAGGGCCCGTCGGTATAATTACTTCGTCACATGTTGTTATTTCGTGACTTCCCGTCTGCTACGTGAAAAAATATTGAAATCGTGAAAGCGTACTAAACTAACAGGCGCACACGCTTCCAAATTGGTATTTTCTTCACTGCCAAATATTGTCTATATGGACAATTGGGCATCGTGGTTTTCGTTCATAAGGGCAGTGTTTTTTGGCCCATTTGCGTTTTCTCGCTGTCGAACTGTTTTCCCTTTACTTAGTTAATTTGATCAACAGTTCCAATTACAGTGCCTACTCGGAGTCCCGTGTTGGCCTAAACTTCATATGCCATGGCACGATAATGGCTAACGCCGAAATACCCAATTCTATAAACAATTAGTTTCTTAATCGCGCGTAACGCGAGAAAAATTTGAAATAAGCTGCATAACTTTTCAAAAAAAAAACTCTATAATTTTTGTTCATTCACGATATAATTTTGGGCCCCCTTCCAGTTGGCCCGTAATTGGGGGTTCAGGTGCAGCAGTTACGGTCCTGGGGATACTATAAAGCTTATTGTCTTGGTTGCTGGCTTCCGAGCAGTGTGCATGTGCAGCTTGGCGAAGTAGCATTGCTGTTGAGCCAAGCTTGCAGTTCTTCCGAAATTCGCCGTTCCTTGACCGATTGTATATGCCTTCGTGTTTTTGTCATAGAACCGACTTAAATTATGCTCCTTAACATGGCGACGTGCTCGGCACTAACGACTAAATAGACGGTTTTACCCCTGACTCGAGTAGACAAATATTTATTCCTCCGGACCTTCTTTGAATTTCAACTTTCGGCTTTCTTTCTTTTGACATCTTTATGCGTGATGATGACTCATAGAAATCACGGGCACTGATTGACTTGTTTTATGAATTAGGGATTTGGAAATGCGTGACGTAACAATTTGAAACACAGACCATAAAATGCGTAATGTGACAATGACAACAAAGAAGGTTTGGTGACTTCTTGTGACGGCATAATTTGCTACATTGACTTTATTTTAAGCTGCGAAATCGCGGCATGGTAATGTACAGACTTGATAGTAAACGAATTTGCGGTTAGTTTAAACATCCTATGGTTTTAGAGCACGCAGCAACATTAAAAATTTGGTTTTATATTTTGAATTTCAAGCGACCTTTCGCGGGCCGCACAGAATAGCTTCACGGGCCGCATTTGGCCCGCGGGTCGCACTTTGCCCAGACCTGTTATATGGCCTAAAACTTTATATGTCTTCGTGCGTCGTGACGCGGTAATGGCCAACGCCGATATGCCCACTTCTATAAATCTTGCGTCTTTTATCTTGGTGGAAGAGTATGCAATAAGAAGGTACTTGGAAACTTGAAATAGGATTGAGGCCTCTGAGAAGCAATACCGCTGATGTAAAGACAGAATAAGAGGTGCGCTAAGGTAGCCTACTCAAGATAGTAGTAGTACTACAGTCATCTCCCGATTAAGTACGCACCCGTTCAAGTTCGCATCCCAGATCACATTTGCTGGGTTCAACTTTTCCAAGAATTTATTTATTTCAAAAAGCAAGCACAATAACTGCATGCCAGGAAAAATTTAACGTCAACCTTACAATAGCTCACTGTTTGAAAATGTGCTAAGTCATGTGATGCAGATTTTGCATTCGTTGTTGCTTGGCTTCCAACGTCACCTGTCTCAGTTTTCGCTGAAAGCATTCAAAAGTAATTTTGAGATCACTGTATCATAAGCAACTCCTGCTTGATCTTGTAAGGCAGAAAACTGCAACTGATCCTCAATTTCAAGCACTTTGATATAAAGTAGTCCAAAGCCATGAAAAACGATGCTGTTCTCGACAGGTGCACAATCGTTGCTTGCGCTGCCAAGTCGTCAGTGTCGTCATTGTCAGTCTGCATCGTTTCCAACACATCATCATCAACATGCATAAATCCTTCTTTCAGACATAAAATGAGCTTATTAATCGATGAGGATTGGTTTGATTTGTTTGAAATAAGGTCAGAAGGTCATTTTTTAATAAGGATAATCATGTTAGTAGTGTAAGTACACGCTGGTGAGAGGTAAATAAAATAAATAAACAAAGACACCGGAAATCAGAAAAGCTGCATTTCGGAAGTCACAAACGCTGCATTTTGAGCTGCCTGGTGGTCTAAAATCTGCCTATCGGATTTCAGAAAAGCTGCATTTTGAGCTGTGTGGTACGCTAAAAGCGTCCTAAATCGTTTCGCAAAATATAATAAATGTAAGATCTGTCCCAGTAGGGTGCCAGTAATCTTCTCACGCACCACTTCAGCTAACCTCATTTCCCACGACCACGCTTGTGATTGTTGCCCTTGAATGGAAACTATCGGCGAAGCCAGATCGCATTGTTGCGCGTGTCTAGAACAATTCAGCTCTTAACTTTTTAACAATCGACGTTTCTAGTTCTAATTTAATCATATTTCCTTCAATTTTGTTCCGAAATCTTTTTTAAAAGGCATTATCTTGTTGCTCTAATCATTATCTATCCTTTAATATCACTAATATTTAGAAATTCCAACAAAAAATGTTGAGTACCGATACTGGTATTCTCACTAATCTGGCCATAGCCGCCGTTATCAAATTCGGCCTATGTCCCTTCTTCTAGTTATTTATAGGCCCTCATTCTAGTTATTTTCTTCTATTAAGAATGCTAGTTCCTTCTTAAATAACGTTTCGTCGTTTGAATTATCGAATTTTTGCATTCTTTTGGCAATTTTCTTCAATATCTTCCCGACTGTTGATTTTAGGGTCACGTTGTAATCTTTCACTTTTTCATTAATTTTGTCAAGGCCGAATATTCTCTTCATTATTTCTCTTTTGATGATACTTATTATTGTCCAATCTGTTTTGTTTACAATATATTCGTTGTAAAATATTGTATCTTTTTATTAAATTCTTTTGTTGCATCAGTTTTTTGAGTCTGCCAAATATGCTTCTCGCAAAGCGACATTTGATAAGTAGGCTATGTGCACAAGGTTTTCCTCTTTATGGCCACAGAATTTACAATCTGTTATCGTTATCCTCTGTGACCCTATGTTGAAGATGTTCATTCTGCGTATTTCTTCATCCAAGAAGTATCCCTTGGCAGCCACTCTTAGATTCGTGACTCTCTCCTCATTCGTTAGAGGATTCATATTTCTGTTTTCCGTTGTTATTTTTTTCTCGTCAATCTGTTTTCCTGATTCTAGGGTTATTTCTGGGAGGTCTGGTGCGTTCTGGATTCTTATCCTCTCACATATGTCTTTGTGCTCCACGTCTGCCCATTTTTCGTTGTTCCACTCGAGTTTATTCGCTGTATACGGAGGATGCGTTTCCACTCTTTTGTGACAGATTCGCTGTGAGGCGATGAGTTTGTATACAACTTTTTATTTATGCTCTTGAGCTTCGAGCCCAGTACATAGATGGCCTCATGGTGCCAAAACTCTTTTGGCTCTGTCAGATTCTTTATTACTTTATATTATTCAATCTGGCATTGGCCTACTTCTATATTGCTTTTTATGCATGTTATTTTTAGGTTACCCATCCGTTCTCTGGAGAGCAAATGTTTCCTCTTTATTGCTTCAATTTTCTCTGGGGCCCAGAGAAACTTGAATAGGAGTGATTGTAAGGGCGTCTTCACACTGGAGTTTCCGAACCGATTCCGAAACAGTTATCGTAACTAACACTGTTCACACTGCCTAAGATTTACCGAAATATTTACGAAAACGATTTTGTTCATACTCAGTGGTGGCCCTACTAACGGGGGGCCCTGGGCGAGACTGGCGGTGTTACAGAGTGTTTCAGCTACTAGTGCGAGCTTGCAATTCGTAGTAGGGTCGTAGCGCAGAGTGGATATATTATACTGCCCTTTTGGATCAGATGGATAGAGGCTAGAATAAACTTTTTGGTAAAGTCAATGATCGATCGCCGCCGTAAACAACGACAAAGGAAGTTGAAAAGACGGGGCCAAATCATGGCAATTGTGGGCGAGGCTGTAGAAGATGATGATGCGATGCTGGCAGCTGGATTTCTGCACAGATTGAAAGGCGTAACAAGGAGTATGCACTGTCAGCCTAAGCCCAAAAAGTATTTTTGGGAACGGGTACTGGACACGTGGCTCGTAAAGTGGAAAAGTATGGAAGTATGGAAAACACATTCCATACCATACTTCTGAAATTTCCATACCATACCATGCCCTGCCCCTGGGAGCGATTGTACCACTCACTGAATTCGCCATGGAAGACGACAGTATTCCGGAAATTAGAGAATGCAATTATCACCGTCCGCCGACAGACAGTGAACTTGACACTGACAGCGGAGCGACCACGGATACTCAGTACGTTCTACTTTTGTATACTACGTGCGTAGACATAACAATATTCTTTATCGATATGGTATAACAGTTGGCTGGCGACGATTACGATCGGAATACTGTTATTTTAAAGCTTGACCAAGGACAAATCCCCGGCCGAATACGAGCGAGCATACAATACAAGGGAAACACGCAGGTGTGTGCGCCTAGTCTATCGCGGAACGGCCCTACATATACAATACACGGTACTCATCAAATACATCTTGCGTTTAGTTGGTACCCGCAGCTCACAGGGTTAATAACGACCGCGAGCGACCGGTCCGAAGACGAGTAGTGAGCATTTACTATACGCTTATATTCATAATTGCAGCGCTTCATATGAATACGTGGATGAATACTACCATTACTGGGTGGAACAAGTCGACTGTATTTCCGGACTCAAAATAATCATTCGCAGAACTCGTAATGCGACGCCACGATGAAATCACGATCTAATATTCCGTATTCGTTCATTCGTTACTATTATTCCGTATGAAACCTATGAAATTAAAGGTGATGATCGTTCGATAGCACAATGGGATGACCAACATAATGCCGATAATAACGCCAGATCATGCGAGCATAAGTTTCATGAATGTTTGTGTTGGTATAGTTTGCATAATAGCCCAGAACGCATTCGCCGTCAATCGCTTTTCACACTAACTGCAATACATTGACATGAGCACCTTTACACAAGTGACGCGGTCGCGAAACATACGCATTGATGCGAGTAGTCATTAGACAAAAACGTGCTAGGGTTAGGGTTACCATATTTCAGCAACCCAAATTCCGGACACTCTTTAGCGCCCACTAGTGGATATCAAAATGAGTTATGACGTCACATTAGCAAAGCTTTGCTCATAGACCAGAGGTGGTCACGATCCAGTTCAAGAGTATGTGGCTGTGCGTTGCGTAGCCAGGACCGAAAGCACATGTTTTCAGCCTCCGAAATAAACAATGATTTTGAGCCCACACTATAGGGTAATCGATGCAACTTCTGAATGGGGGGTGGTGCTTGCTATATGAATCTGGTTTCTATATGCCTCTGGTCGTTAAATTATTCGAATGAATTCTGTCAATAATATTGGTCGTTCCATATATTACTATATAGATACTACTTTTCGCCAGGGCATGGTATGGTATGGAAGTATGGTTTGGATCGATATTTTGGTATGGAATATGGAACAATGCAAGTATGGTATGGAATGGAAGATTTGAATCTATGGTATGGAACGACATTTCCATACTTCCATACTTTGATGTTTTATACATTTTATCGTGAACTGTGCAAGTTTTATGAAGCGTACGTTGTTCGCTGTTCACGCAATACGATCGCTTTTGTTATGTGTGAACGTGAACCATTGGACGCTGTGTAGTAACAAATACACGCTTGTGCAAAGGTTTTAGGAGCACTTACAATGACATGATTTTGTGGTGTAATAATGATAACAGTAATGTTGATCCTATATTCTATTGAGTCTAGACACGACGTGTACTAGCATAGCCTATCATGTGACGCAATAATTGGTAATGTAGGCTACTCCAACTACCTCATTCCTTGAGTGACGACAACTTACAAGCAATCATTATGCAACGTACTAAATGCTCAATGTGATTGATAATTACATTTCTTCTGAAACATTGTCCGCACATTTATACTATTTACATACCGAGATATCTTATTGGCAGTGGTGGCTTTTGGGGTGGGCGAGGTGGGCGGTCGCCCGCCCCCCCCCCTGGTCGAAGGGCCCCCCTATTCGGATTATGCGCTTTTTTTTCAAGGATAATAACGAATAAACATGGAAATCCGTGTACCAAGCAAGAATATGATTCTGTACGGATGTGTCTATCATAGGGTTGCCATATTTTTGTGAAGCAAATTCCGGACACTCTTTAGCGCCCCTAGCGGATTTTAAAATGAGGTGTAACACATTGGCCGTCAATATGACGTCACACTAGCAAAGCATTGCCCATCGACTGTATACACTATACAGGAATGAAGTGGAACATAGGTCATGAATTGGGCCATATGTAATGTGAGCTCTGGTGATTGCTACTTGCTAGGGTTAGCAATAGATGACTCCACGGGCCGGATGAAATCATCGGGCGGGTCGTGTCTGGGCTGTCAGGATTGCGTTTGACAGCCCTGCTATACAGTTAGGTCGGTGCGGCTATCTGTTTATGTGTTTTAATCAGGTCCGCAACAACATTTCTTTCTCCCCTCCCTCCCTTCCTCCCAAAAAACACTGATCTTGGGCCCACCATAGGGTAGTCGATGTAACTTGGTGGGCACTTACTGTATGCATTTGGCTGTTATATTTTATGTATGAATTCTGTCAATAATATTGATTCTTCGATATATTAGCCTACTATAAAATGCACTAGCACAGGGGCTCTCAACCTGGGGGCGCGCCCCCCTTGGGGGGCGTGAAACATCTGAAGGGGGCGCGAAGAAGCAGTCACCTGAAAAAAATTTCGCGCTTTGCGCGATTTGCCTCCAATGCAGGCGTGTTTCTCTATATAGACGCAATTTCATATTTTTTATTCTCTCATCAACATTCATAACCGACCGCGACCATACCACCAAACAATCTGTTGGGGTTGCTAGCATCCCAGTTGGATTTTGTGATATGAAGATAAGGGGGGCGCGAAATTTCTCGCGAAATTAAAAAGGGGGGCACGTCAAAAAAAGGTTGAGAACCACTGCACTAGCAGGTTGGAAATCCGGTGATTTCCAACCTTTTATGCTCGCGACCTCATTTCCCACTAGAAAATGTTCCGTGGCAAAGCTCAAAACTTGATGAGCAGATTACTAAAAAAATTCAGCTTGCCCAAACTTGCACACGGCATAGGAAGCTGATTACGTTCAACATCATCGCGATCTCCAGATAAAGGCGGATCCCAAGACGACCCCAAGATTTGGAGCCACTGTATGTGATTGAAGCATCCAATCAGCCTTAACCAACTCTAGGAATATACCGATAGCTTATTGCGATTACAATCAGACTTATTTCAGTAAATAATGGTTATTTATATTTATTTTGATTGCATTTTTTTGCGAGGGTGGTGCCTGAAGCCCATAATAATATCCTTATACGTTGCAAACTCGCGCGTGGCGTGAAGAACGATTTTGAATAGCATAAATCTGCTTGAAAATAATATTGTTTATGTTGATTTACGAAAAACTTTTGAGCCTGCTTCAAGCCTTCAAAATTCCGGACATTTAGGCATATTTTAGAAATTCCTCCCGGACGCAAATTTTTCAGTGAAATTCCGGACATGTCCGGGAAATTCCGGACGTATGGCAACCCTAGTCTATCATCATCAAATCTCTGCATTTGTTAGAAAAGTCCCGTATCCCGATGATGATCACGTCTCTGCATGCGGTAGAATTACTTAGTCTTGATGTATAGTCTATCCTTAGACACATGCAATAAAAGACATAGCCGAATTTAGCACCTGGCCAAACCTTACCGCGGGAAAGGGGGGTCTGAGCCCCCCAGAACCAACGGTTACATACTTATAGGGGGCCCCCCGGTAAGTCTCGCCCAGCCCCCCCCCCCCGTTCGTAAGGCCACCACTGCTTATTGGTCATATTTCAAACGCTCTCGCATTAGGATTATAGATCAGGGAGTGGGATAGATATAGTTGGAAATTCTCGCCACGCTAACCCCAACCAAATACTGTACTAATAATCACGCAGATCGCTGCAGTATTGATAGTCTGCAACTGTGATATTATATGGGTGCGCCTATATTATAAATTATTGGGCGAATAGTTACTTCAAACTTGCATGTGCGTCATGCCAATGTACCGGAAATGCGATGATATTCTTATGGAGCAGGGGCGGGCAACTTTTCAAGTTGGCGGGTCGGATATAGGAAAATTAGGAACTTGGCGGGCCGGATTGCTCAATGGATAAATTATTCGCCCATATGTACAAGGAATAAATCGTATTTATTGAATGTATTTTATCGACAGCAACGTCACTTCAAAGCCATTTCTCGCCCAAAATGACAGTACAATGTGGATTTGAGAGCAGCATTGTCCACTGTCCACTGTCCACTGTCCACTGTCGTATGACTTGACTTGACTCGAGTCACTTTGCAAAAATGACTTGACTTGACTTGACTCGGAGCTTCAGAAATCTGCATTGACTTGTGACTCGGAGCAAAATTTACGAGTCAATTTCAAGTCATTAAGTAAACAGTGTCGATTAAATCAATGGATCTTTTGTATGTTCGGATTGTTCAAGATACGCCGGTGTCACTTGTGAGAGCCATCAGTCATTCACTGATTGCACGTTACACTGATCCTCCATTGTTACATCACAACTAATTTGACCGCAAACGAAACGATCACAGTTTAACGTAGCAGATTAATATAATAGCAATGTGTCTCAGTTTCTTAGACGGCTCAATGCTTACGTTGCGCATTGCTCAGTTTTGCCAACCCTCTTGTATGATTTAAATCGAACAAATATAGTCTGTGCGTTTATATTCTTACGGACGTGTAGATGGGTAGTGTAGGCTATTGTACCAAATCAATGTGTTTCAACTTCTCGGGGCTTCGTATTCGCTTCGTATTTTGGCTGATTATAACTGACTGTAGCATGTAACTGTACAGCTACTCACGCATTCTAATAGCAGTTGTACGTGTGCGTGGGCGATGCAATGTTGTTTGTTTTATTAACTCATATATAATTGGCGCTTTTCAACTCGGGGTTATTTGCGCCCACACAGTAAATTTCATAAACGCATAATGTCATGTCTTCATGGACTTGAGTCCTTTTTCTGCTCATTTGCTGCCTCCTTTCGTGAGTTCGGCTCTCTCTTTGTCTGGGCTTTTTCAATGCGCTGTATTACAGCGGGATCGGCGATGAGGAGCCCAGATAAACCTCCGACACATAGAAACATGGCAGAGCCGAGACTCGAACCATCAACCATCGATGTCGTGACTACAGTGTTTAACCAACTGCGCCACTCGCTTCCCCGGCGATGCAATGTCTTTTGGCATGTTTATTTAACTTTATATTCGTTATTTGACTCAAGATAGATGACCAATTCATCTGTCTTTCACACACTTAGCAAAATGTGATGGCTTTGAATCATCACACTCATACTTCGAAATTCAATTTGACTTGACTCGTGACTTGACTTGACTCGACTTGACTCGAGTCACCTCCAAAAAACGGGTGACTTGACTTGACTCGAGTCACCTTCGAAAATCGATTGACTTGACTTGACTCGAGTCAAAATGTCCAATGACTCGAAATGACTCGTGACTCGAAGGTAGTGACTTGATCCCAACACTGCCATTGTCATACAGGCGCCGCAATGTCTGCTTCTCTCTGATCAACTAACTCACGATGCAATCCTTAATTAAGATTTCAAAGCGTTTGATGAGCCATTATATCAATTCATTAGAGTTGAGCGCGTCGTAAACGCCTAGAATGCAAGTCTTCTCGCTTCGACGAACTTACGCGTAAGCTCCACTCTCGCACGCTGCGCGGTGCGCACACCTATATTACAACATACAGTCACTGAAATTTGACGTTTAGGCAAGTAGTGGGGAATATCGGCAGACTGGGGCCGCGGGCAACATTATCATGTAAGACGGGAAACTGTCCGCGGGCCGGACAGAATCTTGTTGCTGGCCGCATCCGGCCCTCGGGCCGTATGTTGCCACTCCTCTTAATGGACGGTCCTAGGTAACAATCAGCTAACCATCTCATTTTGCTCATGGAAGTTGTAGAGTAGACGTACACGGCACCTCACCACCGTGAACTAAACCTCACCAAAACTGACTCTGTAAAACTATTACCAGGAATTAGATTCGCATCATGGCTAGTTTAAGCAATAATGACATCCGAAATATCAATAATATAGGTTCTATAAAAGGTACTATACTTATGATATTGAAGTATTTGAAAGTATGGAATACGTATCAAGTATGGTATGTAACAATGTTGGTATGGTATGGAAAATTGCAAGTATGGTATGGAGAGAGTAAGGCAAATATGGAGTATGGAAAATTCTCGTTCCATACCATACCATGCCCTGCTTTCCGCAAACATGATCAGAGTTAGCGTTCGAGCTGGTGGAGGATGATGATGAGTTCGAAAATACAGGGAGCATACTTATTGCGCATCTTTAAGTCATGTTCATGTCCTACCGATAAGATTATTTATCAGCCTTATGACGGTGCGCACCACGGAGCTTTATAAACACCCAACATCCAGTGGTTTGAAACCTTTTATGGTCGCGACTCCGTCTCCAATTTGAAAATGTTCCGTGGCCCGTGTTGACGAGCTGATTAGTAACAAAAGTCAGCACCTTTGCCCTGACTTACTCACGGGCTATTTTGGAAGCTGACTACGTTCAACATATTCGCAAACCCCAGAATAAAGGCAGACGACCCCCCCCCCCCGTTTGGAACCACTATCTTTGAATAAAGCATTTAAACGGCTTTAACGATCTCTATAGGAATATACCATTCTCCTATATGGTATGGCGTTACACTACGGGTGACCAACCTGCGGCCACAGAAGGAAATTTGTGCAGCCGTGAACACGTATTTCAATTAGTATGTGTCGGCGGCCGTTGACATGAACATTGAATTGGCGAATTTAATCCCAAATTTTTGGGAGATTTCGTTCAATCTTAAACGTTCATGTGCGCTGCGCGTGATTCAACGCGACTTCATGTTTCGACTTTATAATAACAGCGCCCATTCAACCTGAGCAGCACGGGGCCGATGTAAACCGCAACCAAAAATGATGCGGCCCATACAGAAAGACCAACTTGGAAATGTGTCACCATCACGAAAGAAAGTTGTTTTGATGGTACGTTTGGGTGTTATCGATAAATTTCCAGTATACCGCCAATCGTAATGGGAGGTAAAGAAATAGCAAAGTTACTATTACAATAGGTCCACCCGTAGACACATCATCATTTGTAACGTGACCTTAAGTTTCGAAAACACATCTTCCCTCAATTGTACCGGGCAATCTGGTCACATTAGCTGAGAAAGGATAAATGTTTGATTGTAATAAGTGCAACCGCGAATATTAATGCTAAAAGTAATTCGTGAATATTAAAATATTTCGCGCTTTGCGTGACCAAGTCGAAATTAAGCATCTATTCATGCCATGACCAATTGCGAGTTCGATGCGTAGCCTTTATAGTAAGCCGATATGAATAAATAGGTTAGTCCGGAGCCCGTCGAAACTGGACTATGGACATGGACAGTTTAAATTAGGTGTTTGGCGTCCTCTTTGTTCATTACGAACTATGTCCTGGCATGCAGCCGTATCAAATCAAAATCAAATCACCTGTTCATGTTAAACATTTTGTGGTCAAATGATGTTTAACAGTGCAACACGAAGTGATCTCTCGAGCGAAGTTTGTGCCGTGCAATACTTATAGATAATCGCCCGATCTGAACGATACGCACCCCCGTATAGTTGATACGTGCGCTTAGTCAGCGGGTCACTCGCTAGCAACACCAATCACGACAAGGCCATTACAGATACAGAGTGCCGAGCTATGCATCAGACATGGGGTGATTACTTCGTAAATGTAATCGATTACGATTAGTTCCTACCCACGCGATTACGATTACAGCAAAATCCCCCGGTAATCGATTACGATTACAACACAAAAGTAATCAGGATTTCACACGATTACCTTTATTTTGTATCCTTGTATCGACGTGTTAAAACGAAATGTTGCAACGATGTAGCCAGGGATATCTAAATATCCCTGGATGGAGAATGTAGCACAGACCTTCAAATACCTTTATTACATTTGATAAACATAAAAGTTTCAAATCGCTTATCCGTTAAGCGACATCGATCGGGGTTGACAACCCGCCCACAAACGCTAAAAAGCCGTTCCACGGGGGACGATGTTGCAGCCACCGGCAAATATAAAATGGCTAATTTCACCAACGTCGGCATCGATGCTTCATGAATATTCCAAAATTTCAAGGGATCCGAGTCGTCTGATAAGCAAGGGTCGGCTAAACACTTGCTCAGTTCTTCGTCGATCGTTGAGGCGCAAGAGGTGCAGGCGCTGTTCGAAGATCTGCAACCCATGTAACTAAATAGTTTGCATCTTTTAACCGGAACATCAGTGTCAGTGGACGTGTGCACCACTGGCTGTTGTTTGATGTCATACGAGACATTTCGCCCCTGATTAATTTATGCAGCGCAGACAAAACTCGTCTTCTTTGCACCACGCGTCTATAAAGCGCGGATCAAGTATAGCAGCCAATCGGAACACCTTCTCCTTGTCATAAGCCACGAATCGCAACTTCTGCGAATGACGAAAAGTATTTATGATACGGTTGAAGTTACTATTGTTGTAATATTTCGCATGCATCTCATCAAGCTCTGACTGCAATCCTCGAATACAGGGTATGACAAAACTTGAGGTGACTATTTTATCTCCTTGTGATTTATCAGTTGCCGTATCAAACGGACTCAAAATTTCGCATAAACAGCGGAGAAGGTTGCGTTCATGTACGGTAAGCTTATGATAAGTTTCTAAATCGTGCAGAACGTCATGGGGAACTTCTAGAACCGATTTGATCATTCTCAGTTCGGAATTCCATCTCGTTGCATCTGCTGTTTGGGGCTTTTTGAAGTCTTTCAATCGTTCGGTGGCGTGCGTTGATTCACGGACGTGTGCCAGATATCTACTGTGAGAGAAATCTCATGAACTTCATTCAGTTTCTCCATCAATTTTTGATCGATTTTACTAGCCATGTCATTCAATAGCGTCCTCGAAAGGTGTTTGCGACTCGGTATTATGACTTTCGGGTCAATTGTGTGAATCATAGCTTTGAACTCTGTACCAGCTACAAAATCCACAATGCAATTAATTATTTTTATTTGACGGGGATCCGACGGGCCATATTTCTTTGAACTGTGAGCAAAAGCAATCATAGTCGTTTGTTTCGCATCAGTGACACTCGTGCGGCTATTTCGATTTTTGCAAAATCTCGTTGTGTTTTCTCACATGCATCAATTTGATATCCCGACACATTTGAGCGCGTCGAGCGAGTTCCAGTTGATCAGTTAACTGTGACCGATTCGAGAGAATACGTCATGACCTGAGGTTTTGTCGGGCGTTTTTATCGAGCGGTTGTCGCTCGACTCTGGAGCAGGAGATTCGTGATTTGTCGGGTGATGTTAGTAATATCGCTCACCGGGAAATGTTAGCTGCTAGATTATGTATCAATTGATAGGCGAATTTCAAAGAATTTGACGCGATGTATGTTTACCTATTGCAGTTCAGTGGCTACTTGCATATAGAGTTATTGCTTTATTACAGTTATTGTGCACGTTACGTTGTGGAATGTCGGAATCTGGGAAAATTCATACCCCCAAAAAAGTAAGGTACTTCTGATGTATTTACACAGTTCTCTAACATATCCGCATGTTTCTAGAAAACATGGAACAGTGCGGCTATCCGAGCCTTGCTAGGGTTGATTAACGAGCGTGGTTTCTTGGCCCAACTAGATGCCCGTCGGCAAAGAAATCGGCCGATTTTCGAAGATTTGGCCACAAGTCTAGCTGAGGCAGGACATGTATTTACATGGTTAAGTACATATCTCTTCTGAGTTTGTCAGGGAGATGAACAGTTTTATTTCGAATACAGGGAAGAGGTCAAGAACCAGTGGAAGTACCTGAAGAAGCAGTATTACAAAGTGAAGAAACAGCTAATGACATCAGGAATGGGGGCAGAAGGGCGACATTGGCCACCCTTTTCACAACTAGATGAGCTGCTTCGAACTAGGCCGAGAACTGCGGTATTTTGATTTTTTAATAAATTAGGTATTTGCGAGGTGGCTCATGCGTAACCCATTACAGGCACTAGTTACTGAAGGTCTCCAGTCGTTCCCAAGGCTAACTGTGGAAGTGGACGAGGCCAGTCTTACGGACTCTGAAAGCACAGGTATAGTGTTTAGTATCAATCCAGAATGTGTTGACACCCACAGTACTGCGTAGCACGATTTTTGTTAGGTTGCAAAGTGTGAGTGCTTATAACCTGTTTTCAAAAATATGGTTTGTTATATCATGTGATAATCTCTGTTCAATCTGCTCGGCAGCTGCTGCTGGCCAAAGCGGAGACCCTGACGACAGCATCACCGCAAGTGACCATGAAGGTAGGCCTGTCAGTTTCATTTCTAGTCATTCATGTTATTTTATCAGCATCTTTGTAGGAGTTATTAAGATCAGAAGTATGACTTGATTAAGAATAAATTAGAAGGTAAATTATAAGATCAGTAGTGTCATAGTGTGTCAAGTATCAAGGAGGACTGAGGAAAAGTTATCGTAGTTGTATCCTCTCGTTGCGGGGATAGGCTATAGGAAAGTGTCCCACTTTCATGTAATTCAGTTAAGAAGGTTGCAGTAATCACTGTTTTGATCCCAGGGTCTTCCACAACCGTTGGCAGCAGAGGAAGATCCAGACAAAGAGCTTCGAAACATAAGAGAAAACGTATGTTTGATTTCCTGGTTTATAGAGGCGAAAAAAGCATTGCGCTCCTACTTGTAGGATCTGGAAGTTTTGAAGAGAGACTACTGAGCCTTATTGAAGAAGAGCGGAAGCTGAGGCGAGAAGAGATAAACGTTATACAGCAGGAAAGCCGGGCAGACAGAGACCTTATGTGGCAATTTATGTCTTCCATAACTCGATTGGCAGATTCAATGCAAAAATAAATTTATTATCATATTGGCAATAACATGTCAACTCAAAACTTGAGTCTGGATCAAAGACTGCAGCGTTATTGATATGCGATGTAAAATAGCAAGGAGTCAGATAATTGAGTCGATCTGGGAGATTTTTCTTCAAGTGTATGATGGCATGGCACCCTAGCCCATAGCTTAGTCGAAGAGCAATACGGAGAAGTTGTAGCGGATCGTATATGTTATTAAAATATGGCGGATTGTAAAACGTAAATATGCCATACAGTGAAGGAAAATAGAGACATTATTACTACACTTGCTTTTATACTTTAACCAGTGTTGGGATCAAGTCACTACCTCCGAGTCACGAATTATTGCACATTTTGACTCGAGTCAAGTCACGATTCAGGTCAAATTGAATTTTAGAAGTATGAGTGATGATGGAAAAGTCGTTACATTTTGCCAACTTGGCTGAAGACAAATCAGTATATCAGACAATCAATATATCTATATGCAAAAGACGTATCGCTCACACGCAAGTAGAACTGGAAGTACGTATATAGCTACATGCTACAGTCTGTTATTAATTTAGTATCAGCAAAATAGCCGATCAAATACGAAGCCTCGAGAAGTTGAAACAAATTGCAATGCTCAGTGAATGACTGGTTGCCCTCACAAGTGACATTATAGTAGTGTGAACAATCCGTATATACATCAGATAGGGTCATTTAATTGTTACTTGATGACTTGGAACTCGTAAATTCGGTCACGAGTCAATTGACATTTCCGAAGTGCCAAGTCATATCTGCAAAGTTCTGCATCCTAACGCTGACTGAACAACTGAAAGTATGATACCGCCGGGAAATTAAAGAGAAATGCAAATGCTACTTCTAAAAATCGTTCTTTTAACCAGAGAGTTACAACGGTAATCTGATAAAACAGATCTAACCCTCAACATAGTAAGAGTCCACTTCTCCAGAATAGGAAACGCTAAAGGCTGTGCTAGACGATGAGATGATTAATAGATGCGAAACCGTATAGTTTCAAACGTTATGATGGGCCATATTTACTGTGATAAAATATATCACATGGGCGACAATGCGGTGTGAACGGAACTACACAACCCGCTACTGAAATTATGTTCACCGAATCAATCCTCAAGAAGAGGAAATTCACCGAAGCTTCACAGGCCAGATCACAAGTGCGGCCGTAAGCTTCTTCTAAGTGGGAGATTTGTAGCAATGTGTTCAGTAAGCGCACGCCGGACTTCCGATGCAATAGGTGGCTGCGGAGAGGGTGACGGCAAATCATGAGCCTGGACCAGATTCGGCATCATTTGAGATGAAATGTAATTGGCACTAGACCACCCACTAATAGGGGTTTGGGATCGCTCGCAAATATTGTGCAGAACACACCATGTAGCGATGATTTGAGGAGCCAGGTCTATTCTTGCATCCAGTTTCTTCCCAATCATGCGCTAGCGTTCTTTTAACTTCCCGAAGGCATTTTCAAGTACTATGCGGACACTGCTCAGATAGGCATTGAAAGATTCTTCAGCAGGGGCCAAATTTCTCCCGGTGTAAGGTTTCTGAAGCCATGGTAATAGCGGATAAGCAGGATCTCCAAGAATCAGCAATGGAACCTCAACATTGTTTATTTGCACTGGAGCCTGACAAAATCAACACGTCATATGAAACAGATCAAGATGACAACAAGGCATGATAAATTGATACGTACCCTAGGTAACACATTCATGCTTTCGTAAAGTCGAGAGTTTGTGAAAATGAAAGCGTCATGACAACTTCCAGGCATGGTGACGTTAATATCCCAGAAACTGTAACAATTACATGTCAATCTGAAATCTCTGAACGGTCGAATTTTCAATGAATATACCAGTAATTATCATCAACTACTGCTTGTAACACAATAGACTCTCCTCTTCTATTTTGATAATCACGCTTGCCATTTACTGGAGCAGTCACTTCTATATGGCTTCCATCAATGCATCCGAAAACCTAGAAAATAGAAAATGTTTTCCCAAAAATGTGGGGATGGAATTATCAATAAGACATCTTAGGTTCACGTTCGCATTGACATTGAACCTTTCAAAAAGGTTCGCGTTCACATGAACCAGACATTTCAGGGGTTCACACCATTCTTAATACACAGTTGTAATGGTGAGAATATAGATTATTTTTCGTGGGATAGTTGAAACGCACAATATGTAGGTACCTGAGGAAAACCATACTTGACTTCAATTCTTCGCGCTATGTCCTTGTCCTCCTCATCGGATGCGGGAGTATGAAGTCCGGTAATTTGAGGCATATGGTAGTGCAGAACCTAAAATTGATATTGCAAATCATAATTTTCTAGCAATATGGTAGGCCTACTCATAAGTCTTTCACAACCTAACATAGGCAGTGGCACCTCAACATATCAAATCTAAATACAGTGATGGAGGAACTTGCACAATGCTAGACCTAGATGATAAGCTGTAATCCCACATCACAATCAGCTACATTTCGAGAGCCTAGAGAAGATTGTTGGCATAAAACTCACTAACATTTTCACAAACTTCTGCACAGTAGAAATCCCTACTCCAAACAGGTTTGCAACGGATCGGTACTCGGCGCAGGAACCTAGTTTGTAGATTGCGATAGCCACACGCATTTCCAGAGGTATTGGTGGACGAACAGATGCACTATCTGTGCGAGAAAAAAAGATTTTACCGCTTGCTCATTTGACACAACACCAGGAGAAGTGTCTTCCATATTAACTCGGCACTTATGAGCGGGCATGATGTATAATCACTGTCATGGGGAACAAATATAAACATTATGTGAATATCGGTGTGCTTAAATTTTTCTGCTATAAACTCATCAACAAATTTACGCCCCGTATTTTCAACAAAATTGTGCTCACCTGGGCTCATTTCATTCCGTACTAATTCCGTTATCTCATAAAACGTCTCCTTTTTCATGCGGAAGTTCTCAATCCAGTCATACTCAGAATATTGCGGGACAACATCGTACCAATAACTTTGCACTCTGTATATTATTTGCAAAAGAGGATATAAATTTTGCGAAAAATCCACACCAACATCATATAGCATCCTGTACCTTCTTTTTTTCCAACAGCATCGCTGTCGTGGCAGGTGGCTCGTCCTCATTGAAAGCAAGCGCTGTAAGCTCGAAGATCTCAAATTGCGTAATCTAAAGCGTCGCATCAACTGCCTTCGCCGAAACCACGCCAGCATCACATATACAGAACTTAACAAAATTATATCAAGAGGCTCCATCATATCACAAGCTCCACTGTGGTCACGCGCGTCATGTGAAAACCGAAGTTGAAAATCGCCCGACAGATCCCGCGACTTTTACTACTCAAGCGTGCGAGTACGTCATAGGCTTCGCTTCATTTGATTTTGTCGAGTGGAAGTCGAGACTCATGTGAATAGGTTTTCTGTTTGCAAAATCTCGTTGTGTTTTCTCTGTAAGAAAAGCATGCATTGAAGTTTATCATAAGTTCTCTAAATCCCCTAACACACGATTCACATTCGACGAATAAGTCGATATGCCATCCGTCACCATCAGGGACATATCCAGAGTTCACGTTGATTTACAAATGTCGTCGCTATACGTCGTAGAGACATCGTGGTGCGCGTTATTGCGTTAAAACCATTTTCTATGATATGCTGTGTCACAAAACACTGTTCAAATCCGTGTTGTCGACGTAGTTAACAATGTGTATAGGATTAACTAATTCTTCGGCGGTTACCCGTCTGAAATGTGACAGCCGCGTACCGGTACACGCCACTGAGCTATATAAACACTGGAGTGCGCAACTTACCGTGACGGCGGAGAAAATTGAAAAACAGCTCTGGCTACCTACTTGCGCACTGGTGCTTATGGTGAACTACCGGGATTCTCCGTGTTTTTACGCTTTTCGAGGGGTTTTCGTCTGGAATAAGTATGTTTTATCACAAAACTTACACAGACCATATTAATGAACTATAGTATACCCTTTCTAATAGGTATGTCAGCCTTGAATGACGCCATGGATTGCATTTGCGACTTCAGTATCCATAGGTGGATCTAAAACGGCGAAGACTCGTGTGTAACTTCAAGGGATACTGCATTGCAACGACATTCCGACGCGAATATTTCAACGATTAGCTTCTGACTACATCAAACTCAACGTGAAGCAGTCTTGAGAGGCAGTGATGCTAATCGCCTTCGGTGATGTTTGCTTGCGAGTGCAGGAACACATCAAGTCTGCTCTCGATGTCTCAAAGAAGTTATCTAAACCTAAACTGCTTCTGCCCTGTCCATGATTTTGCCACGGTCATTAAACTGTACTTGCACTATGACTATACGGTTCTATGCACCAGAAATATATCAACGAGATCATTGTGATATACGGTATTTTTATTTTAGCGATCCACATAGAAAGAGTATGGTTCAACTGGGCAATTCATAAATAGTTTTCAACGTTGCCGGAAATATGCCAGTCTTTTGTGCCACCGAAATAAAGAAGGATAATTAGTTTCTTGCAGATTGAGATGACCAAATAGGCTTGTCATTGAATACGGTACCCTGTAAAACCAAAATATCAGAAACAGAACAACAAAACTAATTCATGTAATTGCTTGAGTGTCAGGAATGCTGAACACTTGCATTTAAAACAGAACTAGCCAAGAAAGAAACATGTTGACATTGATGCTACTGAAATAATTCCTGGTGGAGTTGATATAGTTGCCGATTGTCAACATTGAAATCTTTTGGGTGAAATCTGGCTTTAGGGTTGTATCGGAAGACACACTGGGTATACGAGGTTTTAAGATTTTTATGGTAGAACTGTTAAAATATATGGAACTAGTTCTTTACGATAGTATTTTCTTTTGGCGATTTTTAGCTAGATGTATGTATGTATAATTATTAGGGCGTTTTTTTCACCTAAAAAAGGGGAAATTTTGACCTAAAAAATCAAAATTTTGACTTTTTTTGACCTAAACATACTGAATCTTGAGGTGACCAAATTTTGGCCTAACATATGCAAATTAGGTGTTTTCCCACATTATGTTAAAATTGTACCACTCGATCTTCATTTCCGGCTGGAACTGACTGTCCTAACGACGCAGTTTGGCCTGAAGAAAAAAAACGTTTTTGGCTTAGAAACAGGCAACTTTTTACATGAAAAAAACAATATTTTAACGAAATCTGGCCCTATGAAGAATTCCAGTGGTTACAATATGTATTATGGTAGAAATAATTAAAAGATGTTGTAGTACAACGAGAGATACTTTCCTACATTCTTGGGTAGAAAGTGCATGTCCTTACTAAGAAGCTTGCCAAGGACGTTTAACAGCAGCAGTTGTTGGCTGGCAACAATGAAGTTGTGCGTACACTGCTGGTAACACACCGTGTTGCTTTATTCTGACAATGTTGTCTACATCACAATTTTTCATCGTGCGCTTCTTAATGTAAGAATGATGCAATGTCCAAGAAGTCTTTCTTCAGTGAGGATATTGCGGTATGTTGACCATAACACCATGTCTACCTATTTATTTTATTTGACCGTTTACGATTCACAATGAGCAGACAATAAGCCGTTTACAACGGTAGTCCTATAAAATAGGCTACAAGCTATAAAATATCAAATGATATGTACACCGACAGTGCAGAATCTACGATACAAACGAAATGCAGATGTCGAAAAAATTTTGACTTGATGAAAAATTTTGACCTAACGCTACAATTTTGACATGTCAAAAAAACCGCCCTAATAATTATACATAAATGATTTCCGTAGAAATTCCACCCCCTATTTAAGTGAGGGTCTCGAGACGATTTCATTGGGTCTGTGACAGCTTTTCGACCAAATTGCTACTAAGCTGGTGAAAATAAATCAAAAATCGTCAGATTATATTTTCATCTGAACAAGACACACACAGATAGGAGCATGCCGAACGACCAGTTGCAGTTTCTCAAACTGGCATCCACCTTGGCCTAGTGCTCGTCTGCTCGATGTCACAGTTCCTTTCAGTGTTAGTCTCTATTCCGCGGCTCTTTCTTGCTCATTCCACTGTTTCAGAGCTCTTTCCATTCTTTGGAGCAGATCCTTTACTATTTTGAGGGCTTCCAATTTTCTCTCTTGATGTCTCTAATCCATTCGTTCTTTAGAGCATCATTGCTTCCAAGGGAAACTGAACACATACCACAGTAATAATCAGGTGTTCTTAAGCATTCCTTCAGCTGCAAACTAATGCATAATACAATCATCTGTTCATGTATCTGTAAATAGAAAATTTTTCAGTAAATAGAAAATTTTTCAAAGTGTCAAGCTGGCATCAAGCAAAATGTTAGATGAAAAATTGTCTCCCTTATAAATGCTAAAATCTCACAGATAAAAAGTAAGTGGATATCGCCGCTTACACTGTATTTCCTCATCCTCGCTATAACTCCTCACAAACTCGATACTGCCTTCAAACGTTTTGTACAGCCATAAGCTTATATAACTTATAAGCACAGCACACCTGACCGACTGATCCCCACCCCCCTCGACATTATCTTGGAATCACCTGTACATGGATGTGAAAATGCATATGGATGAAAAATTTAAAAGGATCACCCAGTGATCAGTGATATTAGTTCAGAGTTGTGAATCTTACTTCTATAGCTAACTGCTGTTCTGACATCTGAGTTATATCCTGTTTCCATCGTACTTCTTATTCTATTCCCAGAATTCCCGATGTTATAATCTGTAAGTTATAGGAATAAATGGTTTAGTATAAACGCAATATCAAAAGATGGACGGCTGATAACTAACAGTACCTGATTATTAGTCCGTTTTATGAAGGTACAATGCGTAAACCCATAAGCGCCCAGGTAAAATTTCCGACGACTAGGTAGCCAAGGAGACAAAATGGCTACGCTTCAATTGTCTCCGCTGGAGACAACATTGGGAATACGAGATGCGCACCGCTTGGTACACGCACCAACGTCAACTAGAATTGCCGCCAAGCATGCGTAAAAACATGCGTCTGTAATAACGTTCGTCAGGTCGTCTTTAAACCTATCCGATGCCATCATTCTGTAGTTTTATGTAATTCAGCAACTAAGGTTACGGGGATTGTAATTCAGCAACTAAGGTTACGGGGATACGATAAACGAATCAATCCAGCACTCTTACGATGTAATGCTAATATATAGCATTGGTCGACATACTAGTAGATATCGCGGGAGTATGAACTGAGTAATACTTGTCGGCATGATGTTTAATGTCGCCCGGTACTAAATGATGCTAACTGGTGCCCAATGCAAATTTCAAGCTCTAACTCCATGACGTGTTAGAACTGTGAAATGGGAATCGCCATTTTTCATATTATTTTCCCGTACTCCACACAAGAGTCAGCCGCAAGTATATGTGTATATATTGGACCGAACCGGCACACATTGTACTCCTACTGGGTTCAGTGACGTCACGAATTACATGTAAGATAAATATAAAGCGTGTATATGTTTACCGTCCACCTTGACATGGAGATCGCATATTGCAAGCGGTTCGAACGTAACGCCGTTTTAGGTAATAGACAGAGACTCGGATCCGGATTCGACAGATTGAACCCGCCATTTATCAATGTTTTCCAACCATATCTAATATACAAGACGGGGTTACATAGTCATATATATTTACATTGGACCGAATCGGTATCCATGTTACGCAGTATGGATGCAGTGACGTCATGACAAAAGATAATAAATATTATGCGGTATGCGCGCATCTGTATACCGAACACTAGGGCTCTTCAAAAATGACTTTTTTTCTCAAATCGTACTACTGGCTACTTGATAAAATTGTTAGGTTACCTAATTTAAGCCTACGCACAAAATTTGGTTCAATTCCAGCCAGTAACCGCTTTGCTACAGGAGAAGAAAGTTTCTATTTATTATATAAAAATAAAGAATGAAAAATTTGAAAATTTTCTGTTCACCCCGTGAAAGTGTTAGGCTGTCTATAGAAACTATGCTCACCAAATTTGGTTCAATTTCAACTAGTGGAAGCGGAGTTATTGCCGTCGAAAAATTTGGATTTGAATAAAATAGTATTTACGGTGACCGATTCTTTGTTTATTTATTATAGTTCTGCTCACCGATAGCACTGTGACCGTCGCCAAAGAAGAAGATGCGGAGCAGGCTGTCGAACTGGTGGAAGAATTTGGGAAGGCGAGCGCGCTCAAAATCAACCAGAAGAAGACTATGGCGATCAGCTTTGAGAGGAAAAGATAGAGGCGGAAACCAACAAAAATAAGGTGGGTTAAAAAGGTAAAAATCCTGAGAAACTACATAGCCCACGAGAAAGAGGAACAAGAGAAGCCGTGGACACGGGCGGTCGACGAGGCGGGAAAGCTCATGAATGACCTGGAAAAGATGAATCTCAGAAGGTTTGAAAAATTGCAAATAATAAAAACCAACATCCTACCCTTGTTTACGTACAGGGCGATAACCTCAAGGTTCCCCTTGGCACAGCGAGCCCGGCTCAAACGATATCTAATGAGATTTACCTTCCAGAGATACGAAAGCTTCGAGTATGAAAAAGTCATACAACCAAAAAACAAGGGAGCCCCGCAAACAATTTACGTATATGTTCGTTTTGTCACGTTACAAAAAAGGTGGCCAAACGGGGGAAATGGTGACGGATATTTCGTTGGTAGCTAATTCAAACTGTGAGGCTTGCGAAGCGTAAATTCATGTAAATATCTCTTCGAGGGAGTGTTAATTAGCGCGCATGTCATCCGGAAGTGACATTACGGTGATAATCATGATCCGAGTCACAGCAGCCTATGGAAGGCATGCAATATTTTTCCTGTAGACGATTCCATTTCATTCCATTGCAATTACAGTATTCAGCTCCAATTTACTGAATGCCGACTACGAAAATCCACGATCTCACGCACCGACCCAAGATCCACGGAATTACATACCGCGGCGATCATCGTTGAAATTCTGTACTTTTCCGATTTCACGCTATGTTGCTGACTGATGTAAGGCATTTTTCCCGCGCAAACAATTTTGGCGCGCAGGTTTGATGCCGCCAGACAAAGAGCGCAGTCTCACAGCCGCGGCGAGACAGCGCAGTGGTATAATCCGCGGCTGCAACACCAATGCGTGCGAGTTCGAGTCCGACCGAGGTCGACTTCCGAATTCCGATACCTAAGTGTTGGAGGTTTACCTAGGCTCCTCCTCGCCACCTCATCCGCGTCAGCGGTGTCTTATAAAAGCCTAGAGGTGGGCCGTGCTATAAGTCGGCAGTTACGGAAAAATAAGAAGAATATCGGCCTGGTGTAACTGACCATAGTAGTCGGCAAACACCATGAATACCCCAAAACAAACAAACAACGGCGGCCTGCAGCAGTTGTGTCCGTGGGTTTGGTTTTAGTTGTGTCCGTGGGTTTGGTTTTAGTTTTGTTCAGGGTTTAATCGCAGTTATTGTTGATCAAGCAAGCATTTAGCTATTAAGTAATGCCGGAAAGTGAACGGTACATGCTACAGTAGTTTATATATTCTTCGTATAAAACAGTGGTTCCCAAAGTGGGCGCCAGCGCCCCCCTGGGGGCGTTTGCGAGCGTGAAGGGGGCGCTGGCCATGAAATGGGCGATTGGGGGGCGCTGGCTAGAAAATTGGGTGGTAAGGGGGGCGCTGAGAGCAAATGCGGGCGGTGTAGGTTTAGAAGGCAACTGCTGCGTATAGTGTTGAAACGATTGATTAATAAAGCAGCTAGGTTATCAGTAAAAATGCATAATAGATTCAGTAACGGCAAATCAGGGTCGCCGTCCATCTATACAGCTGTGCCGGAAAAGTTAATTGTTACTTGCCAATGTTATTCCTGCTCATCAATAGACTAATTTGGCAGTCGGCAGCATTTCCGAAAAGCGAGGTTCATTGTGTGCTGCTGTGAGAACTACAAAGTATATTTGAGCAGTTATTGCTCACAGCTAGATGTGATGGCTTTTTAAGAGAAACTGTCTTGCGTGGATTTATTATCTGTTTAAAACGATCGTTGATTTTCCACAGCGCTGTCACCGTGACCCATGACACGGCGTTCTGATTGCGAGAAACGAGATGACTCATACCTGACGGTTGTATTTCTTAAAATTTAAGGGTGGAATATATTCGTTCTTAGTAAAGATGAAACCTGATAAAGGTGAACATGGCACTGCTTTGAGCTACCGTTCCAGCTCGAATGCCTGATTTGATGGAGAAACATGAATCAATCATCTCCCAAAATTATATGAGGATGGTGATTTGGTTCCAGGATGTATTCCAATTAGAAATTCCTCACCGGATAATCAATCCATTCTGTGTAGTTTCCAGGCATGAAATGTTTGAGCAGCTGTTTACATTGTAGTTATAGGGTTACCATACGTCTTCTTTTAAGAGGATTTGTCCTCTTTTTTGCCTTTTTTGAAAGTGTTCTTGGAGGACGTCTAAATGTCCTCTTTTTTGAGAATTTGTCCTATTTTTAAAAAAATTTGGTTAAATGTACGTGGTAATTGGACTGATATAAAGGAAATCAGCGCTCGAGTAACGGTCTGACTGGTTTTTTAAGACGTGAGCCAGAAAAAATCATTTTTTTAGTCAACCAGCCACTAACTCTGAAAAATTTACCATTTTTCCGGATTTTACATCAGTATTGTAAGTCTGAAAGTTTTGAAATAGCGTCCTTTTTTCAGATTCCCAAAATATGGTACCCCTAGTTGTTGTGTAGAATAATTTTGAGTTCAACCAAAAGTTCAATATCTCCATCCAATCAATCGTTCTGGATACACAATTGAATAAAAAATAAACACTCTCACTGGAGTCGGGTCGGCTTTTTCGTCATTGCCCTTCCCCGCTCATATTTGATAGAACATGTCTCAGCGCCGTGACCAAGTTCCTGACTTACAGCAGAAACCGACTGCCAGTAGGCCTCCATGAAGTGAACACGGGAGATTTTAGATTGATATTGTTTCTATCAAAACTCAAACCCAATATGACGAGAATGATGATAATGATACACCATCTTCATTCGTCTCATTATTAGCTGTATTAAATGCGGAACAACTTTCGTTTTATGATCAGGCGTGGTGAGGGGGGTGTCGGGGGGCGGTGGCACTTCATTCGTTGTCCAGGGGGGCGGTAGCTCAAAAAAGTTTGGGAGACACTGGTATAAAACATAGTTGGTGACTTATATGTAGACCTTGATATATACTGTCGCTCACACGAGCTGTATAGGCACAGCACTGCAGGCCGCAGGGAAGGTGAGCTGCTTGTGTCGTTTTGTATTTGCATAGTATTAGAAGGCCCGTACATTGTTTCAAAACTTCTTTGCAAACCATAGTCTTTTCGACATAACAGATTGTCAATAATTTCTAGTATTTCACACTCAAGTTTTATTAAGATAGCTTGATTATTTGAATTGTGGGTCAAGATAGCTTGGTTATTTGAATTGTGTGTCTATGAAAGCGCATTCGGTTTTTTGCAAGTACGGAGCAATATCTGTTAAAATCACAGCCAAAGGCATTTTCACTCCAAGAAGTATTTTGAACTTTGAATCTTGGCCTGATTATATAATCTACCGGTACCAGTCAGCTTTTAGGGGCGCAGCTGTTACTCTCTCTGTTACAGCCTAAGTGAGTAAAGACTGAAGAGGGAATTTCGCGCAATGATGTATCGAGACTGATTGAATAAGGCTAGAGAGCTAGTTGTCATTGTGAATAACTTGATCTTCTAGTGTGGTGGTTTAAAACCTTTGAGTCTTTGCGAACCCGTTTTGGACCGTCACGGACCCCCCTAAAGTTTTTGTTCATAATTATATATATTTTCAGGTTTCCTAAATCATGAGTTCTATATTATTACCTGACAATGCGGTTTTGTGTGGTAGTATTTATGATAGATTGCTCTTGTGCGATTGTATCCAGCAGCTGGTTATTTCAATCTGATGCTGATAAAGTAAGTTTGTCTTATGGCTAGCTAGCTCTGAAGTTCCTCACTTCCTATTTTTTTAGACATTGTGCTGTTATTGGCCGGGGACAGTTAAATCCGCTCAGTATGCTCAGAAGAATATCCCGCCCAATGTGCAGACATGGGATAATTATGCAGTTCGCAAATAATATGAGACTGGCAAGGGATTAATAGCTTATGAAAGGGGTGGGCAAACTACGGCCCGCAACACCGTTCTGTGCGGCCCGCGAGAGTCAAAAGAAACTTTTTTTAACATTGAGAAAATGCGTACGAAAAATCGAATTAATGCAGAGACTTGATTAAACTTTTGCTTAGTATACTTCACCATTATAAATCTAAGACAGTGGTTCGCAAATCGGGTGCATCTGAAGGGGGCGTGAAGCTGAGCTAAAGTGAAAATTTTTGTCGCGCTCCGCGCGATTTACATCCACTTCATATTTCTTGCTCTGTATTTAGTCTGAATTTCATATTTCGAAATATCTCATTCACAGTCGTAACCTTGCATGTAATTAAACTATCCATCAGGTCTTCTATAGAATCCTGGTTACGTTATGTGATGAGATGATAAGGGGGTGCGAAATCTTTCACCATTATAAGGGGGGGGGGCGTGTCCTAAAAAATTCAGAACCACTGTTCTAAGGTACATACTTTCTATATTCTTTTTTATGTTTAATTTCGGGCGCGACAGCCCGATCTCAAGGCCCACGCAGTTTGGAAGGTTTCAACTGCTAAATATCACAGAAATCCTAAACGAGATTGACATTAATTCGGATCACGAGTGTGATTTCAGATTGGCCACTCCAGTTTTAATTATTACAGTGATGTGCATATAAAAACGATTCGCGCATGTTTTAGGTAGATTCGTTCTATGTATGCGTAGAATTGGGGTAGTAATATATTATATCTACACATAGTAGAAGCGTGTTTAACGCTAGCATGGTTATGATGCTGTCAGCATTGTGGGTCATGGAACTGAACCATAACTGGAATTAGTAAATTTATGAACAGATCGCTGCTCACATATTTAAATTTCAATCCTGTTCTAAGAATCGGGACAACCGACTTTCATCTCTGTAGTTTTGACAAATCGGTTATTGAGGTCGACCAGTCTATGAAATCTGACGCGTGTACGAACTGTACGATATCACCAAAGCAATGTTTTGTTCGTTTTAAATAAGCACATGTATTATCTCTCATGTCGTCACTACGCATCAAAAACCAATAGTGCGGCCCGCGAATGGATTCAGATGTTGAATGCGGCCCGCGAGCTCAAAAGTTTGCCCACCCCTGGCTTATGATATAGTGTATACAATATGTACATGCAGAGGGGGTCGAAGCATTCTTCATATAGGTAGTGTCGAAAAATGAAAACGCCGTAAATTTTTAGTTGATCACAAGCAGTAGTATTGATTTGAATACTTTAAAGAAGTAGATGGGTTGCATGACCGCAGAGGAGGTGGCTTATTTTGTAACTGTTATGTGCATTTTCGTGACACATGTAGCATGATGAATGACTCTACAAATATAGGTGCTGTTGCTGATCTGCATAGTGTCATCTACAGAGTGGAAGTACTCTGAATAGCTATCATTGATTAATTAGTGAAAGTAGGCCCGCCTTACTCAAATGCTTCAAGAAAGTACAATGTACAAGTACATGGTTGCTGACCACTTCTATATCTATACTTCGTCACCTCTGTTGCACTTTTCAGACACATACGCTGCTACACTCGCAGCGAATAAGAGAGCGGAGTCTACATCCACACTCGAGAGTTATCCGGAGACGCTAATATCGCGAAAGAGAAAAGAAAACGCATCCTGAATTTTCCTATGGGTTGGCAAATACATCCACAGGTTTGTGGTATTCTTATCAATAGTCCAGTTTCTCAGTTGAACCACCTTCAAATCCTATAAAAATTACTCACCACAGCTTGGATTTAATGAAATCTACATTTTTATCTTTATATTTTATCTTGATTTGAAATGTTTAGATGTAGATAACGAGGAAGCCAACCAACAACCTTTGCCACTTGAGCGCAAGAATACTGCTGACTTATCTGATAGTGCGGCACTGATATGGCTAGTGCGGCACTGATATGGCCTTAGCTACCTGAAAGCATCAGTGAACCAGAGAAAAATGAATTCTTCGGGAGATGCAGAAATTCTAGATAGCGATTCCTCTGGTATGCAAAAATCGTATTATTTTTGATTTTATGCTTCTATGACTCTACCTTCAGTTGTCGTATAAATAATGAATCCGTAATGTCAGTGTTATTCCAATTACTACTTCCGCAGATGATGAAGATCCTGACAATGAAGTAGCTCCTGTTGATACTACAGTTCATTCTCTGCCATCATTGTCAACTTCAAAACAACGTTCACCGAAGCACCTGCGATGTCGTCACACCCTAGTGGCGCCATAGAGCTACCACCACAGGTGCGGTCCCCAATTTCCACCAAATATATACGTCGAGGATACGTATTTTTGTTTGCGGGGAGGCCTAGACCTGACGGACATTCCGAGTATTACAGACCTGATATACATAAAGTCTGGCCTCCACTTCCTACGCAAGAATGGAGAACCTTCGGAAACGAGCTGGGAAAACCGGCTGGAAAACCAACTCTCCATAACACTCCAAAGGTACGCAAAAAATAGACTGTCTAACTCAAAAGCGCATACCTTTCAGCCCTTGCAACACTGGAAGGAAATCTGGAAAACAACGAGGAAACTGCAACTCGACCAGGATGACATCAACCGAAAGAAAGAAATGTACAAGACCACGATGAGAAAGAATCATACCAGAACCGTACAGGAGATGGAGGGCCCAAACTGGGAGAATATTCAACACTCATGCCTCAACCCACAACAACGGAAACATAACTGGGAGATAACTCTTCACCTGCTCCCTACCAGGGACCGACTATACGCAAGGTTGGCGGTACACACTTCCCATTGCACCTTTTGTCATATCCACGCACAGTCTCACATACACCTCTTTTCAGGCTGTGAGGCAACCAGTCCGGTAATAAGCTTGTTTTTAGACCTATGGGCGGAGGTTACTGGAGACGCAGAGCAACCGGTGGAACAGAGAACCATCGTGAACATGCAATTGGATACACCGACACAAGAGGGTAACAAAGCATCTATTCTGATAATAATCTCCTTGTTTCCGACTCCGGCTCCGACTCCACACATTTTCAATATACCAACTCCGACTCCTGAGTCTTAATACGTACCGACTCCGACTCCAGAGTCTTTAAACCAGGGCTGGCCAACCCGTGGCCCGCGGGCCTCATATGGCCCGCGAGAACGTATTGAGTGGCCCACAAGGTAATTTCCGAAATTAGTAACATTATCAACAATGGATTGCACAGATTGTGAACTTGCATGGCCAACCAAAAATTTGATTAGTCTGGCCGCAACACTTGAGATGTGATGACTAAAATATCAGTTCAGCGCATTGACAGATAGATCCATGAGCCAGTCTAGTCTCATTTTGGTAGATCTTCGTGTACTATAAAGCAGAATAATTTGCGATAAGATTTTTCAAAAGTAAAAATCTTTTACACGCTTCGCGCAACATGCTGTGAATCGATGTCTCTTGCTTTTAATATTGTTACCCCTTTGTGAAAATGAAAGAACGCCTAATGTAGCACATTGAGTCTAAATATATTCGCGATTACGAGACAAAGTGTCGTTCAACATATGCGACCTTGCGTTTGCGCTCGCAGAAAGACTATGACGACTATGAAACCTAGGCAGTTAGGCACACACTGATTGACGCATGTTGGTCGAAGCTTTCGATATCGATATGCCCAGACGCCGAATAGTCCACTCCTTGCAAACTGAGCCCAGCGATATACAGCAGGCCCGCACTATAGTAAAGTGACAATATTATTGACCCACGAACTTCGAAAAATTTTCGCGCTTAGCGCAGCTATAGTGGCCCGCGCAATAGTTCGTCAATCGAATGTGGCCCTTTGGCTGAAAAGGTTGGCCACCCCTGCTTTAAACGTACCGACTCCGACAGTATTACCAATTTACTTCGAAAATTATATGCCACACTGTCGGTTGAATGACTATTATCATGCAACCATTAAACATACGCAAACATGTGATTAACGGTGGCATGCAAAATTGTTTCATTGTGGCACAGCTCGAATTATCCACTATGCAATTAAAATGACGGAATGATTTGCTAACATCATTCTTTTTTCATATTTTATTAGTTTTTATGGACTCTGTAATATCCTAATATGTATGAATCATTCAAATACGACATATATCCAATCCTGCATCATAAAAATGTCGACAAAAAATCCAAGTGTAGCTCTTGCGTATGTGTATGAGTCAGCAACTATTACAGAGATTGAACTTACTAATTTTCTCATTACACACTATACTGATTACAAGCACACACACTCCTACTACTAATAGGCATTGGTCATAAATGAAATTTAGCAAGTAGTCAAATACTATAGCCTATGTCTGTCTTGTCTACATGTGCTTAGTCAAGTATTCATGGACTAGAACTTGCAGTCTTTCTTAATCATTTGTTCGACCCAAACATCTAAGCTACACTACAAATATTTTTAATTTTGTCAAGTGGGAAGCATCATTTGGTTATATTTACATCAATTTCACAATCAGCCGATGCATTCGTTCTGTCACAGTATCATGGTATAATTCCAAAAATTGCATCAATTTTGACAGCAAGGGAAAAATTCATATTGCGATTTTCTTCCTCTATGCAACGAATTGTAATTTGCAAGTAATGTCTAATTTTATCAATATCAGGGATGGCCAACTTTTTCTGCCAAAGGCACATGAGATTTAAGAACCATTACGCGGGCAACTGGAATGTTGATAACCATTTTCTTTCGTCCGATAGGAACGATGACCCGAATTAGGTAACATTGGAAACAATACTTATATTACTACGCACTAAAATTGATAATAATTTATAGTCATCATCAAATTTCGCGGTCAGGATAATCAAATTTTTGTTGGCCTTGCAATTTTACCCGATTTTATAGATAATTTCGACATTTACCTCGCAGGCCACACAAAAGCTTGTCGCAGTCTAGAATTTGGACTGCGTGCCACGGGTTGGCCTCACCTGATCTGTATGGTTATTAATAACAGTGATTGGTGGTAGCCTACATGAAAAAATATATTGAAAATCCTTTGAAAGCAATTGTTTTTATGATAGAGGAGTTGGAGTCGGAGTCGAAGTCAGGGTCATTTTCACAAAGTCCGACTCCAGTCAGTATTTCCCCCGACTCCGACTCCAGCCATTATAGTTTTCACGACTCCGACTCCATCAAGTGAAAATTAGTCAAACTGCGACTCCCACTCCACAGCCCTGATCCTAGGTCAAACTAGTACGCTTATCTGAATGTATTTCCTTTTTGGGGCATCTCTGCGGATACATGTCTAAAAACTAGTAAATGTTTTCGTGTTTACATCATAGGCCGAACTTAGTACACTAACTTGACTGCACATAATATCCTGCTCATCTTCGTGCATGCATGTTTAAAATTTAATAACGCTTCTGCATCTTTCTATTGCGATTGTAGCAATAAGTGTTCTCATGATGCAATAAACTCTTAAAAGTTGACAGCTTAACACTTTCATGGGGTGAACAGAAAATTTTCAAATTTTTTATTATTTATTTTTATATAATAAATAGAAACTTTCATCTCCTGTAGCAAAGCGGTTACTGGCTAGAATTGAACCAAATTTTGTGTGTAGGCTTAAATTAGGTAACCTAACAATTTTATCAAGTAGCCAGTACGATTTGAGAAAAAAGGTCATTTTTGAATAGCCCTACCGAACACATTCACACGCACTAGTAAGAACGCTTATTACCGCAAACTGATATTACGTAAGTCGTTATCGGCTGACATATAGAGACTCGGACTCGCGCGTATGGGAATCGCCAATTTTCCATGTTTTTACCCATACCCACGGCCGTAACAGCACTTCGCCAGCCCCCCCCCCCCAAAAGAAACTTTGGTTGGCAGTTACGGTGCTGCCCATACCCCACATAAGATACGGCCGCAAGTATATTTATATGTATGTACTGGATCGACCCGGCATAGCTCTTAATCATTATGTTGTTAGTGACGTCACGAATTAAAATCAAGATAAATATATAGCGTGTATACTGTTTATGTTTACCGTGCACCAGGGGTTCTCAACCCGCGGCCTGCCGACGTTTATTTTGCGGCCCGCGACAGCATCATTATAAACGCATTTACTATACTGGCACAGTAGTGTTGCATAATAATTTAGCTACTTAGCTTTCTTATCGTACCGTTTCTGTGTCGTTTGAATACTCATTCTTTGGTGTGTTCTGGTTTCTTGATATATGCTCGAGTTTAGATTTGTTAATTGCAATCTGCATTCCCCTGAAGCCGGTTCAAGAAAATCCCTTTGTGTAGTATAGTACACTTTTAAATAGTGTTCACCCACCGCCAATGGTTTGAACATAAATCAAGAAAAAGGAGCGGTAAATTAAACGGTGGAAACTGTGGTTGTAACACTGCGTGGAACAATGAACTTGCTTTCTCATAAAATATAAATGGAAAACCGATTTGTCATATTTGTTGTCGCCGAACAACTGTCGTAACGAATCGTAGAAGCTTCAAATGATACAACGAAAGTTTCTTCTGGATTATACATATCGTCTGATCTCGAAAAACGTTGCTGGCTAGGTGTCAAGCCCAGCAATCCATATTTCGAGGCACTGTTAAAATTGCCGACGACGTTACAGACTCATTGGAATATCGCTTACCTTAACCCAATAAATCTCCTAGAGAGTGTAATTTCAATAAAACTTTAACATACTGTGCGAATATTCGCTGGTTCCGGAACTCGACAGAATGGACACCATCACATGACAAATTTCGAAGCTACAGTTGTCTGATGCAACCGTGACCAGCAGACTGAATGTCCGTCGAACGTTTATTGCACGTTGCGGCATAGACTACATTAGCCTAGCATTGGACTCAACCACCTCGACAGACGTTGCATAGCTAATTATCCGGAATTTATCAGAGTAGACAACTAGACATATTTGCAGAGGAAATGCTGGCAAGGCAAACGTGGGGAGGAGACCAGCGAAAAACATCAACTTGATAAAGCTGACCTCTGTAACTATTTTTGGCCCCGAATCACCAGACTTCTTCTAATATCACTGAGAGCTCAAAGTGATAATGGTCACTGTAATGAAAAATTTACCGTAATGCAGCGCGGGAAGATACATATTCTTACAAAAAACATCAACTGCAAACTTACAAACGCAGTCCATTATTGCTTTAGAATGCATGAACATGTACTAAACGCACGTATACGACTGGTAAATAGGCTATATAGTAGCCTAAATTCAACAGTAGCCCACAAACACATGGTAATAATTTTCTGCGGCCCGCCGCATTTTGTGCTGTTAAAATCCGGCCCGTCGTACATGGGAAGTTGAGAACCCCTGCCGTACACCTTAAAATGGATACCGCATATTGCAGGCGGTTAGGACGTGACGCCGTTTCAGTGAATAGGCATAGACTCGGACTCGACAGTTTTGATTCCGCCACTTATCACTGTTTTTCAACTGTATCTAATATAATAGGCAAGGTTAAATAGTCATATATATACGTACTAGACCGAATCGGTCTCAATGTTCCGCAATATGTATGAATGACGTCCCAAATAATAATGATAAATATCACGCGTGGATATGTATGACGCACACATTCATCATGACGGATAGGAACGCACGCCGCAAACTGGTATTACGACATTCATTATCGGGTAACATATAGAGATTCGGACTCAGACCCGGAATCGTGCGTATGAAATGGCCATTTTTCATGGATTTTGCCCATACTCCGCATAAGAGACAGCCTCATGTATAGTTATATGTATGTATGCGACCGAACTGGCATACCTCTTACTCATAATGTATTCAGCGACGTCACTAATTAAAAATAGGATAAATATAAAGCGTGTATAAAACCCATAGTCATTTTAATGCGCGTATATGTTTAGTACATTAATATCTATACAATTGCATAGTATATTCATATTGAAATGAACCCGAATATTTTCGGCTGACACTCGTCAGGGGTAATCGTCAGCAACTAGTAGAGAAAAATAAAGAACATTTTATATCAACAATCGTATCACAAATATCTATGCGTTACAACGCTTATTGCGAACGGTTAGGCCCTAATATTATACTACGTCGCCAAAACGGCTTGATCCGGACTAGTGTGTTGCCATTCAGACATTGTGTCTGGGGTGTGTTCGGACTGTGTTGCCACTCTGCCATCCTGTCTGGGCCGTGTTCGGGCATCATGTCTGGGATGTATTAGCACTGGGTTACCGCTGTGACATCTCTTGCCTTGGATGTGTTGGTACTGCAACTGACCTTAGTTCAAACAAACTGAAGTTCAAACAAAACTGACCTTATTTCAAACAACTGGAACCAACCCCGTAGTCCTAATCAATGCTACCATCCAACGGAGTTAGTATAGTTGACCCTTGTTAAATAAATTTCTTACCGTAGCGTCCGACACTGAATCCCATGCGGGCTTAACATGGTGTTCAACATCCAGCGAATGTACACCAAGATTTACATAAGCAACACGTAATTAATGCAAAATTTGAGTGTTTGAGGCAAGCATGGCTGCATAACTGCGAAGTACGCACAAAATACTCGGGATCAATTCGCGTACTTAACCGGGAGATTTACTACGAACCTATTTGCCCACATGTAAAAAGTAAAGAAATGTTATTAGCGACCGCCTCTGATTTTGTGACATAAATAAAAAGGTATACGCGAGTCTGTAAAATATAATTTACCATGCAGATTAAAATTCGAGGACCGGCATTTTGCGTGAGGCAGGCTTTCTGCTTACCGAAGACTGCACCACAAATTACCTTAGTCCGTGGCAAGAAAGTGGCACGTCGGTTGCAGACAAGAATGTGGCCGGTTTTATTCGGAATAATATTGGGCGGCATTTCTGTGAGATGGTGAGCATGGAGAAGGAAGCGATGTCTTGGATTACAACATAGAGTAAGTCAAAGTTTTACTTTAGGGGCGAGTAACAGTGGTACTTGACCTTTACTAAACTGGGGAGTAATCTGCAAATCTTCACGGAACTCCACATTTTTCCTGGATCATAAAATGAATTGCAAAAGGAAACTTGTACGGCCGTAGACTTATAATAATATTTGCATGTGTTGGCGGCGTTGACATGCAAATTTCATTTACGAATTGACTCCCGACTCTCATCATGTCGTGTCTCCGTCTGTCCCGTATTATGTCATAGAAATATATGTGACTGAGTCGTATACTATACGCCTTGAAGAATTATATGCAGCGAAGCCATTATCTGGAGTTGCACATGAATAATATCACAAACATTTCGCTCTGCGTTGAAATTGCTGATCGGGCTAAATTGCCGTGGCGTGCGTGTCATCACAAACCCTAAGTATGAGTTGATTATGTGTCGTGGCCTCCATAGAACACCCTAGAACAGGCACTAATCTAGGACAACGTAGCTTGTTTTCTCTTAGCCGCCGCAATTCTGCAGATGTATATAAGACCGCCGAAATTCTGCAGATATACAAACCTATTTGTATATAAGACATGTCATGGAAAAATCCAGTGCATGGCAGCAGCAACATGTGCGAGGTGTGCGATACAACCATATTCAACATGCACCGTATCGTATCTGTCCTAAGTGTGGCTACGACATTTGCCTTGAATGCTACAAGACGAAGATGGCCAAGTCTCGGAAAAGTGCGTGGTCTGCCTGGTTTAGTCGAATCACGCTTATCCTGTGATTTTGTGTCTGTTATAGAACATGTCGATTAAAACGGAACACAACACACTTTACGGTGGGACCTGTGTGTCACTGTCAACCCCGACAAAAGCACATTCACTCGAATAAAGAGCCGTCGCAGATAATTCCAGGGTACGTGTCTGCAAGTCTGTTTTCAACTTTTAATGGTTTGCAGGTTGAAACGAGTGAGAATCACAACTTTGTGCTCATGGCACACAGATCGACAATTATATAATTTTATCCTGACAAACAAGATGTAGCAATTACACAATTGCATACACCTCACTCCTGTAAGACTTTTGTTCAATGTTCAAGTTACAATGGTCTTTGTAACACTCGGTCATATTTTGGTTGTCGGAAACATTTTAAGCAACGGTCACCAGATAGCTTATGAAATAAATCGGGAGGCGACTTACTAGCTCGGTACACAGCCAATCACGAATCTCTTGCAGGTTGATAGCTTTGGGCCTCTGTCTTAACAGCTCATTTGCTTTAGTTGAGTATTGACAATGCTTTTGCCTTTAATTTTCGGGTTCATACCGCGTTATGGTACATATTTTCATCTTCAGGACTTGCCTGGATGACGTCATTAAAAAAATGCACTTCATCTGCAAAGAAAGGGGATAACGTTCTCTTGTCAATGTCCGAAGACTGACTATTTTGCGGATAAATGCAGTTTTGTCGCAGGTTCTATCCACCATGAGCAGAGTTGATCACATCATACAATACTTCCAGTTCCAGTACTCTATCTGAATCGAGTATTCATTCCAATGATTTTCGATAATTCAAGATAAAATCGTTAAATAAGATCGGGAATTGCATATATATTGATATCAATTTCTTGTCCTCTCTGCTCACGTAATCAGATTTACCGGTAGAGCTGAGTGTATGGCCCGTTGATATGACTCCGTAACATGATGTTATTTCGTGACCTGTCTGCTCTATCAAAAATATAGAATCGCCCAAACGTAGGCTACTAAACTAAAAGACGCACACGATTTCAAATCGGTATTTTTTCACTGCCATATAATTTTTCCCTGCGGGATGGTATTTGTCTTGTGAGGTTCAGATTGCCAAGACAGTATTTTGTTAATATAATGAAGTTTTCGGTCAGCATAAGGGCAGTCCTTGTCAACCAAGGTTTTCTTGCTGCCGATCATTCTGGCACACTTCTTGGTGGCACATGTTACATGGTCTAAAACTGTGTGTCTTGGTGCGTCGTGGCGCGGTAATGGCCAACGCCGATATGCCCATTTCTCTAAATCTTGCGTATTTTTTCTTTGGGGGAAGAGTTCCACAAAACAAGATTTATGGCAACTTGAAATCGCGCGTAGCGCGAAAAAACTTTGAAAAAGTTGTAGTTTCAAAAAATACTCAATAATTTATGCTAATTCATGGAATAACTTTGGGCCCCCTTCGAGCTCGCCCCTCCAATTGGGGTGTTTGGGGTGCGGCAGTTACGGTCCGATATGTAGCTTCCCAATTGTAAAGAGCCAGGGATCAATATTTACGCCCTATGCGGTTGCAAATTGGGGTGAGAAACTGCACCTTTTAAGTGTCAACAAAGGAACTGCCATGCTTCCTTGCAATTTTGTATCGTTGAAGTCACATTATGTACGGAAACATTTTGTACGGACGTAGTCACAAACTGTATCCTGCTTCTGACATTGAAACATGCATTGTTTCAAGGTAGTTACATTGAAACATGCATTGTTTCAAGGTAGTCGCAAATAAATTGATGAGAGTCACCCCGTCCTGTGAATTGACGCCAACAAAAGATCAAGATAATGTTGGAATTTATTGTGGACAGTGGCGGCAGAGACTATTCATGACCTTGATTATTTCATTGAGATAGATGAAATCGGTGACATTTTGCCTCTTGTGAAGTAAAAGTTAAGGGGGCAGACTAGGCCTACCCCTCGAATTGAAAAATCAGTGAAATATAACTTGAACTATCGATCTGAAATTTGGGCACAAGGTCTATAAAAAATTGGCGAAATTTGGTGGAAGATTTTTTGATGTGTATCGAATTTTGTGATTTTTCAGACTATTTTTTCTAGGAAAAATTTTCACATCAACATTTTTTAACAAATTTGTTTCCTAATGCTCTTTGCGGATTAAAATAGATCTCATGCACGGGATAGTACTTTTTATAGCCCTACTATGGGTAACATATGAAATCATTTTTTTGAAAAAATGGTATTTTTCGATTTTATCGAATAAATACGGATGGACCCCTTCCGAGTACCCCGAAAAAAATACTATCCCGTTCAGCATCCCAAGATATGTCTATCTGCAAATTTTCAAGTTGATTGGATGATTTTTTCTGCTTCAAAAATGCTTACTAGTACTCAAACGTATGTAAAATCAAAATCTCGAGAAAAAGCCATTTTATTTTGCAACACAAAAAAGTAACAGTTATACTTTGAAAACTTCAATTTTAACATAGTTTGTACACTGAAACGGCTCAGGAGTATCTGCTTTCGTTCAGCAGTTTCAAGTTTTTTGGTTTTGATAACCATATTCATTGTTTCGCTGATCTGAGTGAGCTGATTTTCATTCTTTGAAATCCTTACATTTTTCCCTCATGATTTCACACTATTTGCTGCAGTTGCTTCGATAGTCGACAATAAAACGTGAGTGGCTAGTTCCAAAACCCGATGCCTACTTGCTTGTATGTCTTCTTTTATGCCATGCATCATAGATTGAGACTGTGATATCTATGAAGCTCTAATCAGGTCTCTCACAGTCTTCAATCCTATCATTTTATCGTCGAAAAACAGTCACCAAGTCCAAACCCCGTCTCTAAACACACACAAACCACAAGCTGCAAAGTGCCAAGCTCTGCGTATGGTTTGTTTACATCAAGCCCCGAACTACTGCCATCTCCGGCTAAGCAAATTTGCGTTGTCACCATGTTACAGTTGCATTGCGGGGAATAGGCTGGACGACTTAGTACAGGCGCTTATGGAAAAACGTCCAGTTTTAAAATATATTTGATTCGTATTGGGTTTGTAGTATTTTATACGAATGGAGCTTTGAATGAATAATCATCGTAACATTCAGGATTTGTTTCAGCCCAATATCTCGTGTTTATATCTGTGTTAACTGTGTATTTCGACATGTCGAAGACATCTCGTTTTGGTGGTAGTGTTTGTTGTGCCTATGGGTGCAGTAAAAGGCAGAAAAAGATATTCACGGAGTCATATATGAGAAGTAATAGCGATGGTAGTAGCGATGAAGAATCTTTGGTAAAGCGTCGGCATCCAAGAACATTCCACCGGTGAGTGAATGGCAGAATATGCAGGGCTGCAAGACTATCTTTGAAGAATCAGTTTCTATTTTTAATATCTCCTGACCATCACAGTCAATCAATGTCCAGATAAGCCACAGCATTAATGAATAGGCCATGTTAAAGTGTCATTATACCAGAACATTTTGTCACAAGTATATGGATGTTGGTATGATCAGAGCAAACTATATCAGCAGTCTCAGCACCATGTCAGTTCATCAGTATACCTGTAATAGCATGACCAGCCAGGTCACTGTTTGTATTCTGTATGGGCAGTTCAGCCAATAACTAGCTTAGTACTCAATCCTTGCTTAAAATTGTCGTGAAGGTTGGAGGTAGGACTAGAAGGAAAGGTATAATTGAGGGCCACACGGTTTTGTCCAGCATAGTTGAGTAATAATTCTATATTTCTGGTGCCAGATGCTCACACTAAAGTTCAAATTGCTAATTCCGTGGTCGAGCTCATTATAGCTTTGTGCGTGCGAGACGTTCGATTTGTCTCGTAAGATGTTTTTTTTTGGTTTACCTTTGGCTTTAGATTTAAAAGGTTACCTAATAGTTTATCCTTCTGGGGTAGAAAGTAACTGATATATCTAAATCAAACAAGATAATTTCACATATGTTCCTGCTACTTTTATCATCGTTCATAACAAAGAATGGTCAATTTGGTGTGCTTTGTATCATAGAATTACTTGTGAACTGATACAATGTTCTCTACAACGCAGCTTTCCTACCAATGATTCCCTGAAAGAAAGATGGATAGAATGTATTAGAAGAAAAGACTGGGAGCCAGCAAGATCGTAAGTCATCTGCTCTGATCATTTTTCAGAAAGTGATATTTACCGTGTTGGCGGGAGAATTCGTTTAAGGACGAATGCGGTGCCGACAAGATTTCTGAATTTTCCAAAATATATGAGGCCAAAGGTACGGTAGACACTAGACAGTGACTATATATTTATGAAGTTTGAGTTCCAATTACTATACCTTGATTTTAGCCCTAGTTAACATAAAATTCACAAATTTCAGGCTTCGAACAACCGACGAGTGAGACCTTCTGCAGTTCCAGATAAGAAACGGCATTATGAAGCACAAACCGCTGAACCTGAAGTAGTTCTTCACGACCACAGCTACTGTGCGCACACGTCTCCTCGAAAAGTCGTTCAACAGCAACGCCGTAGGGTGGCAGAAATTAATAAGAGGTTGGTTGCAGCCAGAATGAGAACATACCGTCTGCAAAAAAAAGTGAAAACTATGGATGAGGTCATTGCATCTCTTAAGAAGAACAATTTGATAAGCGATTCGTGTGTAGAGGTAATGTCACAAAAATTCAGTGGTCTACCAAGTGAGCTCTTGCAACGTATGAAGCTACAAGCTGGTGGAAGAGGAGTCAAATACTCTGAGGAATTGCAATCATTTGCAATGACGCTTCAGTATTATTCCACTAAGGCATACAATTTTGTGCGTCAGAATTTTCAACTTGCTCTTCCCCATCCAAGTGTGATAAGACGCTGGTATGGAAAACTTCCCGCTGAGTCTGGCTTTACTAGTATTGCCTTTTCTGCTATCAGAGGAAAAGTAGAGGCAACAGCAAATCCTGTAATATGCTCCATAATGATGGATGAAATGTCGATCCGCAAACAGGTTTTTTGGGATGGCTTCCATTAAAATATATTCTCTACTAGCACAGATTGGGCATTAATGTTATTTCATTAAGCTGGTTCTGTTACGGCGATTGACACCTTTGCCATATGTTCAATAATGAGGCTCAAGGTGATTCATTTGTTGAATTACCTTCACCCTTCCGTTGAAAAAGAAAATGACAATTCGTTACCGTTTTCCGATGTTGTTGTTGAGAAGATGGATAACAATTTTGTTACATCTGTCATCCTTTTATCATTAGGCTGCATTCAGTGTCCAATACTGTGAATATATAAACTGTGAATATATAATTTATATGATATATGCTCTTGTACACAGATGTAACTATCGCTTTATTCCATACTTGCTCCTGGCTGTTATCTTTTCCATTCAAAGGTTCTGGTCTTTCCATTCAAAGGTTCTGGAATCGACCATCGTTAAGCTGTAAAGCCAACCCTGCGTCGCCAGAGAGAATATTTACATACCCAACTCTTACTTCAAACCCACTTCAAACCCACTGAAGACACCAGCTAACCCACTGAATGCGGTGAGGCCACTTTCTTCGTATGCCGTAGAATTTTCATTATTTTAATTCTGTACTAACCGTTTTTGGTATCTTTACAGATAATAAGAAAACAAAGAAGGGAGCAAGGATGAGCAAGTCTAGCCAACACATACTTCAAACCCGTAGAAGACACCGGCTAACACACTTTCTTTACTATTTTATACGCATTTTGGTATAAAGACGTTGTCGTGACATCAAGGTATGTCGATCAATGTGTCTTCAAGTGAACAATTTCTCATATGTTAGTTCATTTATCTTGAACAGTGCCTCAAAACGACGTCATCGTCGTAGGCCCCGCAGTGGGGTGGCCTTCAATGTGACTGTGCCTGTGCTGCGTAAGAAGAGAAGAAATTCCATTAAATTGGAACTAAGATCAGAATCGGTTCGTTTATTATACCTCGTTCGCAGATATTAAGCCCTAACTTATCCCACATTTGACTTTCAGATCACCGTTGATTACGCCGAAGGCGACGTAAAGTCGATCACAATTAATTAATTTATTTCTGTTTTTATTTTTTTATGTTGTTATTTCAATAGAAAAATTCGTTTCTCATAACCGAAGCTGGTGTTTATGAAAACGAAAGTTCAGCATTTTTGTACGAGACAGTACAGCGCGGTATTTCGTGTGACGAGGCAGTACAGCGCGTTATTGCGTGTGACCACAGAAATGGTTGATCTAAAGCCAGGTTCGAGTGCTTCATCTAGTAGGGTAGGCAAGTATCGTGGGCAGAAAAACTGAGTTGAAATGTTCACATCTCCAGTTAGTTTTGAATCTAATCTAATTTCTGGTTTCATGAAAGTGCAAAACGAGCCAAGCTTCATGTACACACGTATATGGGTAGCTGTAGGTGTAATTATGATCAAATACATGTACGCCATTTAGATTGTATCTTGTGCCGTATTGATTCGATAAAATTAATATTTATTATGAACTCCCACAGTGCACAGATTGCTGTAACCAACATAGCCTCAATTTCACTGTGAATTGGGCAATTCTAGCTACATCTGAATAAGGACCCATGCATTTCTTGTTTCTCTCATTCAATGAACTCATTCAGTCACTTCTACAGAAATCACTACCCCATCGCTACACATAGCAGACATATCTTTACTTTCTCTTTTTTGGATTTATTTAAATACGCTGAACCAATAAATACGTAGAATAACCACAATGGCATTCAATTGATTTCAGCAGTGCCTTTTGATATGTCCCATGATGCTGAATTTTCTCCATCAGCAATATTCACAGCCACCACGTAGCTGGCAGTTACAGCATTCACATCAGCTCCATTGCAGTATGAAGATTTTGAATCCAGGCTAGGTAATTCTGAGGCACGCTCCGATAATAACTTCAAGCTGGCAATCGTAGATGCTTTTACTTCCTATAGATACATATATCTGAAAGATAACTGAACTGGCATTATACTGTAACGGGGCGCCATCTATGGCTAGTGATGACGTCAAGCATATTGACGAAGCGTGTTATTATTGATGAGTTCACTCTCTTGGATGTACGCCGTGCGAGGTGCACGTGCTGTTTTTACTGGTCCTGTTTCCATGCGCCTGTGCTGCGATCTGATAGCTTGAAGAATAAAGAACTTACAACAACACTGTTACAAATGGCGAGCACTCCAGTCTTCAAGAGTCAGTGAGCAGTAACAAAGTGTCATGGATTTGTTGCGTAAGGATCATGAATATATTCGTACTGAGATCAAGCGGGCTCATCGCCGGATTGACGACATGGTTGAGGCCCAGAAGAGTATTCTCGATCAAGTATTGAGTATTGTGCAAAGTTTGGGAGGTACGCCTGCGCATCATTTGCGGTTTGTTAAACCCTGTAACGAGGTTGAATCGTCGGGAATTGTTCCGAAAAAGCATGAAAATGTTGGTGCACTTGTTTTGCCTGGTCTGGCTGATCCTGTTTTGTCCGAGGTGTCTGCTAAGTTGGATGGTTCCTTAGCACATCTTGAAGATTGTGGATCTGGGATGGTGTCTGCTAAGTTGGATGATTCCTTAGCGCATCATGATGACTGTAGGCCTGTGATGGAGCCTGATGTGTCTGCTAAGTTGGATGGTTCCTTAGCACATCTTGAGGATTGTGAGCCTGTGACTGAGGCCGAAGTGGCTGCTAAGAAGTATGATTCCTTAGCGCAACTTGAGAATTGTGGGTCTGTTGTGACATGTCATAACATTGAAGTTGTCCCGAGCTTGGACTTGAAAGAGTTGACCGTTTTCGAGAAAATCTGGAACGAGTATAATGCTCCGTATGTTGTGTTGCCGACGGAAGATAAAACGTACTGCGTCCGTACTGATGTCAGCAAGTTGAATTCCCTTACTGTACAAGACGTTATCAAATGGTGCGGTGAAGATATTGAGGACCTTGCTTCGCATAACTGGGTGGATGGATCGACAGACCTGATGATGATCGACAAGATTGTTTGGAATTTCATGTTTTTATTTATTGTTTTGTCTCGATATCAGCTATTTGTTTGTCCTAGTCTTCATGATGTTGTATGTGTCTTTTTGCCTTTGATTCGGTTTTGCATTTGATGTGTTATTGGTTTTAGTTTAGAGGTAAATGTTCCTCATGTTACCTCTAAAAAATTGGAGGGGGGTATATGTAACGGGGCGCCATCTATGGCTAGTGATGACGTCATGCATATTGACGAAGCGTGTTATTATTGATGTGTTCACTCTCTTGGATGTACGCCGTGCGAGGTGCACGTGCTGTTTTTACTGGTCCTGTTTCCATGCGCCTGTGCTGCGATCTGATAGCTTGAAGAATAAAGAACTTACAACAACACTGTTACAATACATCTTTTGACAGATTGGTTATTTCTGTACACGTAAAATATGCTGGATACAACGAGTAAAGCAATCTACATCAGGAATATAACCACAAAAAAATACATACGATGACACATAGACAACCTTATTTTACCACGAACAATCGAAACCACTTATATCTTCGACATGTCGAAATACACAGATAACACAGATATAAACACGAGATATTGGGCTGAAACAAATCCTGAATGTTACGATGATTATTCATTCAAAGCTCCATTCGTATAAAATACTACAAACCCAATACGAATCAAATATATTTTAAAACTGGACGTTTTTCCATAAGCTTATGTACTAAATCGTCCAGCCTATTCCCCACAATGCAACTGTTTCTAGTGACAACGTAAATATCGCGAGTAGCGCACTCCAGTGTTTATATAGCTCAGTGGTTTACATCTGTTGTAACGCATCATTGATCAAACCATAGATCTCGCAAATAACACTAGATCGTTACGATCATGCCTTGAGACCAGACACTCCGGCTGGTTGGTTGGTGTTGCGCGGCGAGTTGATAATTAGGGTGGTGCGATGACTGGATATGATCATAAAATGTTATCTTTCATCAACCCAAGTTTTGTAATGATTGGATAAGCCTAAGTGTGTCAAATTCAACATTTTATGATCCTATCCAGTCATCGCACCCCCCTAATTATCAACTCATCGCGCAACAACAGCTAATAACCCGAGTGTCTGGTCTCAAGGCATTTTTGTTGATATTTGTACTATTAGATGTTATCTTTCATCAACCCAAGTTTTGTAATGATTGGATAAGCCTAAGTGTGTCAAATTTAACATCTAATAGTACAAATATCAACAAAAATACAATTTTTTTCCAGGGGTAGTCACCCCTTAATAATAAAACATATCAAGAATTAGGTTGCGTCCCCTTCATTGGTAGATGTCTCTGTCGACGATTCCTCTGGTGCCGCTGAATTCGGCACCTGGTAAACTCAGCACTTGGTGAACTCGGCTATCGGGAAATTTTGTAATAAAGTGTATTAACAGCTATTAATACGAATTATTAAACTAATAATAGTATTATCAAGTGATTCGTCAATCTTGTAAGGAGGTCAGGGCATGCGTAGGTCACGCAGTCACGGCGTGATTAGATCACGTGATCACGGATTGTACAAGTGCGGGAGATAACGCGACGTTGACATTTCGACCACGCGTGGTCGGATCAGTGTTAATTTGACTTGGCGAGGGACGGACGTTCCCATGAACACGAACAAAAATTTGTAAACGTCAAAATAAATTGTTTTTTTGTGCCTTTGGAAGAGACGGATATTAGGGTTGGGGAAATTGGTATGTTAGGGTTGGGGTTATGATATCCCAAGGTTTGTGTTGGGGTGCGGGACACGATATCCAACTCTAATATCCCCCCTTCGCTAATCTTGGGATACCCGAACCTACCTCCGATCCCACAACCCTAATATCCCCATTTCTCCCAACCCTAATCGTGGGATAACCTAGCCCACCTCCAATCCCCCTAACCCTAACATACCCCCAACCCTAATCTTGGGATACCCGAACCCACCTCCAATCCCCCTTTCCCCCAACCCTAATCTTGGGATACCCATTTTAATGCAAAATTCGAATGCCGAATTCACCGAGTGCCGAGTTCACCAAGTGCCGAATTCACCAAGTGCAGAGTTCACCAAGTGCCGAGTTTGTGCGGCCGAATTCACTGGTAATCATTCCTCCACTAGTGAGTGTCAGAGATGAGCATGGATTAGGATTAGGATTTGAAAAAACAGGATTTGTGAAATTTTGTCGGATTTGGATTGGATTAGGATTAGAGATTTTTTCAAGAACGGATTAGGATTGGATTTACCTATTTTCTGGGAGATCGATATGTCGTGTGGTGAATGGCGACAAACTTAACTCAGATCAGTTATTAATGTACTTATGGTTACTAAGTTATCTTGAATCAAGGGAATCGTTGATTGTGAAAGAAAATTTTCCAATTCCTCCCTTCCATAAATTAGGATTTTTTCTGAATTTTCAGTTAGAATCGGATTAGGATTGGACATGGACTTGAATATGAAAAAGTTATGGATTAGGATTTGGATGTGGATTTGAAGGTTCGGATTTGGATTGGATTAGGACATAGAGATTCCAAATCCGCTCATCTCTGGTGAGTGTGTGAAATCCGCTCATCTCTGGTGAGTGTGTGTAAGCAACCAAAGTTATGAGAACTCTACTACAGATCTAGAAACTGAAGAAGAACGAAGGGAATCTCTCAATCGATCAATTTCAGTACGTCAAGGCCCCAGGAAAAAAAGAAGACCACGACGATGCGAGATCTTTTCAATCCACCTCTCACAAAATCTGAGAAGGAACTCGAGAGTATAAGACCCTAACATACCCCCAACCCTAATCTTGGGATACCGGAACCCACCTCCAATCCCCCTTTCCCCCAACCCTAATATCTCCTTTCCCTAATCTTGGGATACCCATTTTTAATGCAAAATTTCCCGAGGGCCGAATTCACCGAGTGCCGAGTTCACCAAGTGCCGAATTCACCAAGTGCCGAGTTTGTGCGGCCGAAGTCACTGGTAATCATTCCTTCACTAGTGAGTGTGTGTAAGCAACCAAAGTTATGAGAACTCTACTACAGATCTAGAAACTGAAGAAGAACGAAGGGAATCTCTCAATCGATCAATTCCAGTACGTGAAGGCCCCAGGAAAAAAAAGAAGGCCACGACGATGCGAGATCTTTTCAATCCACCTCTCACAAAATCTGAGAAGGAACTCGAGAGTATAAGACCCTAACATACCCCCAACCCTAATCTTGGGATACCCGAACCCACCTCCAATCCCCCTTTCCCCCAACCCTAATATCTCCTTTCCCTAATCTTGGTATACCTATTTTTAATGAAAAATTTCCCGAGGGCCGAATTCACCGAGTGCCGAGTTCAGCAAGTGCCGAATTCACCAAGTGCAGAGTTCACCAAGTGCCGAGTTTGTGCGGCCGAATTCACTGGTAATCATTCCTCCACTAGTGAGTGTGTGTAAGCAACCAAAGTTATGAGAACTCTACTACAGATCTAGAAACTGAAGAAGAACGACGGGAATCTCTCAATCGATCAATTTCAGTACGTGAAGGCCCCAGGAAAAAAGAAGACCACGACGATGCGAGATCTTTTCAATCCACCTCTCACAAAATCTGAGAAGGAACTCGAGAGTATAAGATTAGAAATGCTTACACACTTCCGAGAGAAAAAAACAATGTTGCAACAAGCGTAGAATGATCAATTCCGGAGTTGGTGTATGCGAAATACAACGCAATTGGTCAATGCCATTCACGTATTCCTGATATTGGTGCCATTACTACCACTTGGTGGATGCCCATCCACTCGAGGACTTCAGAGTCACTTATATGAAGGACGCTTTGGAAAGTGTTTCTTACAGTCACTTCAATCAAAAACAAAGCCAGCCAAGCCAGAAAGCAATCCACCGGCTATGTGTGGAGATGTTGAATGCCAAGAAACCAGAGAGCAGAACCAGTCCCAAACATCCTTGGGCTCATTCTCCTTATGGAAGATGTTGGAAGTTGATAGAAAAAATAAGATGGATTAATCAATTCTAATGTATGTTAATAAATTACAGAATGTTCATTAGGGTTGTCCAAAATTTGGAAAATCTGACAAATCCCCCGTTGTAATGTCTTATTCTATAGATTATTGATAAAAAACGACACTGGGCCTAAAAGAAGCTCACAGGAAGGCCGTTAACATCTCTTACAAAGCGTTTGAAAGTAGCTGCCAAAGAATGGGCGTGCCACCGACCATCGAACGGTGAGAAGACTAGTAATCACGAAACCACGGCTCTTGATTGGCTGATCGGCTATGCTTCAATGACCACGGCAGCGGCAGCTTGCTGATTATGTGATCAAGGAGTCTGCTACCGGCGGCGATTCTGAAAGCGCATTGTATGTAGGTTGACAGTTAATGATTTAGGATTGATTCAGGGTATGTTGAGGTACGAAATACATGATGAACAAACAACAGCTGCTTCACAAAAACGTCTAAAGCATGACCGCTTTAATGTGAGGGACACCGACGTAGCCTATATGCCTTGTTTTCAACGAGGGAAAGCATAGGCGCTTATATAAGTGGCGACGGATTCCAAGTTTCAGAAAGGATCTATCATTATTGAATACAAATATAAAACTTAACAATGACACTACTTTGTCTGTGTGATCTTATTGGACTCAGGTTGTAGTACATAGTTGAAGTTTTGAAAGCTCTAATGATCGGCTGAATCAGCGGGTTATGCTTGGCACTTATCAGATGCTTACATCAAATTGTATTCACTTGCAAGTCTTGTCAAAGTCCTTAATGCTGACGCAGAAAAGGGGTGTAAAATTAAGCACATACTATGCTTGATATGATATTTCAAAGTCCTTAATAATCGTGCAGAAAAGGAGTGTAAAGGTAAGCACAGACAATGATGCATAGTGCACAGTATCCAGCATAGTTTGCATATCATATCAAGCATAGTCTGTGCTTACATTTACACCTCGTTTCTGCGGCATCATTAGGGACTTTGAAAACACTTACAAGTGAATTCAATTTGCTGTAAACATCTGATGAGTGCCAAGGTTAACTGTCTGATTCAGCCGATTCCTAGAACATTCAAAACTGCAACTTTGTACTACAACCTGAGCCCAATAAGATCACACAAATTAAATTGTCATTGTTAAGCTTTATATTTGTATTCAATAATGATATATCCTTTCTGAAACCAGGAATCCGTCGCCACTTGGATAAACGCCAATGCTCTCCCTCGTGGATCGTGGAAAACAAGGCATATAGGCTACGGCGGTGTCCTTCACATTAAAGCGGTCATGCTTTAGACGTTTTTGTGAAGCAGCTGTTGTTTGTTCATCATGTATTTCGTACCTCAACATACCCTGAATCAATCCTAAATCATTAACTGTCAACCTACATACAATGCGCTTTCAGAATCGCCGCCGGTAGCAGACTCCTTGATCACATAATCAGCAAGCTGCCGCTGCCGTGGTCATTGAAGCATAGCCGATCAGCCAATCAAGAGCCGTGGTTTCGTGATTACTAGTCTTCTCACCGTTCGATGGTCGGTGGCACGCCCATTCTTTGGCAGCTACTTTCAAACGCTTTGTAAGAGATGTTAACGGCCTTCCTGTGAGCTTCTTTTAGGCCCAGTGTCGTTTTTTATCAATAATCTATAGAATAAGACATTACAACGGGGGATTTGTCAGATTTTCCAAATTTTGGACAACCCTAATGTTCATGATGACATGCCACCCACTCCATATATAATAACCAATGGTGAGTTCTTTACATCTGTCATCTCTTGAATATGTTGTTGCACTAGTTGTCATTGATTGCCTGCCTTGCTGTGATTGACATCTCAGTGTTGGCTTTCTTGACTCTGTATCTGGGTTGGAATAAAGCTATATATAAATTATTTCTTTAAATCAGTGGTTCCCAACCGATGGAAAATTCCCCACTGGTGGGGAATTAATTGGTTTCTGGCGAGGAATAGACGCATTTATAAAACATTATATACAGGATAGTCTACACCAGTGCTCTTCAACCTTTTTCGTCGTGGTACACCCTTTTAACATTTTCTCAAAACTCGTACACCCCTGACCGTATAATACACCGATAACGCAGGAAGCCGCATCTTGATTACATATACAATACGTCCGGATTCCAGCGGGGAGTCGCCGGATTCCAGCGGGGAGTCGCCATAGCGCATGAACGACAAATACCCATATGAAATTTGACACTGGGAACTTAACACCGCGGAGAGCCCTTGTAATGTTCTGTGCCTTCACTTGGTTCTTGAGATATGCAATGCGCAAATTTTCTTATTGTAGAAGCAAAACATCCCAGCAGGCTTACAATACATAATATATGTACCGAAATCGTATAAATGTCAAGAAAAGACACTAGAACTATGGGTGTAGTCGCGCAGAGCGCGAAGATTTTGCCCCTTGAATGGATGTCATCGAAATTGCTGGTAGTTTCACATATTATTGTCAAAAATTTATTCATTTTCAGCTCACGTGATCAGATTAGCCCGTAGAGCTGATGGAGGGTGTCTTCGAAAATATTGGGTACACTATTAATGATGATGCATCTCCCGGTTCTTATTAATCACATAGTTGCATGTTGTTATTTCTTGGCCTCCCACCAGGGATTGTTTGTATTGTTATTAATAATATTTTTATTACATATCAATGACAGTGGCGATAATCGCCTGTTTAGAATTTGTGCGCCACGACAGTGCATTTCATAAAGTTAGCGAGATAGTGAAATGGTTATGCGTCCGGCTTCTCGAGCGGTAGGTCGTGGGTTCGATCCCCGGCCGATTCATACCAAAGACTCGAAAATTGGTATCCGCAGTTATCCTGCTAGGCGCTCAGTAATCACGGATAGCATGGAGGAGAAAAAAACGGGGGCGCAGACTAGATGACCTCATGGGGCCGTATCGCAACTCCGTCGTCAAAGCATCTCGATGGTGCAGGCGAAAAGAATACCATATCTCTCTCTCACTCTCTCTCTAGTGTCTTTGTATTGGGTGTGTCTTTGTATTGGGTAATGAGGACGACTTTCGCTTGCACGCGCACTTCCATTCTTCATTCTCTCTTGCTAACGTGCATCTTCTTTCAGGACTCTGCTGCTGACTTTGGAGCTCGGCTCACTCTTCTTCTAGGCTTTTCAAGACGCTACGTTAACAGGGGGTTGGCGACGAGGAGCCTAGATAAACTTCCGACACATAGAAACATGGCAGAGCCGAGACTCGAGCCAGCAACAATTGGTTGCATAATGACGGCCGCCAACACACGCTAATTTAAATATCTGTAGAAGGTCGCAAAATTGCGGCTTAATGAGGCCGTACGTCCGCAGGTAGAGCATCTCTGGGCTAGCCGAAATAAGGATGAACATTTGAGCAAGGCTACAGCGTATAGGAAATGCTAAATACGAATCAGGGCTCGAGGTTACTGGACCACCATCTAACGCAGTGGTTCGCAAACTCGACCCCCTGGCTGCAAAAGCATGTATTCTGCGCTATTCATAAGCTGGCCGCAGGAAGCACCAATTCAAAATGTCCAAGCTGTAGCGGTGGTTTCCTCGATAATCATCAGACAGATATTGCAAGCTGAACACATGCCAACTCCACCCTACTCTACTCGAAAAAGAAGTAATAAGTCCATTACCAAAGGTTAAATGATTAGAAACATTTGCTCATGACATCACATTGCACGATATTACAAATCCAGTCCATCTGTTTTGAAGCATAAACTTGCGTACTTATTGTGATAGCTATAGTCATCGTATCATCGGTTCATCAGAATGTGGATCTGGTACACCCCTGTAGACCCAATCCGAGTGGTATACCCGTTACAAATTATGGCACACCGTGGGGTGTACGAAACACCCGGCTGTGAAGCACTGCCATATTGCTCATTAACCAGTTCGTCAACCTGTACTGACGCATAAACTGCCTTTGTGGTAGCTAGCCATCGGCTCATTAGTAATTCGGATCTGGTACGCCCCTGTACACCCCATCCGAGTGGTACACCCTTTGAAAATTCTGGTACACCCTGGGGCAGGGGTTCTCAACCCGCGGGCGGCATGCGGCCCACAGACGTTTCTTTTGCGGCCCGCGACATCTTTCATTACGGAAGCAATTATTACTGGCATCGAATTGTTACATATTAATTTAGCTACTTAGCTTTCTTATCGCACTGTCTCTGTTTCGTTTGATTACTCCTTCTTTGATGTGTTCTGGTATCATGATATAGGCCTATGCTGAAGTTTAGATTGATATTGTTTTGAATCGGTATTCGGCTGCACTCTGCTTCAAGATACTCCCGCTGCGTAGAACACTTTTATAAAAAGTGTTTCACACACCGTGAATGGTTTGAGCAGAAATAGTACTATAGGAACGAGAACGTCGAAAGCTGGGTTTGTAACTCTGCGTGGAGCAATGAATTTGCTTTCCCAGATATAAATGGAAAACAGATGTGTCACATTTGTCAAAGAACAGTTGTCGTAACGAAGCGTCGAAGCTTAAAATGATACCACGCCTCTACCACGCGTGTTTGTTCTGGAGTTTCACATATCGCCTGATCTTATAGAAAAAACGATGCTAGCTTGGTGGCAAGCCCAGCAATTCATATTTCTGGCATTGTTAAAATTGGCAGCGACGTTACAGACGCATTGTTCAAAATTGCTCAGAATATCGCTAAACCAAAGAAATCTGCTAAGAAGGTGTGATTTCAATAAGACTTCAAGATACTCAGCGGATATTCGCTGTTTCCCGAACTTAGCAGCGAGGACATCATGACCTGACAAATTTCGAAGCTACAGTTGTCTGATTCAACCGTGACCAGAAGAGTAACAGCAATGCCAGTCGATCTTTTATCCCATTTCTGAACAACGTTGCTGCGTAGACTACTTTAGCCTAGCATTGGACGAATTCACCGACATGGCATAGCAAAGTATCTGGGTGCATTTTATCAGAGTAGACATATTTGCAGAGGAAATGCGGAAAACAAAAAATCTACAAAGCTGACTCCTGTAACTATTGGTACAGGGCTCCCATCAGCCATGAAAGGAAAGGAGAAGGGTGGATTGGTTTGCTCAGTCAAATTACCCCGAACACCAGACTTCTTCTCATATCACTGAGAGCTGAAAGTCATGATAATGGCCTCTGTAACGAACGAGTGGCCGTAATTTCATACTTGCTCAATGCTCACTCACGCATTGAAACAGGGAGTTCAGTTCTCTGTTGGAAGGGTTAGGGGTGCATATACCTACCTACTTGGAAACGAATGCAATGCAGGCTACATATGGGGATTTACATGCGCCGCTGGAAGATACATATTCTCACAAAAAACAGCCACTGTAAACTTACGAACACTGTCCATTAATGCCCCTGAATGCATGAAAATGTACTAAATGCCAGTATACGACTGGTAGATAGGCTATAGTAGCCTGAATTTAATAGTAGCCCGCAAATACATGATACAATTAAATAGTATATTCATATTGAAATGAACCCGAATATTTTCGGCTGACACTCGTCAGGGGTAATCGTCAGCAACTAGTAGAGAATTGGAAAGAACATTGTATATCAACAATCGTATCACAAAATATGACGTCACCAGCATGAAATTTCGACGTCATATTTTGTGATACGATTGTTGATATACAATGTTCTTTCCAATTCTCTACTAGTTGCTGACGATTACCCCTGACGAGTGTCAGCCGAAAATATTCGGGTTCATTTCAATATGAATATACTATTTAATTGTATATTGAAGTTCTGTACCTCCAAGAAGCTCTTCAAATACATGATAATAATATTCTGCGGCCCGCAGCGTCTTTATTTGTAAAAATGCGGCCCGTTGTACAAGGGAAGTTGAGAACCCCTGCCCTAGGGTGTACGAAAACCCCGGTTGAAGAGCACTGGTCTACACTACATATTTACGGAGACAAGTCAACACTACATATTTACGGAGAAACATGTGCCATTGCCGTTACAAGTCAACTGCTCTGGAATGTAGGGCCATGGTTCGAAAATTATATATTCCGTGTTATTCATAAACCCATTTTCGCGAAACAACAGCAGAATTCGGATTGATCGTGAGGCAAACGGTGGTGTTTTTTTGTATTATCTTCCGTTGAAATGTTTCTCATTTGTTGAATATCATCGGCTTTTTCTACACTGCTTTCGTTAACACTTTTCCAATAGCAAGTCCCTGCTAAACGTCTGGTCAACTGTTATGGCGGGGTATTTTCAAAGGGTATAGGACAGTCGCAACGGGTTTTTGTTATGGCCATTGTGTTGCGGATGGCCGATTGTTCTGAACAATGCCGACATTTCAGACTTGGAGGACAGATTCTAGTTGGATCAGTGCCTGATCAATACTTTAATTTATATTTTCGGAATCGGTGCAACAGTAGCTTTGGATCAAGACCAGATTCAATAATTTCTGCGCTTGGGAAGATAGCTTATGGATTGCCAGAAATCCTACAGTCGCTTACGCAAAACAATTCTCCACTCAGCCTCGGCGAAGCGGAACGAAGCTGCAAAATCGGTCGTTGCCGTTCCATGTTCAATTTCTATACTATACAATACTCGAAACTTGACCAATGAAGCATAAAGCTCACTTGCGTGCATCTTGGTATTACTGATCCTGAACTCCTGGACAACCTTAGCGGTGTTGGCATATCGGCCGTAAAGTGCCTTAGAGGAAAGTCGAGAGAGGATACGACGCCGTTCTCCTTTCCATCCGTTGTGATAATTTGTCCACGGGCCGCACAATGCCCAGTTCTGTTCTACGCCTTCTTCCGATCCTGTACACGCCCAATGGCTCTACCTACTGGTTCGTATTGTAGAATTCGAAGGAAGTTCTCAAATCTGATTCGAAGGAAGCTCTCAAATCTGATAAGAGTTATATATTGCTCTCGACATCGCATCCAAAACATGACAGCGGCTTTACGGCTCCAGCAAACATATCCCATGACTGATAACGCTCTCTACTTCTTACAATGGAATTGCAGATAGATTTATTCAAAACTAGCAGAACTCAAAACAATTCGCAACTGCTCTTAAGCAGGGCTTAGGCAATATGAGAAATCGGAAACTCAACCGGAAAGACGAACATGCTTCGGGCAAGACCACGCTCGATATCCCCACTGAATAACATGCGAAAGCATTATTGCAGTGGCGGCTCGTGACAATATCGGGTGGTGGGGCAAGGGCCGCAAGCGACTTGTTATCAATATGACGTCACAGTAGCGTTTTTCAACGTTCATGATGGCCACATGAATTTCCCGTAAACAATGATTTTTAACGTAGGTGCCGCGAGAGGTTTGCCGGTGGCGTGACTTGAAGTGCGGTAACAAATGTTTTATTCATTGTTTTTTATTCAAATGATTATTTTACAAAATGTACGCGAACTAAGAATCGTTCCCATGCCACGAATCAATCATCAGGTTATCCTTAGTAGCATGCGTTATGATTTCGTGGTAGAGATTACGCAAGCGCCGAGTAAGACTATACCAAAAATACACAGACCAACTACCTACAAAGAGCATTCGCATGACACCTTGTGGTGTTTTAATCGTTCCATGCTCAGCAATTCTGTAAAGTGCTGCAGCGCCTCCGACCCGATTTGTATATGGATTCTCGTCCCGAAAGCGAGTCAAATCGATTTGCCCTCGTCCGAAAGTGTTTGGTACCAGACATGGGGTAATCGCGATTAGTAATCGTAATCGATTACGACGATTACAGCGTTTTCAAGTAATCGTAATCGCAATCGATTACATTCGAAAAAATTACGAAGTAATCGTAATCGTAATCGACTACTTCCCATATCTAATCGATTTCTCTGTGAAAGAACGATTACTTTTTAATTTTGCAAGGACTATGACATAAACTGAACATTCGTGAACAAGGAAGAGATATTATACCAGGCTCGTGACAGCACAAACGTCTGATTTTCAAACGCCACAGCTCATTATTACGTCAGAAACAGCCTATTAGCTTTGTACCATGTACCTCATTGCGTAAGAAGTATCCGCACTAAATAGATATTCGATATACGTACGTAGTGTCATTGTAAGAACACCCGCCGTGCTGTATATCAGGTTATCAACACGTTCCACACGCCACTACCTCGCAGCAGTATAATTTATCTCCGCTCTGGCTAGTTTCAAAGAGTAACCTATGGTTGATGTTTGGTTATGCTTATGCTTAGTTAAACGCAATTTGACCGTAGCTGCTTGGCGAGCAGTAGTATGTACGTACACCGGACAAAGATTTGAAATTTTGTACTCGTCAAGTAAAACATTGCGATTTCCACAACGAAGCAGTAAAAATCAACAGCTGGTGATATATATATACATCAAAACCGAGCCGTTTTTGCCGTTTCTCGTAACGGCAGTTTGCAGTACAATATCTGTATTAAGCTAAAGGCAGAATTTTATGTTCGCTTCGTCTTATTCTCATATGACTCTACTTGAAAGGCAATAATCGTTATTTCACAATTCTTTACTCAACATTGGGACCAGCCGCCATGGCCATGGGCTTATATATGTTAGCATGGGTTGTAGCTATGGAATCATGACCAAAACAGAAAGTCGTCCCCTATAGGGTGGTAATCGCAAGTTGAAGACTGGATTTCGTCGAAAATTGCATTATATTACTATTGATTTTTAATCCTCTCTCAGCCCCCGATGGTCAGATTTACCTGTAGAGTTTGTTTGTTTGTTTGAGATAATCTTGGTGTTTGTCGACTACAACGGTCAGTTACACCAGGCCGATTTTCTGCATTTTTTATTCCATATCTGCCGACTTGCAGCACGGCCCACTTCTTGGCTTATTGTAAGACACCGCTTACGCGGATGAGGCGGCGAGGAGGCGCCTAGATAAACCTCCATCACTTAGAAAGGAATTCTGAAGTCGACCTCAGTCGGTCGGACTCGAACCCGCAACCCAATGGCGCTGCAGCCGTGGATTATACCACTGCGCTATCTCGCCACACAATTACCCACATGTAGAGCTGGGGGCATGTAATTCATCATTATAACCTCTGATATCTTGTTATAATTACTTTAGTGTATGATGTTAATTCGTGACCTCCGGTTTGTTATATAATCAAACGGTATTGTAGTGGCTCAAGCGTAGCAGACTAGAAGAAAAACTTCCGTGAGACGCACAAACAAATTGTCATGTCTTTATATCTGACTGCATGTCTAGCAACTCAAGTTGTAAATTACCATGGTCAGTGGCCACATTAACTACAATAGGACATGAAAACATTTTCATCATGGGGAAAAAGCATTCATTCCGTCAATGCGGCCGCTGAACTTAACAATCAAGTCAAATGATCCATTGGTTTGATGGTCAGATAGCGTTGTAAAACGTGTTGCAACACCACCTGCACTTAATTTAGTGTGATGATGAGCAGACTTAAATTTGAGTGACGATCCAAACGCATTTGAGTGTGAGCATACTTTTTGACGTGAGTTGAGTAACGAAATCGCAAGTAGGCTATATAGCTCGGAGCCGCGGTTGGGAATCACTGATCTAGAGAGGATTTTCAAGTTAATTAGATCACTCGAAAATACTCTATAACTTGTGTTGGTTTACGAAATACTTTTTGACTCCCCTTCGAGCTCGCTCCCCATCCTATTGGGAAATTTGGGGTGCGGCAATTATGGCCCTGGCAATAATGCAAATCAGTGGGCGCGATAAATTGAACTCTATAAAAATGGGCAATGGGTACATTATGACGTAACATGCAAATGACGCATCTCTTTTAAAAGGAGTTTGTTATCTCATTAGGCCTCTTCAGCGCAATCCATATATTGTCTTCTAACATAGCTTCCAAGATGCAAAATAAATGTAATCGAGAGTAATCGTGATTACATTTCCAATGTAATCGTAATCGTAATCGACTACTTACTGATTTTGCTGTAATCGTAATCGTAATCGTAATCGCGTCATTCAGAAGTAATCGTAATCGCAATCGATTACAATCATGAAGTAATCACCCCATGTCTGTTTGGTACACGATAGGGCTGTTCAAAAATAACTTTTTTTCCTGAATCTTGCTGGTTACTTGATTAAATCGTTAGGTTGCCTTAAAAAACGACGCATACCAAATTTGAATTCATTCCGACAAATATTCGCTGGTTACGTAGAGTTTGAAAATTTTGGATTTGCCCAGAAACGCAAAAAAAATTTTTTTTCAAATTTTTCTGACAACCCCATGAAATTGTTGGGCTGTCTTCAAAAACTATGCAAAACAAATTTGACTCAATTCCAAGCCGTAGAAGCGGAGGTATTTCAGTTTTTATTCGATAATTCTGGGATTATCCTTGATTGGTGGATAATCCAAGAATTATCACCGAAAAACTGGAATAACTCCGCTTCTACGGCTTGGAATTGAGTCAAATTTGTTTTGCATAGTTTTTGAAGACAGCCCAACAATTTCATGGGGTTGGCAAAAAAATTTGAGAAAATTTTTTTTTGCGTTTTTGGGCAAATCCAAAATTTTCAAACTCTACGTGAACCGCGAATATTTGTCGGAATGAATTCAAATTTGGTGTGCGTCGTTTTTTAAGGCAACTTAACGATTTAATCAAGTAACCAGCAAGATTCAGGAAAAAAAGTTATTTTTGAACAGCCCTAGTACACGATCCTGATGCGTTACGACCAGGGGATAGGCAATCAAAGCGGTGGCACACATAAACGTAAAACATTATAAAAAGCCAGCTGTTATCCATGGAAGATTAATTACGAGTCTGCCTGCCATCATTCAAGCAGGAATCAAAGCATTGTGTTAAATTGAATTTTTTTCACTACAAGATTGAGCTGATGCGCGTAGCAATGCAAAAAATGCGCATGCGGGTAAACTTCTTTCATTAAAACTTGTACGCTATGTCGCGATCCGCTCATGACTGCTGCGCCGTCGTAGGTTTGCGCAATAAGTTTCGACTCAACTGAATAGGGCTGTAATGTTTTTTTTAATACGTAAGAAATTCCGACAGCAGTGCGATCGTCAACAGCCACAAAGCTGTGGAATCGTTCGACTGGCATACCAAATTTCGTGAACCGAAAAATCACGACTAGTTGTGACAAACACGTATAATGTCAGTTGTTTCGTCAGACCGAATAGATAGAAATTCAGCGTCAACAATCTCGGTAAACAAATGCTGTAGATAGATGTGATATATCGAATCAAGCACATCATTTTGAATAGTCTTTGAGGTACCCTTAGCTACTGTCGCGGTGTCGAGATGTTTGCGCAAAATGCTATCAATGGAAGCCGTGTATTTAATTAGATCCAAAAATACCCCCCTATTGAGAGAGCATTCCTTCTCATCGTGGCCTCGAAGGGGCAATTCATGAACTCCAATAAATTTAATGGCATCAATCACCCGAGAGAGAACATGCCTATTCTTATCTACAAGCTCATTGTGCTTGCAGACTGATACGCGATAACTTTCATTGAGCTGCGACATTACATTTACTCTGCCAAACAATTTATATTTAACTGCACTAGCCATGTGCACTTGGGATTTTTGGTGCGTTTTCAGACGCTCTGACAAATGCTTCAGATCGCGATAACCAATTTTGTTCCAACAAGAGCCACTGCTTCCGGTACCGGCACTGTCGAATAAAAGACAGTAAAAGCAAAACAAGGCGTTTTTATCCTCGCCATAAGTAAGCCATTCATTTTTATCGAAATGCGCTGAAGAAAAGGCACGAGTGCGCTTTCCTCCGGCGTACGATTGGATCAATGGGCAATTTCTAGGCTGATACGGACCTAGTCGCTTTACCTCTAATTTTTGCTCTAAAGGCAGCTGGCTAAACGGCGTACGGAGCAAAGATTCAACACGATTCATGTTCGCACTTGACCTGACTACTTATCTGCAGAAATGGAAATGACTATAAATCGAGAGATTGCGTATGCCTAACTGGAAAGGTCAACGAGTTCGGACACATACGCAATTGTTATCTCATAGATTGGACAAGGAAATGTCATATTGAATCCAAAACATCATTCTGAAGAACTACGGATAGCAGCCTCGGAAATTCGGTCCCGGTACAGCTTGGGAGATTCTGGCCTTGAGGCTGGAGACTGTCACACGACACATACGGCTTACGGTCTATAGTGTCTATATGTCTGCTGCAAAATCGCCTTCGGAAAATATATTACCGAATAAATACGTGGATGAAAGCCGAAAACTTGGTACACTGTTACATGAAATCATCGAGAAGTATAGCCTCATGACCGTTTTCGGTATGGTACACTGTCAAAATTAATACGAACAGATCAACGCCGAATTTTGCGTAATATTTACTGAGGAATCGGCTGATCAAGCGATCAGCTGTTAGCCGCCATCGAAAACGAAACAGCTATCGCGCTTGACAGGGGTTGTAATTGTGAGCAAATGGCCCGAAGGCCACCATTCCACGGTGAAATTGACATTGGAGAATATAAAATAAAACTAAATATTTGAATGCAAACCGAGGATGTTAGTAAACTGTTTCATGATATCATCATCTCATCACCTATCTCAGTATGGAACACAGATACACCGGCTTTTGCGTGAAATCAGCAATGCGTTAGGTAGGCTAAGTGTCAGATCAGCGCACATCTCTACCATACTCGAACTTAATAACGAAATTGCTGCCCTAATCATTGAGTGTCAACCTTGAGACTTGGCACAGCGTTCGATACTAAAATCAAGACATACCATGTAAAAGTTCATGACGGATCTAGCTAAGGAGCATCGTTAAAATCAATGGAGACCAATACCGGCTTTGCGTGAAATATGTTTGCGATACATGACCGATCAGCACACACTCGACTTTGGAAACGGAATTACTACCCTAAACTTTGAGTAGAAACCCTGAAACTTAGGACAGTGTTAAATACCACCATCACGACATGACATACCAAGTTTCAAGAATTATCATGGTGTGAAACACCATCAAAATCGACCTGTACCAGCAACGGTCGACTCAACGCATATCACGGTATCCGAGTTCAGATATAGATACGATTGTTACATCACACCTTAGGGGCGAGCAAGCATATTTGCCCCGGTTGCTCGGACATTTTACGAATAGGAGAGAGTAAAGCAACGTTTCTTAATTGTGCGCAGCTTTGAGAGAATAGATAGTGAAAGCTTGTTATGAGCGCTACCGGGGCAAGCCCCGGCTAGGCATTCACAAAGCGAAAACACAGAAGAGAATTCGATTTTCGCGGAGACTTCGCTATGTATGGGCATTTGCAAGCGAAAGCACAAGAAGAACGCGGGTTTCGCTGTGATCTCGATATATATTGAGCGCTGTGCGTCTATAAATGGTTAAATTGTTATTGAACAGAATTTTAGGTGGGGCAATGCCCCAGTTGCCCTATAGGACGAGCCGCCACTGCATTATTGAATTGTCATCAGGCTGAATACACGATGGTGTTTACATGGCTAGAGTTATCTACGGAGTCTGCTGGCATCATGGAATCATTTTTTCAAGAGTTGGAAAACTAGATGATAATGGAGATGAAAACATGAAAATGACTGGCGTTGCGTTGTTTTGGAGCTGAATAATCAAACGTTGAAGGAATATATGTTCAACAAATATATGTACCATCGATGGACTTCCATTAAATACATTTGAAAAAACCGGAATATTGCAAATCTTCAAGCCTGTATTGTGCGACAGCTGAGAGACTCACACCAGCCTATTTCGCAAATGCCTCATTATATAGTATGACTATAGAGCAGTGGTTCCCAACCTTTTTGTCTTCATTTCCCATTTCAGATTTATTCTGAGCCTTCCTTCCCCACCAGAACCGTAACAGCACTTCGTCAGCCCCCTAAAGAAACGTTGGTCTTGGGCTCCCGACAGGGTAATGAACCCAACTTCTGGAGGGCTTCGCGCCCCCAAGCATGTGCGCCTTTTCCCCGCTACTTATTGGGTCTGGGTCTATTGTTTAAAGTGCGTCGTCTCATTTCTACTAAACGCGCCATGCGCGAAAAATTTGTATGATTCATGCTTGAATCGGTCACTATAATCGGGAATTGCATGTATTTTGCAATCAATATTATATACACTCTGCTCACGTAATCAGATTCATCGGTAGAGCTGAGTGAAGTGTGTTGGAAAAGGTAGGACCGCTAAATAAGAAAACATCTTCGGGCGGACCAGTTGGTATATTGACTTCGTTACATTATGCTATTTCGCGACCTCCCATATCTGATATGTCAAAAGATATGGAAATCGCCAATAGGAAAAGACACATACGGTTTCGAATTGGTATTGCTTTACTGGCAAATAATCCTGCCCTGCGGGATGGCATTTGTCCTGTGGGGTTCAGATCGCAAGGACAGGAACATTCGGCGCCAGCCATTTAGCCGCCTATAGACAATGAAACATATGTTTATATTGTATATATATCGAAGTATTCGGTCACCACAAGGGTATTCCTTCTCGGCCAAGGTCTTCTCGCTGCTGATCGTTCTGGCATACTTCTCGGAGTGACATGTTACATGGCCTTATAACTTTATATGCCTTGGTGCGTCGTGACGTCGTGAGTAATGGCCGACGCCGAAGTCTCCATTTCTATAAATTCTACGTATTTTCGTTGGGGAAGGGTACCCAATAATCCAGATATTCGGACATATAAAATCGTGCGCATAAATTATTTTGAAAAAAATACTTTATTCTTTCGGGTGGTTTTATAGAATATCCGGCAGCTCAGTAGCATGGGCATTTTTGTTTTATTGCTGCAAAAAGCTTCACACTAACATTGTTTGTCTCCAGCGAACGTCCCACGCAATGATTGAAGATGTTTATGTACCTCTCTATGTACCTCTCACAAAATACGAAGGAGCAACTGCAGTTCATTTGGGGTTGTTGCTGACATCCGCAAAAGTGTGCCCCAATACGCTCAAGCAGAGCTTACTTGGCAACATGGGTATCATGGCACTCCTGCCAATGATCAGCTAATACCCAGACGATGCAGTCCAGGCTTTCAAGCACTGACCCAATAGCAACTGTGAAATCCACCATATGTGTTCTATACCTAATATGGGTAGAATTTCGGATCCATTGAGCCATCTCTAAACATCAATGAATGGCAATAAAAATTTACAAAGGGTGATTTTTAACCAAATGGAACATGTTGAAGGTTTAGACCAACAACCTTCCAAAATTAGTTTTTTAACCACCATATTGTTCATCATATTCTTTGAGCAACATGTCCTGGATGAATCTCAAGTCAATACCGGCTGCATCACGACCGATGCTGGAATCAACCCAGTAAGTCAGGGATATGAAAGAGAACTAAAAATAAATTGAAACGATGCAGTAGTTCCACTTCTTCAGATTTGTAATGTAACTGATCAGCCCACATGAACATCTACTGAGCATACAGAATGGTGCCCATCCATCTTGCATGGTGTTGCATCCGGTTTTTGATGATATATATCTTCACCTGCACCGAGAAGAGCAAGAACATTAGTCACACATTGTCTGTAGTCATCCCATGTGAAGAATTCTTTTCTGGTCAGTAGTACCTTGAAGTTATGTCATTGCTGCTCGTTCGTTAAAACATATAGAAATAGTCATTCTTGAATTGCTGTTTTCTGTCATGAGTGCTCCAGCTCTTCACAAGGTGAGCGAACCATGTGATCACGTCATCTTTCCTGCAGGTGTTGAAGTGATCGCACCACATGATTCCTGCATTGTGGTAATTCTCGCTATTATCCACACTGTCATTATATCATCCACCACCGCACTACATTGCATAGGTCACGAGTAGGAGTTGACTGATGACAATGCTCTTTCAGATGCAGCAAGTAACTCATTACTTCTCGTATAGTATGTAATCTCGATCCACACATGTAATCGCAAGTATATCCGACCCAGTACTGCTCAGATTTAGATCTTGTTCTTCGCTGCGGCATGTGTACAATCTTTTGCCGTTTTGCCTCTGCCATGACTGCAATTTTGTTGCTCCAAATCATAAACTACTGCTATCGACTGTAAAGCATTCAAAGAACACGTGTTACAGTACTACTAATGACTCATCAGCCCACAACGCGCTTGCACAGAACCACAGCCGCTAGTAACAGAGTCGACCACAGCAAAACAAACTTTCAATTTAGTAAAGCGAAGCACCCGAATCCGAGTCGGCTGTTGCAGTAATCATTGAAGCTTTGGGTAATCGACTTGGGAAATGAAATTAAAACACCCACATAGTTCGGTGACATACTTGAAACTTGTTACAGCGGTCGATATACCGTGCCAAATGTCATGACCTATCTCGGTATGGAACATTGTCAAAATAAATGGAGACCAATACCGGCTTTTGAGTGAAATCTGTTTGCTGTACATGATGGATCAGAACAGACTGAACTTAGGAAACGAAATTACAACTCTAATATTTAAGAAACTTGGAGCAGCGGTAAATACTACATTCACGACATAACATACCTACCAAGTTTCAAGAATTGTCATGGTGCGAAACACCGTCAAAATCGACCTATACCAGCAAAGGTCGACTCAAAACATATTACGGTAACCTGGTTCAGATATAGAAGAGATGCGATTGTTACATCACACCTTGTTGCCTCACTTGCTCGGTAATTTTATGAATAGGAGAGAGAGTAAATAGTGAAAGCATAGCGTCCTATATGGTGTCGACACCAGAGATGAGCGGATTTGAAATTTCTATGTCCTAATCCAATCCAAATCCGAACCTTCAAATCCAAATCCAAATCCTAATCCATAACTTTCGCATATTCAAGTCCATGTCCAATCCTAATCCGATTCCAACTGGAAATTCAGAAAAAATACTAATTTATGCAATGGAGGGATTCGAAAATTTTCTTTCACAACCAACGATTCACTTGATTCAAGATAACTTAGTAACCTTAAGTACATTAATAACTGATCTGAATAAAGTTTGTCGCCGTTCGCCACACGACATTTCAATCTCCCAGAAAAAAGGTCAATCCAATCCAAATCCTAATCCGTTCTGAAAAAAATGTCTAATCCAAATCCAATCCAAATCCGACAAAATTTCACAAATCCTGTTTTTTCAAAACCTAATCCTAATCCATGCTCATCTCTGGTCGACACAGGCAAATCTCACGCCTCAGTGAAATTGTATCACGTCACAATTTCCATTTGGCTACAGGCAATTTGACGGTCATTTTTGACCGGCTTGCCGAGCATTAAAGTTGGTGAAACGGATATCAATCGAAAGCTGACTCTGCACTGATTACGAAAATATAAATTTTATTCCGCTCGTGGCCCTGGAACTCCCACAATCAGCCTCGAATTTTTCATTGTTACGGAGATTGGCATTGGGACGCAACAATGCTGTCTGGCGAAACGAGAGTAGCGTGGCTAATTTGAAATCCGACAGCGACGGGGTACAGTACTAATCTGGTTTTGATAGCTTTGCGCATATGAACTTGTTTTATTATATACTTTGCGCATATGAACTTGATTTATTATATACTTCAGGGAAAAAACAAATACCTATATGCTTAATGCAACGCTCTCGGATCGTTTCCTATCACGTTAATTGTGTTGTGATCATTGCAACTACCGCTTACTGTATAGCCTAAACCTGTTTTACGTCCCAACCGCTTTCTGTATAGCCTAAACCTGTAGCCGTTCTCTCGGTACAGACAGGTCACCGAGTGGAGCGGATATATTAATATATAAGTAACAAACGCACAGATAAGAGCAAAATACGCAACGAACACTACACTCCTACTCTGAACGAAGAGATCCTTTATCCTTTTCCCCTTGCTGCATGCCCGAGTGGCCTTGCCGCGCGGAGGTCATAGATCAGGCGGTTACACGTGCGCTGTCCCTATAAAGGCGATATGCTGGATTACCTATCGCAGCCTTCGTCTCGGGGTCACACACAGCATAATAACATTTCTGGGATGTTTCAAACAAGCTCCACGACGAAACCAGATTACAATATTACGAACGGGTCTACCAGATCGCAACGGGCACGGCTCATGAAGGTGACATGAATCTTACATTCGTTCTCAATTGTCTTGAGTCATTGCATGGAAGCAGCATCGCTTATGTGCAAAAAGCATTAAATCAAAAAGTTCCGAAAGGAAGCCATGTACCGGATAAGTCTATTATTTTTGTCTAGTACAACTGACGAATTGGATTCCATTATTTGGAATATGTGTGGTATCTTTCTTCCGCAGAAGAAATCTCCATATATTTTATCGAGTTAAAAGAGGAAGTCTATCCACACGCTCGAGCGCCGACTTTTACTCAGTAGAAAGCGCCTGCATGTACAATAGGGCTCTTCAAAATGACTTTTTCTCTCAAATCGTACTGGCTACTTGATAAAATTGTTAGGTTACCTAATTTAAGCCTACACACAAAATTTGGTTCAATTCCAGCCAGTAACCGCTTTGCTACAGGAGAAGAAAGTTTCTATTTATTATATAAAAATAAATAATAAAAAATTTGAAAATTTTCTGTTCACCCCATGAAAGTGTTAGGCTGTCTATAGAAACGATCCTCACCAAATTTGGTTCAATTCCAACCAGTGGAAGCGGAGATATTGCCATCGAAAAATTTTGATTTGAATAAAATAGTATTTACGGTGAGCACAACTATAATAAATAAACAAAGAATCGGTCACCGTAAATACTATTTTTATTCAAATCCAATTTATCTTACACCCAAAAGAGCCAAATTTGGCTCGCGAGCAATAGGTTCCCATCCCTGGCCATATAAAATTACCAACGTGGAATCGTGCGCTCCTCACGAAATAAATTTGTTTGTTTCTGGTATACGCTGGGGTGATTCCAATATATTTCCACTACACTTAAAATCCTGATGGAAGGTCAAGAAAAAACAACACGCCAACATGCCAGAAAGTGACTATACTAACAATTTACCCACCCGAAGATGCATCGTCATTTATAACTTGCCCTATATTTTCGAAAACTACCCCTCCATCAACTGTACCGATGAATGTGATCGCTTTGGCTGAGAATGGATAAATATTCGATAGTAATATGTGAAACTACAAATGTTAATGAAGAATTTCTTCAATGCAAAGACAAATGGAAAAACTCTACCATTGCAAGACGAACTGTTTTGAAAAACTCTGCCATTGCAAGACGAACTGTTTTTATTTCTTTGTCGGATTCACCAAGGCTTGGAGGTGACAGACCTTGGTGTTCGATTCAACTTGTCCACTGCATCTGTTTGAAGGTTATCGATAACTTGGGCAAATTTTTCATATATTACTCTTGGGAAATTGGCAATTTGTGTGAGTAGAGAGAAAATTAGAGAACATATGCCCGATCCTTCAGATGAGGAAATTATGGTAGCACACATGTTAATAATAGACTAGTGCAGACACCATCATGCTTGTTTCTTCAGAGTGAACTTTTTTATTAGTATAAGAACTATGTAACTTGTAAATGCTTAATTGGTATCGCGCCACATGGCCACCGTGGCTACCCACACACAAGTCAAGTCTGCTTTCTATCGCTAACCCATTCATTTTTTTACCTGCTCAATAAACAAACAAATAACGTTCAACAGTTCAGTTCTGTTGGCTATTTTATATTGACAAATTATCAGATATATTGACGATTTATCCGCTATGAGCTAGCCAGTTATGCACAAAGCTATTCGGGACAACACTGGGAACTAGCTAGCAGCTTGGTGGATGTGTCCACCATGGAGAACTAAGTCTAAACCCGTGCTGATACTGACATGCTCAAACTCATCATGATCACTGGTGATACTTACAAAGTCACGAAATCTAATTCTCAAAGCCAGTTAGGAGCCTATAATTTGAGTGCTTGAATAAATCTGCCAAGGACCTCTGCTAGTATAAATTTGAATAAATCTACTAAGGACCTCTGCTAGTATAAATTTCAACATGTCTCTAAATCTCTTATGTAAGATTCAGCGGATTATTTTTAGCCTTTGCTATTTCCATTACCTCTCGATTCACTGGCAATCCTGTCTATGTTGGCAAAACTCAACTCTGGTAGACCCGTCAACAACTCAGAAAATACAAGCTCCATACATCGCTGTGTAAATTGTAACTGTTACTGGTGACATCAGAAGACAAAGTCAGCAGCAGTTCAGTTAAATCAAAAATACGGTCAGACGCTAAGGCTTCTCAAACAGCTATAATGAGGAAGTAGGGTCTGGATTTCGCTAGCAATGACATGAAATCAGGCATTAGTAGTGTTGCAATAACCAGCAACTCATGCATTCGCAGTAACGAGTCGCCATAAAGGAAAAACAACTGCAATATTTCTGCACACAATGGTAGCCTCATGGAGGCAAAATTACGACCGCCATCCCTCCATAGGGGGCGCTAAAGCGGTGAGAATCGTCCATTCCCTTCAGTGATGAGCGGATGTTGATTTTTGAGAATCCGAATCCGTCCGACAGTTTTTGTGTCTGCGGAACTATCCGTCCGACTCCGAAGAATCTCATCCAACTATCCGACTTTATCCGGGAATCTCGTACAAGAATCCGAAAAATCCTTATCGAATAATGATATCGCAGAATATCAATTGTAGAGCTGAGCTTAGATACAGTTCTGCACGAAAAGATCACAAATTGTATCTATGGAATGAACAAAAACAAACAACAAAAATTGGAATTTTAATTATAGGAACGTTAACGCGAAGAAACAACGCTACTAATTTAAAGTAAGTGTGCAAATGAAAGTGGGGTCTCGGATCAAAAGAAAATTAAAAATGACAGATTATTAGGCAATCAGGCATTTAACCAAATTACCCAATATCAAGAAGTAATAGTAGCAAGTTGTAACCATGGAATTTTACAATCTCAGATGGTCAATATTGGATGCGGATAATCCACATTTTGTCCACAAATATGCTGGAATGTGTGAAGGCCTGTTCAGTGGAAACTTGCTGATGCTTACAATACTTTTAGCAAATCAGTTCAAAGTGATGAGCACGACGCTTATAGTCGAGTCACACAAAATGTCAATAATAGCACCATCCTGAATGTCCCTCTTTAGCTGTCCAAATTTCCTCTCCAGTGACTAATAGCAGGTCAGTAGTTGTCTTGCCGACTTGTATATTGGAAGAGAAGAAACTTATCTTCAACTGTGCTGTATCCTTGGCCTTTCGGATATAATTTCTAAGGTGCATTGGGCCATTTGAAAAGTTGTGGTGTTTCACTTGAACATAGCAATTATCGCATAGAGGCAGTGACCCATAAATCAGGATGCAATCTCTCCATGCTTCACTCTTGCTGTGCTATCTCTCAAGACGTCGACTTTCCTCATTGATCCATTACTACGGAGAAACGAAACTCAAGACAGCACGAGCAGTTTGACAACATTCGAGGTCTTCGAACAATGCAAAGTTAACTGTACCGTACGCGGTACACTTCGAACAGTTCATGGAGCTCCACTCAAGAGAAATGATGCATCCCTAACGCACTGATCACCACTGCTTGGTGTTGACTTTCAAACTGTTAACATGATCTCTCGTTTTAATCATATAGGAAAGCACCATAATAACGCTAAAGCTTTTTTTTCACAATTCGTCAACTGAAATCAAATTTATATGAACAGACCATTCGTTGAAAAAAAAACTAACAGCTTTTGTTTATATGGCTCAGTGGTTCTAGATGATTGATTCCGTCAATCATATAGGAGAAAATATAGCTGCTGAAGGAAGGGAAGTGTAAGCAGGAGTTGAATAGGTTTTGGTTTCGTTGTAACTGTATATAGGAATTCTGGATTTCATAGCCTTGTTATATGTTATTAGTTAACGTTAGTAAGGTATGCATGTATCTTGAATGATTTCAAAGGGGACGATAGGCTACTGTATAGTCGAGGCATCGTTATAATAATTATCGTCATTTTATCTGTCTACCTATCTTTTTATATAACTTTCTATATAATTTTCTGACTGCAGAAAGTTACTTGTATATGTTTGTATGCATATTCTTATTTGATTGGTCGGGCTACAAGTGTGTGGGTACTGTAGCTGTTAACTCGACGTGCCAAGCTGACGCAAAGTCCAAGTCCACACTGGGAATACCTTCTCACAATCACAAAATGGAGTTAATACATTGTTGAACGTCATTGGGATATATTCCGTTATGATCATGAACTGCCGGAAGACACATGGTGGCTAAAGATTGTGCCATGGTGGCTAAAGATTGTGCCATAGCACAAGCACCGCTGTATAGTGCTGATTGAAAGGGTATCATACAACTATTGTGGTAGTATGAAAATCAGTAATGCAACAAAGTACGCAAAGAGGGATTTGTCTTATATTTATCTACAGAAGACTGCCACAACAACTACTTTGAGGATTCTGGAGATTGTATGGCCTATTGTGACATTCCTCAGCTATTCCAAAACTACATGTCAAGGTGGAAAGCAAATGCAGTTCTGCGACTGATGTTGAAACAAAACCTTCAATTTTGTGAACTTGAGAAACTGCTCTGCGAGAATACTGTACTGATGATAACTATGTCAGGAGAGCTCATGTCTGATCATACCATCTTTTATCAGTTCACATATTATATATCGTTAGACTGGCAAGTATGGTATACTTGATGTGTTTTAGCAAATAAATTATTGTCTACTCTTGAATAGTAAGAATGGTAGTGGCGATAGTTTATTTGTATTTTCTTGGACTATTGACAAACATTTCTAGACTGCTACCATTCATATCGCAAGGTGTCAGCTGTCTGTATTTGGTTAACTATTGAATCGATGACTTTTTTCTATTGGCCTGTAATCAAATCTCACATCTAGTTACCACTATCCGGAAATATCCGTATGAAAATTTACAGCTATCCGACAATATCCGGGAAAAAATCTGCGATAATATCCGAATCCTATCCGACCGCCAAAAAATTGTCTAATATCCGGTCCGAATGCTATCCGAGTCCGTCCGATGCTCATCACTGATTCCCTTGCTAAATGCCGCAAAATACTGCATATCCGTATGTCAAATAGTTTGGCCCATAATGCTATCATGCTTCCTGATCATGTTGACGACAGACACGGATACCACGCGGACTGTTACAAGAAATTCAGTGCTTTACCTGCTGCACATCGTTCGTAATTAACTCCGTAGTTTGATGACAGTAGCAATGCAACCAAAAATGCCATCGATACCAGTTCACGTATCACAAGGCATCCTATTTATTCTTCAAAAATTCTTGAGTCTTCATCGACAACTGGTGCTTTCCCAAAGTCTTGCATTTTCTGCGATCGAACCAGAAATAAAGTAAATGGCAAAGAGCTGCCTCTTTTCAATGTCAGAACTCAAAAGTTGTGAAAATACAATACAACAGTACATACACCTGAACAATCAACGACTGACGATTGGAAGCAAAACTCAACGAAGTCAAATATCACAACTACTGCAAGCTTCCATCCATATCAGAAGAAAGCTGAAGCAAGACGAAAAATGAGAAGTAAATTGTTGAAAACAAATGCCTGGCGTGGCTCGAGTGAGGTTCATAAAAAACATTGACAGCACTAATGCTTTACCTGCAGGAATCGGTGATTGCAAAACAAGAAATACTCAAGCTGAAGACATCCTGGCATGTTATCAGCACTTGTTAATGGAATTCGGTGGAGAACAATCGACTTGCCAGAGATACCCTACTGCCAAGGTAGAAAGAGAGTATTGCAGAGCCCTTTGAAATCAAGTCACTGAAGGACCATACTACCAGGAAGAATTCCCTCTACATCAGATATAGCACATTCCATCTATTTGTTATGTATAGGGAACCCTTCCTGGTAGTATGGTCCTTCATTAGCATGAAATTTCGATACTCAATTATTAGTTAATTACTAAAAAGCTTGCATCGGGGCTACAACTCAGTATTCATTATCTGGACTCGGAATCTAGCATTATTTCAGTGCAGACATATATATTAAATAAGACATTACAATTTTGAAATCTGAAACTAGAGTCGCTAACTCCCAGAGATGCCACTGGGTTTTTCCACCCAGATTTGGGTTTTTCGAGCATCGCCTGGGTATCTGAGTTTTTGTCCTTGAAATCTGGGTTTTTTCAACATCATGTTCGTCAGGTCAATTTTAAGATACAAAATCAGTTACCAGATTAGTAAGATCATAATGTTGTGAAATGAACGTACTTCAGATCGCCAGTTGTCAATGGATATCGCTTTTATTGTAACAGCAGAGTCTTCAGACTCAGAGACTGTTTCACTACTAAAATGAGAGGCCTAGGGCTTGTGGTGCAATGGAGTTTCATTAAATACTGATTGCCGGGTCGCAGAAAACTCATATGGCAACTCATTGGAACTGTTGTCTTACAATTTTCAAAAGGATTGAAGACTTGAATGCTATATCAGTTGGTTATCAGCACATCTGTAATATACCCTAAAAGTCATAATTGGCAGTTTATATTATTTGTCGACTAAACATGCCTGTCACATTATCATAGCAATGTGATTATTCCTTAATGTGATTATTCCAGGAATAATCAATCGAAAGCCACTTTCAATTTGGTCAGGTCAATGAAAACACCAGCAAATACCCCTCAGAGATGGGGCCTGGCATTATTTGGAGTACAGTATTGGCACTGCGCATTTTGTCGCTTGCGTCTTATATTCTCTGCATTACTTTTCATTCAGTGTGCATGCCTCTTATTTACTTCGCCTAGGCTAAGGTGGGTGTCTGATCTTAAAGGCTACTCCAAGTTGTTTCAACACCTTCCTATTTTTCATTGTATCGCAGTCTTGTGATGTTTTTGAAACGATGAAAATATTAATAAACCTGATTGATTGATTCACTGCAATGCGTCACGAGGGAAACGACATGTATTTGTGAGATTTGCAGTGTTTACCGAGCCAAATTTTTACTTACTACCATGACTGTATTTCCAGTTTCACAGCTATCGCATAGAAATTTGAGTGAAATATAAGATCTGGGTTTTCTGGGTTTATTTAGCGTCCGATTCTGGGTTTTATTTAGCGTCCGATTCTGGGTTTTATTTAGCGTCCCCATCTGGGTTTTTCCGAAATATCCCAGTGGCATCTCTGCTCACTCCATGGTAAGTGGTCTGTTTTTGCTAATTTGTAAAGACAATGCTGACCTGGTTAAATATTCTGACATTTACCACATTAAAACCCATTATTAGCTGTAACACTATTTTCGTTCTGGTCGTGAATTGAAAAATGTGGCAAGAAATTTTAACGAAAACCGATCTTCTGACGCCAATATCTCGCGTTACCACCATTATAATGCGTCAGTTCATACATATTCTGTTAGGCAAAAGGCAGTTCTTAAAATTTCGGAACCGACACAGGCTTGAGTGTGATAACGTATCGCCTTTGTAACAGCATACCACCGGGTGAACGGTGCAATTTTTATGAGTCCAATGGTAGCCTTGGGCTTCATCCTGTAGATGAAAGGAATAATTTTCGCCTAAATCCATAAGGAAAATCACATTGCCTTCTTCCAATGATATCTTTCGATGTTTGAGGTAACTTGATTGCTGTTTCGTGATGAATGAATGTGGCTTGAGTTTAATTAGTTGTTCGATGAGCAAATTTACAAATTTATCGATGGAAAGTACTCGGGTTATCATAGGCTTACCATATTTTGGAAATCAAAAAAGAGGACACTTTTTCAGAAATTTGCAACATGCAAAACCGGAGTGAAATTCTCAAAAGGCGGTTAATTTTTCCCTCTTTGCGATCGGTTGACTAAAAAAAAAAGGTCTTCACTTCTGCTCAGAGCTGAAATCACCGTTTTTCACTCCGTAATACCCGCCGGAGCTTCACTTCTGTGCTAATATGCGGCATATCACTAGCAATTTGCTCTAAATCTGCCTAAATTTTCAAAAAAGAGGACAAAATCTCAAAAAAGAGGACAAAAGGGCGTCCTCCGAGGACACTTTCAAAAAAGTCAAAAAAGAGGACAAATCCTCTTAAAAGAGGACGTATGGTAAGCCTAGGTTATCATATCGGTTCTATCCGTAGTGACCCACTGATTGAAAGTGATGTCGTCATATGTATTTTGAAACTGGCTACTTAGGTATTCTATAACAGCATCTTCATTTGGGCAGTTTTGACATCTTTGCAGCATACAATCCTTGTTTTCTGCGTCACATGGTATCATGGCAATTAAGTCATTGTAATTATAAGTTCTTTCTATGTGACCAATAATTCTTTTTATGTGACCAGACTTCAACATTAATATTACGTTCTGATGGATTGTACATTCTGATGGATTGTACATTGTACATTAGGGTTGTTCAAAAATAACTTTTTTTTCCCGATTCAAGCCGTTCACCTCTTAAATCGTCAGGATGCAGTAGAAAACCTTGCTCACCGAATTTCACTCGATTCCAACCAGTAAAGGCCTCCGCAGACCAAATTGAAAGTTCCACGATCTTCGAAATGATAATATTTAGGCTCATTATTTCACTCGTTTGTGAAATAGCAACGGCATCGATGGAAATAATGGAGTCACCGGTATCATCGAATCTGGGGGAGTTTGAAATGGATGTTTTCGGGTAGATTACCTACATTCATCATGTTCAAAGAGCTTGTTTCAACTGTATACAACAATTGATATGCATTCTCTATCGATAAATCAAAGGAATACGAATTTAATAAATCTCAAACGTCGGTGCTTCGTCGATACGCCCTTCCTTTCGTCCCGTTGTCGGTTTAGTGGTACTCTCGTAGAAAGATCACGAGATCAGCTGGTATGCGAGGATCGGAAGCGTCAAAATGCTTCAGTTTTTGTTTATAGATCATTTAACGTGATATATTTGTAGATTGATAGGATACATCTCTGTAGTCAGTTGTGAAACCCGTAGTTTCGATGGACCGATCACCCAAGGATGTAAAGTTGCCCATCATAGGAGAAGTCAGAAGAGAAATCTTCATTTCTTCCAGATTACCAACTAATGGTGAAGTTCTGCAACGTTTTATGTTCTACATGAAAGTGGACAAGACTACAACAAGGTATGCAATAGCCTGCGTCAGGAGAGAACTTTCTGCGATTTGGAGAAAACTCGTCAGAAGTAGGACACCGCAGTACATCTGTCATCAAACAGATAAACAAATTTCATGCAAAATAACAAAACTATGCACAAAGTACAACAACGTTAAAAAGAAAAACGTCCGAGATTATCGAAAGACTCTAAAATCAATCGCAGAATTGCAAGAGTTTGAAAGTGAATTGACGTATTTGTTCGATATTGCCAAGCAAGATGTCATGGAACACTTGAGTAAAGATCGCTGTGCCTTTTTGGAGCATCAGCGTGAACTGAACAAAGTTATTACCGGTAGCCCACGCAAGCGATTCAGTCCGAAACCCACACATGATGTATCATGCACCAGCGGAAGCAAGCAAGGCTGATTTCATCTCGATCCGAATGCCAAGAAGAGTATCATCCTTGCCCGAAGTAGTGGCTTCTGCTGACAGATACAAACTTTCCCGTAGAGGATTGGAGGACATCTATGCTACACTTATTAGAGAATGTGGTGGTCGGGATCATCAGTAGATGATTCATGCGATTTCATTCGACGTTGAGATCTAATTTTTATTCATATTCTTTGGCGCAATGTAAGTTTGCAATGTGATTGCCGTAATTTGACGCTAGATATCGATGGTTTTGCAATATACTGTTTTGGGTGTATTCTGAAGTCATAGCCTATTAATTTGATGCAGGTTACTGCTTGCAATAACTTTAATACGTTGTGATGATCTTTTACAGGGTAGTTACAGCATATAGGTTACTTTGGGAATTCCTGAATTGGACAAAAATAAATCCAACAGCTTTGAAACCCTTTGGATCACTTCAAGATGCAGCGACGCTCTAGCTCAAGGGATATTGAATTACCCTTCATTGGAAAAACCAGAAGGGAAACCTTTAGTCCGTTTAGACTTCCTACTGCTGGTGAAGTGCTACAACGCTTTGCATTTTTTTTGAAAGTAAATAAGAAGACAGTTTTCGTTGCTAGAGGTCTCGTCTGGAATGAACTCGTGGCCATTTGGAGCAAACTTGCTGGAGGTGCAACGCCGGGATATATCTGCTATAAAACTAGGAAACAATTTACCACAAAAATAGACTCGTTATGGCACACGTACGAAAATATTAGAAAAAAAATGACTCAGTGACCCCGAAGACTCGGAATACAATTAAAGAAATCGAGAAATTTGAACGTGAATTGAGTTGTCTGTTTGATATTGCAAAGGAAGATGTCTTGAAACAATTGAATGAGGACCGTGTGTTTTTAAAGGATCAGCGAGGGCCACGTAGATTCACATTTGGCTATAAAGACCAGGCTCTAATTCAACAGCTCGGTCGTAAACGAGCCGCAGAGGATGCCGAAACGGATCGCAGAAAAAAATCGAAAGAAGAACACGAGTTCTCTTCTATTGTAATATCACCGGACTCAATTATATCTACCAGCGATACTGAGGGCTCTTCTGCCTCGGTCAGATCGACAGAAGATGAGATGCCCGGCTGCAGTGGCGTGAAAAATCCTGATTTCATATTTTTGAAAGTTCCACGAAACACGTCAGCTTTAGGTAGAGTATTTGCTGCTGCCGATAGGCATAAGCTTTCAAGCAATGCATTGAATGATGTGCTATCATCACTCATTCTAGATTGCGGCGGTAATGTTGAAGATTTTGTGATGAGTACATCAACAACGTTGCGGTCGAGAAATACTGCGCGCAGCAAAATGTTCACAGATATTAAGGACAAATTCAAATTTCCAACCAATGGCAGATCAATCACAATTCATTGGGATGAAAAGCTGCTGAGGACTGGGAATGAAATGTCTTCTGAAGAGTACATTGCGATATTGGCAAGTTTTCAAGACAACATAAAGCTGCTTGGAACAACAGCATTGGCATCTGGCACAGGATTGAATCAATCCACCGCAATACATGATATGCGGAATGAATGGGGCATAGCGGACCATTGCTTATCCATGTGTTTCGACACAACCTCATCCAACACAGGAAGATTCAATGGTGCATGTATTCTGTTGGAAGCACTACTTGGCCGCCCACTACTTTGGACCGTATGTCGTCACCATGTACTTGAGATCATTCTCTCCAGAGTGTTTAAGCAGATCTTCGGCACATCTACCGGGCCCAAAGTGGATATATTTGAGGTTTTGAAAGGAAAGTGGCAGTCTTTGAATTTTCAGAATGAAACCAATCATTTGCTTATTGGATTGAATATTGAAGAAGCCGATGTGCTGTTCGCAAAAACATCCTTGGAAGAAATTCATAAAACCAGTCACTACTTACCCCGGGATGATTACGAAGAGTTGCTTCGCCTTTCGTTGTTTTTATTTGATAAAACAACAATTCCGGACTTCAAATTTCGAAAACCAGGCGCACATCACCGAGCACGGTGGATGTCGTCTGCGATTTACATATTAAAGATGCTGCTCTTGAAAGACCAGCTACCACTTGACGAAGCAATGGTGACCAAGATGAGGCAGTTTGGTGATTTTGTTGCATGCTTTTATACAAATTATTGGCTGCGATCTCCACTCGCCTCAGAGGCCGCATTCAACGATTTGCAGCTCTATAAAAAATGCTGGAACTCAAGGTTGGGGATGGCCCAATGGCGGAAATTGCTGCGACTGTGATTGAAGCATTCCGACGCCATTTATGGTATTTAACGGAAGAACTCATACCATTTTCCCTATGTTCGAAGAAATTGCGGGTGTATGAAAAACAAATCATTGCGCACGAAGTTTATGAAGCTTATGATTTGTTTTCTGAACGGCCAATGTTACCCCAGAAGCCAGTCTTTCCAAACATATCAGAAGGAACTGAACTGAATGAACTGGTTGGTGAACGATCCATCCCAATATTCAAACACAAATGTGTTTCAGTGCGGAGGATATGGGATTTCTCCAATATGATGTTTCGAATTGGCAAGACTTTCCTGAATATAATCATCTACAAAACATTGTCACATCTATGAACGTAGTTAATGATGCTGCCGAAGGAGGTATTCATCTGTTAGATCAGCGGTTCCCAACCTTTTTGGTGCCGTGACCCTTTTATAACATTTGACAAGTTGCGGTGACCCCAAGGATAAAATTAGTTGAGTTGATCCTCCTTCACTGCACTTTTGGAGCTAACTAGTAGGCTACTAGGCTGTATATTAAATTTTACTTCTAAATAAATAAACAACACAACAAATCAACTTATCAACACAACAATTTGTTCAGTGAGAAGGCTGTGCTTGCTTCTTTTTAGCCAGATCTGAAATCCTTGGAGCAGTCTTTGCAAGAGCACAACGCAGATCATCTTCTGCATCCAGTCTGCTCTTGTATTTAGATTTGATAACCAACAAGCTTGAAAAGCCTGTTTCACAAAGGTATGTTGTTGGAAAAGGAAGAATTAGGCGCAATGCGATCTCAGACAGAACGGGATATGACTGCAAACTCTTGATCCAAAATTTGGTAACTGACAATGAAGAAAAATCAGTTTTTGCTGCATCACTGGTAATGAGTTCAATGAACTCCTCTTGTGCATTCTCAGGAACATCTTCAACTCTGATGGTGAATGGGCTTCTAGCAAGTGCAAATGGTGTGTCAGGTAAATTAGGAAAATATCTTGAAATTTCTTCTTCAAGAATTTTGAAGTGTTCTTTGACAGAAAGTATTGTTCTATTCATTGTTTCCTGTTCAATATCATTTTCCTCAAAGAAAGCAGATAAGTTCGGCAACATGTAAATTCTATTTTCATCCAATTTTTTTTGCCAAAGTTGAAGTTTCAACTTGAATGCTCGGATCTTTTCTGACAAATCTAGGCATGTTGCATTTGGTCCTTGGAGAGACAAATTTAACTCATTTAAGATTGCAAAGATGTCAACCAAGTAAGCAATTTTGTGAAGTTGGTTTTTGTCGCCGAAAAGTGCTTCAAACTGTGGTTTAGATTTTTGATTAAAAAATGTTTTCAATTCATCACGAAGATCAAAAACACGTTTCAAAACTTTGCCTCTGGACAACCATCTCACACTAGTGTGAAATAACAGAACATTATTGGATGCATCCAACTCACTGCAAACTTTTGAAAATAGGCGGCTGTTTAAAGCACTAGCTTTTACAAAATTCACGACACTTACAACGCTTTTCATTGTATCTTGGAATTCTTGTGGCAAAGTCTTCGTTGCTAACACTTGTCGATGAATCATACGGTGAGTTCCGATGGCTTTCGGTGATGCATTGATTACCAAACGTTGAAATCCAGACCTACATCCCAGCATTGCTGGAGCACCGTCTGTGCAAACACCACAAACATTTTCCCAAGGAATGCCATGATTTTGCAGAAATGATCCAACTGTGTCAAAGACATCGCGTGCAGTAGTTGTCGTTTCAAGTGGTTTGCAAAAAAGAAACTCATCTTTGAAATCACCTTCATAAATGTACCTCACGTAAACCAGTAACTGAGAACAGTTTGCCACATATGTTGATTCATCAAGCTGGATACTAAATATTCCAAGTGGAGCTGATTTCATTTCCTGGATTACTTGCTCCATAACATCAGCAGACATGTCGTCTATTCTTCTACTGACGGTGTTATTAGACAAGGATATTGTATTCAGTTTGTTAACATATTCAGCTCCAAGCATAACTCGAACAACGTCTTTGGTTGCTGGCAGCAGCAACTCCTCGGCAATGGTGTGAGGTTTCTTGGCTTTGGCGATTCTGAGAGCCACCAAATATGAAGCTTCAATGGCTGCCACATTTTGCTGTTGGTACTTGCCGCCAGAATCCAGCCTGTTTTTTTTTGACACAATCAGCTTTGTTCCTAAAATACTGGACATCCTTGCCCGCAAAGTTTGGATGCTTAGCGTCAAAATGGCGTTTCATTTTGTTGGGCTTCATCGATTCGGCTGACATAATTGTGTTGCAAATGACACATTGTGGCTGTTCAATTCCTGCGTCAACTATGAAAGTAAATCCATACTTCAAAAATTCCTCACAATATTTTCTTTTCCTAGTCCTAATACTTGTCTCTCGATTCATCATGGGATGAATACCCAGCGAACACAATTTCTGAAAAGTGAAAACAAATGCATTAGTGCGAGAAAAGTATTTGGCAACCGGATCAGAGACTCATCCCATTCATACATCGAACTCGACGTTATTATTCTGCGGCCATATTCCTAGTAGGACATCTCCAATACGTCAACGTCCAGACACACTGCATTGAATCCTGGCAATTCTGTGATACACTTTTTTTCTGTCAGTAACTCTCGGAACCCACTTACAGCACAAACTTATCAAGATGCATGACTGAAACGAGCTATTACACTACATACTATATATACAACTGTACAGTGGCGGCTCGTGACAATATCGGGTGGTGGGGCAAGGGCTGCAAGCGACTTTTTATTAAGATGACGTCACAATGGCGTTTTCCAACGTAAACAAGTAACTTAATGATGGTACGGTAACATGAATTTGCCGGCAACAGTGATTTTAACGTATGTGCCACGAGAGGTCCGCTGGTGAGCTGTGACTTGAAGTGTGGTAACTGCGTAAACGGCGTACGGAACCAAGATTCAACAGTCAATACGGTTCATGTTCGCACTAGACCTGGAAATGACTATAACTCGAGAGATAACGTAAGCCTAACTGGAAAGGTCAACGACTTCGGACAGATACGCAATTGTTATCTCATAGACTGGGCCTGTCATATTGAATCTAAAACATCATTCTAAAGAACTAAGAATAGCAGCCTCGGAAATTCGGTCAGCTGTTCATGACCAATCATTATTATGAAGCTGCAAGGGCTTCCACTGACGTGGGATCGAGCGCATCAACACCTGAACCAATCCGGCATTTTAACGGTAATTTTGTAAGTACGTGCAAAAACGATACTCACATTCGACATCGGAGTACTCAGACTCAGTCTCAATATCACTTGGCAAATCCGTTACAATGGAAACCTCGGCCAGACTAGAATAAAAACTGCGAGAACACAAACAGCCGCTGTGACCGGTGTTGATAATATGTGTCATTCACTTGACGTCACAACGCACATTCTGCCTTTTCTGTAAACATGCCAATATTGGAACTTTCAGTCAAAATTACGGCAATTTCCGATTGAGTTGAAACACGGAAAGTCGGTAATTTCGTCATGAAAAAAAATTCTGAACATGATTCCGCAAAGTTGTCATGAAGATGCAGTTGACCTTTAAGAGTTAACTTTCTAAATTTCTAAACTAATGAAATTCTAAACTTTTCAGAAGGCCTCAGGTGACCCCAGGCAAATTGTCAGGCGACCCCAGTTGGGGTCGCGACCCACAGGTTGGGAACCGCTGTGTTAGATGAATACAAGGACATTCTGACCCATGACTCCAATCAGAGAAATGTAATTTTGCAATGTGTAGAACACATTCGCAAAGTACGCCCAGACTTCAAAAAGACTACTTTGGGAAAGTGAATATTGTTAATTCCTGTGAATATATTATTACGTGTGGGTGCTTCATTCAGTTCATTTCTTGTTTTCTTATTTCAAACTAAATGCTGTGATTCTGGTTTCTAAATGCTGTGATGTTGGTTTCTTTCAATAAAAGTTCACAAATTTGCAGGAAATTGGTGTGGGTTTTATTATAACTAATCATCAATATATCTTACTTGGACTTTACTGCAGGCGTTCAGATGGGTCAGGACATGTAAGATATGGGTTAGCATTCATTCACACAAACTGGACAACACTTTTCAATCGTAGAAAAAAGATGAAAAAATCTTACCGCAAATGGTATTTTTCCAAAAATGTCCGAAATTTCAATTTGGTCTGCGGCGGCCTTTACTGGTTGGAATCGCGTGAAATTTGGTGAGAAAGGTTTTTTCAGGCAACCTGACGATTTAAGAGGTGAACGGCTTGAATCGGGAAAAAAAAGGTATTTTTGAACAGCCCTATTGTACATACATACACGGAATGTGTTCCTGCAGAGCCCGCCAACACGCACCATTTCGGCCTCAATCTAGCAAAAGTAGAAAATCCTACTTTATCTCAGGATACTGACTTTTGAATGATTGGTAGAGTTCCCTGATGGTACACCAAAGCAACCTCATTTTGCTTATGTACATTGCGGGAGATGCTCACTTTATCTCGAGCTCCACGCATGATTCTTGTATTCTCGCCAACGGAGTAAAATTTAATTACCAACTGCTTTGTATCACAGCTCAAACCTTTTTCCTTTTGTCACGGATGGTTTGCTGAATATTCCTGATGCTTTTTCGATTTTGCGTGCTTTTATGACACTGTAATACGGCACTTCAAAGTATTTTGCTACCACGATTGAGGTGCGCATTTTAGCAACTTGAATTTTCTCTTGAATACGTCATGGTCTCCTCAGCCACTATTCGGGTCAGGGTTGCCAGATTGGCCCTTTCGGGGCCAAATTTCACAAATTTGGCCCTTTTTAGAGGCAGTTGGCCCCCAAAAAAATCTTTGGCCCTTTGGCCCCCTTTTTTCGATATTTGGCCCTTTTTGGAAGCATAGTTGGCACATACTATCAAACTATAGATAACTGCGTAGGTTAGTTATCTATAATAAAACTAGCTATTTAAATGAATATGAATTCCAGAAACCAAACGTGAAAAGCGGTATCGTTTTAGGCATTGTTTGCGCAGAATGCTTCCTCATGATGTCGCCTTAATGCTAGTATTGGGTCTTACCAGTTATCACTGTACTGTACGTGC